>NC_031974.2:20954449-21554449 GCF_001858045.2 Oreochromis niloticus
GAGACAGAGAGAGAGAAAGAAAGACACACACAAAGACCTTTTTTAGGGCAGCATCTCATTGGTGGATAAAAATATAATATATTCAGACTGGTTGACTGGCATAGACCCTGTTTGTGTGTGTCTCTCACTGTACATTTGTGTATCCATATTTGATTTTCTGTGTATTTGGTGATTTGTGTATCCATATTTGATTTTGTGTATCTGTTGGCTTTTCTTATTTATTTTTTTTTCTAAATGAATTTTTATTTTATTTTTTCACAGGTGAACAAAAATTAGTTTTGAGCGAACTTAACCATGTTTCTTTTTATTCAGCTTATCATTTTACCTTTCCAATATTTTCACTTAAGTTATTACTATTCTGCTCAATCATATTATCTGTTCTAAATCATTGTTATTAAGCTATATTGTAGGATTTCAGCTAAATCATAGTATTTCTACTATATTATATTTTTCTTTCTAAATATAGCATTTCTGCTATAGAATAGTGTTTCTGCTATATTATAATATTTGTGCTAAACTGGAGTATTTTTGCTAAAACATAGTATTTATATAAAATTACAATATTCATAGTATATTACAGTGTCTCTGGTAAATCACAGCATTTCTGCTATGTTGTACTGTTTTTCTAAATCATAGTATTTCTGTAATGTTTAAGAATGTTTGGCTAAATATATTCTTTCTGTTATCTTATACTATTTCTCCGAAATTCTTGTATTTTTGAGAAGTTATCGTGTTTCTGGTAAGTTACAATATTTCTGCTAAGTTCTGCTATGCTATTGTATTTCTGCCAAGTATTATGTTTCCTCTAAGATATTGCAGTTCTGCTAAGTTACTACATTTTAGCAAAGTTCCTTTGCTTCTGCAAAGTTTTTACAATTTCTGCAACTTTTCAGCTTTTCAGCTAGTTTCAGCAGAAAGCTTCAGCTTTAAAGCATCCACACTGCATTTTCGCAGGAAATGCAAATTTTTCTAGTTCTTTATTATTCTTCATCTTCAAGTTGCTTCCGTACGTTTTTTGGCCTTTAACTAGTTCCACAATTTTTGTGCTATTTTCACCGTTCAAATTTCACAATATTTTGCTATTTCTGCTCTTTCCGGCTATGACTTTTGGTATTTATTACTGTTATACTTTTTGAAATATTAAGTTTTTTTCCTTTAATTTGTCCCATTGAAATGAATGGGAAACTTCCACAATTCTGCTAAAACTTGCTTGTTTTTGAAACTTAACTACTTTCTCATACTTTCGCCTAGAACAACCATTCAAATTTTAAAATGTTCACAAATTATTGGGCTATTCATGAATGATTCAGCTTTTTCATATCTGTTACCATTTTCATCTTATCCCTCTTTAAGTTTTGAGTTTCATTTTTGTGATTTTTCACAAAATACATGCGTTGTTATGGTTGCTATGCACTTGGTTCTAAGTGAGCCACTGTACCTTTGGCAATTTTCTCTTCATGTCCGAACAACTTCTTGCTACTTGCTCAATTTTCACTCCACTTCCACAATTTATACATCAAAACGTAGGTATTTTTGCTGGCTTTCAGAAAATGTTACTATCATTGTTGTGGGATTTATAGAATTTTGGCAAATCTCCTCAGACCAACACAAAGTCTGGAAACTCTCCATAGAAAGTCAATGGAGAGTTTGTTCAAAATCACCGCTGGATTTCTGTAATGAGAGGCATATTCGAATCGTCATATCTCCCTAACAAAGCGACGTCAAGACATGAGGCTTGTGCCAGTATATCTTCAGACACTCCTGACGCTCACAATTCAAGAATTATTTTCTCATCTATTACCATTTGGCCATGAATTTGGTTTGTTTGAGGGTAGGAAATTTGTCCCTCACTCAGATTTCTTCAGATTTCAAACTCTGGAAATGAGGCACTTTTTTCTCTCGTCATATCTTTTTGATGGATTTCCACACAGACCTGAAAATTTCCATGACTGTTCACCAAAGCCTGCTGTCTCTTACGGTGAAAGAATGATATCGATACTCCAAACAGATTTAGAGTTAGAAAGCGTTGTTCGAGGGCAAGTCAAGGCAAATTTCACTTTGCCTCTACTCAGTTATGGTGCATTAGAAGTCAAATATCTTCAATAATTCATATTTTAATGATAAATTGTCAACACTGTAAGATTCCCCCATGTCTTCTGAACAAAACGGTGTAAGAATGACCGTTCTAGCCCCTACGGTTAGGAAATTACAGCCATTTGTTTGAGGGGTGTCTTCACTATGAGAAATAGACTGCAGAAATCCAGTCCCTCTCTCTGTGCTGCGTGTGTGTAAAAACAGGTGCACCTGTTTTGGCGGGAAAAAGTACAGAGCCTCTCTGATTGGTGGATTCAAATTTAGCAGCTCCCAGGCTGCTTGACTGACCTAGAAACTTGATTTTCTCTCCCTGTGTGTGTGTGTGTGGGTTTGTGTGTGTGTGTGTGTGTGTGACAGAGAGAGAGAGAAAGAGAGGGCGAGAGAGAGTTTTTATTGGAGCATCTTATTGTATGATTTAAATTCAATATATTTAGACTGGTTGACTGAATTTGATCCTGTGTGTCTCTCTGTGCTTGTGTGTTTCCGTATGTGTCCATATTTGTGATTGTGGGACTTTTTTCAGCTGTTCATTTTGCTTTTCCAATTTTTCTATTTAAGTTATTACTATTGTGCTAAGTCATAGCATTTCTGCTGCTTTTCAGTATTTGTGCTAAATACAGGATTTCTGCTAAATCATACTATTTCTGCTATTTTATAAGATTTGTGCTAAATACAGCATTTGTGCTAAATCATACTATTTCTGCTATTTTATAGGATTTGTACTTAATATAATATTTCTGCTTAATTATAGTATTTCTGCCATTTTATAGTATTTGTGCTAAAACATAGTATTTCTACTAAATGCAGTATTTCTGGGTAATCATTGTATTTCTATATATTTCTGCCAGGTCCCCAGGGAGTGAAGTCCTCTGTAAGGATTGTAATATTCAAATTTACATATCAGGACCTGGACGGCTTCCCAGCCAGCCAATCATATCTGAGGCCTGGCACATTCAAATTTGCATATTGGGGCATTCATGGCATCCCAGCCAGCCAATCATATCTGAGGCCTGGCACATTCAAATTTGCATATTGGGACCTTCGTGGCTTCTAAGCCAACCAATCATCTATGTCATATATCTCTAATATTTCATATTTTTATTTTAAATGGTCAACATTTCAAGATCCCCCCATGTCTTCTGAACAAAACGGTGTAAGAATGACCGTTCTAGCCCCTACGGTTAGGAAATTATAGACATTTGTTTGAGGGGAGTCCTCACTATGAAAATAGACAGCACAAATCCTGTCTCTGTGCTGCGTGTGTGCAAAAAGAGGTGCACCTGTTTTGGCGGGAAAAAGTACACAGCCTCTCTGATTGGTGGATTCAAATTTAGCAGCTCCCAGGCTGCTTGACTGACCTAGAAACTTGATTTTCTCTCCCTGTGTGTGTGTGTGTGTGTGTGTGTGTGAGTGTGTGTGTGTGTGTGTGTGTGAAAGAGAGAAAGAGAAAGGGAGGGCGAAAGAGAGTTTTTATGGGAGCATCTTATTGTATGATTTAAATTCAATATATTTAGACTGGTTGACTGAATTTGATCCTGTGTGTGTCTCTCTGTGCATGTGTGTTTCCATATGTGTACATATTTGTGATTGTGTGACTGTTATACTTTTTTTTGCTGATTTTCTTTCATTTCACAATTACATTTGAGGGACCCTTAGCATGTTCAGGATTTTTTCAGCTGTCCATTTTGCTTTTCCAATTTTTCTATTTAAGTTATTACTATTGTACTAAGTCATAGCATTTCTGCTGCTTTTCAGTATTTATTTTTATTTCAGTAATCATACTATTTCTGCCATTTTATAGGATTTGTACTTAATGTAGTATTTCTGCTTAATTATAGTATTTCTGCCATTTTATAAGATTTGTGCTAAATATAGTTTTTCTGCTAAAAAAAATAGTATTTCTGCCAAATATAGTATTTTTGATTAATTATAGTTTTTCTACCAAATCATAGTACAGTTTTACTGCTTTTTATATGGCTTCTAAGACAGCCAATCATATCTGAGGCCTGGCACATTCAAATTTGCATATTGGGGCCTTCATGGCTTCTAAGACAACCAATCATATCTGAGCCCTGGCACATTCAAATTTGCATATTGTTGCTTTCATGGCTTCCCAGCCAGCCAATCATATCTGAGGCCTGGCACATTCAAATTTGCATATTGGGGCCTTCATGGCTTCTAAGCCAACCAATCATCTATGTCATATATCTTTAATATTTCATATTTGTATTTTAAATGGTCAACATTTCAAGATTCCCCCGTCTCTTCTGAACAAAACGGTCTAAGAATGACGGTTTTAGCCCCTACGGTTAGGAATTTATGGCTGTTTGTTTGAGGGGAATCCTGACTATGAGAAAAAGACTGCAAAAATCCTGTCTCTCTCTGTGCTGCGTGTGCAAAAGCCTGCACTTGGTGCACCAGTTTTGGCGGGAAAAAGCACACAGCCTCTCTGATTGGTGGATTCAAATTGAGAAGCTCACAGCTGTTTTACTGACCTAGAAACATGCTGTTAACAGCCTCTGTTCACTTGCTGCCGCTGTGTGTGTGTGTGTGTGTGTGTGTGTGTGTGTGTGTGCATGTGTGTGCGTGCATGTGTGTGCGTGTGTGTGTGTGTGTGAGAGAGAGAGAGAGAGAGAGAGAGAGAGAGAGAGAAAGAAAGACACACACAAAGACCTTTTTTAGGGCAGCATCTCATTGCTGGAAAAAAATATATTATATTCAGACTGGTTGACTGGCATAGACCCTGTGTGTTTGTCTCCCTCTGTACATTTGTGTATCCATATTTGATTTTCTGTGTATTTGGTGATTTGTGTATCCATATTTGATTTTGTGTATCTGTTGGCTGTTCTTTTTTTTTTTTTTCTAAATGTATTTTTATTTTATTTTTTCACAGGTGAACAAAAATTCGTTTTGAGCGAACTTAACCATGTTCCTTTTTATTCAGCTTGTCATTTTACCTTCCCAATATTTTCAGTTAGTTATTACTATTCTGCACAATCATACTATCTTTTCTAAATCATTGTTATTAAGCTATATTGTAGGATTTCTGCTAAATCATAGTATTTCTACTATATTATATTTTTCTTTCTAAATATAGCATTTCTGCTATAGAGTAGTATTTCTGCTATGTTATAATATTTGTGCTAAACTGGAGTATATTTATTTAAATTTACAATATTCATAATATATTACAGTGTCTCTGGTAAATCACAGCATTTCTGCTATGTTGTACTGTTTTTCTAAATCATAGTATTTCTGTAATGTTTAAGAATGTTTGGCTCAATATATTCTTTCTGTTATCTTATACTATTTCTCCTAAATTCTTGTATTTTTGAGAAGTTATCGTGTTTCTGGTGAGTTACAATATTTCTGCTAGGTTCTGCTGTGCTATTGTATTTCTGCCAAGTATTATGTTTCCTCTAAGATATTGCCGTTCTGCTAAGTTACTACATTTTAGCAAAGTTCCTTTGCTTCTGCAAAGTTTTTACAATTTCTGCAACTTTTTAGCTTTTTCAGCTATTTTTAACAGACAGCTTCAGCATTACAGCATCCACACTGCATTTTCGCAGGAAATGCAAATTTTTCTAGTTTTTCTTCACTTCCACTTTAAGTTCCAAGCTTTCTTCACCAGTTTCAGATTTTTTAATGGGTATCTTTGTTTCAGTGAGTAGACCAACTGCCACAGTGGCAGAAACCTATGGCATTATTTTTGTGCCTCGATTCTGAGCGCACGTTAAAAGAAAAAATTGCAAGCACAAATGTTGAATTTTGAGGAGAAAATTTTTTGAGCGAACAAAATTCATTTCTGTGTGCAAGAAATGTATTTCAGTGTTTGCTATTATCCATATACACACAATAACAGCCCCTCTCGCTCAGTTTTTGGCATTTGCTCTTGCTCTTGGTCTTTCCGGAAGCACAGTCCAGAATGTAGCTAAATCCAGTAGAGTGGTTTGGTTTAAACTAGATTAAAACCAACAGTGGTCTTAAAAAATTATATATTTTAAAATAAAATTATCAAAAATACTAACTGAAAATGGACTTAGCTCCATTCTGGACCGTGTTTCTGGAATGCAGTAGCTAGCGAGCTGATTGGAGACTGTAACAGCCAATCAGAATTTTTGCATCCAAGTCTGTGATTGGTTCTGTGGCACACTTATAACGGTATACAGAGAGTTGAGCGTGCACGGAGCAGAGATGTTGTGAGCGCGAACGACACACTGAGAGCAGGTACGCAGATGTCTGTCAGCACACAGAGCAGAGATCTGAGCAAGAGCAAATGCCAACAACTGAACAAGATGAGTCAATGTCCCTGACATGGATCCTAGAATGCCTAGAACTGTACAAGATCAACAGGACCGAAAGAGCCTTCATCACAAAATCAGTGGGGGGTTGGGGGAACAACACTAGAGGTTAATTTAAACCAGGAGAACAGTCAACTGCAGTATCTACCGGGGAGATGTTCTATTCCAACTGCTGTTTTTCATTGGCCTCAGTCACTCAGTAAGATCATTAACAAGACAGGCTACACACACGAGCCAACGTTTAGCAAATACATTTGAAACGTTCAGTGTATGCAACGAAACACAAACCCAAACCCTGATCGAATAGAAGACACTTTATTGGACATTGTAAAACCAAAGACAAGAAGAATGCAACGTATGCAGCAAAACCTTGATCCCCAGGAAGGGACCTCATTAGCCGCTGTCCGCCCTAACTCAAGAGCAATGCAGCAAACCCAAACCCAAGAGGGAAAAACTGGGCACCAAATGAGGTGACCTCATCTGACACTGTCAAACCAAAGGGTGAAAATAAGAAGAAAATGCAGAAAAATGCAAACCCAAACCCCAGAGCCAGAAACCCTAGACCCAATCAAGGGCCTTGGCCACATCAGCCCAATGCCCACTGTAAACCCAATAATGGGCCTGGGCAACATTGGCGTAATCCACAGTTTTTACCGAATCGAGGGCCTGTGCAACATCAGCCTAATCATGACCTTAGAACCAATGATGGGCCATCTCAACCACAGCCTAATCCTCACTTAATAAAATGATGGCAGATGTCCATATAATGAGACTGATGAACTGGGTGCACTGAGATTCCACCTGCAGGAGGCTCAGCACATGTGCAAAACCAATCTTTACAAAATGACAGCTGCAAACCGCATAGCTGCTGCAGCTAAAACACAGAATGATTGGCTTCACCTGCAGCTAAAGTGCTGCAGAGAAAATGCTGAAAAAAACATTCTTGAGCTCCAAGAACAACTGGAACAGGCTCACAGAAACAGACCCGAGGAGAACTTCACCCCTGAGGTGAATGCAGCTACTGTTAAAGACGACAACACAGCTGTCACAGCTGCAGAGCTGAGTGTGGACGCTTCAACACAAACTACAGAAGCTCCACACACAGACTCTACAGACATGAAAACCATTCCAGAAGCTGAGTTGGAGGTCCAATGTAAAAAACAGCAGGAAGAGATCGAACAATTCCGTGAGCAGCTCCTCAAAACTCAGAAAAATCTAGAAGAGGAAGTTGCAAAGCGCAAAGAACAGGAACAAAGAGCCCGCTGTGAGTTCAGCGAGCTCAAAGCCAAACTCTGCACCAGTGAGGCTCTTTGTGAGAAAAATGATTTGGAGGTGCAAAACTTAAAAGAAGAGCTGGAAAAAACCAAAGCTTCCTACCTGGAAATCGTAGAGAAGCAAAACCACGAGAACACAACAATCCAAAACCAGCTCAGGCAAACAGAAGAAGAAAAGATCTCACTTCAGAAGTCTTTGCAGTCCTTGCAAGAGACAAGAAAAAAGGAAGAAACCGAGTCCAACATTGCCAATCAAGATCATTCTTCAGGCCAAAAAGAGACAGCACATCAGTCAAGTTCAGAAAAAGAGGCCAGCGTTAACAAATCAGAAAATTCTCCAGCCCAAGTCCAGACATTCCAGGAGAATCAGCAAGAAAAACAGGAGGCCAGTTCTACCAAAGAAGAAAATCCAGAGGCCTGAGATGACAACATGCCAGAAGAAAAACCAAAAATGAAAAAGAAGCGCAAATGGTTTTTGAGACTATTCACTTAATTGACTTCAACTCCGTCTCCTATAAAATCACAGTAATATACAACTAAATATTAACAGTTACTTCAAGTAATTTGTTTTTTTATCGGCTCCAACCCCCCCCAACCGGTCGTGGCAGATGGCCGCCCCTCCCTGAACCTTTTTAAAGGTAGTTTTTCCTCCCCACTGTCGCCATGTGCTTGCTCATAGGGGATTGTTGGGTTTTTTTCTTGAATTCAGTTCAGTTCAATTCATTTGTATGTAAATACTGTTGAATTGAATTGAACTCAATTAAAGAAGATTTTTAGGAGACGGCGTCTCTGAGTGAACCAGGTTATTATAACATCTTACCCATAAAAAGTTACGAGTGACCAATCAAATAAAAAATTGGATTTACCAAAACATCTGAAGTGTGAACATTTAATTTTGTCTCATTTAAAACATATTAAAATGTCAAATTACTACAATCATAATAATAACAACATAATAACAGCAGAAATAAAAATGTTTACATCCTTTTTGAAAACATTGTTCTGTGAATGATATCCACTGCATTTGTGCTGTTGATGCCTTTTGAAAGCATTCCTAATAGCATCTATCAAGCAATATGCCTTGCTCAATGGTTCATGGAAGCATGAACAGTTTTGGTAACTGGCTTTGTAAATTGAAATTCTACAGCTTTATACTAGTAAACGCTTGTGCTACATGCGGAAGACAGGTATAGTCAGCTGAGTATCCAGCCATTATTATGAAAGTTTTCTCTTTGGCGTCCACAAATGCAACAGCTCATAACAAAATGGTGCAAACACAGGTGAATCCACGTAAATATACTTTTCATATCTGAAAGTCCTGAAGAGAACAGTGTTATGTAAAAAAGTAGCAAATTAGTTTTTGGTTGAAAATTTCTTTGTTGTAACAATGATTTGGGGCAATAAATCTTACACCATTGGAAAACCTGTTTATTTCCCTTTCAATGGTGACACGGTGGCCTGCTTTCCATCGCTGTAAGAGTTTTAGTGACACGATCCAAAGTGGCCTTTGTGACACTGGTGGAGAGTATGATCAAACTCTGGGAGGCCATGTTCAAGAGGGGGCGAGGAGGAAGCTCCCAGAAGCCCTGTAAGATGCGGGGAACTACCTCTATCACCTCTTGCAGTGAGCAGTTTGGAGCTATGCCGTACCTGCTGCTTCTCTTTAAGAATCTCAACGTAATTTCTCACCATGCTGAGGAGTTTAGTTGTTCTGTAGAAAAATTTTATAAGAATGATCTTTTAAACATGTGTAAAGCATCACAGAAACTGTAGCTGGACTGTTAATAATTGTCAGATGTAACTCACTGAAATTTAGGAGGTATGGACTCTGGAAATGTGGTTCTGGAAAATTTTATTAATGGCATTTACTGCCCACACCTGAAACAGAAAACACATTTACAGTGCAGTTTTGTTTAGATGTTATGTGAACAAAATAAATAAACCTCCAAGTTACTACAAGTCTTGTGAGTTTTCTAGTCTCACTAGTTTCAGAAGAGGTTTGGCTTCTTTGTCTCCAAAATCCCCCAATTCAAACTCCCAAAGCCTTCAAAAGAAAATAAACAGAGGTTTTCTCTCAGCATTTACACTTCATCACAAACAGACTGTCATGTTTGAGGTGGATGGTCAGTATCACAGTTACTCACTGCTCTCTGAGTGTCTGTTTGCTCTTCTCCACCAAAAAATCTCTTAGGTCTTCAGCAGTGATGTGTGATGGGATTTTGCTTTCCTGCTGAAGTCTGAGGAACTCCATCATCATTGCAATCTAAAAATAAAAGGAGACATTTAAACATCACCACTCTCAGGTCCTGAGAAATCACCTGATATTTTACATCAGCTTTGGTTTGGATGGATCTCAGTCTTACCTGAGCCCTGTAGCCCAGAAGATGCCAGCAGATCTTCACAGCCATGTCGTAAATGTGTGTTTGACAGGTGTTGTTCGACATGAACAGCACCTGTCAAAGAAATAAGAAGTTACTGATTGTTACTTAAGTTTATTCTCAGTCTGTCAGCTTTTAAAACTACATCAAATTCTTTAAACTGCTAAAATGCAGAAGGAAAAAAAACTGTCACATACCCTGATGGGTTTGTAGATTCCTCTACTTGCTTCAATTGAAATGTTGTTGTTGAATCACAGTCGGGAACAAAAACTGTCAAATACCATCCAAATTGCGTAAATTGTGTAATGTGAAATGCAGAAAGAAAAAACTCTGAACTCAATGGTTTCTCTTGTACAGATGAGCTATTTTTAAAGTCTGATTAAATTAAATTAAAGTCCGATTTATTTTTATTTTATTTATTTAATGCAGAATTCTAGAACGGTCTCCATGGAAATACTTTATGCAAGTTAAAGGAAAACACTTTATCTACATTACACTAAACTTTATTTATCATATAAGTAGATAAGTGTAGGCTACAGGTGTCCTTAAGTCACTCCTGTGAAAAGATGCATACAAGCTGGTGAATCAGAAAAGACAGAAAGTCACCCTGCAGCATCGTCTTTTTATATTATTTGCCTGCTTATCTCCATTTTCTTACTGTAGATGTGAACATGAGCAGCAAAACAATGGTGGAGGGGACTAATGCATAAATTTGAAGGCTGACAGGATGTAAACTGGCCCTTTAAACAGTCCAGAGGGAGAGACCTCTGTGTAAAGCACAACAACAACAATAATAATAATAATAATAATAATAATAATACCCTAAATAATGAGGTCATTAATTACTAGGATACCTACTGCCATGTTTTCTTAGTTACTGATGTTTAGAGAGGCCACCTTTGTTATGGTTCACAGGAGTTCAGGAGTGAGTGATGAAAGTGATGCTACATTAGGGTCTGTCTCTGGACTGGTGGTTTGCTGCTCTATGAGTTCAGCAGGAGGAGTTGAACCCACAGCGGTTCCCTGGTGGGTAGGAAGATCATACTTCAGGTTCAATATTATAGTTACGTTCTTGATGGTCTGAACCTCAGACAGGAACTGGTCAGGACAACTGACTCAGATTTTTCAAGTTCTGCTACAGAGAGAGAACTAAGACAGCAACACCTACACCTCCTGACCACACAATGTTAATGATTTGTCTTCTCAGTGTTGCCATAATATTTTCGGTTGCTAAATACAGCTAAAAGCAGAAAATTCATTGTTGAAAAATCAATACTAAAGTGCTACATTTTGACAAGTTACCCCAAAAAGTCTACAAAGGTTATTTTCTGTCCACCAAAGTAAATATGATTCAAGAGATTTTTGTAACTTCACTTGTCCAAAAAGCAAATAAAGAGATTAAACAAAGATATACTGAATGACAGTCAGCATTACCAGAGTTAGCAGAGCTACTGTAGCTTGGTTTATAGACTTGAATTAGGAGGGATAAGAAAAGTGAATTCACTTGACTGGAATCTGCAATCTACTGACATCTAATGGTGAGATTTTACAAGCTCTAACTTTAATGATACTTGAACATAGGCCAGGCACGGCATTGCTCTTGCCGAGCCTGTTCAGCCAGCAACACATCTGTGTAATATGTGAATAAAATCAAAACCTGTTCCAATCAAATTTCCCAGTAGAGGTTTTGACCTTTTGTATTGTACTTCTAATTTCTGAAAAATTACTCTAAAGCTTCTTCTAATGCTCCAGAGTCTATTTGGACCATTTGGACATGACAACCATTAACTGAAGTATGAAATTACGTCAGAGCGCATGGAGTCAGAAGTAAATTGCAGTAGATTTTGTCAGTGTCTGTGGCACATAAATTCAACTTACCTCCAAAACTGACAAATACATTCATAATTAGCACACTTCCCATTGTGTGAAGACTGTAGCAAAACGTCTAAAAAAACGTCTAAAAGGGTCTAAAAAAAACCTATTAAAAACTAATTTACCTGCTCATTTGATGTCCCTCTTACATGGTAATTCACTCACTTGCTGAAACTCACACACAGACACACACACAGCAGATGTTTTGCAGATTTTTTTTTTTAATTTGAGATTCTTATGTTTAGACCTTTAAAAAACATAATTCCACTCTTAAAGTGATTTAAAGAATATGAGATTTCAATATTAATTCAGATTTTTTCTGACTCTAAATTTTCTTTGGTCATTACTCAGTTGTTTTTTTTTTCTAATGTACATTTTGAAGATGTTCAGTTACTTTCCAACTTTGAAACTTCGCCGTCTGTGTGAACTTCAGCTTTCAACAGTTCAGCACTTTGGTTTATAGGTGAATGATTTGGTGTATGTCAGTTAAATTTAACAAGGTTCCCAAATATTTCTTATACTGCAATTTCTTCAGGAAATGCATTCTCTAGTTGTAACTGTAAATTTTTTCTTAAAGATTTTTTTTTATCACCTGACTATTCAGCCGATTTCGGACTTTTTATTTTATTTTGTTGAAGACGTTTTTGCTGTAGACGATGATGACGAGCGAGTGACGTTTCACTGCTGCTCTGTCGCTTTAACGGTGAGTGACGGCAATATTGTGCGCCGGTGAAGCACAAATCCGGCGACTGACTTGACCCAGTCCTGTTGCCCAGTGTTTTGGAGTAGTTTAGTGCTGTGAGCTGTGAATTCATGTATACTAAGTCCGTTTTGTTTACTTAAACCACACAGTAGGCTGGTTAGTGTAGTTTTGCGATATTAGGAAGGGGCTTGCTCAAATCAAATCATGGCTTATATTCAGGTTTTGAAGGTCCTGCACCGAAATCTGCAGCACAGAGCACCACAGGTCAGAGTGCTTATCCAGACGCACAGGAGAGTGTCAACATTATCAAGACTGGCCTTACACAGTGGACTAGAGGCTAATTCGCCTGTGCTAAGCTGCTTAATACAAACACACAGACGGCGGGGTATTTGTCTCGACTTTACAGCCAGAAATAAAAGCAGCCCCGAGGACCGAGACAGGTCAGTGTCCAAGTACCAGAGTGGGAGTCCAAAGCCTTCAGCTGCACAAAAAGGTATGCAAGGCAAGGAAATAAAAAGGATTTAAGTCGTGCTAATATATGTACTCAGATATTAGCAGCGTAGTTTCATGATAGCCTGCTATTTTCAAAGCATACCATTAGGCTTTGTTCGCAGGCACTGTGGAGAAAATATAGTATATTTAACCAAGCAGTGATTTATCCCACTGCAGCAGCAGTTTTGGGACTAAAAAATACACGATTATTGTATTTATAGCTTATATCTGGAAATTAATCGCTCTGATTATCACCAGCAGCAGAGGAAATATCTTAAAATGGCCCAGGAGTTTATTTACTGAATAACTGAACAAACACTTGCCTTAATTAGTGAGACTCTAACTTTGCTCATTTAAATGAAAACTATGCACAGCTGTTGCATAATAACCCTCAACACTGAATGCCTTCCAGTGAAAGAAGCTGGCAGGGACTTCACCTACCTGATCGTGGTACTCATCGGGCTTGGAGTGACAGGTGAATACAGTGGAATTTAAAAGCTGCAGTCATAACCCAGGCAATTCATCATCCTGTTTGAAATGACGTCTGTGTGTGTTTTCAGGTGGGCTGCTGTATGTGGTGTTCCAAGAGCTGTTTTCATCCGCGAGTCCAAATAAAGTGTATGGAAGAGCC
Source organism: Oreochromis niloticus (assembly GCF_001858045.2). Classification (NCBI taxonomy): domain Eukaryota; kingdom Metazoa; phylum Chordata; class Actinopteri; order Cichliformes; family Cichlidae; genus Oreochromis; species Oreochromis niloticus. The sequence goes on from NC_031974.2 coordinate 20,968,195, forward strand.
TTCGATAAAGTCAAGTCACACCCAGAAGTACGAGCGATATTAGTGACTGTCAAACATGAGGCCAGGCTGACAATGTTACAGTTCGGTATTTAAGGTCCTCTTGATGATCTTATGAGGTCATATAAAAAGTTTCTTGTTTATTGAAAATGTAGGTGATTGGTGCATTTGGTGAGCCAATCAAATGTTACGGGGAGACCACCCGTCGAGGAAGGAGGCAGCAAGTCAGGTTGGTGTTTTGTTAATTTGTCAAACAAGTTCAGCAACAAAGCCCACTTTTATTTAAGGTAGCCTTAACATCTATAATGGCAGTCTTTGTCTCTTCTCCTCAGTCATATCGAGTACCTGAAGGATGGAATGAAGCATATGAGACTTAAGTTTTACATTGAGGGCTCGGAGCCGGGAGTGAAGGGGACAGTGCATACAGAGTCTAAAGAGGTTGGTATTCTGCCATTCAAAAGCCAGCTTATGAAATACATACATGCACAAGCACTGATTGACACTTCTGCGGTGAATGTTTTGTGTCTTTTCACTAGCACCTACTCAGCTCGACTCTGCTCTATTCAGTTTCGGTCATTTTCAATCATATTTGAGTACCACCTCGATGTAGGTGGGGTCACTGTAGCAAGGCGACCTGGAAGTCCCATGGCGTTATTTGTATGTGACACAAACACAATGCAAAAAATGGAGATGTGAACCAGCACTGCACTCATCACTCCAGGTTTTGGCATCACTAAATAGGGAGAGCATAATTAGCCAGCCACCCTGCCACTGCCCTCGAGCCCACTGCACCACCCCTCCACACACCTCCTTCACAGGAGGGCATCAAGCCAATTGTTTACCTGCTACCAAACTGACGCTAAAACTCTGGATCTCATCATTGGACCACGCTGTTGGTTTGTGTTCTTATGAAGGAGTTGCTCTCATGACTCACCCAGTGATGTCACTCGCTGCTCAATCAGTGGCTTGCGGTCTATTGATGTCATATTTTCAGCTTGACTCAGCTCGCTTGGAAATCCAGACTAGTAGGTACTCAAAAAGTACCTAGTAACAAGTACTACCAACTAATAGAAAATTGAGTAATTTTCAAATTGAGATAAGCCGAGTAGGTCCTAGTGGAAAAGATGCTTTTGTGGGGCCTACAATGTAACCTACCTATCGTAGGCTCGTTGTTGCCAGCGTTTATGCTTGTGCGGGTGTATTACGGGTAAATTTATGTTGATGTTGTAATTATTATTCCCCATATTGAGGCAGTGATTGTTATTCTCTCACAGTTAAATTGAAAAGCCGTTGCAAAAAAAGTAGCCAAAAATGCACAGAAGAAATCGGCTGTAATGGACAGACCAATCACAGTGGTTGCGGGCTGTGACATGTAGTTAGATTCATGTGCATGTCAGGTTATGTCATAGTTTCAGAGGATTTTGCAGTTACAAAACGGCTTCGATGGGTAGATTTCACACTGAAGCATAAATCCCCAGTAAGTGGCACTGTGTGTATTCCTAAATCTTCACCTAGTTTCATATGTGATGGCCATCACATCGCTGATGTTTTTATATGTGTTTAATCAACCAGTCTTCTTGTTGTTGATTTTACAGAATCCTGAAACTGGAAAATATGAGTTTCGTTATATATTTGTGGACATGGACGTCTACCCAAGACGGACCATTATTGTGGAAGATAACAGATAAGGACCATAAGACGTGTGATTCAGCGTTATGGAAGCATGAGGAGTGTGTGTCAGATGTGCTGCTGGACAGAAAAGCTGGAGAATTTGCCTTCACATACTGTCAGAGGCTGTTAAACAATTACAGCTTTGGTGTAGAGCCTTGCAAAGCAGAGATCAAAGGATCACGTGGCCCCATGCTACTAATTTATAAATGTTTGTTTTTTGACTAGATTGTGATCTTGATTTTGAAATAATATCTTAAATTTGAATACAATAAAACACTTGGGAACAAACATACGACTGAAACAGCGTGTGTGTGTTTTGGACCCTCCCAGGGAAGGAAGTATGTAATAAGTTCTGTTTGTTTGTCTCTTCGTTAGCATTCAAGTGTCCACAGTTTTCAACATATCATTTTCAAATTTTGTGTGATGGTAGATACCAATAGCAGCTTAAGCTGTTTTCATTTTAGTTCACATCAAATGTGAAATTCAGTAAAAACTTTATATTACCCACTATACATTGGCTTCAAACCTCCCAACAATAGATTAGACTCTCATTGGGGGACCTTCATTGTTAGCCCTCCAAGGTCAAAGTTAATCTTTGGACAGGGGGGTGGGAGAATTCAAGGAACTATATTGAGTAATACTTCATATGAAAGGGCATGGACAGAGCTCTACAACACACTTATTAACTTTTTCAGTACAATGCCCTACAGCGTTACAATGACCCCATAAATTTTTACAAACTCACTCACTGCATAACTATATCTTAAAATCTCACGTTTCTACAGCTTTTACAGCCAAAGATTTCAGCCAGTTTTGCTCCAATCATAATGCTTCAAGGTCATGGGTCAAAGGTCAGACATCAGACATCAGGGTGCTGTAATAAAACCAGGCTGACGTCAGCATGTATTAAAAGCAGGCTGAAGGTAGCAAGTTTAATAAAACCAGGCTGACGTGAGCTTGTTGTAATAAAACATCATAAAACACCAACATTTTAGCGTAGCCTTTGTCCTTCTAGGGGAGTTGCACTCTCTCGAGTGCTCTTGTTTATTGTAGAGATAATTTTCATTTGAGCTACAATTCTTCCTTCATCTGTAAGTTGTTTTTGGGGTGTAAGGTCCAATGACAATTTAACACATCTTTTACATGTTAAGCTCTTTTTTTTATATATATATATATATATATATATATATATATATATAAAATACAGATCTAGAAAATATTATGGATGCTTTCCTGTCAAGTTTATTTTATTTGTTGTGTATTGAATTAAATTTTTAGAAATGAAGTATGAAACAGTCACCACTAGATGGCGGTAACGCATTGAGTTATGTATAGCATGAAATGCCCTTTCTTTTTATATTTTTGCAGGTGTTTTCTATATGTAACGTGGAAAGCGTAACCAATAAACCAATATTAAAACTTGTCTCAACTTAATGTCTCATTTTAAGCGATGATTAGCAAGATTGCTTTGAATTTTGTCTGTTTACTCATTCTTCAATTTTTTTTTTCTGTCTATTATTATTAACTTCAAAACAGTGCTAATGCCACAGGCCTGGATTAGACAGAAGAAACAAATAAAAGCAAAAGCAGGGAATAATCAGAGACAAACCAGACCACTAAATGTTCGCTTAGGCTTTCAGAGGTGGTCATATATCCATAAAGCTTTTTATCACCCTTTAATTTGGAACTGAGCCTAGCTATTGAGCAAAAACAGAAAATATTGATATATCATTGAGTTACAACAAGAGGCGTTTCGTAAATCCAGTTTATCCAGAGTAATATGCATTTTTCTACCCAGAGAACAAAGTTTGATTAACAGCTTCGATCTTCTTACGTCCAGGATACTGTTGTTAGGCGTCAGCACAAATAAAAACCTCTATAAATCTCGCGTTTAAGGGGTTTATGCTTCCAAATATTTGCACTGATCTCATTCTTGTGTAATACTGTATCCCATGTGTACCCAATCGTCCCTTGGACTCGTGCTACCTTCCATGACCCTCGGAAATAGTGGAATTTGTGATGGACCCCCAGTAAATCGTTGTAGCAGTTATCTTGGAAATGTCGCTTTTTATTACTGTTTCTGCGTCAGTGCTGCTGCTGCTGAGATATGAGTCTGGTAGCTTTATATTACACGTTTGTAAATCATCTAAAAACAGACAGATTTAAGTGTTTCTTTTTTATGAAGGGGTTAAAAGTTGTTGGGTTTTTAATAATTAAAAAAATGATAAACCATGAACGTACCCGAGATAACGTTTCTGGTTCGCATACCGAACACGAATTAGCTTGATGCTACTTGACTCTAAATAAGTGCTGTTTTAAACAGACAACACTTGAACGGGGAAATTCACGCGATTAATTATAATAACTGCGTCCAATAATTTGCTCCCAAGAGGGGGCAGTTTACGGGAAGCATGAATACAGGAACCCTGTGAACATTTGAACACCGCCCACTGTGAAAGCGAAGGCAGCGCTGAACACAGGGACGTGCTCAGTCAGTCAGAGCTAGCTAAAACTCTGTAGGACTAGTTTAGTTGTTTCTCCAGGGTTAAGCCAGCTGTTGTAGTAACTAGCTTATGAACTTGTATGTAAGAGCAGGAAGGTATGCTTATCAAGGAGCCCAGTTTCCGTCGTTGTTTTGCTTGTGGTGTGGGTAAATAGTGTACGGCGGCTGCGGTTCCTGTTGTTGTTGTTGTTGTTGTTGTGGCCTGCTAGCTCTAACCTAGCCGTAGCCTCATCTGACTCACGGAGCTCCACTCTCATCACATCCCCGAAGACGCTTGGGGGGAATGGCACACCTCGTCAGCTAATCAAGAAGATCGACTTGTCGCTACAGAGTAAGTTTCGTTTTTGTGTCTGCTCTTACTAGACCAGGAAGCTATACTAGCTGAGAAACCGCCGTGTTGAACTCACCATCTTTTTTAAAGTTGCATAAAAGTGCTTAACCCGAGCTCTGTGTGGATAGCTTGAGGGTTACACATTCCATGTGAAATAGTCAATGATTAGTTAAGACAGTGCGGTGGATTTTTTTTTCTTTTTGGTTGAATGGCCTTGGTGAAAAATGAGTTAAAAATTGCTTTAACTGGAAGTTTTTCCTTTTTTTTTGGCCAGGAATCTGCAATCTTCTTCCTCAGCTATGAGACTCTCTGCTTAATAATTAACATCTCACAATAATGGAGCTATACTGGTACATGTGAGTATATCTTATGTATTTTTCGTTAATTAAATATGGAGCTTAAAACTGATCCTTGAATCTAATCAAACCTCCCTCTCATTCTTTTGTGTCCTTTACAGAGTTGTCATTATATTCATCGTCATAAAGATATTTTTCTATGTGTGCTGGTACCGGTCGAGACAGAGGCAACTGGCAGCATACCTGAGCAACCCACGCAATGCTCAGATAGTCATTGTTGGAGGAAGGGCCTACCTCCATCAGATGTGTGAGAGACAGAGCGTAAGTGCAGAACCCCCCAACACACATGAACTTGCACCTCACAGCGCAAAAATCTGGCTGTGAACTGCTGAAGTGGTTTCACACCTTAGAGGAAGTGACTTTATACACAAAAGTTCAAGGGTGTTCACAGTGAAGAGGACCTCCTCACGCTGGCTGAGAGACTGGAGCTGAGTGAGAAAGAGACAGTCAAATAAGGTCGCGGTTGTGTTACTTTTTTTTTTTTTTTGCAGGGGAGTTATTTGCTTTCTCGAGAAGGCATGTGGTTTCCAGTCGAGTCACTTTTACTTCGATAGGCAGCATTTCACTTTTAGTGTCATACTGAGCAAGTTTGTGGTCGTCCATTAATAGGAACACATTCTGGTTTGAATGTATGTGGGGGTTTTCATTGGTCTGGAGCTTTTTCCCCCCACCGTCTCTGTGTGAACTGTTGTGCAAAACCCATTAAAGCGAAACGCAAACACAGGGAGTAATTTAAATGATTGTCTTGAAAAACTTTTTTAAGATCCTACCATTTACAAACTATTCATGAGATATATTTGGGGGGAGGTAGTCTCAAATGTTTAATTTGCTTGAGATTGTGATTAGTTTACATGGTTTATTCAGGCTGTTTATTCAGCCAGCAGAATGGCTTTCATAGTTTGCTTTGAAACCTCTCATGTCTTGCTGAAACACGTGCTTTTCATGCTCATTTTAAAATTAGCTATTAAAGGCAGCCTTCTGTTTTATGATCCCCTTGAAACGCTTGTTGGATTTGCCTGTGTTTCTGTTGATGTTCTCAGGGATACGTCTAGAATAATAATGCCTTTCCTCAACTTCGGCGTGTAGCGACTGTTTTCTGTGGGCTACGCCACAGGTTTAGACATCGTGTTTGTGCCTTCCCCAGGGCCGTTCAGCTTTACTGCCTCTCTAAAACACCTGGAAGCAATCTCCATGATTCAGAGCTTCCCCAAAATGTTCAGAGAATTATTAACAACAGTTTCTAACTCCAGACCGCTACATTCACTCCTTGTTAGGTGTTGTAAATGCTGCATGAACGGGAAAGTTAGAAACAGGTTTTGTAATAGATTATTAATTTAAATGGAAATGTACATACGGAAATTCATCTGCACCAGATTTTGAATTATTTTTCCGTGTTGTCCGTCCATGTAGCAAGCACACAGAGGGATATCTTTAGTATTGTTTGAAGGATTTGTGCAACAGGAAGTGACCCATTTATAAAATAAATAATTTAGTAAATGATGCAGGGGGGACTGAGCAATGCCAGGGCCTTTGGCCTTGGGTTTCCCAAGACCAATTATGATATTATGTGTGCTATCTGAACTGAAGGAACATGCAGTCCAACACAAGATTGCCGGCGGCTATACCTCCTTGAACTCAGCATTCTTATTTTGCTTATTCACTCCTCTCTAATCTCCCATTTGTTTCACAATGTTTCCCCCGTTCCCTCTCCCACATTTTCCCTTTTTCTCCGCTTCCTTTTTTCCCCCTGTTCCTCTCTTTCTTCCTTTCTCTCCTCTTTGTTCCCTCTGCTGTCTCGGATATATAATGTTCCCTGTTTAGATTTTAATGGAATGTGCAGCAGGGAGACCCCCGTGGTCATCCATAACCCGGTACCCTGAAAGTTTTCTGAAGAAATGCCAAGACGACTCAGCTTCATGATGCAGCACTACTTGCTAAACCTCTTGGACAGCTGCAAACACTCAGAGACTAATATGGCAAAAAAGGACAAAAAACCCCCCAAACTTTTGATAGATAAAGGCCGTGGAGAGAAATCCAAATGATTTGATAAGCTATGAACTGGTTTCAGTCCTCTTTTTTTAGGCCTACATAAACAGTTGCTATTATGTAAGTGGTACCCAATACCTGGGCCATGGACTGGTACTGGATGAAAGCATTTAATTAGATTTGGAAAATACAGATCACAATAATTGTGCAAGTTTAGTTTAATGTAGTTTATTAGTGTGGTAATTATCCTGAACTATTAGTGTTGGTGCTTCACTTTCATCATCATTTCCTATCACGCCCACAACAACAGGATGATTAAACTAATAAGCTCATTAGCCTGTCATCACCGACTTACAGCGTGCATGCTGCTCTGACAGCGTGTACACCTGGATCACCAACATGGGCAACAGGTTCAAGAGAGCTTGAAAGCATCATTCAAAGGTACTGATCTGTCACTTAATAACACGGACTTCTTTGTCATATGTGGGCTGTATCACAAATCTGCAAAAAGCATTTTAAAACAGAGACATTTTTTTAACATCTCAACTATTTTCCCGACTTCTCTCCTTTCTTCTTTCTTTCAAGGAAATGATTGTATGTGTATTAAAAGCGTTCCAGCGTAGTGTAATGTAAGCAACAACTGCTGTTATGTTTATACAATGAACTGGCAGATGTCCTCGCTTCGTCTTTTGTGTAAATACAGGCTTAAAAAACGGTTTATCGGGTTTGGGGAGAAAACGTTCCATGGTGGTGATCTGTGTTTGAAGTCAAACATTAATGATTTGATTCTTTGAAAATGCTGCCCGGCTGTTTGTGTTCTGCTCTTTGTTCATTGGTGTTTTTTGACTTGTGAGCCGTGGACTGTGGCAAAAAGAAGAAAAAAAAAGTTTAAAAGAGCTGATGCATGAGTGTAATATTATGATAACCAGCAGCTGCGTCATCTCCGGAGATGTGTACAGTAAAGTTAATGCGGCTCGTTTCCTAATAGTGTTAGCGGTGTTATGATGTTGGCTTTAGCTAATATATTTCTGTGTCTAATGGCTAAGTGTGTATGTGTGTGCACTTTTGTATTTTATTGTGCTTCTGCTTTTTGTGTGTGCGTGTGTGTAATTAACTCTGTGTTTCCTTCCTCCTGTAGCAAACATCAGTCTGGCCTAGTTGGTATGGTGTCCAGGATGACCTTTCGATAGAGGAGCCCTCCACAGCCCTGCCACCAGCAGCATCCTTCTCCCAGCTCGACATGCCACCACCATACGAGGCAGTATCTGGAGGTAACGAAGCTGAATAAGTCACACACATCTTTTGCCTCCCTGTCCTGTTGTTACCCTGCAAGCGAGCCCCATTCAAAATGTTTCCCCCTTCTCGTACTTCAACATCCTGTGGGGTAGAGCGGTCAACCGTTATCCGCTAACAAGTTGGTTCACAGCACCCAGTGAAGAAAACAAGCTATTTGATTGGCACGAGGGCTTAACTGGAGTCCCCTATTCCACCTGCGGTGCTGCTTTGAGCAGTTTAGTGTCAGATTACACAGCTTGATGGTTTCACTACAACATAAGGGTGGTTGTGTCATATGTACTTGAGATGAATTGTGCGTTAATTACATTCCCTGCCCCCCTCTCAGTAACTGCATGTACATCGATTTCATTCACAGAAACGGTGGGAACGTCCACCATGTTTCCTGACTGAAAACTCTGTGATTACGTAGTTTCGTTTACTACGATGCAGAGCACTTGTTGCTGACGGTTTTATAGTGGAAGTGGCTTTTTTCAGATATAAGTAACTGAAAAAGAGAAGACAACTGCCTGATGATGTTTTTCGCTCTGAGCAGTGTTTGCCAGCTTTAGAAAGTCTCAGGACACACATCAGCTTTGGCATTGCTTCAGAGCCTGTGCACATAACGGCTGTAGTTTCATCCAGTTCCCTTTAGTGCTCCATACTACTTATATGTGTAAAACGAGCTGTCCTAATTAAAATGAGTTCACGTGCTGGTTTGCAGTCGGAGGTTTGTTTATCAGAGTAACTCCATCAAAATGAAACCATCTGTTTCACTTGTATCCAAGTGCATTGCTTCTGTGTGTGAGTTAACTCGTTTTTGATGACTGTTTTAAACTGCACCAGAAAAAGCAACACTAAAGAGGTGAGAAGAAAGACCCTAGTTCCCTTTTCCTACCAGAGGCCATACTGGACATGTGACTGGCACTTTGAGAGCTGATGACTCTTTCCCAATTCATTAGATTTTTAATTCCATTACCCCACTTTTGTTTTAAAATTTTAAATAATATTGCTACTCTTAATCACTCTTCTCTCAACTAGAAAAGGGATTTTCTCCCTTTTCTAGTTGGGTTTAAATGTACTCTAAACAGTCATGTCAGTGCTTTCAGTTTTTCCTGTTTTGCATAATTAGCTGCAAATATGTGTTTTCGTAGGAGGGCACAAGCTAGCCACTCCAGCTTTTAAATCTTTGTATCAAGTTTCAGAGCGTCCTCTTTCGCAAATGGCATCTCATTTGATCTGAAGTGGTAGTTGAGTCTGACAAGCAGGATGTGGTTACAAAGGCTGGAAATGGTGACATTTCAGCAGCGGTGTAATTACACAAGGTGACTGGTTCCATTTCGCCCTCATATCAGATCTTTCTTTCCTATCGGAGACACCGGGGAGGGGACGTTTGGGTTGCTGTAATACAACAGTTTATAAGTGCCACTGCATGAAGGTATAATAAGCACTGAATTCGGCGTTACAGCCACACAGCACTGTGTAACTCCTGTTTCCTGCATCTGCTGCGGCACAATTTAACATTCGCTGTTAGTGAATAAATGAAAGTTTTGTGACCGTATGAAGCATGAGTAAAAATTCATCATCTCAAAAAGCTCAACCGAGAAGCTATGAGAAGTACTGAAACCTTTTTTTTTTTCCTCTCCCATAAAGGAAGTGGCAGGAAGGATTAAGATTATGATCTTTTTTATGATTTTTTTAACAGCTGACTAAAGTCAAAGTCCTGCCCACAAAAAAAACCCCACACCTTGCAGCTTCCTAACATTACAGCTCATTCTGTGATGAGCGTGAGCCTCTTGTTTAGAGGTGATTTATGTTTTTCTCTGTAGGATGTTATGGTTGGACAGTTTGTTTGTAGTTTATTTTGGTGCATAGTTCTATTATATTTAAGATAAGGCAGACATATTTCCGGTGGATATCCCTAAACTGAGCAGCTCAGTCCGAAAACATCCTGGAAACAGTTTAATGGATAAACGGCACCGCAGGTCAGCGGGGACAAGCGTGTATGATTTCCTGTTTCTTTAAGCTGTCTTCTCTGTTCCTTCCAGAGGACGACCTGAAGCCCCCTCCCTACAGCGAGTGTGCCCAAGGCGACGTGCCCGACGCCCCGCAGCCCTCCCATAACACTCTTCTTATTTCTGAGGGAGGAGACTCCACTAGCGTAAATGAAGCCCCGCCCCCCTACACAGCATCTCCCCCTATACAAGTCAGCCAACAGGACGGCGCTGTAAGTCACAGCGGGTCCACTTAATCAATCCCTGATGCCAGTTTGCCTTTTCCATGCACTGCCTTCCTACGTTCAACCTCAGTGATTGTTGCCAGCCTAACTCTCACAGGAGAGCAAATGTTTATTTGGATGTTTGTGCGTGTATATGAGTGTGTGTGTGCTTGTGTGCGTATGTTTGTTGTTTTGTTTTTTTTACTTTGTGTTGTTTAAAAAAAAAAAGTTGTCATCTGATGAGTTTGGCAATAACAGATGACTTCAGTGAGCCTGAGTGCCTCGATCAGGACTGCCTTCCAGCTAGGATGAAAATAATCCCCTTGACCTCTAAGTTTCAAGGGTATCAGTGGAGCCACAGATAAACAAGAGAGACTTTTAAAGTGTGCTCTGTTTTATAAAGGGTTTCTCTGAGGCCACCTTCTTTAACAGAACTAAAATAGTTGATCAGTCTCAAAAGCAAGCAGATGCTTTAGTTTTTGTTCCAGATCCTGTGAAGCATAATATGTGGGGCGCGGCTTCATATTTGTGTCTGTCTGTAGACGCTGTTCTGAAACACATTAAGCGAGTAACAGCCTTCCATACAAATTCACAGTGTAGACAATCTAATTATATTTCAGAGGAACTTTGCTATGTATAGCACATGTGCATAATAAATACTTTCAACTCCAAACTGTGTTTACTCAGTGCTTCATTATGAGTGCACTTGAGTGCTATTTGATAACAAATGCACCAATTGTCTTAGATAATTACCCCATTATCCCGTGTTTAATATATTGTGGTGATTATACCGGGATGTTAGACAGTTCAAGTGACTATTAGACCTGAGAATGGGATTGAGCGAGGGCGAACAGAAAAGGGGAACAAGTGGATGAAATAAATGAACGCTGGCAGTAGACGAGAGACGGAGCGAGTGGTCGTAATCGGTGTAGCTGCTGGGTTCTTTCTGCTGCTCATCATTATTATCTCCTATACACCAGATTGCAGATAGTGTAAACATGAATTTTTCTTCTGTTAAAAGTTGGGAAATTGGACAATCGGTTTTGTTCAATGGGTTGGAAAAAAAATGCAAATGTGTCTTATGTAGATGTAAATCCAGCTGGAGGATGATCAAAATCGTTGTAATGAATTGTAATTCTCATTTAAATATGTCTTCAAATGAAAACGTGTAACAACCCTAGAAGAACACTCACAGGGCTACGAGCAAAGGCTCAAAACATTTTTGGATGTGAAGGCTGCTTTTTATGTGGTTTCTTAGAAGTCACCAAAACTGAGCTGTCACTTTTTTTCTTTTCTTTTTTCTTTGTGAACAGAAAACTAACCAAAAAAAAAAGTTTTTTTAACAGTTCTGTTTCTGATCATCTTTACCTCTGCCACAGGGTGGTAGAGTTCAGCTGTTTTACATATATATGTTTTCTTCTGTTGTAATTTTTCAAATGCTATTTCTTTGGAAATTTTGTTTTTGTTCTTTTGTCTTTTTTTTCTGTCACTGCATTTCAGTTAATCCAGAAATAACACTGTACTCCCAGATAATCCATTTTACGTGTTTGTTTAATCAGTCTGTGTGTAGTTTCTGAACATTAAGGGGGGAGGGGCATGAGATATCTAGAAAAACTGAATGAATTTTAAATGTTTTCTGGACTTTTGGGTAAACGGGGTCTGTTCGGAGAATCACATGTGATGTACTTTAATGGTAATTCTTTGTATTGTGATGACAAATCGTCCAACGCTGATGCATTTTTACCAAATTTACCTGTGTTGGTTTTACAATCTGGAGGATGTAACGGAGAAGCTGCAAGGTGCAAATCTGAATGTGGGCTTGAAATGGCATCTTTTGTATGGCGGCAGCATGATGACGATTGACGACCTGAGTGTTACGAGGCTTCTGTCCGCACTGTTTGTTCACTTCACGTTCATTCCCATTGTGGGCAACATATCAGATGTCCCCACTTAGTAGCTTTGCAAGTCGAGGGGAATTAATTATTTTTTTCTGCTTTGGGAGAAATGCATCTTCTGTATTAAATTGTTGTTATATAAAATATTGTCAGTTTCATTTTCTCGTGTTTGAGGTCACCCCTGGGCTGCACAGCAGAGGAGCAACACTCACTGGTTCGAAAATACAACATAATCACTTTCTATTGCACACTTTGGTCTCTGAAGTCTCCACTGTCTTTAAAATCTGCACCTGCATTTTGTAATGCAGATTTTTCCAAACCTGGGAGCTATCACGTTATTGTCCTTTTCTTTCTTTCTTCCAAACATTGAAAAGCTCTATCTGTAGCCAGAGAATTAAAGGTATTTATTAAGCTGCCAGTAGCTTCTTGTATTTGCTACGACAATGAAATCATTCTTTTGCTCCCTTCAGGGTCACCACAGAGGATCATCTGCCTCCACCTCACCCTAGCATCCTCCTCTGCCACACCAACTCCTCTGTATATCCTCCCTTATGACATGCATGAATGACCTCTGTGGTTTTCCTCTTTTACTCCTGCCTGGCAGCTCCATCATTAACATCATTTGTCTAATATATGAACCGTCCCTCATCTGCACCTACAAACGCTCAACCTGAGCAGCCCCTCTGATGTACTCTGTTTCTTGTCCATCCTTCTCACTCCCAGTGAAAATCTTAACATCTTCATACAGAATTCACATTTCTTCATGTTACAAACTTATTCCAAAATTGATTATTTTATCATATTTTATCTCAGAATTCCACACACAATACCCCATAATGGTAAAGTGAAAGTTTGCTTGAAATTCTTGCAAATTTATTCAAAGCGAAAAACATATAACGTGTACCCAAGTATTCACAGCCGATCTCTGATGCGATCCCACCCCCACCTCGAGCCCATACATCACTCCAACCACGCACCTCATACATAATGCACCTTACTTTTAAACCGGCTCCGATAGAACTCATGCGAACATACAGTAGAGAATGACAGCTAAATACACATCGGCATGGCACTAGTGCTTCACCCAGTATGAACTCCTCTCATTTGTAAGGCAGTGAAAGGTTATCCGTGGGTTCTTCCTCGCAGACAGCTGTTTCCCTCACCGCATTGGAAGTTCTGAAAAATGAACTAGGTACTGAGAAATGCGTGCAACCAAGTGTAAAAAGGCACTCTTTAAAGAGTTTTATTTCTTCTGTCACAGACTTGTTGTTTCTTGTGCTCATTATGTGAAAGTAATTCCAGCATAAAAGAAAAAAATATCAACAGGAAAGCAGTCTGTACTCATTCTGCATTCTTAGCGTCATCTGTGGCTAATATGGGGCTTCAGTGCTCTGAGTTAGTCATGTCTTTGATTCTGCGGTCCTTTAAGTGTGAGATTACTTCTTTGTGTCATCTCGGGCCTCAGTGGAGGGAGAAATGTTTGTGCTGAAGTAAAGTATGAATACCTCTGGCACCTGTACCCTCATTAACCTCAGTTAAGCTGTTAAATACTTGAACCTTGTTATCAACCGATCCCTCAATGAAGTATGAACAGTGGAGGGATTATTAAATAGAATAAAAAAGTTCAACCATATTTGAGTACATTTAGGAGCAGAACAAGCTGTGACCCCGTAAAGTGCCACTAGAGCGCAGTCTCGCACCAGTGATAATGTCAGCCACATGCTTTCGAGCAGCCTGCACCTGTTGCTGAGCCCGACGGTCTTTGAGTGCCTACAGGCTCATGCTGGCATCCCCTCAGTGCAGGATAACGTCTTTTATCACACGTTTAAACGGCAGAAAGCTCCACTGACTTTTGTTCCAAAGTTTTAGATTTGTGATGGAAAAAATAATTGGGCTCAGTCAGGATCAATTGTAGAGCCCTCTTGTGGAATGAATGCTCAAGGACATTCATTTTTGCTGCACTCCTAAGTCTAAGTACGCTTCATAAACTTTTCTTTAATGAGGAAAATGCAATAAAGCACATTAAATGTGGTCAATCAAAAAAGATGAGAAAAAATGTATTTAAGGAAACAGCTCGCGCGACTTTAAAGAAGACTATAACCTTCGTTCACTGATTCCTGTGTTCATGCGTGACAGACCGTGTTGTGTCAGCTGTGAATAAGTTATCTAGATAAGATGTGTGGCGCTGATTTTGCTGTGCGTAATTTATGGTTTTGAGGGGAAATATTTGCATTTGGGAAAACAGGCAATAATCCATCATGTATATCGCTTTACTGGTTATTACATCCTGGTATAAACAGCTGCATAATGGAGACAGCTCTCAAGGATATTCACCGAACTGCCTTTCGAGATTACCAATGTCTCGAAGGCCATTCGAGGAACACAATAGATGGCTCAATTACCCACTGTTGTCTGTCAAAGATATAGTGCTCTCCCAAGACGTGCAAGTGGATGCGGCACCTGTGAAGTGACGGATTTTGAGAGTAAGGTGTACGCACTGAACACGGAGAAAGCGGTGCCTTTCGAAGTCTGCAGGAGAGCACATTCCGGGCATGGGTGAGGACGGATAAGATGTCAAAAATACTTCTGTTTTTGATTTTCCACCTCAGAGTTGTTTCAGATCAGGACACCTTTCCAAAACAGTGCTTTTTTTTCACTGTTTGAATTCTTCATTTGCTTCAAATTCACATTACATTCCTGTGCAATGACAGTGTATCATCGCAACTCTGAGGGAGCGTTAATGAGTTTCGCAGGTCATTTAACTGCTAACAGATTCCATCCTGTTTGTGCTGAAAACTTTCATCACTTTTTGTTGTCCTTTTTTTTTACTTGTTCATTACAGTTTGTATTATGCATTAGAAAATAAGGAGTTGCACTTATTTATGGATAACTGCCTGCTTAAGTCCTTCGGCAACTGCCAAGTGACCATCCCTTGCAGGACATGCATATCCTCAGTAACTTGTTGGAAATGAAAGTTATTTCCTGTCCCAAAGCAAGGCGCACGTGTGTTTTGACATTGCTTGAAACATGTGTTCAACTTTCAGTCTTGTGCAGCAGCAGTTTAACTTAGTGTGGACCTAAATTGTTCCTCTGGTACTTCAGTGGCTCGCAGAACCAAATTTACCATTAATGTCTGTTTGGTTCCCATGTGAGAAATAAGCGGGTGAAAAACTGCGGTGCTTTCTGTTCCGTTCTACTTTATACTCCTACTGCAGTACAAATCAGTGCTGCTTCTTACTACATTTGTTTGACAGATCTAGTTACTGGCCCACGGGGATTCACTAAGGTAAAGTTCAAACGTGTGTTATTGCATTTAACAGACGCCTATCCATTTTTCTCTTATATGGCATCATTTAATAAACAAAAATGAGTTAATGAAACCTCTATTAAATCACACGGCTCTTGCTCAATCTTCATTTGGGGTGAGAGGGACATGGGAGTAGGGAGCTTATCTCCAGGAAAAACCCTGATCTTTTCATTAGACCTGGGATTTGCTTCTGCCCTTTTGGACACAGAGATTATGAGAACTGATGTAGCTTGTTCAGATAGAAAATACCCCAGATCTAAGGATATTTAGACCCCGTGATTATCCGGCAGTTTATCACTATATTGTCATGATTTAGCGGAGGAAAACAAGACACCCTGAATAAGTTTATGTTTCAAAGCACTGCTGCCTGTAACAGCTTTCATCTCCATCAGGTGGCAAAAGCATGATAAGCAGGTTGATTGTGTCTCCTTGGCCCCGCGAATATAGATATGATCTAGAGGGCAGAGACATGCCTGCTCCTGTCTGTGATGACAGGATAAGTGAGGATGTCTGAATGTCAGGCAGGAAGGATGAGCACTCGGTGCAGACATGCATGTGTCTCGGTGTAATGATATAGCAGTCAACAAGGTAGGGTTTTTTATGTTAAGGATTTATTGTACCTTCTGGATATAATCATCATTCTTTCTTCAGGACCTCTTCTTGATGGCTGCACAGTGCTTAACAGTACTTACAAAATGTGCAAGCAGTGCAGCCTTCCCCACAGGTAATTTGTTAGTAACCGGAGCCGGTATATTTTGCATTTTTAATCCCAGAAATTTTATCCGAAAGGAAAGTTGTCATCCAGGCAAGTGAGTTTGTGACATATAGGCTACCCACCGCTGGTTTCATCAGAACAAGGAAAGGTGAAAATGAGAGATTCTCTCTTCTTGGAGGACCTGCAGCTCTCCCCGGCACTGGCTTGTGAAGGAAACCATTCATCTAGCCCACTGCCGTTCCTTCAGCACTGTCAAATTTCAGCTGAGAGCGGGTGCAGAAACTGTTTGGAAACATCTCCCTGACTTGCAGTAATGCAGTAATTCTTATCGGGATTCGCTGTTCCAAAGTGTTGGGTTTGCCCTTCAGCATATTGGATTTGACGTGACGTGCATTGCTGACTTGTTTTGAAACTACGATGAGTTGAAGACGTGTGTCAGCTCCTTGCAAACAATGCTTCTCCACTTGTGCAGTTTATGGAAAAACTTAAAAAGGAGCAGGTGCAGACCAGATTGAATGCTTTTTTTTTTCTAGCTGTCAATGGAGCAGACAAAGACCTGCAATACACAGAAGCAGTGAGAGAAAGAGCAGAGACACTGAGAAGTCTAGAAGTCTGTAAATCCTACTCAGTGCTCTGAGTTCTTCCAACCTTTGACCTTATGTTAATTTCACCTTCAGCCTGCTGGGCCATAGTGATTACCTGCTGTCCCAAACAACAAAATCCAAGTTCCTCTGTAGAAAATGACGCCTTCTGTCTGGTGCCAAAGGAACTGTTGTTCCCCGTTTATCAGCTTAGTGAAAATTTACATTTTAATTGAATCCTGATGTTTGAGCCAAACTATACTTACTGAGTAACTGGAGCCCCTTCAGAGAAACAACTTACAGGCTTGAAGTGCGAGTGCAGCGAAGATGACGGGCAGTCAGAGCCGCTCACATCGACTATGCAGAATTTAACTTCATGTGCCAAGATAGCTCATTCTGCCGTCACCAGGAATATCTTTGGCTTTAGTGTGTGTGGGAAAAATCACAAAACTCCAGCTGGACTTTGTGCGTGTGCATATTTACCCATCAGCTTGTATGTGTTTTAATGAGTTTGAATGCGCCAGGATTTTCATGCTTGCCAGGGGTGTACATGGAACGTGTGTAAAAACAGAAGGGAATTAGAGGTGGGCTTAGGATTGTGTAAGTATGTGCATGCGTGTGTGTGTGTGAGGGTGTTGTCTGTGTTCTCAGATCACTCACAGATCAACGCTCTAACATACTAATTAGGATGGACGCGTCCACTCCTACTCTGTCTTTGATGTGGTTGTGTTGCCCAACTGTGCTGATGTGCGATACTCAGTCTAATAAGACATGAGATAAAAAGATATGATTCATCAGCACCTGTCTGTGTTTGCTCGACCTTTTGCATCCATTTAGAATATTATATTAGACAGCGGTGGGGGTGTGAGCTGTGCGCCTGTAGCTGACAGAACAAAACCCATAGGTCTCATAATGTGGGACATGACAAAGAAAAACAGAAATAATGTAGAAGCTGAAACCAGCAGCAGCACAGTATTCACGCTTGACCAAACCAAGACTGAGCAGAGACTGGTGAGACTGTGATACTGTACTTATCAAGCTATGATTACCTTTGGTATAATGATAATAATAGCTTAATACCTTTGTATAGCACTGGTCAAAATACAGAGTTACAAAGCGCTTCACAGTTTGAATAAAATCCACACACAAGAAACTAAACTGAAATGAGCAAACCCACTCTGGGAACTAAGAGAAATCAAACTGAACTAAAAAACAAAATGAAAATGAAATAAAAAAAAATCTAAAATGGGAATCGAAAACTATAATAACTCGAGCACGGTACTGTAACAGGATGCCTCCACTGTCATTAACATCAGCATGAAAACTGTGTACAGGGAGCTTCACGACATGCATTTGCATGGATGAGCAGCTCCTAGCAGGGGCGCCTCTGGAGTTTTTTCATAGAGGTGGCCATGTGGGGGCCACTAAAAATGTTGGGGTTGCACACAAAAAACATAATGTTCAATTTTGTTATGCTGATGTCAAATATAGGTTTCTTGAAAAATATGGCAAAAAAGAGAGAAAGAAAATAATTATGCTTAGTTAATTTCCTGCTATTAAAGTTGATATCACTGAAAATAGGTACATATGAAAACCAAATAAGATTTTGAAATTGATAATAATCTGTTTGAACTGATTGATTGATTGATTGATTGATTGATTGATTGATTGATTGATTGATTGATTGATTGATTGATTGATTGATTGATTGATTGATTGATTGTTTGATTGATTGATTGGAAGTCCCAGCCATCACTTTAATGATTCTCAGCAGAGCTGAGCAGAAGCAGCTTACAATTCACTCTCACCAGTGGACTAAAACCAAAACCAGTACTAAAACCAAAACCAGTACTAAAACCAAACGATGAGCCGCAAAGTATGGGAGTTATTTGTTTTATCTTTTCGCTTTTATCCACGTTGTAATTTTTGTAAATGGTCTGCATTTATAGGTACTACAAAGCACTTTACATTGTTTTTTTTCCCCTTCACTTATTCACATACTGATGGCAGTGCAGTGCAACTCAACCTGGTATTGAGTGTCTTGCCCATGGATACTTCAGCATGTGGAAGCCTGGGTCATTGATGCTCAATTGAGGCTCAGTGATGATGATCATCAAGACATCCCAAAGAAGCGTCAATCTGCTGCCTGAGCTAAAGCCCCCCCCTACTACTGACCAGTTTCAGTCTTGAAGTAAATGGTTGGGGTAAACCTTTCTGAATCAAGAAGATGGTTTCTGTTTGAAAACACGCTTTCTTCCCAACACCAGTCTTTACATTAGTTTAGAGATATTACTAAAGTGTTTCATTACACAAAGAACCTAATAAAGGACTATACATACTCTCGTATGGACGGAAGCGCAGCCCATTAAAAAGCAATTAAAATGCTGATTTCATTTGTTATTATTATATGAATGCCCGAATGGGGCACCTGCAGGCTTCTTCCAAGTGCTATGCATTGTAACCAGATAGTGATTAACTTATGCATTATCCTGCTGATAAAGACAAACTGAACAGTCAAGAGCATAAATAGAGAGACAGTTTTGCAAAAGAAGTCATTAAGATTCTGACTAATTACATCTAGTCTGACCTTCCAGTCACATTACTTCAGCTGGAACAAATAGACTTTCTCGTTGCTGCCCTTACCTCGTGCTTTCAGGGGCAAGGGGAAAAATTTGTGGCAATAGATGGGAGCTGCGACATTGTAACTTAAGGAGATTATGCTTTGGCGTGACACTAGAAAATGTTATCATTTTAACAGAAAGCAGATAAGAGTTAATTAACTGATAATGGCTCTCTATTCACGGAGATAAAAGCCAGTGCATTGAAATGAAAGGGTGGGAGTCAAAGAGAAAAATGGACGTTCTGTAAATCTCAAAGAAAACGCAGCTAATTTTATTCCTCCTGATTAAGTTTCACATTGGGATGGCATGAATGCTGAGTAATCTTTTTCACAGCTGCCACAACAATGACCTAAACCGAGGAGTATGAATTTAATCAAGTCTATTTCTATACAAATTGCATTACGAGCTTTATGGAGAAAACACTACACCTGCCATATCAGAGCCTTTGATCGCCTGATGATGACCTCTTTTTTTCTTCTGCATCTCTGCTTTCTGGAACGCAGCATAATACAACAAAGCAAATCAATAACAGCATCACCATGAAATTAAAAAAAAGAAAATGCTTGGAAAAAAGTCCGCTTAACAAGAAGGCGAAAAAAACCCCTACAAATCTTCCTCCCTGTATGCAATGTCTTTGATCAACTTTCCAGCTGGGCAAGTTAGGGCTTTTATCAGCTGTATCCTCAGCTCCCACAGATGAGAAACAATGTGCTTTATTCCATTACACTGTAAATCCAATCTCATGCTTCACGCTCTGTAGAAGAGTAGCAGGAAGAGCGAATGAATGAGATGACATGGGGAAATGTTGACACCAATCCCCACAATCCCTAAGGCGACACCAGTCGGTCATTGGGATACCTTTGAGGGATTCTCAGCAATTAACCAATCAATTAAGGGTTTGATGGGGCTCCATGTAGCCATTATGCTAATGCTCATGTTGCTGAAGTGAGAAGCGCACGCCTCGCTCGACAAAGTGCCAAAGTCTGGCTGTTTATTCCTTTGTTGCCTTTTCCAGCCGAGAGGTCACACTTGGGAAATCAGTGGCCTTCCTAAGGGAAAGATTTCAAGTACACAATTAAGAAATAATTAGCTTTTGCCGCTTGAAATGTAGACTTGTGCACATAAATTCTGATATGTTATCACCACTGAGGGCAATGTAACACACTCTGATCTTATAAGAGCAAATGAAAATTTCTGAAAATGACTGGATTGAGAATGTCTCTAAAAGCTCCGCATTGCTGCAGCTGACTCTCCCAGACATCTGATGAATGCCAAATTATTAATGAATGGGGAGAAATGTGATATTTAGTTCTTTAAATCTCTTCCAAACAGCCTGTAATATTCACTGATCTATCGCTTGCATGATTCAAATGAAGATATAATGCCTTTAAAAAGCTTTTTATATGTAGTGGAACCTATATGTTTGCGCTTGCTTGTTCATCCCCTGGCACCAGTTAGCAACATATGGAACTGTCACCATTAGGTGTTGAACACTGTTGGGTGCTGAGGAAGCTGATGCATGACTAATTGCTGTTGAAGCTGTTCTCGCTACAATGTATCGCTTTAAAAGATGTCATTTTGAATATTGCAAGATGAAATCTGGTTTAATCCCTGCAAACTGTAAGTATTATCTAATTTAAAGTCAATGAATAAAAACAGACATCTTTGCTGAACTGGCTCTTATCGAACCGAATCTCATGAATGTCAAAGACAGAGGTGCGAAACATAAGGCCTGAGGGCCAAAATTGGCCCAGCAAAGACTCCAATCTGACCAACTAGACAACTTTGAAAAATGTGATGGTTGGCATAAATTTTTAGACTTTTAAATGTATTTTGGTAACTTTTGCAGCTTTTCCCATTGATAACAACCTCTCCCATGGCCTTTCATACTACATCAAAGTAATGAAGTAATAGATAAACAATTAAATGTGGAAAAAATACTGGGCAGTGAGCTTCTGTAATTTTACACATTACACAGGGATATGCAGACAAAACTGAGAGATATTTTTTAAATGACACTTGTTGCTTATTATCAGATATCTTAAGGAATAAGTGTGTACTTAAACTTCTTCTTTCACCAACAGGAAAGTTTCACTGGTCCGGTTCGCTTAAGATTAAACTGGGTTGTATGTGGCCCTTGACGTGAAATGAGTTTGACATCCCTGGTCATAAAGAAAATGACACACTTCTAGGCATGCACATCGGGTTCAGAAAGTCTGGACTCTTTAACTGACTATGTTTGCTTTCCTTTGAGTCCATGGTGAAAACATGGTCTGTCTAGAAATAGCAGTCAGGATAAGATGTGTGGAGGTGCATGGGAAGATGATGTTGATGGGTCTCAAGCCAGTTCCAGGTAAGGTTTTTAAATTTGATCTCATTTTTACCTTTTTGATCGTACCTCATATGGCGAGTTCAGACTGAACACAAGGTAACATTTTTGTGCAACGTGAGGCAGAAAAAATCTACGCAAAGATGCAAATCAACTCAGTTTCAAAGTATCTAATTCCAGCAATAGGTGATATTTTAAAGAAGCTTGTTTTCCCACTAGTTGGTCATTACAGGCAAATATCTGTTGATGTATTTGCGTGAGTAATGCAAATACAATGTTTTTGTTGTCTGTGGTGTTCTTTTAAAGTTCAATTCAATAAAAGAAAAAACAGAGAAAACAAAAGCAACTTTTAATTAAACCTATGCGTGAACAACAAAAGGTGCTGCAGGGAAGAATAATCCAGCCAAAAGTCCCACCAAGGAAATCTAAACAGGGAAAATAACACTGATTGAAAACGGCAACAGAGAAACAAGCAAGACATCCAGACAGAGCATACCTTGATGGACTGACAAAGATGTAGTGAAAGCATAATGAGTAAATACACATGTGGGAAACCACTGTAATGACAATCACTACATGTGTTTTTATTGGGGGTTTTAATGCTTTTGTGTGCTATTTCTGGATTTCTGGGTTCATTTATTTTGAAAATCACTGTTTTAAATGCCTGTACATATTTTAATTTCCACCTCCCTTAATTAAAGTAATAAATTACCCCTGCTGAGGAAAACAGACACAAAATGACAGAACAGCGGGACTAAGAATAGAGTGGAAGTGCTGCAAAGAACATGGAAGGGTAATGAGGAAAACATGGAGAAGCAGTGAGCCCCGGCAGGGCATCAGTCCCAGCGTTTGGTCAAGTGGAATACAAAGAAATCAGCAGAGGGATCGGGTTATGGCAAAGAGAACGTGGACCGATGTGGTGGTTGGTGACCCCTATTTTAATGAGCTGCTCCCAGTGTGAGCACCCCACCAAAGGACAGGTCAGCTGTACTTTACCTCCCCAAAACTGACTGTTTTATTCCTCCACTGTAGGCCACAAGACTATTTTAAAGACTCGTCTGTGTGTTTTAATGCTGTGGTTCAGTTTTTACTATTTTTACAGTTTATATAGTCCATTTTCTTTGTTTTTCTTGTTGGGACTCCCTATCATTTTTAATGGTTATATCATTTATTATCAAAGATTTTTAAGCATTTTATGGTATTTTTAGCATTTATATTGTTGATAATTTATTTTTATTAATCCACATGCTCTCTTGGACTCTTTGATTGCCATCCTATATGGGCTGCTCGCCATCCGATGTTAAAAAAAAAGGAACTTTTTTAAAAATCCCTGTTATTGTAACATAAAATGTGTGAACACAATCAGGTCAGAAAAATTGCAAGAGCAGGAAGACACAGAGCAAAAGCACCAGAAAAAGAAAAATAACTGCCAAAATAAAAAATATAAAAGGACAAAGCAAGAAAGGTAGATAAAGAAACAGACAATGTGAAGACACAGACAGAGAAGCTCTATAAGCAGAAAGGAACTAAAAAGAAACAGGGGCAATACTACTGAGTTTTTCAAGGAACAATGGTAAATTCCTTGAAGTGTCTTCCTGAATACCATGCTTGATCACATAGATGATTTCATTATTGAACAGAGCATAGTGTCCACTTACAGTTACTCCCCTATTCTCAACAGAATATACACCTTAATCAGCCACTTTGTTAGACGTAGGCTGTATGAAGTTATTGTGCTGTTTAACTGCTAGTTATAATTACATAATCAGCCCATCACGTAGCAACAGCACAACAGCAACTCATTGCCATGTGAGTTTTTTCACATGGCACGTAGACGACCTGCTGAAGTTCAGACCAAGCATCAGAATGGGAAAGAAAGCTGATTTTTAAGTGACTCTGAACATGGCTGTTGGTGCCACATGGGCTGAGTATTTTGGAAACTGCTGATCTCCTGGGATTTTCCTGCACAGCGGTGTCTAGGGTTTACAGAAGATGATGTGAAAAGAAAATATCCAGTGAGCAGCAGTTCTTTGAGCTAAAATGTCTTGTTGATCCTCAGAGGACACCTGCTTCAACCTGATAGGAAGGTAATAGTACAGGGTTCGTACGGGTGCTTGAAATCCTTGGAAATGTTTGGATATTAATATTGCCTTTTCAAGGTTAGTGCTTTAATTTCGGATGTGGTGCTTAAAACTGCTTGAAACTGTGACTGTATTTCATTCACCACAAATAACTATCTGATTGAATAGTTTTCTTATCAGATAAAGCAAGGGTAGGCAAATCCAAGCCTCAAAAGCCGGTGTCCTGCAGGTTTTAGATGTGTCCTTGATCCAACACTGCTAATTCAAATTGCTAAAATTAACTCCTCAACATTTCTTGAAGTTCTCCAGAGGCCTGATAATGAACTAATCATTTGATTCAGGTGTGTTGAACCGGGGTGATATCTAAAACCTGCAGGACACCGGCCCTTGAGGCCTGGAGTTGGCTACCCCTGAGATAGACTTTGCGAGTCATTTTATTTTTCTAAAAGCAAAGATTCTCCGCTTGGGCTGCCTTGCACATCTGCATGTCAGTCTGTTTCAACTGAGGCCTGTGAGGCACTATCAGCCACTGAGACAATAGACAAATTTATGTGTTTTCATCTATGAATATTTCATACTTTTATGGCTGCCTGTTTATTTGAAGGAGATGAACAATATATAATATCAATATAATAATACCACAGATGATAGATTAAATAAATAAATAGATTTTAGATGGATGCTTGTGCATTCTGAAAGTCTTACATCTTGAATTGAACACAGTATGTCAAATGTTCAAAGCCTTTTCCAGTCAGTGCTGTTGTCCATGTCTGTCTTAGTTTACATGATATTATTAGCATAAACACTTTAAAGGTGATCATTTATGACTTCAACAATAATACAGACAGCAATGCAGTTAAACATCTTACAGTTAGTTTTATTAGGAATGAACTTAAAAAAAAACAAGTCTCCTATTTTTTGTGTCATTTAGGAAATAGGCATCAATATCTGATTGGAAGACTTATTAATTTGGCCTTGCTGTATTATTTTGTGGTGTTTGGTGCAGTTTTCTTGTTTTGTGGGGTTGTTTTTTTTCAACAGGAGATGAATATCTTTCTTTAGTTGGTTTGTTCACATTTGCACGTCATACTTTTTAAGTGAAATGTGTGTTTTGAGTGTATACGCTTTATGCATATAAGGCAACCTTTTCTTTTTACAGTATTTTGTGTGGTGCGTTTTTCAATGTTTTAACAAAGGGGGAACAAAGGTGTTTAAGTCAACCTAAGAATGATTTGTAATGCAAATTGCATTCATTTTGCATTTTCATGCATTCTTTTTTGGTAATGGGCTAGAAAAGCTTGAAAATGGACCTTGAAAGTGCTAAAAAGTGCTTGAATTTAACCCTGGAAAAAGGTATATGACCCCTGAATAGTAACTCATATAACTACTTGTTACAACCAAGGTATGCAGAAGAGCATCTCTGAATACCCAAGTCACCAAACCTTAAAGCAGATAGGCTTCATCATACCTGTCAGCTAAAAACAGGAAACAGAGGCTAAATTTTGCACAGACTTATCACAATTTGGGCAACAGGAAACTGAAAAAAAGTTTCCTGGACAGAATTTCAATTTCTGCTGCAACATTCGGATGGCAGGGTCAGAATTTGACGTAACACAAAAGCCTGGGTCCATCCTGCCTTACATCAGCGGCTTAAGCTGCTGCTGGTGTAATAGTGTCTGGGATATTTTCTTGGCACACTTCAGGCTCCTTAGCATCAATCATTTAAACGTCACAGGCTACCTGAGTATTGTTGCTCATTATGACCAGAGTGTCACCACAGTGGATCTTCTGATGGTTTCTTCCAGCAGGATAAAACACCATGTCAGCAAGCTTAAATCACCTCAAGCTGCTTTCTTGTACATGACAATGAGCTCATTCACTGTACACAAATGGCTTTGATATGAGAGCAGCTTTAGGATGTGGTGGAACAGAGTCACATCGTGGCTGTGAACGACAAATCTGCAGCAACTGTGTGATGCTTATGGACCAAAATCTCTGAGGAATATTTCCAGGATTTTGTTGAATCCATGCCATTAAGAATTAAAGCAGTTCTGACGGCAAAAGCGAGTCCAACCTGGTACTAGCAAGGTCTACCTAATAAAGTATCCACGGGGTGTACTGGTCTTAAAAATAATCTTGCACATGTGATAAATTCTTTCTTTTTTTCTTTTCCTATTTAGCACAAAACCGTGCAGCCGTCTGACCAGCACCATCAAAAGAGCGTTGGTAGTCTCTTGTTCTTAGAATTCTTCCTTTCAGGGACATTTACTTCATATTAACTTCCTCCATATAGTTTATCTAGCATAGCCTGACTGAAGTGCTCAGACATTTACTTTCATCTTGTCCAAAGGCATACCTCAAAGATGGGAAAAGGTGAAAGTGACTCTGGGGGGAGGGCATGTTCAAAGCCAAAGCAAAAGAGTTTCTTCCTTTTTGCCGAATGGCCTAAATTTCTTAAAAACAAGCAAGTGCTTCCATCTTATAATGCCGTTTTGACGGTTCCGGCTCTACTGTGCGAGGACAGCTAGACTCTCCCGAGCTCATTTTTCCCATCAGTAGGCAAAGCAGCTCCTAAGACAACTTCAGAGAGAAGACTTTCTGAACAAGCTCACGGTTAAATCACCATCTCAGCATTACACTTGCGTCTCCGCTAATAAATGGAAAAATAGATATTTCACTCTACCTCCTACACACATCCTGGTGCAGCTCTGACTTCTAACCTCTAAATGGAAAGCTGACAGTAATTAAAATGATTTTGTTTGTCCAACGTGGGGTAAAAACAATTACCCAAAAACCCCTTTGCCTGTCAAAAAAACTTCATTGTTATGAGCAAGCTCCTACAAGAGATGATGGATGTCTGAATTTCCAGTAATGCCTCCTTTCTAATGAGTTCCCCTGCCATATTGCAGGCTCATTATAAAAAATACAGGATCTTTATTGCTGAGAATAATAAGAAACGATAATATCCCAGTAATGACTTTGATTATTATCAGTTAATGCCAGTTTTGGTCGCTGTTGTCAGCCTTGCTGGTTATTTTCTCTTCTTTAATGGGCCAGTTTATGAAAGTCAGCGTTGGCTGAAGATGCAGATATCAGCTCTGTAATAGGCAAAGACAGTGATGTGTTTCATTCACTATAAGCATGCATATTTTAGGGCAACTTAAACATCTCTTCCAAATCTTTTCAATTTCCTCAGTCTGTGTTTAGCGTTTAGTCCAGCAAACTGTGAAAAGCCTGACATACTTTTTGGATTTTTATGTTTCCTCTGCAGACACATAAATCATGTTTCCAAAACTCTGGAGATAAAAAAAGGAAAAAAAAATGCACTGTAGCGAGAAGACCAATCTCGGTTTCCTGTGCATACCTGCTTGGAGTGCATCACGGTCACACAGACCTGCACAAAGGCAGAAAGCATATCGGGGACATCTGAAAATATGTGCATGACTGTAAACGTGTCGTGTTTATGTATGTAATATAACTGTGTGCGATGCCTGCACCCTGAGTCGGTGCGTAGCCATGCTTGGATGGATGTGTGCATTGAGAGAACAGACAGCACCATGCAGTGAGAGGCCAGTGAAGTCACCCTGAAATACAAGATAGCGTTGAAAGAAACAAATTGCTTCTGCTGAGTTAGAAATTGGAGGATTTATTCCAGTTTCCGGAGACGGTTCGGTCAGTATTGGTGAAGAATCACTCTGGTCCCACGAGGCCCTAAAGAAGCAGCGTACAGTGTATTTGTCTGCTTAATCTGAGGTAGCACTGCCTATGTAAACCTCACCTAAAAATGTGGTGGAAAAAGCTGGAGGAGTGGCTCTGACTGCAGATGACAATGTACGTTTAAAGATGACCACAGACAGTTTTGCGCACACATAGTAGAGACTATAGGGTGAGCCCACTGCACAGACACATTAACAAGTCATTACAAATGAAATCTGAATTTTTAACTGCATGTTATTCCCCTTTTAACTCCACGTCTGCCTTCAGAAGATTACAATGCACGGGAGATGGCGGTAGTTTTCCCCACTGTGGCTTCTCCGGATTATACGCGCCTTCAGTACTTACATAAGTGGCTTTATTTTTCTATCCATTTAGCCATGGGTAGCTTTCCCTAGTCTATCACCACTTAAATTGCCTTTGGGTCTTCAAAATTACTGACTGGGAATAAAATATCTTCTTAAGACAGACGAAAATCAGCACATTGCTCTCTCTAGTGGGAATGGCAAACATCATGTCCACCAGTCACATATATAATTGTTCTCTACGGCCTCGGCCTCTCCATTTTGACATTAATTAATCTGAAGCAATCTCCAAACTGCCCATGGGGCCAAGACCTCATGCCTCCAAACCTTCAATTCCCATGATTGAATTTCACAGAGTTCATCTCTCCAGCCCTTTGCCACCTCGCTAATGGTGATGGAGGAGGAGAAAAAAAAAAGAAAAGATACTAAAAAAAAAAGAAGAGTAGGGAAGAAAAAAAACTTTCACTATCAGCCATATTCTTTTTGCTATCCGTCATGGGCCATAGAGGGGAGGACAAAGACAAATACAGCCAGCCAGAACCTCAGCAGAGAGCGAGAAGGATGACCCCCTTGGACTCTGGTGCTGCATTTCATTATCTCACCAAGTTCATTCATTCACTACCTTTGGACGGATTTGGCTCTTATAAACACTCCATCATACCGCTACGCTGCATTGTAGCAGGCTGATGAGAACAGGGCAGAACCACAAGGATCAGATAAAGATGGAGTAAACGTTCATAATGATGTTATAAGTGAGAAAACAGAGTATAAAGCTCAATCAGGGGAGCGCTATATTTACCTGTCTCAACTTCTTTCATGTGTTTGAACCACGCTAATGTTTATGCGACTGTGGTAGCGTTTGGAGCTAATTGCTAACATCAGCACCTTGCAGTTTTTTATGTGTAGCACCATCAGACAATAAGGCTAAAGGCCTTCCATAAGAGGAACGATGGGTATTTAGACCATAAAGAGCCAGTCTAAAGAGGCATGTTTTAAAAGAGGAGGGTAACCCAAGCTAAAACTGCTTAGGGGTGGTGCTCTGTTTAAGATGGCTTAAACAGCTGAATAAAAATGAAGGTGCACTGCAAGAGATGAACAGAAAGTATTTCATAAAGCCAGTGGCAAAAACTCCTTCCTTGGTCATAATTTCAAAAACACTCCAAGTGACGTCGTCCCCCACCGTCTAAATTTAGCTCGTTAGCATGATAATATTTGCCGGTACTGAAAAGTAAAGTCATTATTTTTGCAGGGATTCGGTCTGAAACCAAACTGTTGCACCAGTAAAACCTTTTCGTCTGATGGTGGTATTATGTGGGAAGTGAAAATGATCACCAAGAATGCTTTAATTCATCTGATGAGACGTAAATGTCAGCAAATTTCATTTAATACATGTTCTCGAGGGGTCACCCGCTGAACTGATCATCTTGGAACGTCTTCACCAACTCTAGGCTAATATTTCTCCTCTGCTAAGAGAATTCACAGAATCAGTAAAAACTAACCTCCTGGTGGAGCTAAAAAAGGTCAGTGGATCACTAAAGGCATTGAGATTCACCCTCTGGGTACTATGGGTGTATTCGCTTCTATTCATAGCAACCTATCCAGTGTTCTTATGAGCTATTTCAAGTCTGAACCAAGTGGTGGGCTGACAGATCAATATCGTCATCCCTACAGCATGATGTTAGCATGACTAATAATGTGTAAGGAGCTGAATAAAATAGCAGCCTACAGAAACTTAAAGCCCTTAATAATTTCGCTGAGTCTGACACCTCACGGAGAGCCCTTTACCCCGTCGCATACATACTTCCTCTGACACTCTGACAGTTACGGCATCATCGTCCAATCCTTCCTCCCATGAAGCGTGGCGGGGGAAGTAGACTTTGTGGAGTCTTGGCACTACAAGGCCCTAGATGCTGCTGCTGCAGGGGCACAGTAAGGCTGAGTAAGCCTGAGAAATCACACGGCTTTGGCCCTGCTGCAGCGTGGGATGGCTCATTGAGTCTGCAGGTATGGAGCTCAGAGTGAGGAATGACTGCAGTCTTTCACAGCTGGCCGGCTCTTCTCTCTCTCTTTCTCTCACCCTTGCTATCTTTTCATGTGCCCCCTTTTATTCCACAACTCTTCCTCTCCTGGGAAATGACCAAAACATCTTTCTTGTCTCTTACTCACACGTACTCTCAACCTCCTGAGTTCCAGCTTGACTCAGCCGCTTGTAGTCACTCTCGTATTAGCGTGTGAGTGCTCCACAACATGTGAGCGCTGTTGCACTTGCGTGTCGGCGAGCGTGTGTTTTGTGAGTGTCCAGGCGGCTGCCAGGTTGGCTGACGGGCTGTGTTTGCGAGGTGCGAGATGACGTGGGGCTTGAAACGGCAGAGAAACTGCGTGACAGATGGCCTGTGTGACAAAGTGATTTTAGGGGCTCGACTGTGGTCGGCTGAGGTTTGGTACTAAAGCAGGGGCTTGGCCTGCTGTTATTATCTCCTTCCATCAGTGTACAGAGGCACAGATTACAAATGCACATGCTTGCATAAAGGAAATATGACAAAAAATGAACAGACATTGCTTTTTCCCTCTGGTATTATTATTTTTTATATACAGTTTCTTTCATCGTGACAATATTTTTGAACCAGTATTCAGTTGTGTAGAAGCTGAAAACTCCAATTCCTCAAAAAAGCTGCCAGATGAAACAATACACAAACAGCAAGCACACACACACAAATACACAAATACATCCCACTAAGATCTTACATGACCGGGTGAATTATAGGAGACTTCTTCTGTGGTTGCCTAGAAACTTGAGTGCGTTTGCCTGACATCAAAACAGGAATGCAAAGCAACAAAGGTAGCCGCACACACCTCCACAAACACACACACACACACACACACACAGACAAGCTCCTGTGTAACTTTGATTCATTCTCACGCCTCCCCATCACAGGCTAATGTACTCACAATCATCCATCGCCGACTCTGATGGCCCATTCAAAGACACGCCATTGTTTTTCCTTCGCTCTGAAGTTGAGCTGCAGCTCGGCGGGTTTTCGCCGTTGGCCGTGAGGGAGTAAAACATCTATTGTGCGGCAGAGCAAACCAAGCGAACTAAAAGCAAGCCTGAAATTCCTGAAGCAAAGTGAAAAAGTTCTGGAGGTCACAGCGTTTCCAGTTGATGAAAGTGCATTTGATTTGCAAACTACTGCCACAAAGTCACTTCATTGTATCAGAGCTCAGTTTATTGTTTCATTGTATTTGTCAGTCACTACCATTGCCTTTGGCATTGCATATCTCTATCCAATCTGTTCTGATATTTTAAGAACGCAGATCTGCTCCCTTTGCATCTCCCTGCACAGCAAGAGAAAGGAAAAGGTTACCCACGCATTTCCCAGAGTTGCACAGAGGCCACTTGAAATGTAAATCTCAGCTTTACCCCCCCACCCGCCCATCCCGTTGTGGGTAGCGACATTTTTATGAAAATTACCTGATTTGAATTTAGATGTGGATACAGGGGAGCAGAAGCATTCACAGAGGCATGTTCTGGTTTAACGAAGAGGCGTATTAACAGGCTGTTGTTGACTCTCCAGCGTGTCTGTCAAAAAGACAGACACACTTTCAGTCACAGCCTTAAAGCTGTGTACGGCTGTTTGGGCTTTTGGAGCTTGATAGAGGGATGCGCTCATTCACCAGGGGATAAATAGGTAATTGAACCGGGGGATGTCGCTATTAAAATATACAAAGGCGCAGTCACACGCCACTGTCACTTTCTGTCTTGCTTCTCTCTTCTTTCTCTCTCTCTCTCTCTCTCTCAGACACACACACAGAAACAGACACACACATATCATAACCTACATGTTAAATCTTTGTTAAATCTTTACTTTCTAACAAGATGAATTTGCTGTTCAATGAACTTGAGAGAGCGGCGAGTGGCTTTTGTCCATCTGAAGGATTCACACAATATTGAGCAGCTGGGTCTCATAGTTAGAGATATATGCATGACAGGGTTCAAACCCACTTGCAGTGAACACCCTCTCTGCTGAAGTGTCCTTCACTAGCTCACCAGTTGTGCACATGATTGGTAGCTAACTCAAAAAATCTATAATATATGAAAAATTCAATTTAAGCCCTTTGAAGAAGGATTATATTTCCAAATGTAGCTTAACGCACCCTGAGGATTCAATGCAAATGAGTTCAATTAAAAAAAGGGAGGGAGTGCTTTTCAGATTCTGACATTGACCTCTGACCTTCATGAAAGAGAAGATCTGAGGAGATTTTCACATCTGAAAACAAGTGCATGACTAAATAAATACGTTTAAAAATAAAGAAAACAAAAGAAAAAGCTGAAGACCTTCCAAATCTGTCATCCCACTTGTAGCTCCAGCGCTCAGTGAGCTCTAGTCCTCTCCTCCACCTGCAGGACAGCTGTGCGCCGCTGCCACGTCTCTCCTCGCTGCTGCTGCTGGAGTGGACGCGCAAAGTGGGGGCGCAGTCCTCAGCCATCAAAACCCTGCTCGCAACCCTGCGCAGCTGTAACCGCCAGCAGCACCGGGCGCATCACCCGCCTCCGCTCCTCCCGCTCCTCTCGCCTCTCGCACAGGCGCTGAACGTTTTAGCGTAAGGGAAAGTTTTGCGTTTTAACGCGCCGTCGCTTTTTCGCCACACAGCGGAGGCATATCGTCTGTGGCGCAGCGCGACAGTGCGGTGTCCGATTACAGATCGTGCGCCGAGGAGCCACCGGCACCAGAGCGCTCCTCCGTGGGAGCAGAAATAGCACACGGGGCTCCTCAGGAGGTACGGAGACGGCACCATCTCCGTTTAACCGAGTTTTACCGAGGTCCATTTCTGACCAGAGGCACAGCTGAAGTGAGGATATTTTCTCTTTAGCTCATCTTTGCTTTCTGTCTTTTTCCTCTGCGCTGTTCTCACCGGGACAAGACACGCAGCTTCGCTCCCTACTAGATGACCGGGAGTTGGACACCTCACTTGGTAAGGCATGAAAAATAAAAAGCGGATTTTTAAAATTTTGAGCTCTGCGCCAGCTTTGATGTTATTCGGATATGCTGCTGATTTCTGCATTTCTTAACGTGTTTTCTCCTGATCACAAACGGACGACTTTAACTCACCTTTAAATGACATTTTTGTACCTAAATCACGCGTTAACATGCGTAAAAAATCCAAACACTATCCGGCAGGATGGGGATAGGGTTGCATGCCTTGGGGCACATGCCTGCACTTCTCCACAATGGGGTAAATAATCAGTTTTAGAAGTTTTGCATTGTGCTCTGCGACGACTCGCCGCTTGGTGGTGCTGGCAGAGTGCGGCCATCAGCAGGTACCTCACAGCTTTCATCAGATCTTTACATCTCACACATTCGCAGCAGTGTCTGGCTTTTCGCTTTCCTCTTTCTAATATCTCATTACAGCTGATTAGGGTTTCATATCACGACCGATCTAATAGCTAAGCCTCTGCTTCATTCACTCCTTCCGACTTATTTTGGGAGATGCTTGGAAAATATGTGTTGTGTCACAATTTTTTAAAAAGAAAACAAATAAGGGGAAAAAAGGGCCCAACAGTATAGCAAATGGCAGTGCACCAATCCTGAAAACATCAGTGGCTTTTCGCATCCACATCTTCTTTAGTTATCCATTAAAACAAAATCTGATGTTATTCAAGGATTTATTCCACTTATTATTATTATTTTTTTCTTATAATAAACGTCCTTGCTTTTTTATGTAATGTTTGGCTCCTGCTTTGATAGAGTAAAGATTTCAATCTCTGCAGCTTTTGTTGAATTTTTCTTTCTCACCGTTTTGATTCCACAAGAATGAATGAGTGCCCTTTGAGAGACACTGATTTTCCGCGGTTTAATGCTAGTAATTTTTATTTAATCACAATAACAAGATGTGCCAAGTTTATTTCATTCTGCTGATCTCTTTGTTGAGGTATTCAAACTTTTCAGCCGTGCACCTCAAATTTAATTCTGCTCACTCACACACTGCACAGCCAGAGCTGTCCTTGAAGGCTTTTTTTTTTTACCCAGGATTTTGTAAAACTATCAAAAAAGAGAGAGAGAAGTTGTTTTACTATTGGAATAAAACCTTCATTTGAACTTTTCTTATGCTGAAAAAAAAAAATCAAGCAAGCAGAACTCTTCCACAAAAGCCAAACTGACATAGCTTTCATCATGAGTGAGTTGGTTAAAAAAATGAGAAAGGACAAGTTAAATATACTGAGGGATCTGCTGTGAAGGGGGGAAAAGAAGAGATGGAAAGATTTCTGCTGTGAGGAGTTAATGTATGTGGTTCTGCTGCTACCTCAATGCTCCTCACGAGCCTGTCCTTGCAGCACGTTTAGAGGGCTGCTAATCTCCAACTGTGACTATGCTGATGAGTGTACATTATAATTGTTAACTAAGTTGCTTTTCCCCAATGTTTTTCCTGGCCTGAAGCAAACACCTTTTACAAAATGGTGCACATTTTTCTCACATGTCGTTGTCCAGAATGTCCAACCCACGCCAAACTCTTTTCTCCATTCAGACTCGCTGTTTTTATCGGTTCTGCAAGTTTTTTGGGATGTCTCTTAAGTATTGACCTTAAGGATGCTGGGACTCATCTGTGCCATCACACCAGTGGAAATAAGTGACCATCATCCAGATGGAAGAATTATTCAGGCCTTTTATTAGACGCTGGAAGCTAAAGTCCCTTTCAAAAAGAAAAAGGGGAAATAAAAGAGGAAATAAGTGCTAGGAGGTTTTTTGGACAAAATTGGTGAAATGCTTGAGAAATTTGAATGGAGAGAGGAAAAAAAGAAAAAATGGCTCAGAGCTGCAGTCATCAGTTTAAAGAGAGAAAAAGTAAACAATTAACTGAGGAAACTGCCATTTACTTTGAAGCTTAATAAATCCTTTAAGTAACTTTTAATCCAGATTAGTGGTTCTAGCTTCTCAGATGTGAACATTTGCTGCGTTTTCTTGGTCTCTGATAAAAGTGCATTTGTTATCTTTGAGTTTTGGACGGTTGCTTGGACAAAACAGGATAGACTGCGTTTGCTAATGATCGTTTTCAGGGGGAACTGTAATAAGCAGTATTTGTGGCGTGCAAAAAAACTCCACCACCAACTCCTGCGCTGACAGAGAGACGAGCAGCAGGCTCACATGAGCCCATTGTATGTAAACTTGCTCCACATTCCAGCGCGCTGTGAGGAGCAGCATATGATTAGCTGTGATTGATATTTGTGTTGCGTGGGGAGTTTGCCTGAGCGCTGACACAGAACCCCAGCAGAAACACAGCAATTAGTCCCAGCCTGAAGATGTTCTGCGATGAATCCGGCGGTGTCGGAGCACGGTGAGACTGTGTGGTCACCGTGGAAACTGATTGAATGACAAGCCCCATTGTTGTCGACCTTTGTGATTCAACATCCCCTCGGGGGTTGAGCTCCGTTGGGAGGGAAAGCGAAAGGCATTGTCTTGCACGTGCAAACTAAACAGCCATTAGCCTCTGGCCTCTCTAAGGCCCCATTGGTTACTTATTTGTGTGACACCAGCAAGATGGGGTTTTGTTAGTTTGTCTCTGTACACGCAGCCTCACAAAAGATGTGAGTTTATTGGGTGAGAACTGCATGGAAGGCCAGATTTGACTAATTCTCCCCAAATGGATGATTTATTGCTCCTAAGCAAGGAAACTTGGAGTCGCAAACAATAGCTGAAGTGGTTTTCTGCTCATTCCCGCTGTGCTTTGTCCTCAAGCTACCACAGGCTATTTATACATTACAACCACTTTGCCATTATCTCATCCCTCCTCCTTGGTCCTCCTGCCACTTTTGATTTCAAGACTGTGGCAGCTCCACAGAATCATCCCACATGTTGGATGATTGTTTAACTTTATAATTCATTTTGAGGGGAGTTCAGCGCCCGTTTGTGCCATTTCTGACCTATCCTGACACAAAGGAGAAAGTTGCCAGGGTGAAACTAAGCACTTTTTTCTCCTTTTCTTTCTTTTTCGCTTCTGTCATTGTCAGTGATATAGCGAGATGGTGCAATGTTGCTATGGCTACTCTCAAGGTTTCCTACCGGGGATTTGAAAGGCTGTTGAGAGGAAATGAAAATGTTGGCAAAATGAAAGTTTATCAGCCACGCCACTTCTGTTCTTTAAAGGCCAAAGTGTCCTAACAGTTGCCACAGAGACCGCGAGGAAGTTATGAAGTGGGA
This sequence comes from Oreochromis niloticus, assembly GCF_001858045.2. Taxonomy (NCBI): domain Eukaryota; kingdom Metazoa; phylum Chordata; class Actinopteri; order Cichliformes; family Cichlidae; genus Oreochromis; species Oreochromis niloticus. Next base: position 21,004,272 of record NC_031974.2, read on the forward strand.
TGCATAATGCAACCCCAAAGCATCTGTTGTTTATCTTCACAAAAGTTGACGTCTCTGTGTGCCGCACGGAGATCCCAGTCCCTTTCCGTCAAGGTCACCCGTGACGCTTTTTAAAAAACGAACATGGCGCCATTTTTTTTCCAAAACTCACGCTGTGAGTCTGTTTTCCTGCGAGGAATATTATATTACAGTGCTGCGCAGTTGGGGTAAAGTGAGCTAAAGTAAAATCAAGGCACGTACAGGTGCAAAATTAAGACTGACATGCAAAAGAGCTGGAAATGAAATGATAAAAAAAGTGCACGTGTAAAAAGAGACACACACACACACAGACATGCACAAGCACACCAGTTCTCTGATGGGACCTATCCTTGTAAAACAGACAGAGGAAGCTGTGGTAATTTCACACTGCATGCTAAACAGCAGAAGCAGCGCAAAGCCAGGTGTAGGAAATAATTTGAGTTCAGAGTGAGGCAGGGAGGCGCGAGCGAGCGATATGTGATCCTGGATGTGCTATTGCTTCTGCTGCTTGGATCCAAGAGTGAACGCCTGCGGTTTGAGTTAAACATCCCTTCGCATGTCCACACGTCAGAAGGAATTAGCACCACTAAACCAGCCGTCACTCGCCAGCACAGCTACACTGCATTAGCGCCGTCCCCCTCTTTCGCGACAACCTCCAACCCCACTCAGATAGTGGAGGAATCTGTCTTTTAACCACGATGCCAGCGCAGGCGAAACACAGAGCGGACTATTTGGGTCATGATTGAATAATCCCCAAAGCCTCTTTCTCCCTACTAAGGATCAAGCTGAGAGGATGTTTGAAAGGTTAAACAGAAAGGGCTCCCAACTTTCACTCTTTTTTGTGACATCAGGAGAGGCGATTATTGTAAACTTTAAGTTTCGGAGTGTATTGTAGTCTTCCATTTACACTTGCGTCGGTATGAAGCTAGCCAGGAGAGTCGCTGAGAGGTGGGGGGGTAGGATGAGAAGGCGGGAGCGTGGAGAGAGTGTGTGATGAGGTGTAATGAGTCAGGGGAAAAGAGGTGAAAAGAGGATTTTTTTTCTTTAAAAGGGAGGCTGGGGCAAAAAAAGAGTGGAGGAGAAGCTTTGCTGGTCTTTGTTTATTGACTGATTGAGTGCCACGGGGCCGTTTGAAGGGTGAAATGAGTCATGAGTTGTCACCAAACACACATGCAGACATACACAGGGGGAAATACACACTTTTCTCCCTCTCCGGGCCGTCACCCTGCTGTATTTCTCTGGAAGATGAATGACTTTGAAGCATGAATGAGAGGATCATTTGATAGCGGCGCTCAGCTCGTATATTTCCCCTTTTGTAGGAGCTTCTTCTTTCAGGCTGCAGCTTGTACCTCTGAGATGAGAGCAAAACTGGACTGCCTCCTGCGAGACTTTGAGACTCTTTGCTATGTATAGTCACAACTAAATTAGGCGCCCACCCACTACTAAAGCAGGCCCATGTGTGTGATTTCTGCGCTTTTATTTGTGTTTACCGTATGCCTTCGAATAAACAGGAGATTATGTAGCTCGCAATCGGTCGCGGGTTTGAGTTTTGTTTTTTTTTTAACTCCTCGTGGGACGAAAATGGTTGCTCCTTATCTTTATGGAGCATATCATTATACGATAAGAAGCTCTTTTGATGTGATGCGTTTAGTACTATCGGAGCTTCATCTATCGCAGCGCCGCAAACAGCCGGAGAGGCTCTAATTTGATCAGCGAGAGGATATAAATACAGAAAATACTTTAATCTTCAGCAAATGAAAACATTTATCTCTACTTTGAAATCATTACGATGGGCTAATCAGTGCAATATCCTCGAAAAAAAAGACAAGAAAAGGAAAGGAAGAAAAAATATTCAAGTTGCAAGAGGATGCTTCCCTCAGCAGATGAATGAATGAGGAAACGGAATTACAGAGGGTGCTATATTCTTTTTTATCCGACCTCATATGAAAGTTTGCGATAACATCTAAAAAGATAAAGCGGCCCACTTCTTGTAGTTTGGCCACGCAGGGAAAAAAATGGGAATGGAAGAGAGATGCAGAGGGAGATTAGAGGAGAGACATAAAGAGAGAAAAGGAGAGGCGACAACGCAGATATAGGTGAAAAGATAAGAGCTTAAGTTTGCCCGACAAAGAGGGGAGGTGCCTGCTGTTTGAATGGAAAAATAAAGGGCAGGGAAAGAAAACTGAAGAAATGGAGATAGAAAGGGTGATAGGCAGATGAGCAGACAGGCAGGGTGAACGGGTCTGAGGGAAATTGTTAAGTGTACAAGGAGGGGGTTCCCTCAAGAGGCAGCAGTCTAGTCTGTTCCCGGATGCATCTGTCTGCTGGATTCAGCTGTCAGTGCAAGACGTCCTCAGAGAGGGAAAGAGGGGCAGGACAGGACCGGACCAAACAAGACAGAGAAAAGAGAGCTAAGACATCAAGAGAAGGAAAGATGATGAAAGACAGGAGGCAGAGGAAGAGGACAGGTGATAGAAAAGAGTAAGGCAATGGAAGGGAAAATTGGTATAAAGGTTATATGTCTATGTCACTTTTCAAAATCCTCAAAATCTCTACTTTTACACTTCCAGATCTGTCCTAACTGCATTCCTTTACTGTCTCATCACAAAAAAATCCAAATGTTTTTACCCCAAAGATCAGAGAAGCTCATTTCCTCGTCCCAGCGACCTCAGTTTAAAGCAGATATTTGGCAGTTTTTGCCAAATATCTGCATCCCGGGTTGTGGAAAGTAGTTAAGAAGTTTTTAATTCTGAATAAGTTGACATAGCTTCTCCTTTTTTATGCTTTTACAAGTTTCTAATCCACTCTACTTTTGGAAATATGCTTCAACGGCTGTTTTGTAGCTACGTTTTTAAAAGAAATTTTTTTTTTAGATCTTATACAAATACCCATAATCAGCTTTAAAAATACTCTTCAATATAAGAGATTAAACAAATAGCTCCCAAGATTTCTTGGCTTAAAAACTACACTGCATTTGGGCTTCTTATTGTTGGCAGTTCCCCCAAAGAACCGTTGGCATTTATCGTCTAAAATTTTACACCAAAAGATGAAAACGCCACAAACCAGAACAAATCCAGAATCTTTCCCATATCGCTTATTATCTCAGGATTATACTTAGATCACTCTTATGACCCTTTGGCTCTTACTTTGAATACCTGTGGACCAAATATTTAACATCATAAAAACCAACCACAACGGTAGAACACTTTTTCCACACTGATCCATTATTACAGCTTATCTTAGGTAATCATTTAATTGGATCCATCCATTTTCTACTGCTTATTTAATTCAGGATAACAAGGGGGTTTTGAGCCTGTCCCACCTGACATATAGTGAAAGGCGGGCCTATCACAGGGCCAACGCAGAGTGACAAACAACCAGTTAGATTTACATTCACGCCTACGGTCAATAATATTAAGGTCAGTAATAATAGGATCATATGTAGTAATAACTGATAGAAGAGTTTTAATGTGATGAACTATAATTTAATTGTTGTGTTGGTATTTTAACTTGTTTAACTTCTTTCACACTTGCAGTGTTTCATCCATTTAGTTTGAACTCTGGTCCGTTTTCCCCCTTGGTGCGGTTCATTTATGCAGGTGTGAACAAAGTAATCGTGGACCAAAGCAACCAATGGACCAAGACCCATCGTAGGAGGTGGTTTTGGTGTGATTCCAAATTAACTCAAGAGGCGTTCGTTTATGGAGTGAACGTGAGCCAACCTCAATCCGAACCAGTTACCAGGTGTATATTTGAGTTAAAAAAACGTCTTGTAGCCATGGATTCGTTGTATTCTGGGATGTGGAAAGGTACTAGAAATGTGCAATGGTCTGTAGGGGACAGCAACTAGCCGTGAAATCCAGGTAAATTCTCTGTGTTCTCCAATAATCAAGAACACGGCACCTTCTTCCTGTATTTACTTTTGTTGCTCCTGTACCAGACACATCTAGCCAACGAACAGACTGAACATTCTTACTTGGATTTTTCTCTGTGTAGAAAAATCAGGAGGAAAACCTTAAAGTTTAGTAAATAGTAAACAAACTATAGGTTAAAACACTCTTTTGTGAATGATCTCAGTACTGCATGAGGTTCATGCAGCTGTTTTTAGCCTGACTGAAGGACTCATGGAATTAAAAGCTAATATCTCCCTTAAACATGCAAAAGTGAACAACAAAGGTTAACAACATCCATTTTTATATTTAAAAAAAATCAGTTGTCTATCAATTCCACAATTTATATAACATCAAAGCACTTACAAATGTATTATGTTTAATAAAATACCATTGCATAAAAGCAAGAAAACACAGTCGTGTGGCAAAGAGCTCCTTCGCATGCACCCATTGTTTTCAAACCTTTGCCCGCAAACAGTCTTCAGACATGAGACTCTCATGAGTCACCCTCTTTACCGGTCTGTGTGGAGCTTCAGTGCGAATGTGTAGTCTACCCGGTCATAGGCACAATGCCTTCTCAGTTCTGAAGGTGAAACCACACAGAGGATGTGTGGTCCGATCTAAACCACCAGCAGTGAGTAACAAACCACTTATTATTCCTTCTGAATAACATCTCATTCTTACTTGAATAAACCATTAGGAAGAATGAGCCCTCAATTGGAAGCTGTGTGGATGCCTGCCAGGAGCTGGTACCTTATTTTGTAGCTTCTTAGCATGTTGAGCTGGCTTGATTTTTAACATTACTATTGCTGTTATTATTATCTGCGTATAAGACGATGTGGTCATTTGGAGTTGACTGCTGTTGCACACAGGTGAGAGTTTGATTTCACGGGCTAGTTTGTTGTGGAACATTAAGTCGAGCCAGGTACTGGGCTTCAGCGATAAGGATATCAGTTGCTCCAAAAGACAATGAGTAATTGTAGAGGTATTGCCAGCAGTATCCTTTTTTTTTCACAGACAGTGTAATACAGTCATCTGATTATGCTGTTCATGAAACCAAAGAATGTTTCTATTCTGCTCCGGCTCTATTGTGTTGCTCAGTTCCCCAGAGAAGTGAGTTACGTTCAAGAGTTGTGCTGACTCTCTGCCTGTGCTGCTTCCGCCGTGCTGCCCTATTGGGACTGAAGAGGATTGTTAAAAGATGCTTTAGGATGAGATGAGATGTTTTTTTCCTCCCCTCCCTCCTTGTTCCTGCATAGAAAAGAGAAAACTCAAATACAAGGAAACTCCAAAGCGCCTAAAACACACATTGCATTGTACACGTAGTTTAAGGTGTGTATTGTGTGTTTTTCTGTGGTACGGAGGAGATGAGCTTTAAACCCTGCAGCATCGCGCAGTGTAGGCTGAGATTCGACTAAGGAAGAGAAACAGAGGCTGTCAGATGGAAAAGTGAAATCAACAAATAATTCCCTGAGAATAGGCGGAGAGAGTAGAGGCAGTAACAAAAATATCTCTGTGTACAAATATGAGAAATAGGAATACTTCTGCTCTTTATTTCACATGCAGCTCAGGCGCATATATGCAGGACTCTGGAGGTCAAGCAGGATGCAGTGGCTCAAGAGGAAAGGCTCCAATTTCACTTTCTCAGGAATGGGTTTGGTCGCAACCCCGGCCTGACCCTAAATCTGACCCCTCCTTCCCAGCTGCCCTTTCAAATACAGATACATGCAAAAATGGAGGAAATGTGCACAGATGCAAAAAAATCACAACTTTTGCACAAAACGAAAAGCCCAAGTGTTCCTTAATGAGCACGAGCTGAGATCAGCTCAACAAAATAGATTTTCTGTTGCAGGTAAAACCCTCCGCAGTTGTTTTTGATTTAAGCCTCAGAACTCTTCAGACAGGCGCAGTGAGCGAGGGAACTCCTACGCAGAGGATAAATTTCCTCTGGACTTGCCCTGCCGCCACACTGTGTTGCGGTGCTCCTCTTGTCATTAAAAATAGACTTCTGCCCTTATGAAGCCAGGGGCCCCGTAGCATCCTGATCTATTTTGTGCTTCACGCTGTTCCCCAAGGGCTTTCTGGGTAGAAAAGTACTCCCATCACTGCAACAGCAGAGGGCAAAAGGGCACTCTTCCTAGCAGGGTCGGCGTCGTTTTATTGACTTTAGAAGAGCACACGAAAAAAAGGAGTTGCATTGCACAATGCGAAGAGGAAGCTGTTGCTAGACACCATCAAGCAGCTGATACTCAGGAGGTAATTGTGCGAATAAAGCCCATTTCTTTCTTTTTAATGTCTCCGATTGTGTTAGAAAAAGCCTGAGATATGCATCTGGAGATCCACAAAGCATTCTGGGTTGTTTTAGAGAAAATGAGACATCTCTTCCTCCCTTTCCTCAGCCCCATTACAATATCCACCCTCCTTCTCACCCTGCACTGAAAACCATAATGTTACTGCTATATTCATCCCCAGAGGGAAGAAATCTTTTTCGCTTACCCTCGTCTGATACGGGGGAAGGTCAGGGAGCACAGTCACGATTCAGTAACTCTGAGGGGTGCCAACAATCCTTCTTCCTACTTTAACTCGGAGTGTTTGTGTGTTAATTACATAACAGCAGAATTTGGAGCCGTTTTATTGTTCTCATTTATTGCTGAATTATATTTGGCTTCCAGCAATCAGGAAAATAAGATAATCTATATAAAACTGTCATTCCATTTTACAGGGATGCTGATCCTGATTTGTCTTGTCTTTTAAACCCAGCGTGCTTCTTAACCTGTCTGCAGTTGCTGCTGCCTCTGCAGGCCACTTTGCTACCCACCTTTACGCCAGCCCTTCCTTTTTATGTTGACTCTAACTCCATCAAAGCCATGTCTTGTGTCCGTGATGGCTACTCTGTTCTGTATTCTTGTTTTTGCTTCACTCAGCTTCAGGCTTTATATGTATGCACGTGGAAGGGCAGAGGGTCCAAGAATAGAGCCATACCTCTAAATATAATTAACTGCAGATAGGATACTAATCTCCTTTGAATGAAAGTGTCTCTGGCTGAGCTAAAGTTCAAGGAAATCCTCTGTTTAAAAGAACTTTGTAAAAAAGTTTACTAAATTTGTGATAATAATTGTGTTAATTAATGGTGATCACAGTAAAGACTAAAAATAATTAGAGTTTGCCATGATTCCCTATGGTGGCTGTGGCAGGTCACCTAATGTAATCTGTCACTGTCGTCAACACAGTTGCACACCTGCGCTAACTCCTTATATATTTTGATTAACACTTTCTCCTTCCAAATACATGCTTCTTCTTGGCCTGGTTTTTAAAACATACGTGGACGCGTGCGCGATCCTACGTGCGATTTCTCAGCCTCTCTGGGATCAAGGGTTCATCGGTTTTAGCTGAAGCAATTATACTAATTGGCAGATTACGCTTACGTTATTTCTTCTTTGATTCTCACTCTTTAGTGCTACTTACTCATCTCCCCCCCACCCCCACCCCCACTGTCAGTGTAAATCGATGACATTCAGAGTTCTCGCTGAACTCCTGAGCTTCCCAGACGCCACTAAAGCCAATTAGTTGTTGGCAAAATAATTAAAAACACCTTCAGCACGACATTCAAAAATGTCTCAAACACATCAATATTTAGCCGCAGAGCATGATTAACGGGAAGGAGGCAAAAGGATGTTAATTACAGTTTATAGTCACATGATTTACTGCTATTGTTGTAAAGCATTGGCAGCAGAACGTACCTGGACAATTACGCAAACTCTTATCTCTGCCTCAGTGACTACACTATAATTTAGCCGCACGTCTGATTCGGCGTCTGATTCCTCCCAGTCTGTCACTCAAAATTACCTGTTTCCTTTTTTCTTTCCATCGTGTACACACACACACACATATTGTGGCATCCTCTCCTTAAAAAGAAGATAAATTTCTTTCATTCTCCTGAAAACAGCTTTCATGCGCACACGAGAAAAACCTAACATTTCTAGCCATATACACGGCGGTGTGGACGGTGTGGACGGTGTGGACGGTGCAGACGGAACAAAGTAAAAGTGAGTGTAGCCTTGGTGAGTTTAGAGGTTAAGAAGTAACATTGTAGAAGTTAAGCACACCTGGAGGCCACATGTGGATTACCCCGCCCGCCTCCACCAGCGTCCCCGGGTTGCAAAACTCCATCGTCATCATTACAGCTTAGGGTGGAGGGGATCATTAAGTCATTATTTATGTGCTTTCTGCTGTTTTATCACCTCCAGACACCGTCTCACAGTGCAGACACCCACACTCACAGTCCCAGAAGAATAACATAATTGTACGAGGCAGCCAGGGGGTCCCGTCTAATAGAAAAAGTGCAGACATTAACAGTCTGGGCCAGCTGTAGATACGATTCAGGCCCCCCCACCCCCATTAGGCTCATTTACACCTAGTGTTGTTTGTGTTTATTCACATGCTGCTCCCAGAGTGAGTCTTCACCGAGGTAGCAGAGGGGAAGTTTTTACAGCCAATTTCCCCTTTACAATAGTGGTAGTTTACTGGACGAGCCCAGTTAAAAGCACGCTGCAAAACAGAGCGCTTTAAAGTCAGCAGCTTCCCGCAACGTGCTCGGAGCCTGTATAAGCAGATACTCTGTCGCAGGTATTTTTGTGCAGACTGGTTTATTTTAAGATGCACGTCCTTTTTGTCAGGGGACACATCTGAATCCATTTTCACCCTCTCTGTTGTCATTTCACACCGTGATGGTTGATTGCAGTCATATGATTGCAGTTTACATTAAACAAAACGATAAAAAACAAGGATGGGTGAGACTGGAGGTGTAGAGGAGGTGGTGGTGGGGAACAGGCTGTGAAACAGAGCTGCTTTGTGCTGCACCTGGAGCCGTGGCTCGTGTGAAAGGCCGCGTAGAGTCAGCTCTCTGGACGCCTCGGTCTCCAAATACCACTATTTCCCCTGGTCTTTCCTTTCCCTTTGCTTTAAAAGAAGGGGCTCTCTTGCTTTCCCAGCTGCGCCCGACCGCCTCAACGTGAGTCTGCTCTGTTGTTTTTGTGTCCTGATTCAATTACCTCCGCGGGGCCGCTTTTCCTGACTGCAGAGATGCGAGAAACTCTTGTTTTATGGCATGCGGTATGTTTGATTTATGGAGATTCCAGGAACTCCTCACAGCAAAGCCACACTTCACCTCCAGCCCTTCTTTCCTTGCTCTGAAGTGCTCCTAAACTCCTCTTTGTTTCCACCTGAACCTCGATGTTCTCTTAATCCCCTCCATTCTCCTCCTCGCTCACTGCTCCTTTTGTTCACACCTAACCTCTAACATCCTTCTTCTCTTTACTCCAACCTCCTCCATCCCTGCCCTCTCCCTCAATTTTATCTCACCCAACCTCTACCCTTCATCCTCTCCTGCATCTCCTTCATCCTCTGTTCTTATATGCGTCTCATTATTACCGGCCTCTCTCCAGTAATCTACCTCAAGTGACCCTCGACGACTTTCTCGCCCCATCTCCCTCTCGACTCCTTCGCCTATCGCTGTAGAAGAGTGGGTCAGTGTGAGGCTCAAGGCCATTTTCTTCGTGGAGTTTCAGCCTTTCAGTCAGTTGAATAGCTCAGTGCCTCCGATAAATTACCGGCAGACACACTTGCACTCGCGCACATTTGCACACTTGAACAAAAATAACAGGCACAGCAGATATAACTGATGCAGGCATCCACTCGCTGGAGAGTGATTTGCAGTAAAGTTAGGACCTAAATTCGTTCTGACTTCATCTATCGACTCGACAAGTTTGAGTGTAACCATGTGATAATTCCCTTTTGGGTTTCTGTGACGGTATTCTGTAGGACAATTCAGTTTACTGACACAAGACGGAAAATCAGAAGAGCTGCCTGTTCATATTTCACCACCACAAGATTTATACTTTGAGTCGATAAAATCGCAGACATCACAGCAACAAAAAGTAAGCAGATCTGTTTGAAATACTGCTGCCTTTTTTGATAACATGCCACCCGCCTTGACACTGAGGAGCAAATTCATTTTACAGGATTCAACAACTCATCTCTCTGAAGCAGTGTCTTTGTAAACAAATGATCTTGAAATATCACAAATTACATTTTGAAGTCGCTTTTGTTTAGCAAAACAGAAATAATGTGGTCAGGTGATCACGTGATCACATCTTTACCAGCCTACACTGAGAAGAGCGCCGTGGGTGACCGCAGATTGCCGAGGCTTGCTGGGGAACCAGACGAAAGACCATACTGAAGCGCCGTTGAACCTGCTAATTTAGCTGCTGTCTGCGTGTGACAGTTATTTGTGAAACAGGAGGCTGGCAGAGTGTATCGTGCTCACAAATTGCTTTTGTGAAACATGCCTCTTGGTCTCAAGTGAGCCGATTGGTGGCTCTAATAACCAGTTTGGGTGCGTATTTCAGCAAATTACTGTCCCAAGTGATCGTCTCGCAGATCATAGAAAAAATAAATTCCTCTTTAAGGCGCTTAATATCATTGTCCCCCTTGTCATTTGTCCAATCCGTTTACACTGATAAATCCAATTTCACACACAGAGAGGTTTGTTTAAACTGTCACGAGGTTGATATTGAGCTCCCTTTCCTGATTTCTTTAAGTTATGATTTGCTTAGCATGTTGCTGATTACCGGTGGAGACGTTTCGCCCCAAATCACATAAGTATAAAAGAAACACGCGCACACACCTGAGAGGCGAGAGTGTGGATTTTCTTCTATATTGCCAAGAGAGGCACATTTCTTCACAGCTTCATAATTATCAGCACATAAAGCTGTTTTATTGTATGACTTACAAAAGACTGGGGCAGCAAAAAGAGATTATTGTTACTGCTAAGACTTCTGCTGGTTATTTCTTGATTGAAGAGATCTGGCATATTTCTTAGTCTAACCATCAGTCCCAAGCCCAAACATATTCTGATTCCACTGATATAAAATAGAACAAAAACAGAAAATCCTCACACTTCAACAGCTAATCTACAAACAAATTAAATCCCAATCATATTCTTTTATCTGTAACACATTCACACTCTAATACTTGAGGGTTTGAGTCAATATGATTTTTTGCACAGAGGAACATCCATGTAAATACTAACTACGGCCTAAAAAATATAGCCAATAAATTAAAAAATATGACCACTGTGACAGGCAGCATGATGCTGCAGTAGGTAGCTGCATCTCCCAGTACTCGGTCTTCTTCCCACAGTCCAAAGTCATGTATATTAGGTTAATATTTGATTCTAATTGGCCATAGGTGTGAATGTAGCATATTTTCCAGACCATTTCTCCTGCATTTGATAAGCGGTTAAAGAAGTGTTGAGCTTTGAAGCTTTAAGTTTGGCATTTTGGCCGTCCCAATCTTAGTTTTAGCTAATGCTAACTACCTCAGTGTTTAAAGTGCATCCACAGACTCATTAGATGCATTAGAAATGAAATGTTGACGTATAAATAGAGTAATACCAGAATTTTATTGACCAACACAGAAGGCCTTTTAGCACAATTAACTGCACAACAAGCCATAAACACAGTTCAGAGGTCCAGTTCAGTGTTTCAAATTAGCTGAGGTGGTTAGTATCATATAAGGCAGCTAGCAGCTAAAGCAGCCTGTGTCATGTGTTATGGACATTATAAAAGATGGACAGTCCAGAGCTTTGATGCCATAAAATGAAGCCAGTACAGAAGTCTGATCAGCTCTATCAACATTAACCATCTAACAGTTTGTAATTCTTTCGGTTCTTTATGATAAAGTTTTAAATTATTATTTAGATATACTTGATATTTATGTGTGAATGTAATGGACATATGGGATTTGTTTACTGTCTATGTGGTTTAGAAATAATTGGTCTAATTGCATTAAATTGCATTTGCATTAGTATAATTTGCCTAATGATGAGGCGCTTTTTATGAAGGCCATGGATGAAAGTTAGCTAGCAGCTAAATCTGGTACAATACAGATGGTGATAGTTTCAGATGCCGTAGAAATCTGTGGAAAAACAGCTCTCTGTCTTGACCTCTGTTTACCTGCATTATGGACGGGCCTCAGGGGTCCAGGCCCACCTGGTGAAGACACTTTGCACCCTCAGCTAAATTCTGATGATACATTTTAACTATAAGTTGAAGTAATTCATACAGTTTGGTAAAACCTAAAATACCCATGTCACTGATACGTTATTGCAGTGTGAGCTCAGTTTAATTATTTGGTTCATAGTAGTTTAGTGCTTCTGCAGCAATCATGGTAAACAGCATGACTGAGGAGGACACTGAGGATGCAGGTCAGACAGTGGGAAGTACCCTTTATGTCTCTTTTAAACTAAAATGAGGTCATTCATCAGCTTGTGCAGCTAGTTTTAAAGCATGACTCTACTAAAACATTGCAAAACCAATGAAAATGTGTTGAGTGTATTGTGCACTCACAATCAACTGCAGTGGGTGGTGAGTTCATTGATCCACTTCTGCACTTGCAAATGTTTGTGTCCTGTTTGTCTCTGTAATTTAAGACATTTAGACTTTCTACCTGTAGCTACATTTCTCTATGAGTCTACTGGGTTTTTTAGAATAGCAAAGGGAGCTCAATGCCCCCCATCAAAGCTGGTTGCCCGTCCACTTCTTATGGTCTGCTGCCTCTGTAAACGCTTTCCTCGTGAGCTGATGGGCTCAGTCGCTCATTTCGTCCTTAATTTAGTCCATTTTGTACATCTTGGTCATACTGTGATTGAGTAATGATGATTATCTGGGGTACGCTCATGGCTAATGATTCATGATTGGTAAGCTATTAACAAATGAACATTTAACAGTCACCTCTATTCCTCTCATCATATCAGGATTCAAAACATCAAAATGGCGATGGCGAAAGTCCTCACCTCGAGTCGGTGGCTTCACAGTAGCTCCATTCATCTTATACCACCTCTGGTCCCCAAGCAGCTTTCACTTAACGTGGCTAAACCCCTAATAATGCTAACTTAGTAAAAATTAAAGATCTGAGTTGTGAAAAACAAACAAAAAGCTAGCAGCAGCTTTTTTTTTTTAGTATACTGTAAACAAGTTTGTGTTGACTGTAAAGCTGGGCGTGTTATCACAGGGGTCTTTTGGGATTAACTTGTTTTTGGAGCCAGCCTTAAGTGGCCATTTGGGAAACTGCTGTTTTTGCTTCATTTTTCAGTCAAGGTGGTTGCTGTTTGATGCTAACGAGCTAAAATTAGACGCTGATGCTAGCACTGTCTGTTGTAGGTTTTTTTGGTCTCTCTCTCTCTAATGACTCCTTAAACTTAAACTGGTAAAGTGAACTCATACTCACACCCTCAAAAAGCACACAAGTAAGCATAAACTGATAAGTGGGTCATGTGCACACTGACAAAGAAGCGCTTCGGCAGTAATAAATACTTCTGGCCCAGGTAAACAGCTGTGCAGTCACACACGTACACATTTTGCTTTTTTACAAACAGGCTTTAAGCTGGTGAAGAGACCATACACACACACACACCCCCCCACACACACACATTTACAGACAGAAACATCTGTTTTTGGCCTACAATCAAGCTCATATGGACCCCAGGGCCAGTGTGACAACAGCAGGCGAGACCACACATTAGATACTCCCACTATTTGTATGACTGACTGCTGGGGATTTAGAGCAGTCAGGGGGTATCAACCAAGAGCACAACCTGTAATTGTTCTTATAATAACACAGGAAGGTCTTTTCCAAATTAATACATGCCATAATTTCAGGGAAATTTAGGCCAGCTGACCAAAATCTCAGGAGCTTAATGTCTTATGTGGTTTTTAGGTGCTGTAATGTGTGTTTGTGTGTTTGTGTGTGTGTGCTCATGCTGCATGAATATGCATTGCGAGGGCAAGCTAACTTTTTTTCCCCATCTCCGCAGCAATATGAGGCAAAACCTAAACATAGAAAGTGAATTAATATATTAGAGTTAAAAGCGATGATATTCAGCTTTGATGTTGAGCCATCAAAGGCGTCATGAAACTGCACAGTTCAGAGGGGCAGTGTTGCGCTGTACTGTATATTTAGCTGTGAGCTTAAATTAGACGTGTCACCGCTATAGACACATGCCATGCGGGCTCACGCGTCTCTTCATCTGTCAGGGAAGTCGATGTAGCTGTTGCAGCTGATTGGATGATATTGTTTTTGCTCCCAGGTGGCAGTTTTTTGGAGGACTGTGTTTGTATTAAACGCGAGGGGTGGTGGGGAAAGAGGGTAAAAAGATGGACAAAGATTGCATGTGTGTGTCCCTTTGTGTATTAATTTGAGTGTGTGTGTGTGTGTGTCGGCTCGTCCTTGTGCGCGCCTTCACTTCAGCCGAGCGAGAGCGCACAAAGTCCCTTCCTCATACCTGCCTAATCAAGTTGTAGAGGAGCCTGCAGCAATAACGGCTCTGAGTTAATACTGGCTGGCCCAAATACAGACTACAGCTTCTTACTCGTATCCTGAAACCCTTTGGAGTTTCCCCCCCACAAAACTCATTAAACGCCGACCACAAGCCTTAAGTTTACGCTTGCACACACTCATGCACACCTGCTGACACATGCATTCCTTTAATGATTATAGCCCATCCATCCACTTCCTAGCAAAACAGAGGGTGGGTTTTTTGATAATTATGTCTTTGCAGGTTTAAAAAAAAAAAAGGTTAAAGATATACCGCTTTTATGATATGTGGCAATTTCCAGCTTGACAAGTGTGTTTTATGTGCTATTTGTTCTGACAGATGTAGCATTCTCACTTTTTCGGGCTAGAAGACAGGCAGACAGACAGGATGTGTATCCTCACTCTTTGTAGCCTCGAATCCCTGATGCTATCTGAGATTTCTTTTACAGGAACGTGATGACACACTATCAAAGTGATTGCTATTTGTTACGTCGCTCATTTGGGTCAATTAGAAGAAACTTATTATGTGTTGTCAGTGTTTTGGGGGCACAGTGACACCGTACCCCAAGGACTTGCAATTAGTCTGACTATGAATTCCTCAAATAGTCACTAGTGTTCGTCATAAAGTGTTGTTGCTACAAGGTAGTTCAAGGCAGCCGTGCCACGAGCTGAACAGAGAATAGCTGAAGAGTGGATGCTTCCTTTCTAAACCCGACACTATGATAGCACAGTGATATCTCTTTGAATGCTTTATTTTAAAAAAAAAAACACAACAAGATTTTAAATTATGTAACACCCGGATCTTTGCAGTAGTTAAAATCGCAGTAGCACAGATTAAATATTTGCTTTCAAAGAAGAATTTGCAGTTCAATTAAAGCAAACAAGAAGGAAGGACACCTCCTGTGTCAAACTTTATGTTCAAATTAATAGTAATGTGTTTTATGTTGTGCCTCTCTCTGTTGTGAATGAAAATAACTTTAAATAACGAGAACTAAACTCTGCATGTCTGCTGGTTTTAGAGTACCCACTCAATATCACTGCTTTACAAATGTTACATTTGCATAATGCACCTATGTGAAACTCCCTTGGACCATGAAAGATTGAATAGGATATGCGGTTATGATGATCTTTGTCTGAATTTTTATTTGACCCGAGGGCACAGACGCCACCTTCAACTTGTCTGTGTAATGAAAAAACAGATGCACGCGTGTTGTGAAAACCTTTAGAGGAGATTGAGGGAAGATGGTCCAACCCCAGACTGACCCAACTGCAAGCCTGAGCTAGACAGAGCTCATGGCCAGGTGTGCTTTGCATATCTGAATGGGATCAAAATCAATAGCTGCAAGAGGCTACTCTGGGTATGAAGTGAGGTCTTCTTGCCTTTTTTATATTTGGGGAGTTTCTGCAGGACCTTCCTGTGCCGATACATGTGAGTATGTGAATGCTCCAACTTGGCTTTTAGTAATGCATTTTCTATGAAAGAATATCAAACCCCTTCCAGTGCATCACTTTTAGGAGCTGACATGCTCTCTTTATCCACTGAATTCAGACCAGAGGAAACCAACTATAGTCATAAAAACAGCCGTCCGCACAGGGTTCAGCCAGTGATGCATTCGCTGTCTCAGGCAAAGTGCACTTTTCAGCCTAATTACAAGCTACTGCAGCTCTTTGTCTAACTCATTCAAAATAGCCTTGATTTTTTCTTCTTCTTTTTTTATTAAAACCAGAACTGACCTCCCTGCTGAATGCTGCACAGCTTCCCTGAAGTGTTTTTCCTATTTTTTCTAAACCATCTCAAAGTCTGACTGCAAATGGCAATGTCAGCAGTTCTTTCACCTTGAAATACTGTAAAGCACATTAGTGAAGCGATGATTGAATGTGGCTCTGTGATGCTCATTCTAAAATGGTCAGAATCAAAGGTGGAACTGATCAGGCAGGTTCAGGTTCCTCCCTGTTTTCAGAGTCACGTCTTTGTTTGCAGTTCTTTGATTGTCCCTGTGTGGCCAGATATAATCTTTACCTGCTCTACTTTCATCGCACCCACCTGTCCATTCTTTGTAGCGTAATTTAGCAGTACGCTGGTGGAGTGGATTAGCTGTGCAGTTCACGCTTTCTGTCTGAGGTTTCATGCTTTTAAAGGAGGGCAGAGTGTCATTGATCAGAGAGAGAGAGACAGTGAGGAAACATTGTGGTGAGACCTGATTAGTAAGAGCGGAGCATGACGTGCCGAGGGATCAGCATCAGTAATGACACCCGAAGAAAATCTGCTTGAGCCTCAGTTTCCCAGTTTCCCTCTGAAGTTTGAAGTTTCCCCTCCTGTCCTTGTCTCCAAAGCGTGGCAGCTTCTCAAGTGCACCACCTCCCCACCTCAGTGCTATTATATGAAAGTCTATGAAACAGCCGGCAAAGGCAAATTTCACTTTGGGAGTTTTAACGATGTTAGTAGTTCCTGTTTGGTTTGGTTAACATGAGGCAGGGTAAAACTCTCACTAACCTGCATTTCTTCACTGGCACTTTGTCAACTTGTGCTCCAATTCACTACTTCTCCTGACCTTCCAATTGGCATTTACAGAGGAAATCTACCTGCACAAAAGGCTTTGTCACAGTGGTTAATGAGCACATGGTGAAGGACAACCTGGTCATTAAGCCTTTGGACCTAAGTATGTAGATAATGACATCTATTGATGTGAGGTGGAATAATGATGTGGCGTGGTTTAAGCCCTTTTACCTTACAGTAATCCAGCCCAGTGAGTGTCTCTGTTAGAGGGGAAATGTGGGTTGTTAAAGCCGTCAGCAATGAGTACTTTATAAATAGCGCTGGAGCGCTGAATATTCATGCCGCACATGGAGGATGGGGTTAAGGTTAATAAGATATTTTTTTAAAAAACTAGTTGATGAACAGAGATTTTAATATGCAAATAGGGCTCATCTGTCTTAGTGTGCATGAATTTTCTTTTACAATAATAATCAATATGAATTTTTTTCTTTTACAGAGGAAATGATGGAAGTTTTTCTTTCTTTTTTTTTAGCATTGCATAAATGAGAAAATGCTGTCAGAAAAAATAAAATATTCCTTGCTCCCACTGTTGTGGAAAAATCTCTTTTTTTTATTGGAAACTTGTATTTATAGATACATTTTTAATCAAATACATATCATTTTAAATCTCAGCAGACTTTTCTAAAGGAAAGCTCAGAAAATGCATAATAAAAGTAATTAAATGAGACTCATGCACACTATTCCACTCACTACTGGAATATTTAATAAATACAATGTTTAAGTCAATTTGCTTAATGCCTCAATCAACCCAACATCCACGTATATGAATTTAATGTTACTGATGGGGCTGTGATATTTAGATAAAGTTTTTACTTAAAAGCTAATGTTGCCAGATTGATGAGCCTGCTGTTTGCTAACTTCTGGGGTACATACATAAAAGTGTCCATTAGCTAATCTCAGTAGCTTGGACGTTATGATGATTGTGTTAATGGTAAATGGACTGGCACTCGTATAGCGCTTTCCTACTCTAACTGGGCATTCACCCAAACACACACTCATTCATACTGGTTCTTTTTTCTTATACCTAAGAGCTTTGTGTAACATTTGCGAACACAATGCATCGGAGGCTTGTTATTTTGACTGAGGATATTTAAACATATGGATGGGAGGAGCTGAAGATCAAGCAACTGATCTTCTGATTGGCAGACGACCTCCTGATCCATAACTAGCCTTGCAATATGTGTGTGAGATTGTGGAGATGCTGCACACGATGAAGGCAGATTTAGTAAGAACGATAGCATGTAGGTGTTTCACTTATTATAAATGTATAGATGTCACCAGGAAAATTAAACATGCAAATGAGGTCAAATAATATTAAACCTTACGTAATGTATTTTTGATATTTTATTTCTAGTCAGTTTCATGTCAGTGCATTAAAAAATCATACAACCCCAACGTGAATAAAATCAAATCATAATGATTGGCAAATCCAGTGGCTGAAGATTTTATTCAAAATGGAACATAAAAATTATCTGAAACTGAGACATTTTATTATTTCAGTAATCAATATTAGCTTATTGATTATTGATTTTGATGGCAGCAATGCAGCAAAACATTTAGATGGGGTCAACAAAGGGCTGTAAAATAAAAAGAAACAGCTTTACAACTAATTAGGTTAATTAGCAGCAGGTGAGTAACATGACTGAGTATAAAAAGAACATCTTATAGAGGCAGAGTTTCTAGGGAGTAATCTGCAAAAAACTCCCCATTTTAAAATAATATTCCTCAACATAATATTGTGAAGACTTTGAATATCCCATCATCTACAGTATATAATATTATCAACAGATTCAGAGAATCTGCAGAAATGACTCCGTGTGCAAGAAATAAGTCTGAAAATCACTATTAGATGCCTGAGATTTTCAGGCCCTCAGATGAATAAAGCTGTGATGAAAATCACTGCACATGCTCAGGAACACCTCCACAAATAACTATCAACCATCCACAATTGTAGGTTAAAAGTTTGTTGACCAAAGAAGAAGCCATAAGTGAACACGATCCAGAAACACCACCGTCTTTTCTGGGACAAGCTTATTTAAAAAGAAGTGAGAAGTGAAGAGAAGTGGAAAACAGTTCTGTGGTCAGATGAATTAAAATTTGACTTCTTTTTTTTAAAAAATGGGTGCAAAGACCAAGAAGACCCAGGACTGCTGAGCAGCTAGAATCCTATCGGACCAGAATGGGACAACATTCCTCAGTTCCTATAATTTGGACTGTTGTTAAAACAAGAGGAGATGCTACAGAGTGGGAAACGTGGCTCTCTCACAGCTTTTTTGAGACATGTTGCTGTTATCAAGTTTAGTGTTCAAAATTATATGTTTTCATTCAGTTCTTATTTGCATTTACACAGCATCAAACTTATTAAGAACATTACAGACATTATATTGTACAAAATTTGTTGTTTGATTGACTTTTTAAAGAAAAATCATTTTGCTGGATATCAGAAGCACGCTGCTATAAAAACACAATGCACTTGGATCATTCACACAATGATGGACAGCTCAGCATATATTAATGTCACTTGCCCTTTGCTTTCGCAGTTTTTGCCCCTCTGAGAGAGTGTTGCGAGATGTTGTGCTTGTTTCAAAACAGCCTGGCCTCTCTCATGGGGAAAATACGCTGGATCACACAGACGGAAATGCAATTACCGCCTCCCTGCAGAATCCTAATCACTGAGCCCTGATGTTAAAAGTTAGCCTCTTTAATGTGGTGCATTTCAAAGACGTAGCACAAATCATTTGATTTACTCACTCGCGTCCTCACAAGATGTAAATAAGCTTATTAACCAGCCGTTTTCATATGTTCATCCAATGACCTCAAGAAGCATTACCGACATTAATGCAACGGAGGCTCGAAAAACTTACTAGTGAAATTAATATATTTTAAATTTTTGTTTAAATTCTAATTTTTTTGTTGGTGTAGCAGCTGGTTGTGTGTTTTCAGCTACAGCTTTAAGAGAATATAAACCGAGCTCCAAGCTAGCAAACTTGAATAAATCTTTAACACAGTTATTTTTAAAAGTGCAGGTGTGATATTAGTGCCTGTGACATAAATAACTGCAGAATCAAAACATTTGCTACACGTCCTAATTGTACCGCGGACTAAAATAAATCTTCTTCTGGACGCCAAGTGGGAATCAAATGCCCAATTAAAGTCTTTACCCGTAGGTCCTGCTTCTGTAGAAGTGAACAGGAAAGAGAAGGAGAAGAATTACTGAAGTAGCACATTCCATCCTTATATAAGTTTTTGCCTTTACATGGCCTCAATAGATCCAGAAATACAAGATGCCTGGGGCTAAGGTGTGCAGCTTGCCTCTGAAAGTGGCAGGAAGTCTTGGGCGTCTCTATTTTGAGGAGGCTAACTGTCAAAGTGGGCTGGTCCTTTCAGCTCGCAGTGAAACGCAGTCCTTCAAAATTCCTCAGTACCACGGCGAGGAAATAAAGAGCGAGACAAGAGAGACAGGCCTACATCTGTTTGCTCTGTGTAGCGGAGACACAATCACATCAGATGTCTGCAGGCTCCGTCTCCGACTCTGCTCCTCTCTTGTTCCAGTTTACCCTTGGGAGATAAGTTCGGGGAGATGCAGGCTCGGGCAGGCGCGTACGCACAAAGACCACTTCTGCTGCGTCCCTTCTGTGTTGAAACAGCTGCTGTTAACCAAACCCGTCTCTGCTTTTCATTAACGCTATAACTTTCTGCCATTGTGCCTATCTCTGATGTTAACGGGACAAATTACAAAGGCCAGACACTGAACAGACACGCACAGGCTTACACGAATGCACACATACGGGTAATTAATTGGTTCCAGTGGAGCCGGGAGCTAATTTACTATCCCTCCTGCCACATTTCTTCAGATACAGAAAGACTACTCATCTCAAGGCAGCTTTCTTATTGCTCCCTCCCCATCTGTAGGTCCCTTATGTGTGTTGAAGTATATCTGTTCATGTTTTTCTTTTTCACACCAAAGAGGTGGCTGTTGTTGTTTTTCAGGCATATAATTACTGAGCTGTAGGATTTGGCTGCTTGTTAGGCTTGTTTTCTTCGATGTGTTGATTGTAAGAAACATGTGGAAAGATTGATTACCACACACTTCTGCCTGCCCTTTTTGCCCTCTTTTGACCATTTGGGATTTTTGTTAGGAACCAGCCAACTTAAAATAAAAAGAAATTTAAAAAATAAAAATAAAAAGCTATATTGAGATGGGCTGAAAAAGTATCGAACATCAGCTTGGTTAGAGCTATCCCACTTGCAGTCTGGTTTCTTTCCAGTAGCCAAAATAAACATCAGTCTTACTAATAAATCAGCACCGATTTATGTTTTCTGGTGAAATTGGGTTACCAGTCTTTTACTAAATCTGACTAATTTAGTAAACTTTTAACCAAACGCAAACCAAAAGTAAAAAAAAAAGTAATCTTACTCTAATACACAAAAGCTCTATTTGTTCGCCTGCAAACTACTCCTACATAATCAGGAGTTGAACAACCAAAATGGGAACACAGGTACATTTTAGGCCTCTGAACGTCCTTGTCTATATCAGATATTATGTCTTCATGTTACCTAGCAACCACCTACCAAAGTATGTATTTATACTGTGTACTTAAAACAATAAGATTTCAAGCCACGTGAATTAGTCCAGCTTTAAAAAACACTTTTTTCCCCAGCTTGTTATTATAATCTTGTCAGGTTCAAGTTATTGACATGTGTAGGGAAACAAAATGGCACATAATGTATGACCATAATAGAAATTATGAAATCGTCTTTGACTAAATGATGTTACAAAATCTGCCGTACCAATTGTCACTGAGGACAGTGCCTGACTGATGAGTGTAGTAGTGCTGTTATTTTTTTGGACAAATAACAGTTGACATGACCCCTAAATAACTGATGTTTGTGTGTCCACCTCAACAAAACTTGATTATTCTAATGGATCTGTTACCATTTTACGATTTAATTCGAATACATCATGTGGTGTTAAAAGGTTTTTGGTCACGTCACATATTTTTGTGATAGAATAGAAAGAAAAAAGTGAAAAAATGACTTTATTGATATAGCTATTTAAATACAAAAAAATTACGTATGGCAGTATATGTTGCAGACAAAGTGTTTTCTAGCACATAGATGTATTTTTGAATTAAACTCATGTATAACAAGCTCATTTATACACAAGCTGATCGGATTAACCATTAATGCATATTCTGTTGGCATAATACGCATCAGGACGAGAAAAAAAAACATGACAACAAACAGATGTTGAGGCTTACTTTACTCAAAATCCACTTAATGGGAACAGCTTGGCACGAGCATGCAAGGAATTAAGTTGATGATTTTTGAGGAGTCACTTTAAGCTATGTATGGCATTATGTAGGTAAATAAAGATTGGGATCCAAAAACTGTCTTCTAAAAATCTCATCTGTCATGTTGCCAAGTTTAGACTATAAAAGTCCATGATACTTTATCTTGTTTTATGCTTCACATGTAAACCCGCACTAACAGGTTTTCTGGCACGGGAGGAAAAGTGGAAACAGCCTGTAAACACCGTTTGATTTGCCAGACAAGTGTTTACACATCCAGCAGCAAATGCACTAATGTTAGCATTCATTTGGTGTCATGTTTGTGGCCACCAGGTTCAAATCCAAAAGGATGAGTTAAAAGAAGCTGTAAAAGTCTGTATAGCAGGGGTCAGCAGTAAGAATTAAGGACAATCCTCTGCATGTAATTAGCAGCTATATAGCAAAAGGACTGTGAATAGAAACAAAATAGCACCACAATTAAGTATTAACTTTATGATTAAATACCCTTTCTTGCTTTCCACCTCTGCTGCAGAAGATCAAACGGCACAAACAGCTGAGAGCTCTGCACAATCACAGCAAGCTCAGCTGAAGAGACTCAACCTCCCCTGTGGTGGAATCTATCTGTAAGGGATTTCATCCATCATTCCTCAGTCGTACTCTGTCAACGCTAAAGCTGATGATTGATTGCAAGATTAGTAATTGGATGATTCGAAACTGCAGAAGAACAGACAGAAAAGAAAAAAAAATATCTCCACTCACTGATTTCATTTCTCAGCTGAATGAGAGGAATTTACCCTTGGATGGCTGTAATTTTCTTTTCATTTGTAGCGTGGTTAACATCAAGCTAGCATTTCAATGCTCTTTTGGACGTATAGGTCGATGAGCCGGCTGGTCTTGTAGTTAGTGGTTTCCCTGTGATACTGGCAGAGCAGTGGGCGTCCTCGCTCTGTGTCTTCGCCTCAGAGGTTCAGCAGGCAGGTGTGTTTGTATGAATGGCAAGTCGGTTTTCGACTTTGTGTTCGTGCACAGCCTTAGACAGTGATAGTGTAATTTTGCACCGAGTGAGACAGCCGGCTGCCCGTTAGCCAACCATGTAATTAAAGCTTTAAAAATGTCACCATTCCTCAGTGGTGGGCTTTATGCCCCTTATCGCTGCGGTCCCAGGTGAACGTGCATGTGTCGGTATGAGTTTAGTGTTTGTATTTCCTGCACTGCTGCCGAGTTATTTGTCTGTAAGTCTTTGAGTGTTGTGGCCATTCCCGCGCTACGGCCTTGATCACTCATCAGATGGCACGGCTCTGCTAGCGCAAAGTGGCTCTGTTAATACACCTCACAGAGAACAAAGGCTTCTGAAGTGTAAGGAATCTTTTGATGCCAGTTCATTACCTAAGCAGTTAAATGTTGGGGAAATGACAGAAAAATCTTCAAACATCCACAAAAAGGATTGTTTTGATCATATTCAAGTAATGGGGAAAGAAAAACAGAAATCAATCAAGCGTTTTGGGGGTTGATGTTGATCTAAGTGTAAGCTGTGGTCGAAGACATTGATGAATTTAGGATTACACAAGGGCCCAAAAAATTTTAATAACATGGGTGGCAGCAGAAAAAAACACTCCCCTCTCCTTATCAGAGAAGTGACTGCATTACACTGCTGAGGCGGATATGGAAATATCAGCTCTCAGTATGATGTTGTTTTTGGACAGCAGTGACAAACTGTGGGTTTCGTCTCTGAGATTTAAGCCACTCCAGCGCTGTAAGGTTGTTTTGACAACTTGGTCCCTGTGAACAGCGCCTTCTTGACACTGAGAGCAGCTCAGACACTAGCCTCGGGGTCTGGGCTGCGTGTCAGAGTCAATCAGCGCCTCGGCCGGCCACATTTCTTTTTTTTTCTCTCTTTGTTTCGTTTGGTTTTGGAAGGTGACACTGTGACATCCCTCGGCAACAGCCTGGCCGTAAAGGTTAGGATAGGTGCGCTGTTTGTGTGATGATGGAAATTGGCACAGAAGGGCTGAGTGCGTGGTTTATAGATCCTGATTGCTGATAATCCTTTTTCCCTGTGTCTGTGCTGCATATAAATCTGTCAGGGCCTTTTTCACTAAGAAAACATTAAAGAAGCAGTTCAACACTTGAAGGCAAATATGCTGATTCACTTCCTTGAAGACAGGCATAAATCAAAGTGACAAACTGCTATTTTATGGACTTTATTGGAATCTCTTCAGATCTGAGTCAATATTTTTTTCTGTAGAGCAGTAATATGTTTTGTTGCTGCAGAATTAGATACACAGATATAAGGCAAAAAAGAGAGTTTGTACAATTCTAATGAGCTTAAAAGTCAGTATTTGTTCTTTGGTGTGACCACCTTGGTTCTTCAGCACTATGTTAGGCAAGCTTTATGTAAAAAGTCTTCAGGAATGGTTCTCAAAGCTCTTCTTTGGATGCTGGCTGCCTTTCTCTGTCAAGACAATCCCACACTGCTCCAATAGTCCGGGCGGAGGAGGCCGATCCATGACTGATCCTTTGTACATTTTTTCTATCCAGGTCTGCATGTCCTGTACCGGCAGTGTGTTTGGGATCATTTTTATGCTGAAAAATAAAGCTGTTGCCAATCAGACAAATTCCAGATGCTGTTATCTTTTCTTTGTATATATATATATGCATCAATTTTGACAGGATTCTGAACACAAGTGGCTGAAATGCAGCCCAGCTGTGAGCACTCGCCGTTATTAGTCCATAGGACCTGTTACCACTGATTTTCAGTCCAGTTCTTGTGTAATTTGGCATACCTCTCCATAAGAATGGCTTCTTGACAGCCACCCTTTCACTGGCACCATTTCTGATGAGGCTTCAGTGAACAGTAGATGGATCAGCTGAGCGTCCTCTGTCAGGTCTTTCCACCTGTCCACTTTCTTTAACTTCACCTACCAGGAGCTTTAAAGTTCACCAAATAAAATTGTCTCTCATTTGTTCTTCTGCACAAAAACTCCTGCGCACAGGTGACAACGTGTGGTTTTACTGCATAAATTCTTTTAATTATTATTGGTGCTGGTAGGTTGGTGTTGTTATCTTTGGACACAACTTGACTTTTATGTTAAGCTGAGTCTGCCAGCTTCTTATCTCTTTTAACAGACTCTATATATGAGTATTTAGAATATTTAGGGTAAGTGACAAGATTTTTGGTGCCAGAGGCTTTCCGATTTCTGCTTGCAGTTTGCTTGTAGTTCAAGGTCTTTTGTTTGGGCATTTTTTTGTGGCCTACTGCTAAACCACTGATTTGGCAGAGCAATGAGGGACTGTATTTGCCAAAAATCAAACATAGGATCTGTTCATCTGTACTTTTAACACAAATCTGACCAGCGACGTGAAGCACCAATGCAGAAACTTCCCAACAATCACAGAATGACTTTTTTTTAGCACATGGTTGTTTATAAACATCAACAGAACATCTTCTCCTTCTTCTGCACAGACTTTTTAAGTAATTAAATAAATAACCAATACTTTTAAGCAATTTACAGTTGTGTTCATCTAAATTCATTTGCAGCATGGTGAAGGACATGGTGAGTGGAGGACTTAAAAGGATGAGGTTGTTGATTGACGAGATAAAATATTTTGTTTATTTGATTTGATTCTGATCTATAGATAGTGGTAAATACTTCTTGAGCGCAAAATTTCTCTTTAAAGGAACTCTATCAATGATGTCTAGGCAACGTTGAAGATGTAACTCAAACAAACATCACAAAGACTAGAGGCTGGGAAACACCGCCAGCTGAAATGTTTGATATGTTGTCATTCACTCCAGTCAGCAAACTATAATAGGTTTCCAGATTTGGCAGTTTCTTATTTAGCCTAAATAAAAACCAAACAACTTCTCAGTGTGTTACTTCTCAGCTGAGAAGAAAAAAAAAAAACCCCACTGAGATGATAAACTCTGTAATTATGAAGTCGAAGTGTAGGTCACGAGCTCTGGCTCTGCCTCGCTTTGACCTAAACTTGAAAGGAAACAGTTCAGGTCTGTACTCTGACCTCGTGTAATGGTTTTGAGTCACAGGTTATATCGCAGTACCTCCAGTAATCATAAAAGGAGAAAACAGCAACACAACCTCCTGCTGGGAATTGCTTTCTGGTGGCACGCGAGAGGATGTTTCTCTCTCTTCAGACGTGATGTCACTTTCCTGCCACATTTTGCAGGCTGTTTAAGCCGTGCCTCTCCTGTAGTTGCGTTGATGCACACATGCAGACCGCACTCAGACACGTGGTAAAGCATCAGCGCAAGTGCTAGAGAGAAAGCAGGCCGAGTAAAAATAACAGCAGAATTTGGGAAGCTCTGGGGAGTTAGGGTGGGACTGTCGTGAAATTGCTGGGTGTGTTTTTGAGCAAGACAGTGAAGGGAGTTAGTGTGTGTGTTTCTCTGTGGCTCAGTGAGTGTGTGCAAATATGTGCAATGTACGATTTAAGTGGACCAAAGCTATGGTTGTGGCCGGGCGAGTCATCAAGGCTGGTCCAAAAAAAGCCTTTCTACTCCGTACAGTACACAGCCTTCTGTGTGTTTGAAATTCATTGTGTTTTCCAGCCTGTGGGAAAAAAGTAAGCGTGGACAGGTTGAGCTGTGCACAAGAGTTACTCAGGAGCAATTATCTTAGATCTTAGATTACCTTAGATTGACCCTAAAATAGCAAAAAAACCCAACGAAAAAACACGTTTCAGCCAAAGGTTTGTGAAATGAACTTTAAGCTCTCAAACCGAGGAGGCTGCCTGCGATGTCTCACTGTACCACCAGAGAAGCTCGCGTCTGTTTCTCGTCCCCAGCGCCTGCGTTTCATCAACCATCTCGCCTCCCTCCATATGCCGAAAGCGGAAAACACACAGAAAGTCATGCACTTGTGTTTTCCGAATCTTACTCGGCAGTCCCAAACCCAACAACAGATTGGAATCATCATTCCAGCGAAGGAAAAATAAATTCATTATTTGCTCGATTTAATGTTTGTTCCAATTTCGACCTGTTTGTCGAACAGAATGGAATTTCAGCCTCACAGTCAGATTATGTGCAGGTGAAGATAAAAGACTACAGCGAGGAATATGCACTGACAAAGAAAGACAGGACGCACCCTGCTTCTGTCGGTACAAACTTAAGAAAAGTGTTCTTGGTTTTCGCTTGGAGACAAAGCTGTATTTTTTTAAATGTCCAAAACAATGTGAAGGAAAACTAATTAGCAAAGACTGAACTTCTAAGGCAAAGTTTTAATCTAAATGAAGGAACTTGAGTCTTACGTATCCACGTTTATGGTGTTCGGGTTTTGTTAGCTTTGGTTCTTTTTGTGTTGTGAGATGACTCTGCCTGTGTCGTCTTCTGCGTATGCTTCATGTGTCTCAGTTATGGTAAATCCTGTTTTATTTTAGTAATTGCTATGCTCTTCTTTGTCTTTATCCCTTTTACAGCCTTTATGATCACTTTCCAATGAGTTTTCCCAGTGTTATAGCAGTCAGTTAGTTCCCTGTGTTTTTATAGTCCACGTCCTCACTCACTCTGTTGTCAGTCTGACAGCAAGATTGACAACAGGAGTCAGGAGAACGCTCCTTTTGTTCTCTCTTTTTTGTCTGAGCTGATGTACTGAGCTCTTCCTGGAGTTTTTGTAGCATGTAGTTTTGTAGTTTGCACTTTGTTCAGCATTCCTACCTCCAGTGTCCTGCATTGGGTCCTCAGTGTTCATGTAGACGCATGTTCAACATAGCTTTCTTTGCATGAGGTGTCTTGGCAGATCCTAAAACCCCGCTGTAAGTTAACTGGGTATCACAATGATGGTTAGCACCATTCTTTGTTAACTGAGGCTTTCTTCATTAGACTCTATGATAAGGTCATTAAAACCGTGTCCAAGTCGTAGAGAGATCAAAAATGCAAGTTTGCTAAAAAATAAGGCAAGAAAAGAATGCAGACTGATAATGATTAAGCCTGTAAATTTCATAAAGATAATGCATACATTTTATTTGATAGATTGTTTTACTCATTGTAGCATAGCAGCCACACATAAGAAATCTCAAAGTTGAATCTTCATACTTTTAACTCTTTACCACCTGAAAGTCTAGTAGAAGTATGCCTTGAAGTGCTTTTCTGAACTGACCGGTTTCTGTTGTATTTCAGGCCTGCTTATAGAACAAAAATAACATGGTAGTCTCTAATCTAATCTACTGTGGTAGTGTCTAATGGAGTCTATTCTAATGGTTGTAAAAACCACATCTTTATTGATATCTACTGAGGTGTCAAAACTCGTCATTAAGGAGTCATCTAAATGGGGTGAAGAGTTAAACATGAATCACATTCAGGTCTGACATTTCCATGATGAAGTGTACATAGAAATCTATTAAAATTTGGCTACATAAAAATGTAATGCATAGCACAAAAAGTACATTTATGCATCTTCTCCATCACCTACTGAATCCATTCATTTTAAATTCTTTGGAATTCAAAGCATCCAGTTTGCACAGCTTTAACTTTACTTCATAGCTTTGTGTGATGGTACTTCTAACATAAGGCTGACCCATACAGAGCCAGTTCCCTTCGCTGACAATCAGTATCACACTCACAGTGATTTTAGGCTGAAAATCAGAACATAATGTGCTCCGGACTGAGCCATGTGCTTAGCAGGTTTCTATAGCGATCTAACCAGGATAAAAGAGAGCCACCATTGTGACTCTACGCTGTCTAATCCCTTGCTAACTAACTAATCTTCAAAGTACACCCCTTAAGGAGAAATATAATTTGTTTTTTGTCCAAAACTCAAATGTCTGGCAGCCTTTTTAGTCACGTAGCTTTTACACCGTTTCATAATATTATAAATACGAGTGCAGGAATCTGCGGTAAAAGCTATGCTGTTTAATCGAGACATCAGTGAGAGTGGCAAAGTAACATATATAATGTAAAGGATATAGAGCATACATGCAGAGGCCTGAGTGTGTAACTGTTTACACACACACACACACACACACACACACACACACACACACTGACTTATTTGATCCAACTGTGGAGAAATTTCGATACAGAGTAAGAAAGCTGGAGTGTGAAATGCTTTTGGAGTTGGAAAAAACTGGGAGAGATGTTTACTCAGCAGTGTGTGTGTGTGTGTGTGTGTGTGTGTGTGTGTGTGTGTGTGTGTGTGTGTGAGAGAGAGAAGGAGAGAGAGAGAGAGAGAGAGAGGAACCAAACTGTACATTTGCACATTTGATTTGTGCTTCAAAAGCAACACTGTGCAGCAAAGATAAGGTTTTGAAACAAGCCATCTGATCCAAGCGTGCTTTTCAATCCCACTCTTGGAGAGACACAAACAAAATTCTTTGCAAGGAATTAATCTGCCCTCTGATGTGGAGGGTCGCCGAGCGGAAAGGACCCTGCTGTGCTGCGATGAGCCTTTGATGGCAAAATCATCACTCCGTCATTCTCTCTGTCATCCGCTGAGCCTGTGAGACACCCAGCGGACTGAGGTGGACTAAGAGCATAAACACTGAGGGAAGAGGTCAGCGAAAGGTGGAGACAGAGGGGCACGCGGAGGGATAACAATATAAGACAGGGAAAAAAATCAGACCAGTGGCAGTGAGGAAAATCCCATTAGAGCCAGAAAATAACAAAAGTCAGAACACAGGCCAGTCTTTCTGTCAGTCATGTTGTGTTTCACACAGCAGTCATTCACTCAGTCAGGCACCTCATCAGTCTCTCTGTCAGTCAGTCACCTTGTTTGTTACTCGGCCACGTCATTTGTCAGTCATCCTGTCAACCTGGCAGGCACTTGGTTGTTTGTTGGTTACTCAGTAAAACAGCTAATCGTTTTGGCTACTCAGCTAGTTGGTCAATGCTTGAATGCTTGAGTCATTTGTTTAGGCATTTATTATTTCACCAGGTCACTTTTTCCACAAATAATTTTCTTCCATCATAATTTAATCTGTCAGTCTGACATTTTAGAAAATAAGACAGTCGGCTGTCCCTTTCAGAGCGACGCATCTCCATTTCTGTGCGCGCTTTGGTCTAAACACAAAATCACAGAAACCAATTGGCAGACAGAGACGCAGAACAACAAACCAAAACTGGCAGTAACCCACCTGATAGACAGAGTGATAAACAGGCAAACACCCAGCCAGTCACATTCCAAATACACACATACAAGTCTGCAGCTTTACAAGCGTAGAGCTTTATAAAGCAGCTAGTGTCTTTGTGTGCTCTGCTCTAAAGCAGAGTCTGGGTTGATTTTACTGGTGGTGTGCTGTGGGGCCATAGAGAGAGTGAGAGTGAGAGAGGGAGACCAGTGGGAGTGAGAGAAGCATCTATCAGCACCGTGGTGTGACCCCGATCTCACACTCCCCTGACTGTGTTTGGACAGATGGATCATCACTGCACTGCTCACATTTGACAAACGTGCTTGCATGTGTGTGTGTGTGTGTGTGTGTGTGTGTGTGTGTGTGTGTGTGACCCCATGTATGTGTCAGTATGATGAATACAATGCCACCGTTTATTCAGGAGTCTATTCATTATGTATAGTGCAGTTTAACCATCATGAAGTCCCCCCCAGACAAAATCAATAGTGTTGTTAATATGATCCTCTCTGCACTTGTTACTGCAGGAAGACCTCAATTGATTAGTTAGTTAACACCTCAGCTCCTAAAATGCATATGCAGGTGTGCGTGAGTGTAGACGGTGCAAATGCAACTGAATGCATTATTTCCTGCGTCTCAAACAGTTGGCTTAGTAAAGGCGTAGAGGTTTCAGTCCAAGACCATAACAGTTTAACACCCTACATAAGATTTCAGTGGATTACATTTGCAGTTTAATCTAAACAAGATGTGACATGATATTAATTAGTGAGCTCAGGGGGGGTTGGTACCTGTTTTCCACTGCTTCAAGTCTTCTGCTAAACTGAGCTAACCACCTGCTGGCTTCAGCTTTATATGTAATTTAGAAACATGAACATGATCCCCCCCCCCCCAGTTATTCCTTTAAGTTCTGAAACCAAAGTATATGTCAACAAAGATGTGGTTTGGTGACCATTAGAATAGTTTCCTGCATAGGCATAGGTCACTCTCACTTACTTCTGATACAAAGCCAGCCATTTTATTCTACAAGCAGGCCTGAAATATGACTGAAACTCCTCTGTTCAGAAAAGAGCATCAAAGTTTACACCAAATAGGCTTTCAAGGGGTGAAGTGTTCATTAAAGTGGTTGCTGGAGGTTGATAGCAGCCGCTAAGAAATCAATTGCTAAAGGTGCTGTGACTCAGACCTAGAGACTGGTCAGCAACCCTTTCATGACCACTATTCACTAAGGAACGATGTGTATACCCTGACTGGTTGGTAAAAACGCCCTTGCAATTGCTGTGGTCATTAGTAGCTTGCCAAAGTCATCCACAGTTTGCATGGAACTGCTCTCCAAGCAGCAGTGGAACTGTGAAGAGTATGACAGTTATGGTCCTTGTTATTGTCAAAAAGGATCATATATATATATGTGTGTGACTGACCAGTTGTGAGTTGGGTAGCGTGCTGTTTCCCTCTATTTCACAGTCAGATCCTTCTCATGCACATGAAACCTGGTTTTGATAAGTAAAGGTGGGGATGGCGAATATGCCCAGCGTCTGGCTTCACAATAGCTGGTAACCCACCCACTTCACTAACTGATGTACCAATGACTAATCCATGTTTTATATACATTTCTGTGATCTTAACAACTTCTACATCCCTCACATTTTAAAGTAAAAGCTGTAGAAGTTAAGTAGAAGTTGAAAGTGGTATTCTTACACAGCCCTTGAATAACAAAGTAATTATCATTTATCATTCAATTTACTTTTTTGAATATGAATTAACCTGACTTCAGCAGGACATTATGTACATATGTACTGTCTAATTACAATAATTACACAGAAAATTACTTATGCAAGCTTTAAATTCCTTCCATCTATCAAATGTCATTTACTGAGCAGTCCATGACAGGGCTACAATGTTAATTATAATAATACACTTATACCTATACTAATCAGGATATAGAGCTACTGCAGGGGTGGGGAGAAAGACAGAGAAAAAAATGTTCTGTTTGTGTTATTGCTGATGTTTTTAAGCCTTTTAAATGTTGCATTTGACATTAACTAAAAAGCAGCTGTACTTACACTTAGTCTCCTTCTGTAGTTAGCTATATTTTGAAGATAAGCACCATGATTGCAAGTTTATTGCCACCTACACTCATAAACCTGATCTACTGAGAGAAATGATAGGGGGGAAAAGGATGTGTGGTCAGTGACAATAGTGTCTCTCTACTGGAAGCAACAAAAGCCTGCTATACACACACACACACACACACACACACACACACACACAATTATCTTGCGTGACATTATTAAACTGTCAGTCAAATTTATCCAATTATAATTGAGGAGCTTTAACACCTTTCTAGATTGTTCCAGCCCACTTTACCCTCTGACCTTAATTGGGGTCTGCTGTCATCCATTCATGCTGAATATAGACCCATGAATCAACAGGACAATAGCACTAATTAATTCAATTCAATTCAGGTCAGTTTTATTTATATAGCACTAAATCACAACAACAGTCACCTCCAGGTGCTTTATATTGGAAGGTAAAAAACTAGACAACCCCCTATGAGCGAGCACTTGGTGACAGTGGGAAGAAAAAACTCCCTATTAACAGGAAGACACCACTTGCCACAACCAGTTGTGGGTGATGAGAGGGAGACAAGACAAAAGACACACAGTGGGCGAGAGCCAGAGTTTAGTCATTTGCAATGATTAGAATCAAAGTGGTGTATAAACACTCAGAGACTGAAAAGAAGTAAGTGAAGAAGAAATGCTGTCAAAACATTTAGCTCACAAAGCTCAACACTTCCCCGGGTTGCATGCAGTTGCATACATTTCATATGACATCATTTATACCATGTTAAGTTTTTATGTGACTTCTACTCCCTCTGCTCTGTGCCCTGAATACACCGGGTGTTATCCATCACCAGGTCCCCGGGTGCATTCAGTGTGCTGTAAAACGCACTGGCCGTGTACATGTGTTCTTGTCTAGCATTGAGAATAGTAGTGGGTGGTGGTGGAGGCGTGTATTAATGCCCTGGAGATGATTTAGAGTTAAACCACCAAACAGCAGAGATCTCTTCCAGTTTTCTCCCATAGGACAAGTCAGTGGCTTGTGGTGAGTTACAGAGAAAATAGGATCCAGTCAGAAATCACTTCAAGTGAAACAACAGCTTAAATGGTTTCTCTTTAAATAATGCAACAGCTCATGTGGTCATAAATCAGGTTTCTGTGGGTCTTTGAAGTGACATATGCATTTTTTAAATTTATGGCTCATAAATGTTTTTAGCCTCTAGATCTTAATTGTTTTGCCATGTAATGAGAGGTTTTCATTGGACTTTGCTTTCATGTGAATATACAGTACTGTGCAAAAGTCTTGAGCTGCCCCTTGTTTCTCTTTATTACGCTTACAAGGAGTCTTCTAAAGTGGACTTGAGCAACACGAGTGAAAAATCCAAATTTGAATTTTTGGGTTCATAATGTCATCAATATGTGGCAGAGCTCAAAAAAGAAAACAGTGAATGTCTACAGCTATGTATAAAACAGAGACTCTCTCATGGTTTGGAGCTGCATTTCAGCCAGTGGTGTTGGAGATCTTTTCAATGGATGCAATTATGAACCCAGAAATGTACAGTCAGACTTTGATCCACTATCTAATATCATCTGGAAAGCATCTGATTTGCCTCATTTTTCAGGATGACAGTGATGCCAGACACACTGCCAGTGCAGTAAAAGCATACCTGAATAGAAAAAAACATACAGTGGAGCACTATCCATCATAGATCGGCCTCCCCAGATCCCAGACATCAACATTATTGAAGCATATTGACATTAACAAGAACAAAGAAAGCTTTGGATATCCTTCAAGCAGCCTGGACAGTTATACCTGAAGACTGTTTATAGATATTACAAAAAAAGTTTGCCTAAGAGAGTTCAGGCTGTGTTGAAGAATAACGGCGGTCATACCAAATATTGACTTTCAAGGTCATTAGAATTCTACTGACTCAATTTTCGCTCCATATGCTGTGTTTCCATGTGTGAAGTTTTAATAAATTGCTGCAACTATTTCTTATAAAATATAGAGATATGTTTTGATGAGCAGATCTACATGTATTAATCAACTTAATAAGCATCCCCACTATTGTGGTGACCAGCAGATGAATTACACCAAATGGGTGCATACGACCATAAACTTTAGAGCATCCCGAACACTAAATTTACCTTGAAATGAATGCATATTAAAAATTTTAACATCCTGTAACTCAATGGAACACAGAGAGCACACAAAATGATGAAGAAACAGATAAAAGGGACTGGTTACACAATAGCGTGTATTTTTAAATAGCGCAACAAACTGTGCTCAAATGAGATGGCGGTGTTTTGTTTTCCGTGTGTGTGCATGCAGGGATGTTTGAGATGACGGGAGGTTACATGCAGGATTGTTACTGAGGGAGCGAGGCCAACAAAGGGCGCTCAACCTGCTGGCCTTGGCTTAAGCTCCTGTCAGCTAACCCTCTGTATGGGTGTGAATGTGTGTGTGTTTGTGTTGGGGGACCAGCAAATATGCTCACAGAAATCCATGTGAATAACCGAGCCCTTTTAAATCTCTGACCACATACGCACACAAGACTGTAAAAACATCCATAATCTCATTTCCTAAATCGGGTTCACCTCTGTGCTCAGAAGATTATGAAATATTTTCCCTAAGCGAATGCAGGCAGAAAAGGTTGTAAGGCTGCGTGAGAAATGACAAGAATAATGTCCAAGCCAGCAGACTAGCAACAGGTAAAATGGCTTTTTGGTGGGCAAAACATTGCTAAAGAGTGTCAAAGAAACTAGCAGACAAAGAAAGGTGCCATGTAAAGCGACAGGTTGACTAAAGCAAAATTTCGAAAGAGTACAGAAGCTGACGCGTGAACCGTCAAGACGAAATGGAAATGGAACAGAGAGAGGCAACTGGCGCTGGCTGTCACTTGCTTTCCCTTCTGTAGATGACAGGTGTTTTACATTACTCTGCGGGTGAGAGCAACACATATATCTGCACCGCCTGCGCCTTTACACACCGGACTCAGAGCAAATTTCATATCGCCCTCTCGACTGTGGAGCTTATTCATGCACACTAAGGCCAGAGTAAACTTTTCATTCAAGGAGAAAATGAAATAATACCGCCACACTATCGGCATTATGGTTTTCACTTGAAAGCAGGAGTAGGTGTCTTATATTCTACCCCACAGCCACTCCAAGCTTTCCAGCACTAAGGGGGATTCATACTTCAGAGAGAAGTGGAGCTCTGTGGAGCGCAAATGTTCACACCAATTCTTTTTTTCTTAGCCTGCGAACAGCGTGCACATTTTTTTTCTTTTTCTATATTTGACTGTTTTCCCACAAGCAACACAAAGATGCACTTTTATTTTTCCTTATTTGCGACCTACCGTTCGTACTAAATCAACTGTGCATGCTCCAGAAAATACAATTTCTTCCACTGGCTGGACAACAGATGAAAAGCCTATTTCGCATGCAATAAAAATAATAAGAGTTTTCCACAGGTTCAGCTGCTCTATTATGAAAACCTAAAGCAATGCCTTCCATCACTTGCACTTTACAGCTAAGACCACGAGTATCTTTGCTCGCTCTGCCGCACACGCTGCTCCTAATGTCGTATACAGTCAGAAAGACTCGCTCCTCCGCTGCGCACAGCATGCATCTTTCTTGGTAATAGCATCACATAAGTGATTAAAAAGTAATGATGTCGGTGGTCTAGACTGCTCATCAATTCACCCCCACAAAGAAAGAAATCAGGAACAATTGAGTTGTGCAAACTGCTTTGTTTGTCTCACAGCGAATGACTACAGGACGCGCGAGTCTGCTGTGTGCATTATGTAATAATTACGTCCGCGCATCGGAGGGTTTGGCTGTGAATAAAAACGTGTCAGATTTGCAGCGGCTATAGGATGTAATTGAGCCACAAGGAGTGCTGTGCTGCTCCCTGTGTATATCAGTCACAAAGGCACAAAAGAAAATGGGCTCTTAATGATGAAAAACACATGAATGCCCCATTCTTCCTTCGTCGTTAGAGACAGCAAAGCTTCTCTGCAGTGGGCGCAAGGACCTGCACAAAAGGGCGTTTAATGTCAGATATTAGAGGGCAGACAAACACTGCCTTTGGGTGATAATGCATACCACATCTGACTGACCGCGGTGGTGTCAGAGGTGTGAGAAGTGAGGTCTCACAGTGCAGACGAGCACCCTGCTGTTTCCCAGCACAAACTCTGCACACTTTTCCCTGAAAATCTGTCACACTCTCTCTTCTTCACACCTCACTCCCCTGCTCCCTTTTGGTAAGGATTTATATTTGCAGCTTTTCATCTCCTGAGGGGAATGCTGCGCGGTGACTGTAGCGATACAGAGGGGCTGTATAAGATTTTCAGCACGCGGATTAAATCAAATGTGAAATAAACCTTTGTTAAAACCTACATCTGTCTCTTTCTCCTTCTGTCTCTCCAGGTGTGTCTCCCCAATGCGCTTGGCCCTTGAGGCCTGAGGAGAAGTGAGCCAAGCCCAGGCCCCCATGGGACGCCCTGTTATCCAGCATGCACTGCTGCTGCTGCAGTGCATGCTGGTCCTACGGCCTGGAGGTGTGGCCGGCAGGAGAGGGCCAGTGCTGCTGCCTGAATCACCCTGTTACAGGACGGAGCACCCACTCGTCCCACACTCAGGTAGGCGGTTTAAGAAATACACTCTCTTGACGTCATCAGAGCGACTCATTCCCCCTCCTTTCATAATTATCTGAATTTTTCTCGTGAGTTATTATACCCATTTCACCTTTTCCACTCTTAGCAAGGTTAAACTTGTAAACCATACATGTTTCTGAACGGTTTCATTATTTCAGTTCTGTTGCTAAGAGACATAAACAACCTTGCACACACGTCACGTTGATTGTGTTGAACAAAGTTAAAGAAAGTGCACAAAGCTTGTAAAGAGTTAGTCTTTTTAGAGCAGTTTTTCTCACACTCTTATGATATGCTGTTGTAATTATCACTCTAGAAAACACAGTCGTCGCATTTGATGCCTGGCAAGTTTTAATCTGTGTAAAAGTCATTTTAAATGCACTCAGCACTTTGAAAAATGTTCAGCAGCCCTGGAGAGCAATGAGCCTAAACCTTTGATTGCATTACAGACATGAGGTAAGCGTACTTTTAAAGCCTAACTCACATTTAGCACATTTAATGTGAATTAACTGTTCACCAAACCTCTGCCAAACAGTGAACATCCAATTATATCTTAGCAGCTGTAATTAGGCACTTCAGGCCTGTCAAACTGTGGATTTTTCCACCAGTTTTAATGTTATTTAAATGCAGAGTGATACTGCCTGTGGTGTGGGTTTTCTTTCTTTCTTTTTTTGTATTTAAAAGAGCAAAAATCCAAGTATGGAAATAAGTTTCTTCTCTAATGTCCGCTTCAGTGTCCAGCTCACCAACTTTCTGCGTACAGTACAACACTATTATTATTATTATCTGAAGTGTACAGCTTAAGCATTTACTCTATAAAGTAATGTGAATCACAGTCATCAAACAGTGATGTTAAATAACTTTACACACAATGATGAAAAGCTTGAACAGATTTTGAGACTGTGGATGATCTATCATAACAAAAAATAATCATTCTCGAGAACAACATCTGCAGCATCTGGAGGTTTTTCTCTATTTTTACCATTACATCAATTTTTTTCTTTTCTGAAACTTTGACCTCAATGGTTCATAGGAGGCTCTGGGATTTCCTCTCAGTAAAGAGCTTACAGAACTAAGAAATTAAATGCTGAGACAATCCTCCCAGCTCCACTTCCAGGGAAGAAATGTTCTCTGATTATCATTGAAGAAGCACTGGTAATTTCAGTCTCTGGTAAGCAGGATTTAGATCAAATGTCAGATTGTCTGTTTTAGATGAAGGTTTAGTGATGATTTTACCATCGAAATAAATTTGTTTTACCATCGGCAACTACATTGATGTCACGTTGGTTTCTGAAATCATGTTTCATCCTGTCTAGTTGAGCATTTTCACTGTTGCCACCTTGGCATATTAGTTAATATAACGAGAGGCGTGTGGTTGATCAAACGTATCAGTCACAAGTTGTTAGCCAATAAGAAACAGAAATGAAAAAAGTATGGGCAAGATTTACAAAATGCACCAAATTTTATATTCAATATGACCCAAAATGAGTGACTGGGACCATAAACTCAGAAGACAGTAAGAGTTCACAGAGGTCAAGTCAGAAAGATGTTTTCCCACAGACTTCTGTTGAAGTCTGCAGTTATGTGGCAACTAGTCACATGACTACTAACCACACCTGGTTAACTTGTCCCCCTTTCTAAATGTTTAAAAATCATTGTTGCAATGCAGGGTCAAGTGAATAAGACACCCTTATTGGTAGGGAAATATGAGTATTCCCTCAGTGGTAATTCGATTATGTTTGAATTCTTAGAATCTTGACAGATAAGAGGGTGAGCAACGAAAAAGCCTAATGCAGCTTCTGTTTAAGAGACTATTTTATAACACTTTTACTTTAAGCAAGTACACCAGAAACATTCAAAAGCGAGACCTTAATTATCCAGCTCATAAATTTTACAGATTTCATCAAGCAAAATTAACGGTGGCTGACTAGCTACTATGGGTGGGGCCTGTTTTTTTTGTTTTTTGTCTTTGTCAGACTGAAATCAAGGACTCATTGTTAAAAAAAAGAAAAAAAAAGTATTACCTAATACTTTTAATAAATTTACAACAATTGAAATGTGCAAATGTGGCATGTGAAAAGAGAAAGACTAGCAGCAATTAATGAAACTAGCAGTTAGAAAAAGGACAATTATGGATTTTTCTGGTGATGTCCTCTTGGAACGATCCAGCTGTAATCTGTAATTACAATGTTTCTTGCTGTCTAGGAAAAGTTCACCTCCTTTATTACCTTCCTCTTTATCCCACAAGGCAGACGGTGCCTTTGTTATGGGCCTTTTGCGACATGGCTCTGCAGTTTTTAGATACAGTATGTTCTGCATCCGATTTCATTGCCCTTACTCCCTGTCATACTTTCCTATTGAACAGCTAAACTGTAATGAAACGCTGTGAATCCTAGTCGACTGAAGGTATCAATAGCGATCAATGCAGTTCTGTCTAGCCGCTGCGAGGCAGCAGAAATGTCATTGAGCTGTTTTCATTACAACAGAGCCCCAGTCAGATAATCTCATAGCATTCTGTCTGGGTAAAATTGACTGGAAGAGCAAGGTCACTGCATGTGATCCACACGCATGCATAGACTCATATTCCGAATAACCACCCACCTATAACCCTAATTCTCCCTCACGCTGTCTCCCTTCCTAGTCTTTGTCACTTCATTGTTAGCTGAGCCGATGCTCTTCCCTCTGCACCGATTGAGTGCAGTGATGATGATGACTAACTGCCCAGCTAATGCAATACGTTCATACCTCGTGCTTTCTGCATGAGGAGGATCAGACATCAGCTGGTGGGTCAGCTGTGGTCAATGCGTTTGTGTTCTCTAATGTACCAGATTGGCCCATTAAGCTTCAGTGGGTTAATGCTTTGGTTGAAATATAGGAGCATTAATAAAGAGGGTCGACATTTTAGTTAGCATTCAGACACGGTTCAGCAACACAGAGCCGACTGTACAGAGGAAGAGAAAGGCAAGTGAAGAAGTCTTTAGTGAGTGATTAGCTGTGGTGATACAGTTGCTTCTTAATGCAAAGAGTCTTTAGAGCTTCTTTGGGGAGTTATTAAATAAAAGTAGATGATGTATGGTAAAAAGCTAAAAGGTTGACTCACCAAATCACAAAAGCATTTAAGGTTTTACGCCAATACAGTGGACATTAACTATACATAAAGTATGTTAACTGTTGTATTATGAGGCTAAGATAAGATATTAAGTGCGAAGATATCAGCTCATGGCAGCAAGCTCAGCAAAGCCAAAGACTGTATGGGAGTACCACACAGACACAAATACCTGCTAATTAGTGCTTCTTAACACTAAATACTATAATAGTGTGCACCAAAGCAGCCTTGGACAGTCTATTACTACAATTAACCACACAGAAAGTCATATTATCGCTTTGATAATTGCACACAAAAAAAACTTTCACAACAAGGTCGAGACGTTTAGTTTAGTGACTAATCATCAGAGGTGAGGCCTAGCAGACAGCTGCCGGCCACAGCTGCCTGTGTAGGTGTCAACCTGTTAATTAAAGCAGCCAAATCCCTAACTTTAAGCCTTATTAAATTTGAGTATGTGAGTGAATTAAAAAAAAATAACAGCTCTTCCACCCCTTTTCACGAAGGGATGTATTCGCTTTAAAGACTAATCTATTTAAAAGTAATGCTTTGGCTTGGTAGGCTTTGAAATGTTTGTTTGTGCTATAAATCTGAACATTTCCACACGAGTATCTAAGGGGACTGACTCGTTTTGGCACTTTGGGTTGGTTTATGTTTTTTTAGCCATGGAGATGTGGCATTTGTGAGTGTGTTTTGCTGGAGCGACTTTGTAGCAAAAAATCGAAGTTTAGGAAAACATCTCTGTGGAAAAGTATAGTGCGTGGCATATAATTATAACATTTAAATTCATTATAATTGGACAGGATTTGGAGCTAAGTGCTGGTTTGCATCATTGGTACTGATACATACAGATTAACTGAACCAGGCATCGATGTAAAAGCAACAGAAATCGGACAAATGCAATACTTCAAAGACATGTGGTGTTAGTGAATCAGACAGACTTCCAAGAGAGTTGGTTAGTTGTGACTGTGGGAACCAACATGTGCCTGAAGGTTTAAGACTGTTTAGGGGTCTAAGCTTCAGCTGAGATGTTTAAAAAGCTCTGTCTACAGCTACTATGCGTCCGTGTTATATTTCTGTTATTCAAGTCTTGGAAACTCGGGAAGAAGGACAATCTGGAAGCTACTGAACATGACCATCTTATGCTTAATTTTCTTAGTGGAGAAGAAAGTTTTAATTTAGCAGGAGGATCAAACGGAGTTTATCATTTCTCAGTGTCCCCAAGCTGCAAATCTTGAAGTGGGTGGTCACAGGGTGAAGCATTAAAAGTGTAAATCAAATTTTGTCTCACCTGCAGTGTTTTAATCCTGGGGTATGAGTGGGTAAGGCTTTGAGGAAGTGTTGGGGTACGTAAACACTCAGTGGCACACACACATGCAGGCAGCCCTAGTTTTCATAAAATGGAATTACATTGATGCAGTTCCATTTAAGTGGCTTGTAAAGCCTGCTGTACTCCTGTTTACATATCAGCTTTGTTATAAAGCTCTAAAGTTCTGCAGACTTTTTCACAGCAGGCATGTGGGGAAAGAAAATTTGCTTTAAGTACAAGTTTTCACTTGAAGTTTTATCGCCCAACTTTGATTGCATTACTTGCGTTTCAGTCCTATTTATTCTCACCTTGTGTAAGAATCAGCACATTTGCAGGGCTGCTAATTCCCGTGGTCCCATGAAGATGTCCATTTATCTTTCCCTTCACATTTATAGGTATTTCCATTTTGTTTTTTAATAGCTTTCCTTTCGTGCCCTGATTGTGCAGTTCAAACACATCTCGTCGTTCAGGATTGTTTTTTAAAAAAAAGGCTGCTCAATGCTTTTTAGTGACTGCGAAATTATAGCCCATGTGAGGTTTTTTTGCAATAAAAGCAAAAAGAAAGAAGCTATGAGTCATTACAGAATATCACAAGGCGTATGCATATGGACATAGACACGCATACACATATGCTGAGACTGTGTGAGGGAACTGAAGCCTCTCGTTAAACCTATTATCATTGTCTTTTGTGAGTCATGGTGCTCCACGTAATATAATGTAATCCCCAGTTGTTGCGAGTAAACAGTGTGCAGGCTGCCATGACTCCTCTTTAGCCAAGCTGGGAGGACTACAGACACATTAAAGACACCCCTGTGGACCACAACAGCCTAACAGTCCCACTCTACTCAGATGAACATTTCCCTGAAGGATATACACAAACAAATGTATAGCATTTGTCCGTGTATGTCCTTGTTTATGAGTTTTAGTGAGAGTTTCATGGTTCATGCATTGTTATCTGTTGTTAGGATGATGTAGGAACAACACAGGGACATCAAATCGTGTGACCTTCATAGCTGGTGCTTGCATGTGTGGCAAGTTAGCATTTTGTGGAATATCCACACTGGAAGCGATTCTCATTAACGAAGAGATCTGAGGCGACAGAAAGTGAGAAAACTCCCATGCTCCTCATTTGTGATGAAAACGTGACAAAATGTCAACGCTTGGGAGGAGGAGAAAAGTAGACATATGGACACATTTCGCATTTGATGTCAAGGAAAATAAGACGCTTTGTGAATCGCGTGGAGCAAATCTCTCTGGTAATAACACGACAAACATTTAAAATGAATCAACTTTAGATTTAGTCTACAATAATCTTATGAAACAAGGACTAAAACTACACTGAAACAAAAAGAATTTAGGCTCTTGACTATTACTAAAACAAAATGAGACTTAAGTAAAGACTATTGCTAAAATAAAATCAAAATTAGCTGTCATAGTTTTCACTGTATGGCAGGGACAGTCAAAAAAGAAGTTAGCCACAGGGCTAAAGCGCATCAGCATGAACATGCTGTCTTGACGAAGACTTGATTAAAAAAACATGTATTTTCAAACATAAAGGAGTCGCCCACTCCTAGTCATTGGAGAGAATCTAGGCTTAAAGATTTTATATGCAGGTCTACTAGACCTCCATCTCTAGCTGCTCAGTCAACTCACAGAAAAAAAAGAAACATCCCATGCTTAGCAGGTCAAAAAGGAGTTAAAACAGAGCTCAAAGAGCGGTTATGACCCATCACGAGAAGCCAAGGTCAAGGTTTGCCTGAGTGGGTTCCAGTGACAGCATTTCTTTCTTTCTGTGTGATTGTGGCCTGACAGTGGAAGGGTGTGCCTCACATGGGTTTGACCCCACTGGGGATGGTGGTTTTCTGACTTGGCACAACACTTGGCTGACAGAACTGCTACTGTGGCGCAAGGGTGCCGTAGTCTAACGACCGCTTTCTGCTTTGCGTGGCGGTTTGAGAAATGCAGGGTTTCAGAAAGAAAGCACACCA
The DNA here is from genome assembly GCF_001858045.2 of Oreochromis niloticus. Taxonomy (NCBI): domain Eukaryota; kingdom Metazoa; phylum Chordata; class Actinopteri; order Cichliformes; family Cichlidae; genus Oreochromis; species Oreochromis niloticus. The sequence goes on from NC_031974.2 coordinate 21,047,590, forward strand.
CATACAGTTCAGCAGCAATGCTCCAAAATGTTTACCCCGAAAAGGTACGCTTGCTGTACTTGAACAAAAACAGGTCTGCATATAGCTCCAGAAGAGCTCCAATGTAAATGTGTGCCATTTATAGGATTACTTTAGGAGGGGCTTTGAAAGATCTTCCCTCTGTTTCTGGTGGGCATGTTTTGGCAGAAGACTCCTGACAAAGGATTTGTAGTGTTACTGTAGCCCCTGAGATATACTGTATTAATAAAGCGTTGTATTTAACAAGAGTTCCTAGGTGTAGGCTTGAAAGGCTTTTAAAGGTTATAAACTGTGGTGTAAACAATGTCTTCACAGGCCAAGCCGAGGGCCGTGTCTCTGTGGAGAGCAACAGCCCGACTTGTTTTACAGCCACAAACTGAGCTCGGCTTTTATCATCCCCGAACAGCAAATACATCGTTAGAAGGACGGGAGTGAAAGCAAGAAAATAAACAAATGGCCTCATAGAATTCATGAATGCAACAGGCCACAAGAAGCGTCAGAGATGCTTTAATTGGCCTTTTGGGGGATGTGTCTTTTAAATTTAAAGCCCACTGAGGTCTTTGGAGCTTAACGTCTGTATTAATGTCCAAGGTCAGGTATGCATTAGCCATGTTTTACTTTCATGTCTGCCTGGGGAACCAATGAGGCGCCATCCATATTTTTGGGATTAGTGCATTTTTACATTCCCCAACTTCTCTAAGATGTCATCGCCATGCATATTTGTTTTCATTTTATATTCCTCTGAGTGGACTGAAGAGATCTGGTCATCCTGGTAAAAGCGCTTCTGTCCTAAATACACATTGGATTTAAATATTTTAGTGCACACTTATTTGTGGCTTTTTACCGTGGTTTGTTTTGCATGATTCACTCACTGCCCCAGGGCCACAACACAGCAATGGGAGTTGAAGTTGTAGGACTTCTAGCTGGAAATCGTGCTTGGGGTTTTGTTTTTTTTTGGCTCTAAAAAAAAAAAAACCCAAAAAACAACATGCAGGAACCTCGGGGCGCTGAGCCGTGCATGAAGCTCTTAAGCACCCTCGCCTTTTTTTGCTTTGGATTTTCTCCAACCGCACAGGTGTCGGTTCTTCGACTGCGCGGACCAGTCGTTTCCTCGTAACAACTTGAACAAATAGTTGCCATTCTCGCCGCAGCGCCATTACCGCAGGGCGGCATTTTAGAGTGAATTGGCTCTTCATTTATGCGAGCGCCCGCCGCCACACTCTATTTACACCACTCACAGAGAAACCATTCATGTTTCAGAATTGGTTCCACATGTTGCCATTGTTGTCAGCCTGGCAGTGCTGTTGAGCGGCAACTTTAAGCTCTGGCAGAGTGGCGTGGCCTCTGATGCTCAGTGTAAATATTTATATATCCTGTCATTTTGTCTTTGTGTCAACTGCCGTGTGTCATAGAAGGGAATAACAAATGGTATGTGAGTGATGGGTTCTATTTTGAGGAGGTGGGAGACAGGGGTTAAGAGGATAAGTTGGGACTGAGAAAAGGGGGGAAGGGGGTTTATATGTGTGTGTTCGCTGGTTTCATGTTGGCCCAGAGCCCTGGCTGCACCCCTGATCCGTGTGTGTGTTTGTGTGTGAGCCGTCCCGCGTGTGTGTCTGCACGCCGTCGTCTTATGAGCAGCCAATCCCCTGATTCAGTCAGCTGCTGTACAAGCCTTGATGTGATTACATTATCACATGCATTTAAAGAGCAGCTCATGTGAACCCATGCAACATGCAAAGCAGCGCTGAAATTTAGTAAAGGAGATAGGAAATTGGATTTGTCTTATTAGTTGGGGGGGGTCGTCCTACTGGCCCCTTATCTGCTGGGTTAACGATAAGGTTAATTTGTTGGCTGTGTGTTGGATCATGTAATTCTCCCTGGGTGCCTCTAAAATTACCTTCTACAATCTATCCAAAAAAGAAAAAAACACATATATATCAAGTTAGATGAAAAATCGAAATATTTTTTGGTGATGGTAAACCAGCATCCAGGAATGTTGTTTTGTAAAACTCTTTCCAAGTGTGCCACACTTTTGTAGCAGGAAAGCCAAAGACCAATGTGCCAAACCCCCCCATGAGTGGGATGTTGGGAAGCTCCGCATATATTTAGCTGCACAGCCTTGGGAGGGCCCATCCACGCTGGCTATGAATGTTTATGAATGGTTCCTTGGCCTCGTCACAAAAGGCCATAAATCCTTTGAGTGCTTTTGTGTTCAATTAGAACCTTTTGCCCCTTTTGCACACTCCTAACAAATATCCCCTCTTCTCCCTCTTTCCATCTCACACATGCAGACATACACACACACACAGACACACTCTCCATCACCCCGTTACAGAGCCTCCCCTGGTGAGTCAGGGAGATTTATGAGAAGAAGCTGGGTTCGTCAAGCGCCGTCTTCCCCCCGGGGGGTGTCACAACTGCATTTGTATGCCAGGGATCCTCTCGATGGCGTACTATAAAAAAAAAACAAAAAAAACAAGCCCATTGGAGTCAGAGGATTCGCACATCCAAAACTTGCTCTCTCCCTCTAGAATAAGCAGAGCAGAAGCCATTAAGCAAAATGAAATCTTTGGGGTGAAGTTGGTTGCGATCTTCCAGATATTTATTTCAGCGGGGCTAATGAAAATGCATTAATGCTGTGTGGAGTAAGACGCGGGGTGCTTTTCTGTCTCGCAGTTCTCTTGTACTTATCACCGGAGACTTGAAAGAGAACAAGGGGAAAAATGTCTTTGCATACAGCGGCGCTGTCTCCGCGGATGATATTGTTTTGTTAGGAGAGCCAGGGTTTGGTCCCACTACGTGAGTTGGTGGCAGCAGATGTTCTTTGGAAGCTCCTGTTTCTTTGCTCTGTTTGTCTTCATTTTGAACCACTCACAAATCCCACGTTTGTCACAGAAACTCGAAGTACTTGCTTTTGATGCAGTCAAGGGAGAGCGTGCTTTCATTTGAAACGCTGTCTGACAGGTGTGCCTGAAGAAGCAGATAATGTGTTTCGAGGGGGGATATTCAAGCTGTCCTCTCCCTCTGTTCCAGCCCTGATGGAAAGCTCCCCGGTAAATTAAAAACGTCCCTTTGAAATTTTTAGTCTGGAAATAGCTCGCAAATGTAGTGATGAATGATTTTAAATCACTGTAGCAACCACTAAAAGAAATTTGCCTTGGCACCCTGCTCGGAGATATTCACGCACGCAGTAATTCCTAGATATTTGAAGGAAATGTCCCGTTAAAGTTATTTTAAATGTAGCCAGACTTTTGTGTACACTAATACTTCAATAATGACTGCAGATCAAGCAAGTGATTTGTCACTATAATGACTGACCGACTACCCTCAGCTAAACCTATCAGGTAACCAGACAGTAGACAGACCATCCTTGCAGCTTGATTCAATTGGTCAAGGGTTAATGGGTTGGGCGCCAACAGGCATGTTGTGGATAAGATGTCAGTGTCTGTCTGGGATCTCGCTCTCTCTATCTTTCTGTCTCTGTTTCTATGTAACACGGAGAAGCGGTCCATCAAAACAAAAGTCCAAATCTCATCTGCCTCGTAGTTTTTGCAGAGCATTAATTTCCTTAAACGCTGTCAATCAGCACTAGTTGTTCAGTGATGTACTGAATTTAAATGGTTTCCCAGTGAGTCATAAGACATCCAAATTTCAGGTTTCACTTTGGAAGATTTTAAGAAAAGGAGCTTGTGAAACACTAACGTCTAAGTACTTTTATCCACGCAGAAGAACTTTTGAATGAGTGACCTTATCAAGCAAGGACAGCGTAGAGCCTTTGTGTTCTTTACTCAGTCTCGTCTTCATTTCTTCAAACCCAGTTTAAATCATGGCAGTGAAGAAGTGGACTGACAGATCCTGTTTGGGGATGGTGATAACCAAATATTGTTGTACCAGCACCAAGTACCAGTTGCTCAAGTAATTTTCTTATATATATTCAGGGACACCTTGAAATTTAGCATATTAGTCATTATTGTGTTTTCGTTAGAGGATAATCACTTATAAATAATCGTGTTTTGGTTAATTTAGAATGTGCCCTTCATATCTACATATGCAGGAGGCCTTTTTCAGGGAGCCTGCCATCTCCAGCTGACTTGTCCCTACATGAGCCCAGAATAGATAAACCAAACATGGTTTCAATGGATGGCCTTTGGCATGTATATGCTAATGTATGGCCACTGTAGGTTCTCCTATACATACGGGCAACAATGAGACAAACACCAAAACCAAAATGGTTTTACAGATGGACACCACTGAAATCTTTCCCTCCTCATATTTCTGACTGTTTTTTCACTAGTTTTGCTTTTGGCTAGTGTCACTATTGGTAGAATGAGGTGATACCTCATGCATACTCTACAGAAATGGAAAACTTCATGAGAGATGGGACAGGTCTGTAGAAGGGCATTGACCCGTCAGCAGGACCGGTATCTGCTCGTTTCTGCAAGGACGAACAGGATGAGCACTGCTAGAGCTACAAAATGACCTCCAGCAAGCTGCTGGTTTGAATGTCTCTGACCAAACAACCAGAAACAGACTTCATAAGGTTGACCTGAAGACGTAACATCCCCTAGTAGGCCCTATGCTTTCCTCAGCTGAGAGCAGGTTCACCCTAAGTCTATGTAACAGATGTGAAAGGGTTTGGAGAAGCTGTGGAGAACGTTATACTGCCTGTAACATTCTTCAGCATGACCGGTTTGGTGGTGGTCATCAATAGTTTGAGGAGGGATATCCATGGAAAGATGCACGGATGTCTATAGGCTAGACAACAGGACTCTGAATGCCATTATCAGGATGAAGTCTTTGACTCATTGTCAGATCCTACCCTGGTGCAGCGATCCTGGTGCCTAACAATGCCCAGCCTCATGTGGTGATCTATCCAGGCATTTCATAGAGGAATGAAGGGATTGATACCACTGACTGGTCCCCACACTCTCCTGATTAAAATCCAATAAAAAAACCCTCTGGGACATTATGTTTCAGTCCATCTTACCTGTACGTTAAACTGTCCAGGAGCTCAGTGATGCCCTGGTCCAGATCTGGGAGGAGATCCCCCGGGACAGCATCCTTCGTCTCATTAGTAGCATGCCCCAACGTTGTCAGGCATGCATAGACGCACGTAGGGCCCATACAAAATACTGACTACCATTTTGAATTGCTGCAATGAAATATCTGCAAAATGGACTATCCTGCCACATCTTTTTTTCACTTTGATTTTTGGTGTGTCTTTGAAATCAACCCTCGGTTTATAATTTTCTTTTCCATCAAACAATGTCGAATCCTTTCATTCCTAACACATTAACCCGTTCATATCAGTGTAGATATGTTTCCCCCTCCATTGAGATCTGTTCTGCTTTCAAAGTGTTTTTCTAATTTTTTTGAGCAGTGTATTCGAGTGCCTTGAGAAAAGTTGCAGCACCCCTTTGAACTAACATTATTCATCAGCACAGCTGTCATTTGCAGCCAGCTCCACTCTGATTGGCTCATTGACATTTTGTCCTCTGTGTTGTTGACAGAAATGGAGCCCTGGATCTTCAGGTTCAAAGCAGAGGGCACGGTGGATTATTCACAGCTGACCTTTGACCCTGGCCAGAACGAACTTATCGTCGGCGCCAGGTAACCCACATCCAACATTGTTACTTTTCTCATTCTCTTTCCTTTGTCCTTTGTCTTTGTTGTCTGTGCTTTTGTTGTCTTTCATTCTTGTTTTTTTGCAGCGTTTGTTGGTGCGTTGCATGAGTAATGATCAGTTTCTCCATAGATGTCTTCAAAAGAAAAATGGCTTTGGAGATTGTTTCCAAGTCCATTGTCTTTGTCGAGCACAGCCAAGTGTGTGTGTGTTTGCATATATGTGTACTTGTGTTGCTTATGTTGTGAGGACATAAATCTGTTTACACAGTGACATCGTGGGGATTAGCCTCACTTTTAGAGACAAACACCAAGTGCCCAAAACATAAATCCTTACATTTTAGGATGAAGGCTTGGTTGAAGGTCAGGGTAAGGTCAGAGATAAGGATTAGTAACTAGTAGTTGCGGTTAGGCTAAGATCCCAAATGAATGAATGTATAAAGTTATGAATGAACACTGTTGTTTTTTAAAAAATTTTATATGTGCTTGAAAACTCAAGTGTTTGCTTCATTGCTGATGAAGTATGCTATGCACTTCACTTAATAGCTTTAGTAGTTGTAGAAAGAAATAATCATGGCAACATCAACAGGAGATAACAGGAAAGCTATCAGGAAGGAGCGCAGCAAAGCAAACAGAAACAAAGTGAGCCCAGGGAATTTACTAATGCACCTAGAACCTTAAGATGGAAAGGCTTAATCTGGAAAATGTATGTGGGTGGGTAAAGGTCTTACAGGTGAGTAAATCCCCCCTGGAAAACATGGCAAGGAATATAATCTAATCTAATCTAATCTAATATAATATAATATAATATAATATAATATAATATAATATAATATAATATAATGCAGCATTGTATTTGATGGCCATCTTTTATTTTTAGCTACCATTCAAGATTCAGGCAGTTATATCAACACTCAAGAAAAAAATCAAATAAGAGATTTTCTTCACTTCTCTGTGCCAACTCGATGGCTGTTGAGTGTCTAAGTATGAAAGGCAGTGTAGCTAGATAGATGACTGCAGGTTGGGTTAGAAGTATGAGTGATAATGGAAGGAAGGAGGGATCGATGAAAATATCAATACAGTAAAATAGGAGGCCGTGGCCACGCTGAGACCTGGCTGATAGCCACTCTTCAGGAGACTGATCTTCGCCAAAGCACTTGTCTGTATGTGCATGTGTATTCAGGTGCTTGTGGGAACAGGCTTTAGAATTTTCACTCTGTAATGAGATATCTGCTTTATTTAGAAAAAAAATCAAAGATTGCTCCGTAAAACTGTTTGCTTGCATGAAAAAAAAGCACCTGATAGGTTATCTTCCTACACGTTTGCAAAATCTGTGTCTGTTCAAGAGCTTTTAAGCAAATCAAGTAATGAAAAAATAAATCATGCAGTCCAGATCATCTTTGAATAAAATATTCTTGCTCAGAAATAAACTTAACTAAACTAAACTTAACCTATCTATGTAATGCAGCAACTCAGCATGCCTGCTCTCTAAAACCATAGGCTGTATATAAAAAATGGACACATCCACCGTGATATCACTTTATGTTTTGTGGATTTACGTTTCGGAACCTCAGTTTGGACAAAGTCATCTTGTTTTTTTGTTTTGTTTTCTGTTTGTTGAATTTACTTTCCAATGCCAGGCTTTGTTGATAAGTATTTAGAACATGCTAGCTAGCTAAGTTAGCAAGCTGCATAAATATGGGAGTATTTGACATGTGCAGATACCTGCTTATTAATGCTAATTAATGAATAAATTAGTACAAATATCTGTGCAGCAAATAGCATTTCTTTGTCATGTAGCTGCATTAAAAATTGTCCAAAAAGCACCAACACCACAAACATGGCGGAGGTCCGTTTCAGCAAACTTTTAAGTCTTGCACAGTACGTTTTATAATTCTACGACTGTCATAATGGGAGAAAATAGCTATAGAGCCCTTTTGTAACATTTGTAAAGCTGGGCATTTTAACTTGAGCCAGTCACACAAGACCTTTCAAGTAGATTTCAGCTTGTCCAAAAAAAGCCATTTTAGGGCCCGAGGTATACATCCACACCTCCTCTTGCAGCTGGTCTGTCTGTACTTAAAGCCACAAAGTGAAATTTCTTCTTCTAATTGTTCAGCCTAAGAGTGTATGTACATACATTTCTATAGATATCTGTAAAAAGTGCTAAAATGAAGATTAAACTTATGATTTGAGCAGACGGTCATGTTGCAAAGTCAGTTACAAGCTGATTTAAGTGGAGTATGAAAGGTTTTTTTTAAAAAAACAGACTGAGCTAGCTTCAGCAGATTATTCGAAACCTTGGGCACATTTCATGCACATATAACATTCCTCTAAAAAATTCCCTTTTGGTGGCACGGACCTGCAAAAACATGGATATTACAGAAATCTCAAAGGGGGAAAAAATCAGAGTAAATAATGCTTTTAGTCCTAATTGTCAAGTTTCATGTGATCTCATTCTGGTAATGGTGGATAATGGCTGTAGTAGACAGCCTGAGACATTGTTAGTCAAATTATAGAATATTCCTCTTGAGACAGCATTCATTACAACTATAATGTTTCTTGAAAAGTTAGAAATGCCAGTGAATCAGTGTTGTTTGTGCTTTGCAGATTTGAAAAGCTCCCAGCAAGGCAGGACATACTTATTAGAGTGCGATTTCACAGTCAGGCTTTGATTGTCCTTCAGTTGCCTTTTTTTCCCCCCTCTCTCTCTCTCGCTTACTCTTTTCATACACGTGAAACCCTGGGAATAGAAGCATAAAACCTTTTAGCTATACTTTATCTAGTCTTTTTTTGGTGTCCTAATTATGGGTTGGAGAAACCTAGAGGTCCATCATTTGCTGCAGTCGTTGAATTCAGCCATCCGTTGAATACAGTTCATTTCAATACCCTGACTACGCTCTTACAATTCCTTGTGCCACCTATGAAAAGATTCATTTTAACTCCGACCGCGGGAACTTTAGAAGCTTCAGATGTGGCATTTTTAAAGGGGAACTTCACCAATTTTACACAACAAAGTCTATTTACAATTCCCGTATTATACTGCTGCATATGTGGAACTGAATTCGACAAAGGTCAGTGCGATGAGAGCAAGTTTCCCAAAAAATAAGAGTAAAAATGAGGGAGTGGCGCTGGAGAGGACTGAGGCTGTCTGAAGTCTGTAGCCTGCTTCTCATCCTCGCTTGAGCTTCGTGGATTGAAGCTACATAACTAGTTACAGTGAAACAGGCATATGAAAAAGAAAGCACATCCTCTTCTAAATTTGAGGTTTTACATATCAGGAATAACAATAAAATAATAAAAATAAATTGTTCGGTTCTTACCAAATTCTAAAATCAGATGAACAACAACATATGACATATATAATACACTATATTTTCTTTTTTCAACATAAACTAAGCCAAAATATCAAGTATTCTTTTACTACTTTCATAAGACTGAAGAGTGTAGGAAGGGTAAGCCGTAGGTACTGCTAATCAGATGCAGTTGATTAATTAATCACTAATCTCTAGCAGTTTTTACAATTTGTTTGAGTCAGGTTTGTGCTAACAAAGGAAGAAAGATAACAGCAATGATCTTATAGAAGAAACTGTTGCTGCCCATCAATCTGAGAAGGGTTATAAAGCCATTTCCAATTTGAAGTCCATCACTCTACAGTGAGAAAGATTATTCACAAGTGAAAAATGTTCAACACAGTTCAGAGAAACTGCAAAAAGCCCAAGAGGTATATTTCAGACTCTACAGGCCTCAGTTAGCATGTAAAATGTTAAAGTTCATGACATTACAATCAGGAAAAGGCTGAACAAGAAGGGTTTGTTTGGACGGTTTGCCAGGAAAAACCCTCTTACCTCTAAAAATGGCATGGAAGCTAAGGTTTGCAAAGTTGCATTTGAACGAACCACAAGACTTCTGGAACAATGAACAGATGAGACCAAAGTGGAGATGTTTGGCCAAAAGCAAACACAGCAAACCAGCACAAATACTTCATGCCAACTGAGGGAAGTATGAGGATTTGAGCTTGTTTTGTAGCCACAGGACCTGGGCACCTTTAGGTCATTAAGTCAACTGTGAACTCCTCTGTACACCAAAGTATTCTACAGTCCAACAGCTAAAGCTTGGCCAATATTAGGCCATGCAACAGGACAATGATCTCAAGCAAATCTACAGAATGCCTGAAAGAGAAAAGAATTACGCTGCTGCGATGGTCCAGTTAAAGTCTAGACCGCAACCTGATTGATGAGACCTTAAGAGAGCTGTGCATAAATTAATGCCAAGAAACCTCAATGCAATGCTGTAAAGAAGAGTGGACCAAAATTCCTCCACAACAATGTGAGAGACTGATAAAGTCATAACAAGTTATTGCATGAGGTGTACCCGGTTTTTCACTAATTGCTTGTGCATTTTGGCTTAATTTTTGCAAAATAAATATTGACACAGTGTGAAATGTCAAGTGTTGTTCATCTGAAGTTGTGTTTAAATCATTCTAGAGCCTGTTAAGCACATATTTTCTTATTATGTCCCGATAAGTAAAATCTTAGAATTGAAATGGAAAAACCTTTTAATAACAGTGCAGTTTTGACCTGTTGTCTGATCCTCACACCTTTTTTTCTTGCTTTCAATGCATTAAAGGGCTCCATCAACTCACACCTTCCCTTCTTTTCACAGAAATCACCTCTTCAGACTCAATCTTGAAGACCTGACACTGATCCAGGTGAGTGCTAATTCTGTCTCCCGCTGCCGTTTTCTGAGTCTCACTCACCCAGTTTTCTAGGCGAATACGTATTAACTCTGTCTGCTCGTATGATTCTCCCTTCAACAAACACTGCGCTAATTTTAGCACGCCAAACTTAAAGCGGTTACAGCAAAACGGTTTACCGTTTCACATGTCACAACAACTTCACAACCCGGTGGAGCTCCAGTGGGCTCGGTTGACGGCGCCGTGGGTTGATACTCGCAGGGAATCAAAGAGTGTTGATAGGAAGTGTAGTCTGTGTTAATATCCTCCTTGCTGAAATCCAATTTGAAGGTGTTTGTGAAATTTGAAGCTGTACTTTGCCACATGTCTAAGCTTTTAAAAGATCTTCTGCAATTTCTTTAATGTGATACTACAAATGATTTGAAATGGCGAACAGAAATCAAAGTGTCCTAACATCTCGTGCGCGTGTTGCACGAAATATGTATAAATAACTGTGCACGCGAGGTGGCAACGTAGTTTTTTCACCCTGCCTTTCCCACATGTTGTTGCAAATTTTTTCCCCAACATCCTCTCATTTCACTTTCTTTTTTTCCTCTCTTCTATGAGCCCACATATCCCCACCTGTGGAGCAAGCCAATTTTGTGACCCACTGAGTTACCATACAAACACTGACACTTTGAGGGCTTTATTTGCAGGTGGTAACAGCAAGCCTTCTTTGATGCTTAGACAACTCTTTATGTTTGCCATTTACACTCTAGAAAACCAGGGGAGAGGATGAGGATGGAGAGAAAGAGAATCAGGGGAGCAAGAACGGCTGGGTAGAACAGGAGAATAGAGGATGGAGGGAGCGTTGTTGACATAGATCTGACTGGAAGGGGAAAATGAGGAAAATGGACAGAAGAAATAAGAAGCGAGGCTGAATTTGTTAGGCAGGAGGGAGTGGAGGGTAGAACGCACAAAGGAATCAGGGAGCAGTGAGACAGCACACAGACAGCGAGGGAAGAAAGCAGAAAAAAAAAACCCCGCGGAGAGAGACGAGGATTCACGCAGAGCCGGTCTTTTGTGGCCGCTCGCTGGGACTCCGACGCTTTTTAAAGTTGCTCTGTGGCATCCGTGCACCCAGCTATCCTCCCCTTCTTTTTTTCATCCCCGTGCTCGACTGGTGTTGCAGAATCAGCAAGGAGATTCCACTGAGCCAATCTACCCCGCATCTCCAAGATGTCTTCTTATGAGAGAATAGGATCTGGTAATCCCTGCCAAGGCCTTGGGCCGGTTTAAGCTGACCTGCACACTAGTCCCAGTTTTGCATTTAACCATGCCAAAGCCATAAAGTCAAGCATAAATATATATCCAAGTGGTGGAATTTAAGGAGGAAAGGGGGAATTATTCCTTTCACCTCCTTGAAGCGTCTTTCTTTCCTTCCTTTTTTTTCATCCAAGCATGAAACAGGAGATTAAATGCACAGAGATTTGGTTGCCTCTGCGTCTGGGTTTACATATATTTCTCATTCTTATTGTTGTTGGATATGAAAGCTTTGAATGAATTTCCCCTTTGGCGCTGTTGCTCCACTCACATTACACGCATTGCTGATTGATCAAATAGATTTACTGGGGAACATGGCGCTGAAGGTGGCAGAGCCAACAAAGAAAGTTTGAGCACAAACACTTGTTAGTAGTCCTGTGCATTTTATTACGGTTGCACCAAGGTTCAAGAGAGTTGCATGAGCTTCTCTCTCTCTCTCTCTCTCTCTCTCTGCTGCAGGAGGAAATCAAGCTAAAAGCTACACCTACGCCTGTCTTTGTGATTTCACCCCATCCCCATGTATCAGCCCTGTCAGATAATGCCCGATGGCAGTGATTTGTTCTTGCATGGTTGGCAGTGTTAAGAAGGAGGCTGTGTATGATTTGACAGAGCACAAGGTTTAAAGCTCCTGTAATACAAACAGCCTGTAATACGCTAAAGAGTTGGGGATAATTACCTTATGATCGATGACTGATCTCATCATGCATGAAACTTTTCTGGGGAGGACAAAATAAAAAACAGACACTAAGGTTTTCTTTAAGGCAAAGATTAATCCAGCCTACCTCTCCTGCCCTTGGATGCAGTGTGATAACTTGCTTTCAAGCTTTTCAAGAGGCAGAAAATGAACTGTGAATATCTGGTAGTCTTACTGTTGTATTAGGAAGGGTGTGGGGGGGTTGAAAGCACAGACACTTGGACTGGTAGCTAAACACTGCCTGTCTGTTGCACATATCGAGATGAGACAAGGAGATTGATCGACCCTGAGCCCCAGCAACCATAATCTCCTCAGTAAATTGGCTCCTTGTTTGGAGGTAATAAAAACCAGAAAAAAGGGCAACAGCATCACAAGCTGGAGAGAAAACGGACTTTAGTTTAAAAAAAATAGTGGATGCGAATCCATCTGTGAAGTGTGTGTTTTCTAAGAAGACCTTAAAGATTTGGTCTTAGGAGTGTAAACTGTGTCACTCCCTGAGGAAAGCTATAAAAGGTGTTTACAAGACAGAGGCACACTTAAAGAATCATAAAGAGAAGAAAATATTTCACATCACATTAACTTTCTAACCTGTGCTCAAACCAAGTGGCAGTTTGGGGTTGAAGTGGGAAGAGTCAGTCATCAAAACATGCGTCAGCCCTCGCGATGACCTTGATTGGAGTTAATATCTCGTACTTAAAGTTTTTTTTCCTGCTGTGTCTCAGCAGCCTGAAGAGGCTTTCCTCTCCCTGTCAACCTCTACCCTCATCCTCACTGATCTGGAAAACACTGTCAAGAACAAAAGGTGGATACTTTTCTCCTTGCTCCACTTTCAAAACTTGTGCAGCAGAGTCGAAAAAAAATAGAAGAAGAAGAAGAAGACAGGAACGTAACTGTGCAGCATGTGCAACTACTGAGACATTTAGAGCTTCCACAGACAAACAATTAGCTTTAAACGACCCAACGAAGCACAATTTCCTTCCTCCATTTACAGTAAATTGCACATTACATGTCATCTCCATTCAGTATTGTCCTTCTGCCCTGTTTATCATTCATATCCTGAGATCAGCTACTGCCAGGCTTAGGAAAAGCAAATCAATGCTGGCACTGCCATTGCTAACTATGTTGCCAGCTCAGATTAATTGCTTGTTTTTCTGTCTGCACGTGAGCTCACCAAATAATATCAGCGTGCCCATTTTTAGCAACGTCTTTACTTCTTTACTTGGGCTAATAAACCACTGCTAACTTCCATGCTGATCCTTAAAAGCATGAACCGAAAGGATCCAAAGTGTCTCATTTGCATTCAGTGATAAGAGTCTATTGAATTCACATAAACAAAGGTGCTAATGTAAGAAGAAATTACCAGGGGAAGGAATAAAAGCTAAACGTACACACACACTTGGCCTGTACAATCCAATATCAGGATCCTGCTTCCATGCTAAATCGGAATAAGATGCAGAAGATGAGCCTGAGTTTCAACAGAAAAACCGAGGCACAGCATTAGTCAATAAGCACTGGGATGAGGAGGATCAGTGGTATTGTTCATGATTCAATACAGGCGAGGAGGAGAAAATAGTGGAAATTCACTCCAGCCTCTCTCTTGTCCTCCTGCACTGGCACAGGAAAACACTATCCATAACAGTTTCCCTTGGCAACAGACACTGTATGCTGTTGAGATGTATATTGTGCTTTTATTTTTCTTTGCTTCCTCTTGTATTGTCCCCCACCCCGTCCCTCTCTTTTTAATTTTTTTTTTAAAAAAGGCCTTTTTCCACTTTTGCGTGTCGTATATCACGGGCTTGTCTCTTGTAATTACACTGCATCAGCCAAACAATTAGCCCTGCTAATCAGTAGCTAACAGAAACTGTCCTTCATAGCTCTGGAAGCATTTCTAATTCACTCAGTTGAACGCTAACTTGGCCGTTTAAATGCATAGACCAAAATGCACGATTGCAACTGGAGATGCAGACACGTACAGTGATATCATGGACGCGATGGCATGTTCAACCATAATAGATGTGAGTATATTGTAAAAGGCAGACAGTAGCAGGGGGTCTCTTCTACACGGACTCATCCGTTTAAGGTGTCACGATGGTATGAGTAGAGACACAGACCTACACGTCGGCGGAGGCATGACATCAAGACCAATTTCGAGTGTAAATCTTTCAGCAGCTTACATCAGCAGACATCAGTGTGAATAGTAAATACTGTGCCAGCACATCAGAAGGTAATATCAGATATTCATAAGCCAGATTAGATTTCCCCCCACAGGATTTGTCCAGCTCTTACTCTCAACCCGCCGTCCCCTTGTAATGAGGCGCACAGCTAGTCATTTCACAAAGCTAGACAGCTGTCAGCAGCGAGTGTGTTCTCTGGACCCTCTTTATGCAAAATATATTCAATATCATGTCTGGAAACTGCTGTTTTGGAATTCAGCTCCTCACTCCCTCCTCCATCTCACTGACTACCTCACTCAGCCCACACAGTCTGCCTTGTTCTGGCTGACTCCTAAGTTGGACTCTGTTTTCGCTTTGTTGTCCCCCCCCCCCCCCCCCCCAGTCTATTTGTCCCTTATTTTCCCTTTTCTGTCCTTTCCTCGGTCGTTGTCCGCGTCCCTCCCTGCCTACTCTCCCCCTTTGTATCTCTCCTGCACCCACCACACCTAACAATAGCCCCTCAGTGTGAGGGCTGAGGAGAGGCTTGGGCACAATGGTTCATCTCTAAGGACTGCACCCATTACAGGGGGCAGGATAGAGGGTGGACGCGAGGAAAATAACATTTTTTTTTCTTCTCCACTGCTTTCATTTCTTCCCTGAAGCAACAAATGACTGGTAAATTCTCTCTGCCTAACTCTGAATTTCTGCATCGTAATCACATTTTATGTTACTTAACATACTATTCCAGTCTATTTTAATTTTCCTATTTTTTAGCCGCTTTGGTAAAAATAAAACTGTCCATCAAGTTTTCGCTGAGCACTAGAAGATGGTTGCAGTGATGCTTAAAATAACTAAAATGTGACAACAAACAGGCGCAGTCGTACAAATTATCCAGAAATTTTCTCCAGCCAATATATTTAGAAAAGAAAAGAGTAAAAATATTGAGCGGACCGCTAACATTTCAAGCAGCTATAGATCTGTCAAGCTAACTTGAGCTAGTACTGCAGTGACTCATGCTGGTTCCAAACAGCTGTGTTTAGACCTGTTGACAATAAGCACAAGCTTCTCTTTACAGCTGAGCTATTTGGCAGCGTGTGCGTTCAAGACCTCTTGTTTGGCCTCCTGTTGTGTCTATACAAATAGAAAGTAGGATATAATTAACTTTTTCACAGATTTTCTAAAATAATTATTGGTCTGAGTCAGTGGTGTGCGATGACTTTTACAGAAAGGAAAGCAGAGCAAATGATCCCCCGACCACCAAATGATCAGTTGAGCAGTTCCGCTGTTTCTCACCCACCAACGAGACAAATTGGACCAGATGAAAACATAATAAACATTTCATGATTAATGCGGCCTGTCTTTTCTGTGCTGACAGTATCTCTCCAGTATCTTGCTGCATTCTGTGTGGATGTCATAAACACTGTGAACTCCTTTCTGGCTGTTAGGCTTATTAGTTTTATTTTTGCTGTATAGGGAGGGAGTATATCTTAAAAAAGGCCTTCTATAATACCCATCAAAATATGTACTGTTAACTAAGAATGACCAATGATGGAGGGGTTATTTCGATTTTTTTTCCTTTGAAAACCCGGCACTACAACTAAGTATACATCATACAGTCACTTCAGTTTATATGTAAAGTTCTCCATCTCCATAATATCCTACCCACTGCTTCATTCCTGGTGCCTTTGTCTTAAACCAGTTTTTGGTGATCTTTGCTGCAGAAAGGAGAATTTTAGCCTTTACATGTACAGCACCTTCCAAGTATCCAAGATACAAAAACAAGGCAAGTTCTGGGAATTATATAACCTAATATATCACAAACAGCTGAGTAAATTTTGACTCAGAAAATGTGAATTTTTCTACATTTCCAGAAAATGTGTGTATGATCTGGTTGATTCCATCCACACAGCCTCAAACACTGTTGTTGTGTATTGGTTTGTTTATTTTTAATCTTAGGTGCAATAAAATACGAATTATACAGTCACATTTTAGACACGAAGCGTTCATTGATAAACTCCCTATCAGAGAACTGCTCGCTGGTTTTTGCAATTTTGTGGGAAATCAGATACACATTTTAAAGGAAACTGCTTGTTCATTTCTTTTTTAATTTATTACGTGTGTGTGTGTGTGTGTGTGTGTGTTTGTGTGTGTGTTTGTGTGTGTGTGAGTGTGTGTGTGTGCGGTAAGTAAACGCACTTTCACTCTGGAAAAACAGTCTGGACGGTTTTGATTGTTTCTCCATAGTGCTTTACAAGAGTTGTGATGTCGGCCGTACCTCCCAGTTGCTTAGCTTGAAATAACGTAAGAGTTTGAGATTCCAGAGGGGCTGGCAGCAATGCACTCAGTGAAAGGGACTACTTGTTTATTGAGGTAACTTTATGCTTGGATATCCTGGAGCTGAAATGGGACAACATGGGAATGCTAATGAAATATTTCATGCCTATTGCACATTTCCATTGCCGAATTGTAACATCTACTCTTATTGGTAGCAAATCGATAAGTTTCTAAAAGAGATTAAAGGAATAATGTGCAGAATTTAGTTCAACTTATTGGTACAGCCCTCCTCCAGGGTCCCTGTTTCTCAAGTGGCCCTTTGGGAAAATGAATTGCGCACCCCTGCTCTGCACTCTAGTCTAGTCATTACGAGCCTACCTCAGGTGGCTGCATTTCTTTGTCGCTTTCACTTCTTTGTTTTTTACTTCAGAAGTGGCGTTGGCATTTTTTGGGACTGTGTGGGTCACATGATCCCACAATACTGAGCAACTCTGATCTACTATCCTCACATGTGTCACATTGCCTTTAAATATCAGTGAGGGACGATTTGTGATGTTTCACGTGTGCTGTCGACTTTCAGTTCTACCTCAGAGTAAAACAGTTTGGATACATTGAAAGTAAAATGTTTTAACTCCCACTCAAACAGAAAACCTATCAAAATAAATAGCAAACCATTACTATTCTTCAAAATCTATGTATTGTGATACAAAAAAAATCAATATTTCTTTTGAGCTATTACTTCAGTCCCATATGGTGTATTTTCCGTTTTGGGCTAAATCACCAGCTTTTTGTGTCGCTAAATTTAATCCTGGCCCTCTCTTTCTGTCTTATCTTCTTTGTTTCCCCTCTATGTCTTTATTCTAGTTCCCTCTAGGTGACAAAGGCACAGAAAAGACTTGTGTGAAGCAGCTTCCTCTGATAAAGCCAAGAATTATTATTACTTAATGACAGCACATTCCAGACATATTTCAGTTTAAGACAGATTCATCTTGGAGGCACAGGGGCTGAACAATAGCATTCTAATGAGCTTTTAATGTTTCTTAATGACACTGGCGCTTGCTTTGCTCAGCTGTGATTCTGTTCTCCACTCTGGACCATTTGAGCCTGGGCAGTCAGATTAGGTGGCGTTAGCAGTCTGTGATGTCAGCATATCGCCACTTAACTTGCTCGTGGACATCACCTACTTCAGTAGCTGTAAAGTTGATGTCTTAAATATGAAATGAGAATATGTATTATTCCACAAATATGTTCTGCACCACCCCGAATGACGATAAATCACATGATTGCCCCGTGATGACAAAAAGAACCACTTTGCTCCCACTAATGTGATTTCAAGTTGTAATTTTGCCTCGTACTATGACTGACTTTTTTACGCTGAAAGCTTGTGAGTAAGGTTTCAAGCCATTAACGGTTTTTCTTTACCCCCCCATGCGATTAGCGAAAGCGCTCTCAGCGCTTTCAGCACCCACATTGAATTCAGCTGGGACCAGCAGTGGTGCTGTGTGTGCAGGCTGTGCTGTTTGTGCTGATGTGTGTGGTTTGTGTAGTGGATGGATGCACAGCCCCAGAATAGCCAGCTTTGGCCTGGAATGGAACTGACACACAAGAGACAGAGAGAAGCCAGCGTCCATTAATGTCCCATATCTTATCCTCCCCGAATTGCAGCACACACGCTGAGCGCTTGCCTTCCTTTAAGTCCCTCCTCCCTGTTACTGAACTGTGTACACATTTAGGTGTTTCTATGGCTCCCAAAGGTCACTGAAGCAGAAAACAAAAGCTGTTGTCATAAAACGCAGCGTAAACTTCCACCGCCTTCGAAAGAAGAAATGAAAGAAGTTCTACTAAATGCTGAGGGGTGTTCAGCTTTCGTTCCCCCTCTTGTCCTGGCATAAAACAGTCCTGATACCAAGGTGAAATCTAATATTCTCTGTCAGTTAGCGATATTTACTATATTCCCACAGAGAGAAGTACTGCACCTCTGGCTACTTTCCAGGTTATTACTGCAGGAAAGTTGTACAGCTGTGGGCAAAAAAAAACGGAAGTTAAATAGTCTCACTTTTGGAGACTTTTTGTGACTCGGCGTTAAGCGTATTTTTTCACCAGCCAATTTTTCTTTTAAGTATTCGTGTCTCTGCCAGTCATGCAGAGCTCGTGGCAGTGGCGGCTAATTCCGCCTGTCACAAGTGCGAGCGTCTTAGTGGCCTACTGCCCTCCCAAGGCCAGCAGGCATTTCATGAATAGAGAATTTTTATCAATGAGGAAGCCCCCTTCCCCAGAGGTTACGAGGAAATTAAAAGGTAGAAAGTGGAGCACGTTGGTGTCTTCACCCTCGGAGACAAAGTCGGCTTTATCTTCTTATTCTTCCTCCTGCCGCCTTAAAATGTCAGAGGCGTCCCTCTGTTTCTCCCTCACATGTAAATCACGTTGACACCCTACTCTAGGGACTCGCCTGTTACGTCTTAAGATCCCTCCTTTTCCCTCACACATAAATCAAATTGACATTCGGCTTGCACGCTCTTGCGTCTCATTTTTTGGGGGTCTCTGCTTGCTATCCACCTTAATTGGATTCCATGTCTGTATTTAACAGGGCTTATAAATGTGTGTGTGTGTGTGTCGTAAGAGCGTGCGAGAACGTGTGTGCGCCTCTGAGAGTACAGTGGAGATGTGATGTCAAATTAATTTTCGCCTCTGTTTGAATCCATCCTTCCCACCCAAGTCGATCGCTGTATGCTGTATGCTTTTCTATTTGATTTTCTAAATGTGTTTTCTTGTCTTCTGTGGCATTTGTATTGCCGAGCTAGTCACCAAACATCAAACTGACTTCAAAAAGGTGGGAATCATGCCCATGGCTTAGAGCTGGGCATTGTTTTGTTTGGGCTCAGTGAGTGCTTTTCAAAGTGCTTCATGATGATGACATGGCGCCCAGTGTTTGCTACTTCTTGATGGTTTATTGGTAGCCTTACACAGCTTTTCTTTTTCTCTGCAGGAGGCTGAGTGGCACTGCGACGAATTCACCAAGGGAGCCTGCTTCAGCCGTGGAAAGTCTGAGGTGAGTTGAGGCGATGGCTGAACTGTAATTGTGCTTTATCGGACACTTGTCACTAAATTGAACAGAAAAAAAATACAAGTTTCAGTGTATTTTTCAGTGAACTCGGCTCGCTTGCTACTTTGCAGTTAACTGCTGGTTTTGATGAAGTCACTTTAAGGGTTATTTAAAGCAATTTTTAATTATAAAATTTGGAAATATTACATGCATACATATTTCCAAATCAACCCTAGCATACTTAAAACCCGGACGACATCGGCTCGGTTGTTTTCTTGCACACGTTTGTGCACCAGAACTGATATAAATGTGAAAATTCATGGAATTTCCCACAATGTTTTGTTAGAGTAACAAAAAAATAGCCGATTACTAACGAAAATGCAATCCTCCAGCATTTGCTGAAAGACTTTCTAAATTACAAGCCCGCAGCTTTCATGTTTCCTCAACCTTTTTCCTGCGGGTTTGGTAATCCACAAAAATAACACCTGAATGAATGCTGTTCACTGGAGGAAATGAAGTGCCCAGATGTTCCCACCAGCACATCAGTGCTGTATAATAGCTTTGACTTGAAAGCTTAAAAAAAAAAAAAGGAAAGAAATCTTCTAAAGACACTAATCATGGATCTACCAGCCTTTTTGTCTTTACAGAAACAGTTGATCGGTTTCAAAGAACACAAAGGAAAAATGTCAAGTTATGATGAAACATAATGAGGTTTGAAAGCAACGCGGGGCTTTTCATGTGGTTTTAACATATGGACACATGGGGAATCCCTGCTTTGTATATGGGATATACCTCAAAGACAATTCAGATCAACTTAATGTAAAGTAAAGACTTTCCCACCACACCTTAACCCCCTATTTATGCAAAGGGAGTTCCTATTGTTTCATTCTGTGCAGTGTATGTTTTTGTACGTGGTTAGCTGGCATATTCCCCTACAAAACAGATGGTTTAGAGCCTAAACTTGACTTGTAGGTGAACTGCCCAGCCCTGATCTGTGTGTGTGTGTGTGTGTGTGTGTGTGTGTGTGTGTGTGTGTGTGTGTGTGTGTGTGTGTGTGTGTGTGTGTGTGTGTGTGTGCGCGCACTACTGTGTATTTATCCTCCTGTGAAAGGTGGTTAGGGACCCATAATAGGCATGCACTGGCTGGCCAGCACAAGATAGCTGTTGTGAATTACAGACCAAAGCTACCTCAGTCCTTGAGAGTCACTGCTGTTTGGCAAGGATGAATTGTTTTGCTCACTGTTCCCTTCTGAGGATCAGCTCCTGTGATGTACACTAAGAATAGCATTAAAAGTCTTTATTCTCCGGCAGCTGACAGGGCTTTCGATGGTTTATTACCTAGCTCAATGCGGAGCAATATACCATCGCTTAAGCTATTACACAGACACCGTCCCTGTGCTTTGAGTGAATTTACAAGTGATTGTTTGGGGGGGGTTTTCTTAATGCACGCATCCGCTCTTCTTTTGTGTATTTGATTTATTCCAGCTGGGAAAAGAAAGGAGACTTAAATTGACTTGACAGGACTTGATTGCGGCTTCTGTTTTGTTTTATAATGTGAGAGCCAAGCGCAGCAGTCTCTGTATTACAGTATGGACGCAGAACATTTGTCAGGAAGTTTTCATAAACAAGTCAAGACTGTGAGGCTGGGCAAATATTAAATATGCTGGTATTTACTCTAGAAACAAACTGCAGCGAAGGATTGAATTATACAGGCCCCTTCACAACCCACGCCTGTTCCTCCACCCACACGTGCGCATGCGGGTATACAGTGCGTAACGAGCTGCACAAACAGCACAGATATATAGGCACGCATGACATTAGGTGCGACTGCTCGTACACGCGAATAAACACATACACACATACTTAGCACCAGGAAACGAGTTGTTTTACGAGTCAGCCTTCATCTTGATAGGGGGAAATAAAAGTCCTTACCCTCCTTCCTTCCATCCTCGCTGTGATGCCCTCCACTCCTAAATCAGACCCTCGAGAGGGGGAGTTAGGGTTGCCCTGGGCACTTCAAGTGGCTCAGACAATAGCAGATTTACAAGGTTTTAAATTTCTATGAGGGGCCTCACCAACCCAGCTATGGCCCCTTTCAGATGGAGGAGACCCTATGAGTTTATTACCTTGTCCTAGGACAAAAACAAATGCCGCTCTCTGACATGAATACTGACTCCTGCTGTAACATTTACTACAAAATGACTCCTGCTGATGGAAATCGCCAGAAAGGCTTTGTGGAAGCCGGACCGTTATATTCAGAGTTCATGACTTTCAACGACAATCATTCTTTCAATCAATCACTCAATGCATCGGTCCCACTTTATTTGTGCGCTTTTAACCAAGTGCTGAGTGGTTTTGTTAGAAACCCGGGCCAAAACCTCAGAGGAGGACTGAGCCAAGAAAGGAGCTATGAACATGTACTTCACCATAATTTAGGGGAAGGTAGTTTGAATTGATTAATGTAGAGAGCTGGCTAAAAGAAAGGATGATTAAATAGAGTGTATGAGAGTCTACACTTTATATTTCACTTTTTGACCAATCAACAGAGACAAAGCTATTTTCTAAACCAATCCTGAGTGATACTCTCCCACAGCCGTTACATTTATCTGTTCTTCACTTTATTCAGATCCCTCTCCAAATCCAGCCCCTGTTGAATTAAGATGTGACTTGGCTAAACCATGTGGGCATTAGCCTTGATTTGACTCTGTCTAGCTTGCCCACGTTTCAGAGTAGGCCTCCCGTGGTTGCAGGTGTTTTTCTCATTTATTGGCATAAAGTGTAATTTTGTCTCTGCCTGATGCTGTTGCTTGTCAGTGGATAGATAATGGCACTGCTGCTAACTGCTAACTCCGATATGTGTGTTTGCTGGTGTGTTTCCACAGGAGGAGTGCCAGAACTACATCAGGGTGCTACTGGTAAATGGGAACAGGCTGTTTACATGTGGAACCAATGCCTTCACCCCCATCTGCACCAACCGAACGGTATGAACAATGCCAGAATTTGTCTTGGCTTCTACAACGCTGTGTTATTTTGACCTTAACTTTCACACAGAGTCTTATCATTTATATCACTTATATCATTTATATCTACTATATCCCTGATAGTGTTAATTCAAGTGAAGTTGTTATATTATTAATATGTTACGTTAATCCTTCAAGAGTGATAGTCTGCTAGTATTTTTGCTCGTCACCTATTTTTTCAGTTTTATATTACACTGGTAGTGAGTATTACGACATAACACATACACGCGCCTGCAAAAGAAAAGATTAATTCATGTGGAATAAAATGTAGTCTTTTCAGTGTTGCTACGTCTTCATGCAATAATATCAGAGGGCTGTTGTTCAATAAGCTAGCAGTCCATCCATCCATTCATCCATTTTCTGCTGGGTTCAAGGGGAGCAGCAGTCTAACCAGAGATGTCTAGGCTTCCTTCTCCCCTCCTCCAGCTCTTACAAAGCAATACCAATGTGTTGCCAAGTTAGCTGAGAGATGTAATCTGAAGGATTTTCATTTTTCATTCTGAATGTCACTTTTCTCCTTTCCTTAAGTTTAAGACTGAGCCCAGCCAGCCTTTGGAGGAAGCCACCGCTTGTGTTCCCGATCTTGTTCTTTCAGTTATTCCCCACAGCTCATGGGTTCATAGGTAAAAGTGACAATGTAGATCCAATGTAGTTCATGCCTGTGGATTGGATGGTGGTTAAAAGAAAGAGGTCTTAGTGGTCCAATAAGATGCCTTGGTTAGATCATAGCTTTGGTAAGTCTTACGCAACAAAGACTCTTCTAGATGAATGTCTCGGGTTTTTATTACTCCTCCAGCCTGCTTATGGAAATCTTTGTCTATCCTTTTTATATACCCCGTCTTTAGGTACTAGGCTAGCCTGCATTTTGAAAAATCATACCAAAAAGGGATATTGGGTTTGTTAAAATGTGATACCAAGGGGTCTTGATGAAGCATCATTAGCTGTACAATTATATTTGTGAGTAGGTATGTCTCACTTTCATGTTGAGTTTCGAGTTGCCAGTTTAGTTGTTCTCTCGAGCATCCCTGAAAGTCGTTGTTTTTTAATAAGCCTGCAAATATTCAAAATATTAAGACTGATTGATTGGTGGATGTCGTCAGAAAGAAAGGTCAAGGTTGATAAACACATTTAATCAAGGTATGATTGAGATCTTAATATCACAGGATTCTCTGTACAAGCTCCTGTGGCTTTTCTTGCCTCCTGTTTTGCACTCTGGGATGTAGACTAATTACAAAATAAATCTTATTAAGCTCTCTTATTTTGGATGTCGTGTTACCTCAGACTTGTTAAGCATCGTAATCAAAACATTGCCTTAAGCTCATTACTCCTGAAAATCATGGTGCTGGCCTGCAAGTAAACAGACTCCCTGTCTCATCTGTTCTGCTTTGTCCTTCTTCATGAGTCACGGCAATTACTTTGCACCTTTCTAGCACATCACATTGTCTTTTCGTCTTCTATATTTCTTTCTAGCGTGACGCAAGGTTTTCGCTCCTCTCTCTCTCCTCCTAACTCAAATTCCCTGCAGCTCTTAATCCCGTGTTTTAAAGGATGTTTAGCTGGACTTTTCATTTTGAATTGCTATTGTGTTTCAGCAGGCTCTTGACACAGTAGAGCAACCCAATATTTTTCTCGTGAAGTAACCACCGGTTTGCAAGTGGCTGCAGCCCTTTCACTTTTATTATAAAAGCAGCACTAATAACCATGTTTCTTGGTAACTGACGTGTCAGCTGAGAACCTTTTTTTTTGTTGGTGGTGGTGACAAATGCTCACTGATGTTAAGTATCGAGCAGCGTTTAAAATGTTAGAGTATTGTTCTTACCTTAGAACAGCAATATGCAATAGCATAGATATCTAGCTCTCGTTCTGTTGTGCGTTTAGAGGAGGAGGAGGCAGGAGCTTACTATTATGATGACATTTGTTTTTGTCCAAAAGCACTGAATCCAAAGGTCACTAGCTCATAATGACTGTTTACCGCTGTGAAAATACATATAGTTGAAATGCCATGGCATTATTATAGCAGTATTTCATCAGGCGCTGTCATATTTACCCACTGAACGTCCGTTAATGTGAAACACGAGTTGGGAACAGCAACGGCGACGGAATCACGCTCGGACAGATTTACTATCAGCTGTGGTGATGAACAGAGAATGAGGAGAATATTAATGGTTTAATAAGCGCTGGGAGACGGATGATTAAATGCTGTTAACCATTTGAGTTTTTTGACTGACTTTCTCTCTTTATTTATGTCTCTGTTTTACGTTGTTATAGTGGTCCTAGTTGGGAATAGATTAGATTATAGACTATAACTCATGCTGCAGCACAGGATGAGAAGGAGCTTCGCCTTCTGTTCATGGTTACTTGACAGATAGGCACTGGATGTGTCATATAAAGTGATATTCCCCGTGTCTCTTAGAGGATTACCGTTGACAACTCTGTCCACTAGCGCATCTTGGATCAGACATAGGGCTCGCGGCTAGACTTCTTGCTATAGTGGGTAGTTTAAAATTCTCTCAACGGCTTCTCAGTAGCACCATACACAGCATCCCGCTGGCACTCGCAGTGATCTGTCTTCCACTGTGAGCTGTCTCTTTCTGCATCGTCTCTATCAGGAGCATTCAGAGTCACTTCAGCGCCCTGTTCTCGCAGCTGCCGGGTCCACCATAGAGACAACTGTCACTTCACTTCCTCAAAATGCGACGGATGCACTGCGTTCTATTTATCACTGCTGCTCTTGGTTTTCTAAATGGCCCGATTGACCTCACAATGACTATTCCGGCCCACAGAACGAGTCCAGTCAATAGGAGGCTTTCATCTCGGCCTGGCAGAGATTAGACAGGGCCGCTCTGTCTGTTGTGGTTTGGGCGGAACAGGGGTGGCAGGAATGAACAGAACTCTTGATCCAAATTGACCAGCTCCGGGAAATTGGCGGCAGAAGTCGGCTGGCTCGTTATGGAATAAGGGAAGGAATGCACAGATTGTTCAGCTGGTGAAAACGTGAGAAAAGCAAGGGGAGCATTTGAAGCGTTTGAGACTTTGCACTGTCACTTGGAGTGGATAGAGTCATAAATGTGGAACGAGGCTGTTTGATAGAAAAGTAATTGCAAATAGAATAATTTTAATTATCCTTTGCGCATTTCTAAACCTGAGATTAGTGCAGTCATTTTGCGTCATGCATTTTTTGTGCCCCCTCAGAACTCAGATGAACTTGGATGGGAGCACGAACCATGAGCTAATCCCCGTATACTGTGTTTACTTTTGCACCATAAAATATAATTACATCTTGGATTTAAAAATGGCATTACTACTTTTTTGGTATTCCAGGCTGTGTCTCTGAGCTATGGCCTGTGCTTCTTCTCCTTTTTTTTTGGAGGAGCAACCAGAGCAGTGTGTCAGTGCTAAGCCGGGGTCATGCTGTAAAGTATTTTTAAAAAAGCGGGGAGTTGGATTTGGCTTCATATTCAAAGGCAATATGCAACAGAAGACTGCATCTCACATCAAGCCTCTTTTTGAGCTCAGAAGGGCTTCTTAAAGTTGTGGTATAACAGCGCTACAGCCAGAAAAACAGCTGCTTGTCCTGTAGAGACATCAGAAACCAAACCAACTAAACAATGCTGCCAAGAGTAACTTGATTTAAGAAGCCTGTTTAGGAATTTTATTGGTTTTATAACAGGTGGTTTCTTAACATTGGACTTGAAACAGCTGCTGTGTTGCTGTGTTTTACGTTGCTAATGATTCTAAATGTGTTCTTGCTGCTCCTGAAGGTTTTGCTCGAATAGATCTATGTGTGTGTTTCTCAGTAGATGTAAACCAAACAAAACATAATGAGAGGAAGTATTTTTTTCCATTTTTTTCAGTTTGTAGCATTTGCATATTGGCAGGAACAAACAAAACATTACCAGACTCCTCCAGTTTGAATTTCAATGCTGCCCTTTGATACTATGTCCTATATTTTTATGCAGGTTTTCAAAAAATAATCATTTGTGTGAAGAAAACAACTCTTATTCCCACGAGTGTTTCTTTTCATTGCTTTGGCTTAACTCATGGGATACTCATGCTAACAATCAAAATAAGCTTCTTTTAGTAGTACGTATGGAGCGTCTGTTTCCAGCCACTCGCTGTTTGTTTCCTCTTTAGTCTCCTCGCCTTCATTGTCTTCTCTCTCTGTGTTGCAGTTGACTAATCTGACAGAGATCCACGATCAGATTAGCGGAATGGCTCGGTGTCCCTACAATCCCCTCCACAACTCCACCGCCCTCATCACCTCCAGCGGGGAGCTGTACGCCGCCACTGCCATGGACTTCTCTGGGCGAGACCCCGCCATTTACCGCAGCCTGGGCGGCTTGCCACCGCTGCGCACTGCCCAGTACAACTCCAAGTGGCTCAACGGTGGGGAGCTGCCAAAGTTCAAATGAATGCTACATTTTATGCAAATCTATGTAAAAAGTTGTTACATAAAGATAAATGGCCATTTCGAATGGAGAGAAACACAACGGGAGGATTTGCTTTCTTTTTTGCTTTCTCCCCGCGCAGCTATCGAACATTAGCACTGCAGCTGCCGGGGCTTCAATTTGTGACTTCGAGGATGCTTGAGCTTGGCAGATGCTTATGTAGCATGGGAGTTGGAATCTGTCTCTGTTGAAAGATTATCTTCCACCTTAAATGTGCTGCGCAATGCTGTGTGGCGAATGGTGAGAAAAGAAGATCCTCCCCTCATAATTGTTCTGCTGCATTTCACCTTAAAAAACAATTAATTCTTAACTTACTAAGCAACTAGAAAATCTTTATATTTACCGTCTAGGTGGGGCATAAAATTGTGAATTCATCCAAAAAATAAAAAAAATAAAAAATCAATGTCTTTTCCCCTGAACGTTCAGGCTGACTTCAAGCAGAGACCTCCTCAGTGCAGACTGGGCGACTTCAGAGTGCTTAAGGTGTCCAGCCTACAGAGGAGCAGGTCAATCACTATCTTGTCAGCAAGTGACTTTTATCTGATTCACATTTAAGTTAAATTGAAAAAATAAATTAAAAACTACCACATACATTGCTTGGCAGCAACCTTCTGGGAGATGGTTTAATAACTAATTTTATGGCGAATTGATTTTTTTCCACACTGCCCTCCAAAGGTGCAGAGGAGAAAAGAGTTGAAACGAGGAGGTGCTGGGGAGGGGGTAACTTTCATTTAAACCTGAATTAAATCACTGTCAGTGAGAATAAAGTGTGCGGTTTAAATCCAATAATGTCATACATAAAGATGAACGCTGTAGCCGTGACAGTGTCGTGGAGGTCGTGCGTTTCAGATAGGGTGAAGCTATTACGCTACACCTGTTTTGGTCATTTCTCATCCTAACCTTTAGGTTTGGGGAGTGAAAAATGAGTTTTCTTATTACAACACAACGCCATTAATAACATAGCCTGTAGTTATTAATCCTGATCACCTGCTGTTGTGTGGGCTGAGTGCTCGCACACACTGCGAGTCAATCAGTCATAGCACATACCCCGTTCGCTCTCCCACTCCGTCTTACTCCCACAACCTTAAATAGTTTTCTTTCTGTATTTTTTCTCCTTTTCTCTGCACTTTATCTTTCTTTTGGCATCCTTCAATTTTTCTTTCTATGTCTTCTTTCTCTTTCTGACATGCCGCCTCCCGTTCATTCCCCTCCTCTCTTGTAACCTTTGCTTCAACAGAGCCGAATTTTGTCTCATCCTACGATATTGGCAACTTCACATACTTCTTCTTCCGGGAAAATGCAGTGGAGCACGACTGTGGTCGGACGGTGTTTTCCCGCGCCGGGCGCGTGTGTAAGAATGACATCGGTGGCCGCTTCCTCCTGGAGGACACGTGGACAACCTTCATGAAGGCCAGGCTGAACTGCTCAAGACCAGGAGAAATCCCCTTCAACTACAACGAGCTGCAGGGAACTTTCTACTTGCCTGAGCTGGAGCTGCTCTATGGCATTTTTACTACTAATGTGTGAGTGACATAAAACTTAATATTTATTGTTCCATCCACAGAAAATTAGCAAAACCCAGATATTTTGGCTACTGTCGCTATACCTCAAGCTTTCTGATCTCATGTGGCAAGTATCATGTGGCTAATGCTAGCTACCTGACTAGACATCCTCCTCCTGCTAAGAACCTGTGTCCCCCATTGGCATTGCCTAATCCATACCAGAAACACGCCAAAAGGCCTCTTCCTGTCCCTTCCTTTCACA
This sequence comes from Oreochromis niloticus, assembly GCF_001858045.2. Lineage (NCBI taxonomy): Eukaryota > Metazoa > Chordata > Actinopteri > Cichliformes > Cichlidae > Oreochromis > Oreochromis niloticus. Next base: position 21,076,624 of record NC_031974.2, read on the forward strand.
ATAAAAGTCTGTTACGTCTATATTGAGACTGCAATAACTTAAAATGATGACATGGTAGTACCTATACCTCTGTGGTTTCCCTCAGGGCACCTTGGCTTCCTTGCACAGTCCAAAGACATGCATAAAGTTAGGTTACTTGGTGATTCTAAATTGGCCATAGGTATGAGCATAAGTGGTTGCCGGTCTCAGTATTAGACCTGCGACAGACTCGTGACCTGCCTAGGGTGTACCCTTACCCTATGCCTGCTGGGATAGGCTCCAACTCTCTGCTGCTCTAATAAGGATAAGGCGGAAAAGAATGGATTTATGGATGAAGGGATAGTCTTAGTTTAGTGAATATGGTAAAGTAAAATTCAACATATTTTTTTGGCTTTAATTCATAACATTTTGCATATAAGAAACAAAAATGCTGGCACGCACGTAGTGGAGGATCACTGCCATTGAAGTCAGATGAAAGAAGAGTTCTTTGTAGAAACAAGAAAAATGTAACACGTGCGTTACTTTACAACACTGATATTGATGCCAGGTAACAGTAGTTCAGTGATTTTCATCGGACAGCAGCAAGAAAATGATTTTTAAAACTCTGTAGCTGTACATATATTGTTGTACAAGTTTAAAAAAAAAAAAAAAGTTCAGGTTTCTGTGTGCAGATCAGATGCTGACTTACTAAACTTTTTACTGTGTGCTGCCAACAAAACACACTTTAAGTATACTTTTAAAAAGGCAAGTGAAAGTCTGGAACGACTTGATTTGAGAACTACTTCTAGTGTCAGACTGAATTTTCCAGCAAAAAAGAAAAATCAGAAACCTAGAAAAGTGATCTTAAAAATGTTTCTTCAAATTTGTTTGTTTGTTTGTTTCAAATCATTCACAAATTGTTCATTTTAATTTATTTTCCTTGGTCTTTGACATCATGACTACTCGGAATAATTCAGTTGTTTATTCAGTATTTATTAGGTTATTCTTTTAAAATATTATATTTTTGTTTTAATGTTTTTCACATTAATATTAGTTCACTTTAAATGGCAAATTCTGTATGAACATGCTATTAAATTTGGTTATACATATAGCTGGTTCACAGTCAAGGTATTTTAAATTTGAAGGTAAAGATCTTACAATATAATAGAGGACAAAACAGGACATATCTTTGTTATATTTTATGCAGTAAGTGTATATAATTGAGTGTTGTATAACCATATTATTGTCTAGAAATTGTCATCCTTATAGCCCAAGTTATCTACAAAGAGGGCTGCAAATTGCAGCAGCTATCTCCCATTTATTCCCCACAAAAGAAGCTTATCATCTCGCTCCACACTGTATTAGGTATATGGGAGTATAATGAAAACTATTATTTTTTTGTTGTCGTAAACATCAAAACCCTTTCCCTCTTTTTGTCTCGCCATCTTTCTTTCTTTCTCCTACCTCGCTCATACACACAAACACACCTGTGCGCCCACACGTGCACACACAGGCCATTATTAAAAGCTGAGTAATCAATTCTTTATGGTCAGTGCCTTCACATTGCTGAAAAAGAAGTCTTTTGAAGGGTATTGGAAACATTTCCCCCTGCAGGCACAGAGTTTAATGAACAGCTGCACTGGATTATAATTCACACCGCCCAACTCTCACTGTTTGAGTTGAGAGTTAATACTCTCATTCTTTACTTTCTCGTCCGAGGGAGGAGACCGGTACTTGTTGAAACTGACAGCTTAAAAAGTCAAAGCTGTATTTCAAGCATGAGATCTGTACAGTTAATCAGACAAGGCGAACAGCTTAATTGTGTCCCATTGCTGGATTTATATTCCAATAATGACCATCACTTACCCCGGCGTCTGCGTCTGTCTGTCTGTCAGTGTTTGATTTGTGTTGTTTGTGAGCAGTGCAGACATAAAGAGGTCAGCTTTACAAATACCAAGAAATGCTGAACAGATTTCTGCTTGCAGTATAGTGCCCCTTTTTTGATTTTGGTTATTCTAACACTTACTTCTGTTTCTCTCTGTCTCAACATTCATCCTTTCCATTCTCTCATCATCCTCTGTTGGATTCTTCCTGCCTTTTTTATCTTCCTGACATTCAGAAACAGCATTGCTGCCTCTGCAGTGTGTGCCTTCAATCTCAGTGCCATATCACAGGCTTTCAACGGGCCCTTCAAGTATCAGGAGAACTCAAGGTCGGCCTGGCTGCCCTACCCAAACCCCAACCCAGACTTTCAGGTAATGAAACTATATTTAAGTCTGTTTCTGTCATAAACAAACCACAAATGCTTAAAAAATATGTTTAATTGAGTCACAATAATGCTCTCAGCTCTGTTGAACTAAAAGCCAAAAGCATTGCAGTTATTGACTCTGCAATGGATGCTCACCCTCTGGTGAAGCACCCTCTGGAAATAGACCTCACTCACTATTCAGAGAACCCGGGTTAAACCTGGTAACCAAACTCACTAGCATGCTAACGCTTTTTTGCTAATGAGAATGCTAATTACTTCAGAAGTCATCCCAATCCAGAGCTTTCAAACTCCACCTATGTGTTACAGATAGAGTCGATCAGATTTGGGGTTTGATGTCTGCACAAAAATGCTTGTCAAGGCCAACAATATGGACCAGTGATGCATTCCTCCATGCTGCTAGCATAGTTAAAACCAGCTTTTTAAAGGATGTATGTGAGGTAAAGTTCAGATCTAGCTGCCCTTCTGTGATCATCACTGATCATTTTTTTAAGATAGGGGTCATTTAGACTCAACACCCAATCAAATGAGTCATACAGGATGTACAGCTGGGAGCACGCCCAAGGAAATATATGCATTTAGTGTGCATGCTGCATGCTGATAAATAAATGTGTGTTTGCTTTGATCGGCCTTGGTCAGAGTCCCAGGAAGCTCTTCACTCTCATTAATTTTCTCTCTCTTTCAGTCACCTCTCTCTTCTGCTCATGAGCACACACATTACGACCGCTCGTTATAAAATCCAGTGATTTTTACAATGGCACAATCATTCCTTGAAGATGTCTCATAGCCTCGTTCTGTGAACTGTGGGCCTCCTAATAAACTGTCCTTGTTTTGCACAAGTGGCACTTTATGTTTATGCTCCATCCTAAAACCCGCAGGGGCAAACCAAGCACCTTATTCTGATTTGAAGCACTCCTCCATACTGATGGCATAGCGGGAATGCTTTATTAGCAGAAGAAGTGGCTCTCAGTTGTTGCAGGCTTAGCAGATAGCGAATGAGCTAATCCACGCAGCTCTCCGCGAGGGATTCAAATCCCTCCGAGGCATGGCTACCAGTGGTGAGCAAACCCCTCGTTTCCACACATCATGGCCCTCGACCGTTTTCCCACCAACAGATGCACGAGTATTCACGATGCCTCCCATCGAGAACTAACGCAGACACATTATCTGCAGAAAAAGTGGCTGAAATGCACAAAGAGAAAAGTGCCGGGTATGATAGTATTCTAAAAAAAAACATGCACATACATATGAATTTGTAAGCTCTCACTGTCACCATGTATTCACATTTCTGCACATCAGCACCATCAAGAAAACCAGTGCTCCTTATCTGGTCACAGATGTATCCTCTTCAGCACCTTGTACATGTAGGTACATCATCGGTGGGGGGGTGCTATGCACTATAGACTTTTATACGGCTTCTTCCTCTTCCATCTCATCTTTCCACTTAAGCTCGGGCACAATGGCTGCTCCTCACCACTGGACCGATGCGCACTTTATCTAGGTTTCAGTGACATCTTCATCAAGCATTTGTCAATGTTGGAGGATTAGATTTACGAGCACAGGATTTATAGCCTGTCCTTTTTTTTTCAGCCCTTTCTACAAGCACACCTCCACACAAACACACACACACACGAATGAATGCACAAACAAACACCTACAGGAAACTTGCAGCCATGAAAGCCACTGGCCACGTACATGTCTACCGTACACAAATACGCCCTCAAAAATAAAGGGTTATAGATTGCTGCCAAATAGAGATAATTATGACTGCGAGCTCATCACTCAACACACACATACTGGTCATTGATTGAGAGCTTAATTCCCTGTCTGTCTGCAAAGAAAAGCCCCCCATTTATTTGAACCACGCGGATTGATTCTGGAGAGTTTATTCAGGCTATGAGTCATGTTCGCTGTACATTAGGAGCTAATGCCATCTATGAGTTGTATAGGTTTTCTGTCACTCTGTAATTGCTAACTGTAAAAACACATTCATTGCTAAGTTCCACATGTAGGAAAATAAACTTTAAAGTTCAACTCAAACCCAAATATAAATGTCCTTATTATGGTTGATATTTAGAGGTCAGGAAAATAAAAGTGTCAGTTTTCTTTGCCTTCCTTTGGATGTTATATATAATCATAAAACTGGCCAAAAAAATAACCAGATTTAGTTCTAACCCACATTGTTTTTAAAATACTGAATAACCTGGAAGGTTAGGGGGAAGAGAGTGGAATAGCATGCTATCAGACCGCCCCACCTGGATGGATTTCTGAGTGGCACTTATCATCCTGCCAGAGCGCAGTCCACTGGTGATGCACGAGACAGCTGATGTTGGATGGGTCCTCAGCCAAATAATGGCCGTGTCCCTCACCTTGACTGTACGGAGGAAATCACAACATCCATCTCACGATTCATTCACAGATGTCATAGACCCTCACTGGTCAGCGTCTGACTTTGTCTCACTGTGGCAGAAATATAGTCACACCGACACTCTGGGATTCAGAGACACGCACACAATGCAAGGACGAACCGCAAAAGGAAACCTTACACGTGCATTGCTATTCAGGCTGCATCGTGTAGACACGCAGCACATTTTTGCCACAAGCAGGAAGTTCATTTTAGGCAGTCTGGCACATGGGCACACTCAGTGTTGCTCCTGCTTGTCCTTCAGGGCTTTAATTTCCCATTTCCTGATGTGGCGAGGGCACTGATCCATTCACCAGCGTGGGGAAGCCCTCTACGATTCTCATCTGTCAGCCCTGGGAAGGCCGGGGATTGATCTCTATAAAGTCTCTGTCATGTTGATACTGTAGCTAGTCAGCAGGAACTAATCGCCACCCAAGGTCCAGTCTCGACTAAGTAAGAAGTGAGTGTGTATAGTTATCCTGGAGCAAACATGATCCTATGTACAAAACTAAAACAGTGCCAGTCATTTGGGCTGATGCAAGTGCAGAGCAAAGCTTATTTTGCTTTTCTCTGCTTTATTAGTTAGTATAGGACTATTCTTTGTGAACTGGGCCTCAATCCACGATCCTGACCCATGCCTGGGACCTCTTTTACTGAAGAGGACATGCATGGTTAGCTTTACTCATCCAGCTCTCCCTCAGCAGGAATGGCTTCATGCCTCACCTTGTCCCTTTCAGCTTGGTGGAGAAAAGGATCTACATTTCCACTTTAAAAAGCATGAGGATCATCCTGTGAATACCAAGTGCCTCCCAAACATTGACTTTTAGAGAGCTGAGAAGCACAGCCAGGTTTTCAGTGTATAGCTTTCAGGTAATCCAATGTGTTTTCAAATAGTTTATTTACCTTTAAGAAGTACAGTTAAATCCATATATATTTGGACACTGCCACAAGTTTTTTTACCTGTTTACTGAAACATATTCCAATTATAGGTATATAATGGACATGGATATAATGTGTAGACTCTCAGCTTTCATTTGAGCGTTATCACATCCAAATTGGATGAAGAGTTTTGGAGTTTCAGCTCCTTAACATGTGCCACCCGCTTTTTAAAGGGGCCAGAGTAATTCAACATTTGGCTCAAAGGCAATTCATGGGCAAGTGTGGCCAATCCCTTCATTATGTCATTATCAGTTAAGCAGATAAAAGACCTGAAGATAATTTGAGGTGTGGTGCTTACATTTGGAAGAACATGCGGTCAAAGGAGCTCTCCATGCCGGTGAAACAAGCCATCCTTAAGCTGTGAAAACAGAAAAAAACCCTTCGAGAAATTGCTGCAATATTAAGAGTGCCAAAATCTACAGTTTGGTACATCCTGAGAAAGAAAGAAAGAACTGGTGAACTCAGCAAAGCACAAAGACCTGGATATCCAAGGAAGACAACAGTGGTGGATGATCACAGAATCATTTCCTTGATGATAAGAAACCTTTTCACAAAGAGTGAACAACACTCTCCAGGATGTAGGCATATCGATATCCAAGTCTACCATAAAGAGACAACTGCATGAAAGTAAATACAGAGGGTTCACTGTAAGGTGCAAGCCACTCATAAGCCTAAAGAATAGAAAGGCTAGACTGTAGTTTACTAGAAAACATCTAAAAAAGCCAACACAAGTCTGGAAAAACAATCTTTGGACAGATGAAACCAAGATCAACCTCTACCAGAATGATGTCAACATAAAAGTATGGAGAAGGCGTGGAACAGCTCATGATCCAAAGTACATCACATCAGAGGCAGTGTGATGGCTTGGGCGTGCACGGCCGCCAGTGGCACTGGGACACTAGTGTTTATTGATGATGTGACACAGGACAGAAGCAGCCAAATGAACTCTGAGGTGTTCAGAGACGTACTGTCTGCTCAAATCCTGCTCAATGAAGTCAAATTGATTGGGTGGTGTTTCAAAATACAGACGCACAATGACCCAAAACATACAGTCAAAGCAACTCAGGAGTTTATTAAAGCAAAGAAGTGGAATATTTTTGAATGGCCAAGTCAGTCACCTGATCTTAACCCAGCTGAGCATGCACTTCACTTGTTAAAGACTAAACTTTGGACAGAAAGGCCCACAAACACAGCAACTGAAAGACACTGCAGTAAAGGCCTGGCAGAGCAGTAAAAAGGAGGAATGTCCATGAGCTCAAGACTTCAGGCTGTCATTGTCAGCAAAGAGTTTTCAACCAAGTATTAGAAATTAACAACTTTGAGCCACTGAAATGAAGGGATTGTGTTAAAAATGCTTTAGTTCCTCACATTTTTATGCAATCTTTTTATTTTAAAAAAAGACAGCTTTAAGTCTGCACTTCAACTGCATCTGAGTTGTTTCATTTAAAATCCACTGTGGTAATGTACAGAACTAAAAGTAGAAAAAAAGTCTCTTACCAAATATTTATGGACCTAACTGTAGATACACTTTACAGTGTGTTTAAAATCTCAGTGATCACGTTACACAGTGTATATTTTTTTTTACAATAGTAGTGCACTGTGATAGTGATCGCTGGAACCATACTGAATTTGAAAAACGACGTTTCAAAATCCTAAAAATCGTTTCAGTAACATCCAATAAAAAGATTCAGTTAACAATGCAGTTTTAAAAATGAACACACTTGGGTTTTACAATGTCCTCTAACGTGAAAAAGGAAACCATACTCCTCTTGACTCCTTAATATTTCCATCTTTAAAATCCCATTTGGAGAGAGTTCACTTTATTGAACTGTTTTTTTTTTAGTAATAGACCCTGGGAAATATGTTACATAGCAGATATTTCTTATTATAAGCCAGCGCCGCAGCACCGACTCTGCTTCAGTCGCAAGTCTCTACCGGGACTTGAGAACTCCAAGTAAACAAAGCCTGATAAAATCAAATTTATCTGTAACAATGGAATTCGCTCATTTCTGTGAGACACTTCTGTTGTTTTGACTGCAGATTTCTACAGTCCAAAAATCGTGGGTGCAAGACATTTTGAGTGCGGGGTGGGAGTTCTTTGGTTGAATGATATTGTTGCATGTTTTATTTTCAGAGTAGCAATAATGAAGACCTGAAAACTGATTTAAGAATATACTTTTGAGCTAAAGAATGACAAAATCAAGACACACTGTTATGGGGGTACCAATAAAGCTCACCAGCAATATATATGCATATGAGGAGAAGAATCTAATGAAAGAGATAACTACTTGCTCAGTCAAACATCACATTCAGACTCCTTCCATCAGCCTCGGTGTATTGACTACAAAGTCTTGAGGTTGTGAGGATAGAAAACCAGTGCAACGACTCAGCAATTGACTTTCAAGCCTTGTTCGTTTAATCATTCAATCCCTCTCTTTTCCATCTCTGGTGGTACTTCTGGACAAAAAGCTTAAGCTTATTAACTTGCCATCCCAGAGGCTTTTATTAATGAAATCAGTCAAACCTTTTTTTTTCTTCCTTTCCGACTCCCCTACCTTCTCCACAGTGCGGCACCATCGACTCCGGCGCTTACGTGAACCTGACTCAAAGAAACTTGCAGGATGCTCAGAAGTTTTTACTGATGCATGAGGTGATCCAACCCGTGGTTCCTGTGCCCTACTTCATGGAGGACAACGTCCGCTTCACTCATGTGGCAGTGGATGTGGTGCAGGGGAAAGACACGCTGTTCCACATCATATATTTGGCCACAGGTAGGTCTTTAAGATTGCATCTACATATTTCTTTTTCATGCACATTGATTTCAATGTGTGACATATTAAAGGGTCTAAAAATAAATTTTCTCTATTAGCTTCTTGTTATGAGGAACACTATCCTACATTATTTATTTAAAGTGGGCAAAATTAGAGCTAAGTTTGTCTTAATTCATAAAAAAGGGCCATTATTTTTCAAATGTTAGCTTTAATTGTTACTTCGACAGCCATGAATATTGGTTGTCACAGTAAAATACTTAAAATTATACTCTCATAATTGAAGTGCACTCTGTACGAGAAAAAAAGGGGACTGTGTGAAGACAAATGAAACCAATCTATCAGTATGATTATCATGTAGACGCCAAAGCTCTGTCTCTGACATGGGTTTAAATCACTTTTTTACCTCCATATGTTCTCCATATGCAATGACGCAACATAAACTATTATGCGGGCAGGCTCACCGCATGTCACTCCCATGCAATCCCTCATGAAGAGATCATAAATACCATGAAACAACCGACAGCGATGCATCAAAAGCAGACAGATGGATAATTAATAACACACACACATTCAGCCCTTGCACGTTTACCCAGTCTGACGTGCGTGGTGCCGTCTGCTTATCAGTCCACTGTTTGATCATAATGGCGTGACAATATGTGATGTTAGACTTGGCAAGGTGGGGGAAACGGTATCAGCAAGACACCAGATAGGCACCAGGGTGTCTGTATTATGATATAACACACATACGTGGATTATGAACAGGTGTACTGAGCAGAATTTGAATGTAGTGACCCACTTCACTGTGCTAATGTACCATAAGCCCACTGGGAAATGTCAACATGATCTTCCTGTTGTAGCGTCAGTGTTATTTTAGGATATCTCATATACAAGCATACAAGCTCTTTTTCTCCCTCTTACTTACACACACACGAAGACACACACACACACACACACACACACAACCTGTTCCAGTTCGCTGCCTCCGTGCTTGGCATCTCCCTCAAAAACTCCCCTCTCATTGTTTGCATGGGGCTGTGATCAATGTAGCATTGGACCAGAGTTGCCCACACTGCAAGTTCCCTAGACACTAACCAGACGCTAATGAAAACATCTGAAATGCTGCCAAGGCCACTGGCTAGCACACATACTGTACCTAATCACATGCTATTATTAACGCCTAAACACACCCCACTGATTGGGGCCATTGTGGAAAAGCTTCTAGCTTCAACTAGGGGTCCAAAGATGTGAAGGTGTGGGGGTTTTCAATTTGAACATGTGGCAAGCAGTCACCTTGTTTTTCAGCCCTCATTAGGAATTTCTGCCCCGAAGCAGTATTTATTTTCTTTCCATTAACGTGAACAGAATTCAGTTAAAAACAAAAGACTTTTAAATTCGTTGTTCACTGCAGTGCTAAACTTTTAACCAAGTAAATCCTTTAAGAGAAAAAAACAATGCTTTTCTGACTCATAAAGCATTTGTGATTAAAACTTTAGCTAATTAGTCATTAGCAAAAGTAATTAGATACAGTAACTGTGACCTTAGATGTCCCCACACGGATGCATATAAAACATATCAGGTAAGACATATACATATGACTAATATAAGCTACATTTGCAACAGCACAAAAATAGAAGTAGGATTACATTAATCTTTGATTAAACAGATAATGCTGTAATTATCTATTATAATTTATCTGCTATAATTTAACTTTGAGCAAATAAGAAGTTAATGATTTTGATTAAATATGAATCCAGTGATCTGAAATCATCGCTTATTAAACTTCAACATACAGTCACAACGTTTTTCTAAAACACGCGTGCACAATAAAATTATCTTGGATTTAAAAATAGAAAACGTTTTTTTTTACTAATTTAAAAGTACAGGGTAAGAATAACACCTATGCCCATATAGTAGCTGCCTACACATCATAAATAGTATAATATGAAGGATGATAAATAGTGATACTACTAATTAATACTATTTTCTCTTATGGCATACATGTTATTATGTGTCACGCTTGTGGATCAGTCTACCTAATGACTGCTGGCCTGCTAAGACTTTTAAAACTTATTTTACTTTTCATATATTTAATGGCATGTTCATTGAATTATTCCTTTACATGGTTAATCCTCTTTTATTATATTTATGTATCTATTTGTTCACTTTAGTTTCCTTTGTAGTTACCTTACATCTTTTTTTATCTATCAGGTGGGTGTCGATATCTAGGTGGGGTTGTAGGGACGGAGGGGGTTATGAGAGGAATGAGTGAAAAGGGTGTTTGTGTGTTACTGTGTTTTTTTTTTTTATTTTCTGCTTTTAATGTGTACAGAAACCTGAGTTGCATCTTTGTTTTATGAGAAATACTTTGAAAATAAAGTTTTGATTGATTGATTTATACTATATAAGATGAGTGAGTAGCTATCTATTAGCTAGCTAGCTAGCTAGATTAGCTTAATGTTAGCCACAATTAGCTAACAAGTAAAGCTCCCTACCTAAGCTACTTTTTGCTGCTCCGGTATTCAAAGGGGTCTCCACAGTGGGTAGCAGCCCAGTATGTTTGATTTGGTAGATTTTTTAAAATCTTTCCTGATGTAACCCCAAAGGAGTTTGTGTCTCCTCCCAGAGTCAAACTGTGGATTGTTTGCTTGCTAATGCATAAGCCACTGCACTATGGAGCCACTCCTTATCCTCTATCTAATCAACTAAATTCAGCTCATGTTTCTGGTTCCAACCCAGAACTCCATCCCTTTAATGTCTCTGCAAAGGTAGTAACTCTAAGACCCGTATATTTATGGACTACAGGCAGACTGGACTAATATCTGGCATCCAAAACAAGCAAGCAGGCCAACTCCCACATACCAAAGTAATGTAGCCTTACTGGGATTCTACACTTCTTGCTACTTTCAGAACTAATTGCTCCCTTGCCCTTACTGCTGGGGGCAAAACTTAACTTCTGCATCCCCTGCCTTAAAAACATCTATTAGCATGTCGCACGTCTTCCTTAGGCATCACTGTGCACCTAATTATTTTTTCTTCACCCAGGGGGTTGCATGTATAATAGATGATATTTGTTTTAACTCTCTCCAAAGAAAATGTGTCCCTAACCTTATCCCTTGGGGCCCGCCTTTACAGAAAATAAGGGTCGGGACACATTCACAGTGACATGGATTTACACACTCCTCTCTCTCAAAGCTACAAAGAGGCTTTATCCCCTGGAATATCCCCTCAAAGCAAAGTAGGCCAGAAATCATGGATTCAGGTGCCATATCAATTCCCTGGTTGCATCGACAGTGCTGCATGTTGATGGCATAACAAAGCTCGGCACACCAGCCATCGCCATTCTTTTTGACAGTATTATTTCACAGCCGCTGTGTTAGGAAGTGATTGTTATTTGTGTGCGCTCGCACCCTGAGTTCACATCCAGCAAATATGTGTTGTTGTTGTTTACCCTCCTCAAACTCCTCTATTGTTACCATGGCTCTCCTTTTGCTCTTTCCTCCATTACTCTTTACCTTTTCTTGTTCCGAAAATGACCCTCCTTCCTCTTTGTGGCCAAATCTTCACCTCAACTCTGTCTCTCTCTTCTAGATTACGGTACTATCAAAAAAGTGCTTTCCCCGCTCAACCAGTCTACAGGGAGCTGCCTTTTAGAAGAGATCGAGCTGTTCCCTCCCAGGAAGAGGCAGCACATCCGGAGCCTGCTGATCCTGCACAGCCGCAGCGAGCTATACGTGGGTGTGAGAGACCAGGTCATCAAGATCCCACTCAAGAGATGCAGCTACCACAAGAGCAGAGAGTGAGTACATGTGCAAAGAAACCAACAAACCAACACCGTTAATCTTAGTTGAAATGGTCAAAAAAAGCAAATGTGCTTACAACGAAGTTTTAAAGCTCCCTCTTTCACGAGATGCTCTTTATCTGAGGGAGCCAGGCCTTTGTGTTGATCAGGGGCCTTTGGTGAGATTAAAAATCCTCTAAATCAGCTTTGTCTGAGCCACTGGAGGTGCCCACGGCTGCCCTGTCTCGCTGTCGTTCATTGTCATTGACCCGCCCACAAAACCACATGTTTTCTGCCTCGTGCACAGTCCTGCAGCGACCGTGTGCGTGTGTTCATCAGATATATTGAGTTTCTGTCTGTCTGGAAGAAGCTCCATCAAGGTATAAATATTGGCAAAGAAAACCAGAGACAGAGGCCGGGGTGTGAAGACTCACTAAGATTGGGATCCCATCCATCATCGCACACAGGAAAGGAATCACACCTGCATACCTTATCTCTCGCACAATGAGCTGTTATTGGAATACACAAAAGACTTAAGGCTTCATATTACAGCTGTGGCTCTGTGATATATGCTGCAGCCATAATGGCACTTCATCACATCGCTGATGCTTTTTTCCCCTTTGTTGTTTTTTTTTTAAAGAGAGAATTCAGAACAGAAAAAAACAGATAAAAGTAATAAAATCTTGGACACGGACTGGCAGCTACAGGGAGTGTTTCTGGGATCATCACTGACATTTCTTTGAGGTTTGCCTATTTGAAATATTAGACGGCTGTCTCCGTCTTTTGCTGTGTGGCTCACCGATGGGAGGTGTGCGATCTGTACAGCCCTTAAGGGCCCATGAAAGACAGGTACTGACGTGTTACTTCTCCCTTTCATTTTGTTCTCCTGTCTTTGGCCCTGATATTTCGTCTGGACACCTACAGTCACCCAAACATTATGTCAGCCACTTTGTGTGTGCAGGAAAGCATGAGCCTTCGCTTTCTGCAATTTCATACAGCTAGATAGGATGTGATCATGTGTTGCTTGCATAAGCTCACTTGTTTGTGTGTGCATGCGGTTCATTGTTATGAAACCCACGGACAACTTTGTTACATTTCACTAGGGGCATGTCAGGCAGCATTGAAGCCTGCGGCTCAAAGATATGTCATTGTGCTGTCAGTGCAGACTTTTATTTATATGAAAATAGTAACATCGGGCTTTTTATTGCACTCAGCAAAACATCTGAAGCGGATACGGCAAAAACAGACCCAGTTATCTTTACTACAGCATTCTCATGTGGGAGCTGATAAGCTATTTGAGTCAGGAATGTATGTGTGCGCGTATGTGATGGCATGAATGTAATCCTGGTGTTTGACTGAAGATTACCTGAAAAATCAGTCACTAAACTGTGTTAGGAGATAATTCTAGGATGCTGATGCATTGCAATGCATGATGGTGATTTACATTCCCACTGTTAATTTTCTTGTTTTTCCTCTCTCAAACGCTCTCTATACCCCTCTCTTGTTTTTTTTTCCTGTGCCATCACTCTTTTGACACTTTCCCCACCATCTTATCTCTCGCGGTTCTATATTTCCATACATCACCTATCCCGGCACCTTATCGTTTAGCTCTCCCAGTAATCTCCCTCTTCATCCTGATGTTTGATTTCATGTCAAGCAACAATGCGGAGGTGTCTGTATACATACATGACAGGTTAATAAAAGCCCATTAAATGCCCAACTTGATTCTCTCCTTTCAGAGCCTGTGTAGGAGCGAGGGACCCGTACTGCGGTTGGGATCTGCTGCTAAAGAAATGCACCACTCTGGAGGAAAGCATCAGAATGAGCCAGTGGGAGCAAAGCATCTCAAAATGCCCTGTGAGTATCATGAAGCTATTGTGTGAGGTGCACAGACTTCATTGTTGCTTACTCGCTTGGTGTTTGATTGCTTTATTTTTCTTTTTTCAGCTTTCAAACTTAACAAAAGTTGGCAGAAAACACAATTATCCTTGCTCCACCTGCAAGCTCGCTCTCTTTTTCGCATGTATTCGTTTCTTACATTAATTTGTACTCTTCCCCATTGAAAGCTACATCCTGCTCTCCAGATCTTCACAGCTCACAAGCAGTCCCTGAAACCAGCACTGTGAAACATATCCTTCCCAACAACAAAAGACATCTCAGGACTGAACAACTTGACTTTAAGGGAGCTGCATGTACCCTCAGAATGATCGAGGACGCTGCCTCAATCATTCACCTCCGACTGCTGGTTCATTAGCACAACAGCTCTTCCATTTATTTTTAACGTGCACCAGTATTGGGAGCCGTATTAGGGGGCGGTAAGCCTATCAATTTGAGCAGTGTTTCACAGACATCAGTTTCGAGCCAGTCAAGAGTGCTGTGTGGCTCTTTTATGTGGCTTTATATTCAGGGAAATATTTGGCACTCAAGCCATGGCATCTGTCAGCAGAGCTCTGGCAGAAAGCTAGCCAACACCACATCCGCATGTCCATTCAGAGAGCATACATGGACACAATTACACATGCATATATGTGCATGAATAAGCATTACCATTTCACCAACTGCAACAGTGTGTTTTCTTCTTTGTGCCAGAGGCAAAAGCTTCATGAGCTCACCACAACATTTCTAGTCAATATTTCATCAAGATCACATTTTCACTGAAGCAATTTCAGCTTCACAACATTTAGCTCTGCTACTTATGATCAGTTGAGCATTTTGGTGAATCATTTTAATGTGCGGGAAATTTACATCACTCTCATATTTGCTCATTAAAAATGAAAGAGGAGCCAAGGCACAGTTAGCTTAGCATAGCACAAAGGATGAAAACAGGGTTAAACAGCAACCCAAACTTCAAGCCTGTAAAATGAAGCCAAGAACTGCCAAAAAATGATGCTCCTCAAATTGGCTCCAAAATTGAGTCAATTCCAAAGGACAATTCATTTCAGTTTCATTTTATTTATATAGCACCTAATCACAATCACGGTTACCTCAATGTGCTTTTTATTGCAAGATAAAGACCCTACGATAATACAGAGAGAGAAAAGAGAAAACTCCAACCATGAGCAACCACTTGGAGACAGTGGGAAGGAAAACCTCCCTTTTAACAGGATGAAATCAGACTTGGGGAGGGGCAGACATCTGCCGCGACCAATCGAGGGTGGAAGGACAGGAACTTTGTTTTCTTTTACGTGCTTTAATCTAGAGCTGATTTGCCAATTCACGTTTAGTGAGTGAGCAGTGATGTAACCTGTTTAAAAAGTAATTAACGCTTTGTATAATGAGGAGTGTGGCTGTTGTTGTCTTAAATCATGAAACTTTACTAAAATATGCTCCTCTTTTTTTTGTAACTAAGTGTTTCAAAAATGTCTCTTTTTGAGGATAGACACATTTAATCTACTTCAGCATTGCCCCAAATTACGGCTTCATGTTGCTAGCTAAGCTAGCTGGAAAGTGCTAGCATTAGCTAGTAGCTGCTCTGCTCTGTGCTCCTGTCCAAATATGATCACGTCTGGTTTCACACAGTCACAGTGGCTTTGTCCATTTTTTTATAACTTCTCTCTATAAGTTGTTGTTATATAATGTGAAATTTTACGAAACAAAAGGGTAAAATTTTCCTAACACTCCTAATTTTCCTATGATAGCTTAAGGTAATTGTCACCTGTCTAATCATGGACGTGAGACAGCATGGCTTATCTTTTAATCTAACTGTCATTTGGGGGGGTTCACATCTCCCCCCAAAAAATTCAAGTTATTACTTTAAATGCTGATTGAAGATATTACCTGTGTTTCTTGCTGCATAGCCACTAATACTTTAGTTTTCATGCATTTTCAGGTGGCCATATATCACTGCCCACACCACTGATGGGGTATATATTTGCTTGGTTAACCTTTGTCTGGTCTGGTCTAGTCCATTTAGAGTGATCATGAGTTAATCTAAATGAACTTTATATGCTGACACTGAGGAATGGCCAGACAGTAGGGGTCTACAACAATTCAGTCGCAGTTTGTAAAACCTGAAAATAAAGAAGCGTTCTTTTATCACAGCTACAGTTTCACTCCCTGTGAGTCCATTAACAGTTTGCAAAGGCTAAACTGGCTGAATGTCTGTTCTCCTGCGAAGTGGAAGCTTGGAGTTGGAGGCCAGTCAAGGGTTTGCACACTGAGTAGTGTTGTGTAGGCAGAGACAGGAGATACGCTTTACCAACCTATTCATAATCGCCATCTGGCTTCACAGTCTCATGTCTGGAAACAAGCAAAAAAATGTGTTTTGCTGTGGTTTTAGGGGAGGTGAAAGTCTTAGTCACAGACATTTTTGTCCCAATTTTAACTCAGGTAAAATGGAAATTTTTACTCAGTATGTTTTTGTAAGGTATCCGCTTTGCCTGTCCTCCACCAAGCCCAAATCTAAAGCATGTTTTTTTTAATATATTTTGAATAAAAAGAGACCCCTCTCTTGCTTTTTCAGTCTATGAAAGAAAGTATTATTTTTATATTCCATAAAAAAATATGAGTGCTTTTCATCATCTTTCAGATTTTTTTCTATTGTCCTCTTTCTGGCGCCTTCTCCCTTCTATTTTGGCATTTTAATGAAAAAAAACTACATTTCCTGCCAGTAAAAAAAGTAACTTTATTTCTCTTTGGATCTTTATTTTTTAATGAGAGATATATACAGCATGAAATATTCATCTACCAAATCATTTATAGCCTCGGCTGTAAATGATATTGCAATATTTCTGCATTGGCTGTCGCTGTATAGTTGTTTGCTTTCTAGGCAGCCCGTTGATGTTGTCTGCCTCAGCCAAGGGTAGCCCATTTAGGCACACAGCAGAGTTCAATTACCAAAAAGAGCGGAGGGCAGACGGTATTCTGCTTCTGCCAAAACTGCTGATGATCACGCTCCCTCTTCCCCTTGTGTGAAAGTGTTCTTTGCATTTTTAAATCATCCTGAAATGTTGCGGCAACATGGCTCATATCATCTGCAGCTCTGAATCTCACAACGGCGCTTTTTTGTATTTAGCTCATACGCCTAGGACATCAGTCGTAATTCATAGCGGCTGCAATATCAGAGCCTTCCTGTTCGATTCTGTTTTGCTTCACATATTCAGTTATGAGGCCACTTTTATTTCCTCATATTTCTGTCCTTTGAATGTGTCCATTCACAGCCTTGATCTGCATTTATGAATCTCTATTTTCCCGTTTTCGTCGCTCATCATTTCCTGATGCAATTTTTGTGTATCTTCCTTATGTTTACAGCACATAAATGCACAATTTGGGGTTTGCTGTAGATGTAATGTTTTTTTTTCTTTGCATCTATTAGAGGAAAATTGATTTCTGTTTGCATCCACCCATGGGCTGAATTTCGCAGAGCAATACCTTCCTGAGAGCATCACTCAATGACCATTTTCTGAGAAAGCCATTACTTTCAGGTGTTTTATTTTTGACCTTCTCTGTTGCTGCTAGGTTCGTAATGTTACAGTCGATGGAGGCTTTGGTGCCTGGTCCGGCTGGTCCACTTGTAGCCACAACGACGGAGGCAGTGCAGGGTCTTGTCTGTGTCGGACGCGAGCCTGCGATAACCCAGCCCCGCAGTGTGGTGGCCAGCAGTGTCATGGGATCAGTGTTGAGGTCGCCAACTGCTCCAGGTAAACTACTTTGTTGATGCAGCAGCACATATGTGCAAATGTTTCTAAATGATCTATGAATATCTTTGCATACATCTATGTAGGGAACGATAGAACCTATATGGTGCAGTGTGTAAAATCTCACCACTACATGTCAGCAGATTGCACATTGCAGTCAACTGAACGCTTATTTCTTACCCTTACCAATGTAAATTCATAATGCTAGCTACGGTGGCCTTTGTAGGTCAAACAACTCTTGCCACTGTTCATCTGTAGTGAGTGTAGGCTGTCAGTCCGCTGTTTACCTCATCAGTTAGAGATACTGAGATGAGTTTTTGAGATTAGGTTTAACTTCTCTTTTGGTAAAAACTGTTATTTTTGCCGCTGTTAGCTGCTGTTAGTGAAACTGTCTTCAAAGTAGATGTAATGTTGCTGTACTCTGAATCTTAGCGATTAAACTCTGTTATCAAGTTGTTTATTGGAGGCCTAACATTAGCTGGTGTACTGTTAGCTGTTTGGCCTTATTGTTGTTTAAATGCCTTGCTGTCAGCTGTCCAGACACGGATTTCTGTGGATTTTAAGGATTTTGATAACAAATAAAGAAGTTTTTAAACTGGAACTTTGAGTAACGTTTGAACAGCGGGCACATCAACATCATTCCCCTATTCAGCTGCTCGGTGACTCAAAGGTTTGACAGTCGCCAATAATAATGTATAAGGTGTACTAGATATGTGGTCTCTAGCCACAGACATAAAGCACAATTCGGCAGAAAGGTGATGTCCTTTTTGGTCACTGTATTCAAGATGGCGGGACAATATAGAGACTTCTACAAATTTTAAATTAAGGCATCAGTTTCCTGGAAAATGTAATTACAGATTATTCAATATGTATTTATAAGTGCAATATTCATTTTTTTTATAAAGTAACCTCAAAAACAACTGACTGTACCTTTAAGAGTGAGGTTGAGAAAGTTAGTTAATTCCCTGGTGAATTGCATCCACTCCTTTGGTATCTACACACAGCCAGTCATTATGTGTTGCATCCTCACTGTCACCTATTCAGGGCTAACAAGTGTTGATTGGGCGTTGCTTTTTTTTTGCACCGCATCAGCTGATACGTGACTGTTTTTAACTCTCACAGTTAAAGTTGCTGCTGCATGACTCTTCAGGCGGCTATACAAGGATATGAGCATATTCGTTCATGAAGGATGAGGCGTTTTGATGAAGGGAAGTTAGAAGCAGTCACTTAATCTTTCACAGTAATAAATGTCTGAGCGTAATCATAAATGCTTATCTCAAACTCGGAGCCCATTATTACATTTACAATGAAACAGACACGTGAAAACACATCCCTTTATCTGATTTGTTTCACTGGCTCATTTTCCCTTAATATGTGCTACAAAGATTAGTCTGATCGCCTGCAAGCAGCACAGTGGTGAAGTGGTTAGCGCAAAAGGGAGAAGGTTCAGCTTGCAGGCTGGTTGGAGGCTTTTTGTGTGGAGTTTGCATGTCCTCGCTCTTCCTGTGTGGCTAAATTGACTGTAGGTGTGAATGTGATGGTGAATGGCGGCATGTTTCTCTGTGTTAGCCCTGAGAAAGGTCGTGCTGTTCCTCTGAGTAACATGCGATGAGAAGTGGCTTCTCAGCTCAAGACCTTCTTCTTAAACAATAAAGACAGGACAATATGGTACAAGCAAGACCAATTGCATAGCTTCTCAATCAGTAGCTAAAGTCACAGACTAACATTGCTTTGTCTGTCACCATAGAAATGGAGCATGGACCCCCTGGACTTCCTGGTCTCCCTGCAGCACCACCTGTGGCATTGGCTTTCAGGTGCGTCAGCGCTCCTGCAGCAACCCAACCCCTCGCCACGGCGGACGAGTATGCGTGGGCCAGAACCGCGAGGAGAGGTGAATAATGCAAACGCAACACCCACACGTATACATTGGTCAACATGAGCCGATTCAAGTAAAAACAAGCTTTACAAGTGCGTTTGGATCCGTGCATGTTTAAGGAAAGGGAAAAAGAAAACAACTTTCTTTTCCCCATAATTTGCAACCTGCTGTTAGAAAGTACGACTTTGGCTGTGACTTTTTGTTTTCCTCCCCGCCTTCCCCCCTCACTTCTGTCCAAATATGTGACAGCCAATTAAGGAATAAGTGGGATAGGCCTGCGCTTGGGTAATTATCTGGCTTTCACACACAGACTGAGTCCACGTTTTGAAGCTTTGGAGGCTTTGCTGTAGAATAATCGCCTTTTTAAAGATGTTTGTATGGTTTCTAAGCAACCTTGAAGGCCTGAAAAAAAACGTAGTTTTTCAAGGAGAAAGTATGCGAAGAAGCAAGGTAGAAAAGGTCAAGAGATGAGTTTTCTTAAGTTAAATAAGGTCAATTAAATGAGGTGAACCTGAAAAGCACTGAGGAAAACTTTAAGATCTTTAGGTGTGTTCGAAAATTATACGAAACAAGCTGTCTTAGAGAAAGTTAATTCCATCCAAGTACAGAGTGGCATTCCTTCTTGGTGTCCATAGTGTCTGATGTTTTTCATCCACCTCCTGCTGTTAACCCGAGGTGAAGGCAGTAAAAGTACAAATAAACACAGTTCAGAGGATACAGGGAAGGAGAAAGGAGACAGAAATTGTTACCAGTTGTCACCATGGCAACAGAAGCAGCGTGATGGGTGAGTAATAGGATACGGCCTTCAAGGATGAACCTTATATTACTTGCTTTTCTTTTTTTTCCTTTTCCCAGCACTTTTTCATTTCCTCTCACTCCCCTGTCTAACCTCCTGCCTCCCCTCCACCCTCTTCCACTCATCGCTGCTCCTGGAGCGGTCCTTGAGAAAGTGACTGCTCCACCACAAGCCCTGAGCAAAACATATGCAGAGTGACCGGCACAGCCCACTTACTCGGGAACCAAACCCAAAAAATGCTGGCTGGCACTAAAGACCACAGGAGGCCAGAAGCACATTTTACACCTCCCACCCTTCGATTTCACTCTCCGAGCTTTAATCTCATTTGTTTCATCTCCCCTTCCATCACTGCTTGCTCTGTTCAGCTATTTAAAACACCTTAGGCCACCTTAGAGGCCAGCTGTGAGGGCTGGAAAAGGATTCTTGTAAGACAGGAGTGAAAGGGGAGGAGCCTTGCATGTTTGTGTGTGTGTGTGTGTGTGTGTGTGTGTGTGAGTGTGTGTGTGTTTGGTGCGTGAAGAGAGAAATGAACAGGAAAGCTGAGACACTGAAAGAAAATGTGTTAACAGATGAATTATGCTGTGTCAGTTTGAGACTGCCTGAGGGAGGAAAAAGAAAGGGATGCTAAAAAAGGTGTATGTGTGTGTCCTGGTGAAGCAGGAATGTTTATTGCTAGTGCCACAAAAGAAATGGGGAAGAGATGTGAAAAAAATTAGTTGATTAACGCAGTGTCCAAAAAATTTCAACCACCTGTGTCGTTAAAAGCGTGAGGCGGACTGGCGTTTTGTCAAATTCTGCTCGCTGAGCGATTCTTTTAATGCCAGTGGAGGCTTTTATTTTATGAGGCACTGGGTTTCTTTCATAGGTGCTAGGCATCTGCAGCGAAGAAACACTATACGCTGTTCTTGCTTCAAGCACTCTGTTGGGATTAACTCGCAGGCCTTATGTTCACAGATCCATGCATATGACACGAGCTTATATTTACACAGACACGCATATTCGCAAAATACAACGATTCTGAGGGCAAAATAAACTTCTTTTTTTTTTTTTTGCATTAGCCAACAGGCCTTCAATAAGTCTGGCCCTGATTGTTTGCAGCAGGCAAAGCTTTTAAAGATAAAGCAAATGCTATGAAACCAACCGTACACAGCAGCGCTACGGGCTTAAATCTGGCCAGTTAATGCCTGCATTTATGAACCTTCTGTTGGTATTTCCCTCAGCACACTGACAGCGTCCGCACTGCTTACTCAGCCTATAGCGGGTAATTAGCCTCGCTTTTGGTTTGATCAGCTCTGTGTGTTTTACCGAGAAGGGAAAAGGATAAGATGAGATGGAGCAAAGCCACTTACTCGTCTGAAATGATTAGTGTGTATGATGATGATGATTCTAAAGCTCTACATATTGATCGCGGACGTGGTGTTTTTTCATATTGTGTTGGGTCGCTGCAGTTAATGCGCACGACTTGTTTGCACGGTCTGTGTGAGCGTGTGTGTTTGTGCATCTTCCCCCTTCTCTCGGGCTTTCGCAAGATTGGAATCCACACTTGTCCTCACTTTTCCACACTCCTCCTCCCTACTGTATCGTACAAGCACGCAGATTAGTAGAAGTGGAAAGGAAGACACTGCTCTAAGGATTTTTAACAACAAGGGGTGTACAGAATGTGGCGTTTGATTTGCCGTGAACAATAGCCGAGTGTTTGAGAATGGTACAATGGAAATATCCAGCCTGAGCCTCTGGAGGAAGGGTTTAAAGAAGACTCGGTTTTCTTCAAAAAGCGGTCATCTGCAAAAAGACAACAAAATAGCAATAAAAGCAATTTTATAGCATGCGTAAGAGTTATAAAATAAATTATATGGCTCTAATAAGACTGGCAATCGTCTGTAGTTAATGCCTAATGAGGATTGAGCTATTAAAGTATTTTAGACATCGCCATAATCCTGTCTTGTAAAACGATGTAATTACAGATGATGCATGCACATGTGAGGCTTTTTTAATAGGCTGTGTCAATGAATTATGCAAACTACATGTGCAAGTTATGTTTTGAGATTCAATTTTCTTAACTGTACTTTGAAGCCACAGTGGCTAATACAACATTATGCACAGACATACGCTACAGACCTTCAGACTCGCACCGAGCTGTGTTCTCTGCACTCCAAGGCCACATCAAAGAAAGATGTTGGTTTATACAAAAGTTTGTTGGAAGTGAAGTTTACACGCTTTTTCAAACATCCCTGTCTTGTGGTCTGAGCTATTTGTAGTTGTAGCGCAGTGGCAAGGTTTCAAGAGTGCGGTGACGTCTTCGGTGTCCTTCATATATAATTTCAGTGGTCTGTCAGATAAAGAAGCTATTCCATTTTCCACAGACAATCCCAGAGACTCCTATACATGATTCAATAAGGTATCCTCTGTGAAAGCTTTTAACCTAACTCCTGTCAGAGCCTCAGAAGTGTTTTGAAGACAGAAACAGCTACAGATGAAGTATTATTGGACACTTGAGTTACTTATTGGAGGGTAATAACCATCTTAAAGACAGCTGCTTACGAGTTTGCTATTAAACATGACATGACAGAGTTGTTTACAGCTTGTTGCACTGACATGAAGTGCAGAGTGGTCAGTGACGCAACCTGGAATACAGAGGATGAGACTGGTTAGAGATATATTCACCTTTTAAGCAGAATAAACTCCCAAGAGTACTTGATAACTCTCTCTCTCCTTCTGGAGATCTTGAATTTATGTTTGAGTCAGGACTGCTGCAGTTAAAGGAAGACAGGTATTCCCATCTGCATCTATTTGCAGACTAGTGGGGCAGAGCAGGCGCTATAGATAGACATTGTTTAATACAGAAGCAGAACGATATGATAAGCTGAGTTGGAGGATGGTTGCTGAGTGGCTTGCAGATGCATAGCAACCATGGTCAGGCTAAATCGGCTTAAGTAGAGCGTCCTATTATGTGTAGGAATTTGCCAGTTGGATGTATAGAAGACCATGAGACTTGACTGCTATGAGTTTAAATCTGTGCTTATGTGACTCCTCAGGTACTGCAACGAACACTTGCCCTGCCCGCCACACGTCTACTGGTCTGCCTGGTCGGCGTGGGAACGCTGCACTGTGCCTTGTGGCGGCGGCATCCAGTCACGCCGGAGAACCTGTGAGAACGGCAACGACTGTCCCGGGTGTGGTCAGGTATGTCATGCAGAACAATGCCTCTCATATGCACCGTTCTAACACCCGTCTTTTCTCTGTGGCTGTTCATTGTTTGGGAGCTCAGCTTAAGCCATTTGATGCGACGAAGCATCAGTGGTGATGAAATGGGAACATCTAACACGACCAAATCCCCCGGCTATATTTATACAGTGGCAGCAGCCATCAGATTTATTACCAAGACCTATTTAATACCATGCACGCACACACACACACACACACACACATACTGTAATCATTCCACATATGAATAGGCTTATTTTCTGCCGCAAAGATGTCTCCAAAGCAAAGATGATGCAAGGAAGTGTTGAAATACGAGTGTTCTTCTTGATGACAGAATGATGTGATGC
Organism: Oreochromis niloticus; assembly: GCF_001858045.2. NCBI lineage: Eukaryota > Metazoa > Chordata > Actinopteri > Cichliformes > Cichlidae > Oreochromis > Oreochromis niloticus. Next base: position 21,100,599 of record NC_031974.2, read on the forward strand.
TTGTGTTATTTCTGCTGCTATTTTCATACACGCACAGACTCCCTCATCCTCAGTCCTGGTAAAAATAAGAGAGAACGAACATGATAGCTGTAGCGTCTTGTCCCCCTGTTGAAAACGGATTAAAGAATATGGGTCAGGGCCTTGTGGATGCATGGGATTCTTGAAGTGTATTTCTGTTTGTTTGCGGGTTTTCTTTATCATTTTAAGTAGACGTTTGGATTTTTAGATGTTTTAGACCCAAAGCTGAATGTTTTTAACTTCTTTTGTCTTAGAAATGAAATAAGAATTATGTCTATTTTCATAGAATTTTTCTGTAAGAGATTGGACACACAGACAATCACTTGGTTAAATTAAAGCCGTGTTGGGTGCTTTTTGCTTTTAGAAAATTTCAGTAAAATGCTGTAAAATACTTTCATTGACCCAAATCGCATTTAGCAGGAAAAAAAGTCACATTACAGAGGTTGTGTAATGGTCTGTTGTAAAGCGAAATAATACAGTGCACACAATGAAACATCCCACGCAAGACCTTGATACCTCGCGAGCATATATAGTATGTGATAATTGCCCGTGACACATTAGTCGCTGCAGAACACCCAAATAAAAAGACTGACCTCCCATTAAGTAGCAATTTAGCAGTCATACCTTATCATCTCCTGCTTCGTGCACCTACACAGCCACACGGTTCCTATGGTCATATTTCTGTCATTGCATGGTGGCCATTAACACGCTAGGAATAGAGCAACTTGTCATTAGGAATGAGGGAACCGGACAGGAGATGTTAAAGATGTTTCTGTGTGTTTGCAATTGTCCATGGAGGTGACAGCGTTGTAGCGGTTACAGTCGTACTACACAAAAAAGCAGGAAAGGTCAAACAGGCACTTTACACTGACTCTTATAAATTTTCTGTTTGTTTAGCCAAGTTGTCTTCCTCCTCCCTCTTCCTTCTTGCTCTTGCATTTTCACTTGTTGTCCCTTTCTCCTTTGTTTTGTTTTCTCATTGACTCCTTGTCTTCTAACATTGTGATATGGACTTAATTAGGGACGTTTCAGGCACCGGAGAGGTAATTACATACTGACTTCAGAGGCAATTCTTTGCCGGGGAAGACTTATTTGGATGGTTTTTCTAAGTTATATTAGAGCCGCACATTTACTCAGATCAGAGAACTATTTGCTGCCTTTTATTTACAACTCGTATAAGGTGCTAAAAGGCACAGCTGTTAATGTATAACAAGTGCTTCAATGCATTTAAAGCACCCATATCCACACATATTTCTATTCAGACCTTAAAGATTTCCACATATGATGGGGAAAATAACAGCAATGGTAATTTCAAGAACCCCCAAAATGTGATGGAGTTCATTTTTATGTGCCATCTGCGTGCGTTTCTGTCCCCGGACACATGTTTAATTAAACAGAAGGAGACCACACGCACAAACACACACATGTTGTGGCTTCTGTCATCACAGCTACTTTATTTAGTCTGGGAATCCTACTGAGACCTGGAAAGGGTGTTAGATCGTCAACAAAGGTGCGCGTATGTTCATTTGCACCTTTGCGTTTACCTGTAAGGATTTATATAACCTGTAAGGATCAGACACAGCCACCTGTGGTCAGCTCCAGGTGTTTGTCAGATAGTTATTGACAGCAATGGGCTAACATCTGCTTCTTGTTTTGAAAAAAGAGAACGATTTTAAATGTTTTTTGGAACTTTTTGACGAGTGTGAAAAGTTGAACTAAGTTGGTGATAAATATTCTGTTGTCAACATTGTCAATACACTCCCAACATGTGGTAAAATGAATCCCTGAGCAGAAAAAAAATGTTCAGTTGTTACTTTTTTTGTGATTCTCTGTTGATCCCTGAAGCAAACATTTCTTTGCGTATACCCCTCCACGGGGTGCTCGCAACACAGTCAGAAACAGAATAGCTCAACTAAAGCTAGTAGGGATTCAGGTCAAGGACATTTCAGTTTAAATCAAAGAGTCCTCGCTCACTATGCAACCCCGCTACCCTGAAAACAAAATGCTGCCAGATGCTTGATTAAAGGAACAACCTCTCTCGGTGCTTTATTTCCATCAAACCTGCCCTTACGTTGCCCCGTGTGTCATAGCCATAAGCTTCAGCTGCAGGCTTACTACAGTTCAGTGCCTCATTTTTGCTGATGAAAAAGGCCACATAACTGCAACTTCATCAGTCTGAAGTCCACACAGTGCTGCTCCATCACATTCAGTGTATTCACTCTACAGTGTTGAGTCCCCAGGGAAGCTAGCTAAGCCAGGTAGGAAATAAAACAGTAGTGATGCACTATAGCTGCAATACAGTACTTAACCCCATCTTCTCCTGTGACTTAAAACTTTACCACAGATTTGGAAGTGTGCTCAGTCAACCTTGGATGAATTGGAAGCAAGGTGTTTTTTTCCCTAGTATTGAGACAAAAAGCTATTATTTGCCAGAGATTATGTATTCTGGAAACAAGGCTAAAATAATTAATAAATGTAGAAGCAGCTCACTCACTGTGTTTAGAGTGGGATCATTAATGCGGGCTGGGGAAATTTCATGCTGAATTTATTCCTGCCTATATGTTCCACGGCCAGACAAACTTTTCACAGGCCAGGAAAAATGTACCTTGTGCTTCGTATTGACAAAGTTTGTGCACACAGGTGAAAATTTACGAGTGAAACTGTAACGAGCAAAGAAACAGAAAGGATTTAACTTTTACATCAGCTAGCATAGCAAGAGTGCTGCAGTTGTAATTGTAACAACAGGAGCGCAGAAAGAACGATGTTGTAACATCATGATACATTAGCGTCACTGCAACTCCAACAAGCATCAAAAGACAAACACAGTGCATTGAAAGTGAAGTTAGATCAATTAATAAGGGTGTAAAACAACAAAAACTTAGAACTTAGTGATTATCTATTTACTTTACAATGTAACGTGCTTTGATGAATCTATGGCAGTATATAAATAATTAAAGTGAATTATTGCACACAGACAGGCCTGAATCATGTAGTTTTCTCTCTTTCCTTCATATCTTGCAACCAGTCTTGGCGTTGTTACTCATAAAAAAGTGTTTTACACATTATTTTGTATTACGCATTACTTACTTAATTACTCCCTGGAGAGAGTAGTTTGTTACACTACTTGTTTCATTGCTCATGATATGTACTTAAATGCATTGCCACATATTTACCAGTTAGCAGTATAATCCTGAGGCTCAGTCCTACACTGATACAAATCCCTGTCCTAATAGGATAGGACACGCTTACAGTTTTTCTTTTAGTGCTGAAAAGCAGCTGAAAGAGACTTCATGGCAATCACCACAGCAATTCTACTGTGGAAGCATGCGTAGGTGGCAATGGATGCTACAATGCTATAAGCCTGACTGCTCATCACTGCCGTTGTTACCTGCCGAAGCTCAGGCTCTGGCTGCTGGGCTGGGGTCAGCACAGCTTTAAGTCACTCTGGGAAGTGATTGTATAGTAGCTTATACAGAGCCAGCGTTGTGTCAGCAGTATAATGTAGGTGTTTCTGTCCTGGATGCAGATTGCAGTTTACCTTCGCACTCTTGTTCTTCATAAAAATCAAAGTAATGTCCACACGTCTGCTTGTCACAAGTTATAGACTGCTCCACCTTTGTTTCCTCCTCACATGTACACCAACTGAAATGAGCTGATTGCAGCTCAAGTGCAAAAAGGCATGTTTGTCACATGTTTAGGTCATACTGCCCACAATTCCTGAGACATTTCAAAGTAAAAGCATATCAAAAGTATGTGTGGATAGATTCAACACAAGTTATAATCAGTTACCACATGCAACTGCTGACTTAAGTCAGAGAGCAGAATAATTAGGACTGTTATTCATAAGCTTAAAGCAATGAGATAGAAGGAAGAAAAATGGTTGTAGGTGATTAGAATCTGTAAAACTTTTCAGCGGCATTGACAAATAGATGTCTTTTTTACAACTTCTGGGAAAAAAATGGAGAGTTGGTCCCTGCGTGATTAAATAATTTTCACTACCCTAAACCTCCATTAATTTCTCATTTTTCAAATCACATCCTCAGCAGCTTACCGACAAAAAGACCGACCCGTGTACGGCGAGATCTACAGTCGTTTTTATTAAATGATGCATTACTGCCGAAATTCAAGCTGAGTTTAATTTGAGTTTCATTTAAAATGCAAGTTAGTATTCCCTTTGCATTTTCTATACACTGCATTTCTGCGTTGAACGATTTGAAATTTAGTGTCACGTTTTGCATACTTGCACTCAGTTTTAGCGCATTAAAGCTATGAAGTTACTATGTTAGAAATGATCTACGATTAAAATAGAAGTCGTGAAAAAGACAGCATATAAGAGAGAATTTTAAACTAGACTTGTCGAGAGCTACAACTTCATTGTGAATGCCATGGTCTTATTCCTTTTAGTTCCTACGGGTAGATAAAAGAAGACTTCAGAGTTGTGCTGTCTTCAAGAATACATTCTTCACTATGGTATTTCCTACTTTGTACAGTAAAGTACATCAAATGTCTGTCACATCCAAGGATCAAAAGGAACCATTCTTCTCTGCTGAATATGCCTGGCGGAGTTAAATAAGTCAAACGTGGGCCAGGCAGAACTGACGATGCACAGAGCTGCTTAATGAAACTGAGAGCTGTTCTATTTACCTGTGAGGAGTTCAGTTGTGCAGCCAGGCTGTGAAATGAAAGTTAAGCACTCAGTGTTTGTGTAGGCAGTCTGGCAGGTGAACGCACTTGTGTTCGTGTGTGTGCGCGCGCGTGTGTTTTTGTACTGCTCCGTTTTAGTCATTGTGTGCGCACTGGTGTGTAGCCTGCTCCTGGCCGAGAGCGAGCTTCATTATGGAGTCAGACTGGTAGGCAGAGAGAGGGAGACAGAGAGAGGAGTCTGTGTTTGACAAAGTGTGTTTTGGTCGGTGCCGCTAATTGAACTGATGTGTCACAGAGACTTGAGGAACATTAGGCCTCCGTCTCTGCAGACTCGACCACAATAGATAAAGACGTAGGCACCGGAGAGGATTAGTCACTCTCACATCTGGAGCGTACACTTAAACGTCTGGGTTCTGCAGCAGTATGTAAGTGCAGCCATCCTTATATTCACATAAGTTTTCCTCTCTGCCTTACACACTCACAGCTCTCCCAGTCCAATAAGAAGTTTAATGAGTGTAATGATGGTAGGAGGCTGGAGAGGCACGACTCCTTATTATTCACCTCCCACAGCTGACCATGACACAGGCCCTTTTGTACCTACACACACATTTTGTTTCTTCTACACACACATAAGTAAAGATATACAGGGTATTTCGGCCTCCACTTTACATTCATACATTTTCCAGTAAGGAAAGAGGCTGAGGGATTATGTTTCCACAGGACTCAAACAGTATGCTGACACTCACACTGGCTCTCTTTCTTCCTTTCTCCCTTCCTCCATCCTCAACTTGTATCCCGTTAGTCTGTAACACCTAAAAAATAGGCAGAAAGGTCTGTGGATGGAGACAGAATGAGATAGGAGCTGAAGCCTGAATCCATAAGTCGGCCATGCATAAACGTATAAACATGCACGCGCTTCAGGCACAGTAACACACACAGACAAGCCAGTGCAAGGTGCCAAAGTAAGAACTTTGACTCAATAGTCAAGTTGACAGCCTTGCATAGACACGCACACACACAGCCCGACCACTGCTTCCACTGCTGACCAACCAGACCGTTATGATGCTATCAAGCATCCTTCCACCCAGCCCTCCTGAGCTCCAGCCAGAAACCCATTACAGAGGTGCCCGTCTCCAAGCAGCTGCCTGTTAAAGGTGTTTCGCAGCATAAAATCGCAGCTCTCCATTTGCCCATAATGCACATTGCTGCTCTCGCCAGGGGGGCGGTGGGCACGGGTATGAGTCAAAATCAGCGGACTAATTGAATTCAATCTTGTGTTCCACATGCCACTCGTCACATTCGACTGCTTTAGTCTATGTTTTTCCCTTTTAGGGTAATTTCTGTGAAATTGAGACGTGAGTGTGGCTGAGTGAAGAGTGCAGAAAATCCTTTTTCCTGGTTTTTGTTGTTCTTTTACTTGTTTTACTGTAGTTGTATTACTTTGTTTTACTACTTTACCATATCAGCTGGAAAGAATGAGATAAAACATTTAAATAGCATAGTTAAAAATCAAAGTTTAATAAAAAAAAAATTTAAAAAAGAAATAGGGCTCTTTGTTTTAATTCAGACGGACATGTTTACAATGGTCAAGATGTATTTTATGCCCAAAATGGCCTATTCACTGCTCCGAGACAGTCAAAGTCATTAAAATGAGTCATTTTATTGGTTTGTGGGTGTATGTGTGTTATGGTTATAGGTTAGGATTGATGTTTATTTCCACCTCCTTAGGTCCATTTTTAATGCATTATTCAAAACATGTTGTAAAAATTTCTACTCTAAAAGCAGGAGAGACTGTTTTTGTGTTTATTATCATGCCATTGTGTCACATGCATAGCCACTGCAACAAGGCTCCTTTTATTGCAGTAAAATACAATAAACTGTCCACTATCCCTCCACTTTAAAAGTAGACACCGTCAACAGCAAGGGTGTTTTGACTTATTTCACATTATAGACCCCCAGGTAACACAGGGCTGATACTGGGGAGCAGCAAGATTATCTTCATGGCATTGCATTGCAATCCCATAATATACTTCTGTACAAGTAAAACAAAAATTACCCTTCCCACAAATGTTCCCATACAGCATGTCTACGTGAATGTATCCGTGTGGGTAGCAGAGGCTGTATATAAAAGATGGACATAAACGTGCATTCTGTCCAACAGCCAGCAGAGGGAGACTCTACTTTATTTACAAGCCTATAAAATATATTGTCTTTATTTTTGATCCCTGGGAATATTTTGACTTCATGTCACATTTAATACAACATGATGGTAACTTTATAAGTTATGGTCACATTCAGGGTAAAACTGACAATAATTGTGCATTAGTGTGTGGCTACCTCGAGAAGAAGTCCACAGACATGTATGTACAGTCTATGCTTGAAAAAATGCTTGTTGCTGTGTGTTGCTTGTTCAGTTTTTCAGGGAAAAAAAGCCCAGGATAGACAGTGAGCTGAACAGATTGTAAAATCCCCTTTAGACAAATGTGTGATTTGTCATTATCACCTGTATAAATAAAACTGACTTAGCCTGCAGATTTTCTTCAGACCAATAGTCTCTAACACATGCTGGCAATGCCACATGTAAATAAATGACACACTGAGCTAGCTTGAAACCTCTTGAGCCTAAAAAGTCAAACTAAAGTCTTTTGTTTTGTTTTTCCTCTGTAGTTGAGCCATTAGATGTACTCCTAAATAAATAAGCCACTATATCTAAATTAATAATAAATTAATTCATGTACTGAATTAAAAATGTTATTACCTCTATTCCGCTACAAATTCCATACAACTTATGGGTAATTTTTTTTCTTGTGACCCTTAAAATAAAGTCATGTCTAAATGTCACCACTGAGAGAGAGAGAGCACTATGCAAAAGTCTCGCAACACCCCTCATTTCAACGCCCAGATATTTAGGTTGCAGAATGGAAAGATGGAGTGATTTATTGAACCATGTGCAAAAATACATGGAAATACAGTATAAACCAGTGTTTTTGCTCCAGTGAGCTTGACAGTAAATATTTTGCATGGCCACCTTTATTCTTCAACACAGCATGAACTATCTTAGATGAGCTATTCTGTAATTTCTTGAAGTAGTCTTCAGGAATAGCTCTCCACATTTCCTGATGGACATTCAAATTCTTTGGATGTTGGCTGCCACGCTGATGATCCCACATGTGGAGGCCAATCCATGGCTAATCAGAATGGCTTCTTCATGTGGATTACCTGAAGAGTCAGATACATCTGTGTCTGGTTTTTGCTGAAGTTTTTCCTGTTTCTTGACTTTCGGGTACAGTTCATCTGCTCCAGATACTTTTTTAAGTCAGTCACTTCTTTTCTCCTCCACTTGTCCAGTTTTCATCAATTTTTAAGGACACACTGTGCTGAAAAGCTGAGAAACACATTTTTGTTGCATAAATACAATGTTATGCTTGTTAAACTGTGCTGTCTTTGCCATTTTTTGTAGATTCTGCTAAAAAAACAAACAATTTACAACAAATTATGTATTTTTGCAGCAGGCTACTAGTAACAAAGTGCCTAAAGATACAATTTAAAATTGGTTCTTGGCTAAGTTGGCTGTTGTGTCAACAGTGGTCCATCCCTAGAGTTAGGTTACTTTTAAGTAGCTCAACAAACAGAAATCCTCTGAAAATGGTCAGGTACAAGGGCTGGGTGGAAAATGAGACAAAAAAACAGCCAAAAACTTTGAAAGCCCTTCAGAAAGCCAGGACAACCATTGCTCGAGACCACTTTAAAAGATTTCTATGCATACATATATATATATATATGTATATACACACATAGATATATATATATATATATATATCTATATGAACCACTAGCTGTAAGATGTATATACTTCAGCTGTAGTTGTTGTAGATTCCTTTAGAGACCTTGAATGAGGTTTAGCTTTAAACCCAGTAATTATCTCCTTAGCCCACTGCACTGATACTAATCCCCAGAGTATAGGGAGAAACGCTTACCAGACAAGCCTCATTAAATATTTACTGTGTTTGGCCACCATCAACCACTCTCACAACAAACACCCACAGACTGTTTGCCTTTCCTCCGTCCCCCCAACCCCCCCATTCATGCCATGTGTTGCATTTGTGTCGCTGTAGGCGATGGCGAGATGCTGACGTGGACTCTTTTTTTTTTTCTCCTTCCCTTTTGTTATTGGCTGATAATCACAGATTGTGGGCTGGTCTGTGATGCGTGACAATGTTAAATATTAATGTCTGAAGATGATTACTGCACTGGATGGAGAGAGGCGGGAAGTGCGGTGGAGGTGACACCCTCATTCATCACCGGGCCCTAACAGAATCTAAATCCTCGCTGTGTTTTTAACCTTGGTACCCTGGGGAAGGGAGGCAGAGGGAGCGAGAGGAAGCAGGAGATAGAAACAGAGGTGCATAGGGAGAGGAGAAGGAGATGAAACAGATACAGAAGGAAAAAAATAAGAAACAGAGAGAGAGAGAGAGGGAGAGATGTGTCACAAAGCGAGTTATAAGCTGTGTGAGAAAAACGCAGGGGGGTGGGGGTGGGGGAATATAAAGATAGATGGATGGATGCAAAGTAAGACCATGACAGCGGATAAAAAAGGAAGTGAGATGGTGAAAAATATGCCTGCATACTGTATAATGTATAGAGCTCTTCTCCTCAGCTGACCTGTCAGCGTATCCTATGCGACAGGCTGACGGATGTGCAGAAAGGAACTCTTATCTTATTTTGTCAAGGTCTGGCAGTCAGTCAAGTCCTATTCAGCATAAATAAACAAGCAGCGAGGAAAATGGCAGCCATCTCACCTTCTCTTCTACAGTGTCATTTTCCTCAGATGTATCTCTCCCTCCGCCTTCTTACTTTTTAGCTGGGCACAAAACGGGGCCGGACTTCCTATTACCCATCTATTATCATATTGAATCTTATCACCAAATATAGCACCACAGAATGAGAGTATTTCTTTTCCAGCCAGCTGTCCAAGTTGGCTGAGGAAAGTGCTGGATATAAATAAATATATATATACATATGGCACTCCTGAGTAGGTCCCACATATCATATTGTTATGGCTTTAATGCCGTGTTATTCATTTTTACTGCCTGGCTTTCAAAGTCAAATGCAGATTGGAGGAAGAGTTGCCATTATTACCGTATTCTTCGCCTCTTTCTGTGTCAGCCTCTTGCAGTCCTTGGCTTCAGCGCTCCTTCTCTCCATCTTTTCCCTGTGGTTATAGATTAAATTTGATCAACAATGACCTTTTCTGCTTGGTTTGTTTGCCTCTTTCCATGTTCGGCAAGTGGTCTAATGGGAGCATATCCATAGCCAGTGCGTGCAGGCAGAATGGCACGCTATATTAGAGCCAGGCAAACCAGGCCTGGTTGGTTTGTAAAGGGTATTTTGGGGAATGAGTGGCACTCGTTCTGGTAACATGCCGTACTGTAAACCTGCCAGAGCCAGAATCAAGAGGCTTTCAAGGATGAGCGATGATGAAAGGCGTTGTTTTTTTTTTCTCACCCCTTTATAGTTTGTTTAATTTCACATGAGCGACTGCTGAGGGTTTCAGAAGGCATTGTCCGGGCCATTATTATGTTTGGAAAATACAACAGAAGGTTTTTGTCAGAGCCTGTTGTGCTAATTATCGCCTCGGTCATTTGTGATTCTCTCTCGTGAAATAAAACTGTGGGTTAAAATGCAGTGTTTCTGTGCCCGCAGGAGTACCAGTCTTGCAACACTCTGCCATGTCCCGACCTTAAAAAGACCACGCCCTGGACCCCGTGGACGCCTGTCAACATCTCCGACAACGGCGGCCACTACGAGCAGCGTTTCCGCTACACTTGCAAAGCTCGCATCCCAGATCCGAGCCTGCTAGAAGTGGGCAGACAGAGGATCGAGATGCGCTACTGTTCCAGCGACGGATCCACTGGCTGCTCCACTGATGGTGAGTGCATAAGAGGGAAGAGACAGATGGTCTCTTTCCAGCTCTCTCAGCCTCTGGATGTTCCTGTTTTCCTACTCCAACTGTCCTTCTGCAGCTCTACGGGCGGGTTATTGTCCTCCTCGCCTCAAGTCAGTCCTTCTTTCTGTTTGGCTGTTGCTCTTTCTCTTCCTTTCTCGATGTCCTGGAAAAGTTACAGGAGCCCTAGCTCAGTCAACTCTCGTGTTTACCATCCCGTCCTCCTCGCCTTTATCAGACATCAAGGCGTCAGACGTGCTAATGAACTTCCAATCCAAAGCCGATCAGCAGTTTACAACTAATTTCATCTGCCGCGCTCACATGCACAGAAACGCAAACAGACACACATGCACAAGTTCATTTACAGCCTCACAAAGAAGCAGCAAACTGCGGCTCTTTATCCGTAATTCCAGCTATTCCCATTTGCTTAAGTCGCTGCACCACACGGTCTCAGTCAGCCACACCCCTGGCGAATTAAACACTGTGAATGTTTGTACAAGCAGCCTGCTAATTGACGAGTTGTTTATGTTGTCCAAGAGAAGTGTATGGGTTAGAGAGGAGACATGCAGGATGGCATCGCACCACAGCAAAGCGATTCAGATACAGATGCAGCAGTTAAAGTTTGTTTATGGTGCCGCTCTCTGCCTCAGAGGGGAAAAAGCTGTTTTTAAAGGGCTTCAGAGTTAGCGCCCGGCTAAGCTGCGGCGGCCTCCCATCACGCTGGGTTCATCTGTGTCTCTGGGTGGTCTGTTGCTACCACCAATCACACGCCACACGCTGCGATAATCACCGAGGTTAGCCTTTTTGATCTCACCACCTCTTCCTTATTTCTGATTATTAATATCCGTCTTTCTTCCAGGCGCTAACAGTGGTACAAGTTGTTCTCCTCACACTTTGAAGCCAGCGCTTAAATGTTCCTGAAGGGTTTTAAATGAGCGCTGACAAGCACAGAGGCAAAACCTGACTGCAGACTCAAAGCTTTAAGAGGAGTGACAGCCACACATCTGAGACGTTAGAGAACAAAGGCTCGAGCTTTAATAGGTCTGTCTTGTTTCTGATTAGTGGGAGGAAGTAACCGACACAACGTGTTTCATTAGGGGTTGTCACCGGCAGCCCGACATCAGATTAGCTTCAGTGTTAATTACAACAATTGGAGAAAAAAAAAAGCAAGGCAGTGATTTCAGCAGTCACTTTTGGCAATGTGTTAGTCAGTGCAGGATGCAAGCAGACTATAGGATCCAAGCAGGCAGATGGTAATATACCATATGAGCTGAGTAGTACTAGCTGTAAAAATGTAGCTGTTTTTTTGTTTTGAGTGGTTTTTTTTCACAGATATACCATCATGAAAATGGAAAGAGCCGTTAGCTCAGCTTGTTAAAGTGGAAACTTTGTAGCAAGACTACTGCAGGTTGCGTTTAAACCATTATTTTGCAGGGGAGGTTAGAATATCTGTGCTAATAGAGACAGACTTCATTATACGTACTGTGGCAAAGATTATCAACAGCGATGATTAGTTGTGAGGCTGTTGCACTTTACACTTCGCTTTAACTAGATAAGTAATTAACATCACTGCAGGCAATGTTGCTGGTCTCCTCAAAGCATAGCCTTGTGAATAACAGGGTGATTTAATATGGAATCGGTGAAAAATGTGAAATGATTTTTTCTTTCTTTTTCATTTACTTTCTGCAAATGTTCTGTGAAGCAAATGTCCTTTCAACATCAGAACGGTTTAACTCAAATCTGTCTTTTTTTCCCTCCTTTTTAAAAAAACTGAGTCACGCGTGTTTGAGCAAAAGGGAAAAAAAAGGTTTAAAAAAATACTTCAGTGTGCACTTTGAAACTTCTGTTTCAATTAGCTGCACCGAGTGAAGTGGAGATCTATTGAGGTGTGCGTGGCCCCTGTGTTCTCGTCCGCTCCGTCCCGCGTTGATTGTCCATCTCCAGTCTTCGGTATGATTCACTTCTCGGAGGAGTTTTAAGTCATAACTGTCGAAAAAGAGGACGGACTCCAGCGATCCACTTCTTCATTTCAGCCATTATCAAAGTTGCCATCCATCTGGAGAGCACCGGTGTGTGTATTTGTGGGTGTACGTGGAGGCGGGTAATATGTGCGTTTGCCTTTTTCTGTTTTTTACTCGGTGGGTGGATATGTGCACGTTTCTGTGTTTGTCTGTGTGTGCGTATGAGACATTTTTTCAATAAGCCCTCCTCCTCCTACTACTGTCCATCTCTCATGTGGTGCCAGATCCCCGGGGACAGCAGTTAACTTTTCTGAAAGCAAGAGGCTATCATAAAGTAATTACTACCACAGCGCTGGTGTTTATTGATACTCAGAACTGGGGCAAAGGACAACGAGATCCCTCTGAGACGGCAGGACCCCGAAAAGAAATGGTGTGTCACTCAATAAAGATTTACTATTTGCATCAGGCAGCCTGCAATCGATTAGAGTTCAGCTCACATCATGCGCTTTACCTGTGAGAGCCAGTGTAAACAGATTGCGCTATGAAGAGTGGCGGGAAAGTTATTTGAGACGGTAATCAATTAGTGCATAGGCCACAATAAACATGATGCTGTTAATCTTTAGCAGAGGACATGTGGAGACACTTAAGGTGAGATAGTGCATCCAAGTACTGTTTTTTCTTCTTTTAAACTGCGCTTTGTCTCCTAGAAATGTATGCAAACTAGTCCGTGGGTGACATAATACTTCCTTTGAATAATTAAACACAATATTTGTAAAATAAAAAAAATGTATTATTGTTATCATATTGAAGAAATCGACCATCTGATAAATATCTGCAGTTGCAAAAGAAGTTTGTTTTTGTTTTAAATAAGTTTTTCTCATATTCTGAGTCAGTTATCTCCACTTCAGAGGAGTAAGTTCACTTTCCATTTTTATTCTTGCCTATATTTATCTGCATTTTGGAGGGTGTTTATTTTTACAGAAGGGTTTCTTCATGTATCATTCAGTACCTGGTTTAGAGAATAGTTTTTTCCTAGGGCCTTATTTTTTTATAAAAACAAAATTTGTTGGGATTTTTTTCCCTGTGGCTGTCAATAGTATCAGAATTATTAAGTGGTAAAAAAAGAAAACCCTCTTGAAGCTCAGCTGAATGTAGTCAAAGCTAACAGCGGTTAGCTAGAAGCTTCTAGTTTGCAGCTTTTAATCAGAAACTACCTCCTGCAGCCAAGTGTCGTCTGAAAACGCAGTTTTATTTGTAAATTAAGAATTCATGAATAAATTGGCAGCCGTTTTTGGACCCCTTTTTGCCTTCAAGCCTCTTTCAGCTGCTCCCTGATTCAAACGGGGTCACCACAGCAGATGGATCCAAAGATTGATTTTGTGGGTTTTTATGCCGGACACCCTCCCTGACACAACTCTCCCAGGGATTTGTGTGTCCTCCCAGTCTCAAAGCAGTGATCTTTCATATATTAGGTGAATGTGTTAACCATTATACTATAGAGCTGCTCATCCTTTTGCTTTCAGAATTCTGCCTTAGCTCTCTGTGGGAAAAATTGAAAAAAGATGCCAATCTCCCATCACGTCCCAAAGGTGCTCTAGGGGATTGAGATCTGGTGACTGCGGAGGCCGTTTGAGGACAGTGAACTCGCTGTCATGTTCAACAAACCAGTTTGATTGGCTGATTACATGCTTGCATTAAAAGGGCTCATGCCACCACACAGCGCTGAGACCCATTCATAGAAAGAGCAAGCTGAAATCTGTCAGAAGTGTGAAATCTCCAAGGATGATGAGATGGATAACTTGCGTGGCAGCGTTCGGTCAGGACCATTTTGCAGTCTTTAACAGGATCAACCGTTAACGCCTGCTCGTGTTAACTGATGACCACAGATGTCAGTGCATTCATGCCAATTCGATGCGAAAAGGGCTTAAGTCAACAAATTAGACTTCCAAACTGTTAAAGAATTAACATGTTACTGTTACTGATTTAACAGCTTAAAACTGGGTATAAATCCTTTTTTTTTAAATGTATGTATCCACTTATTCACATAGTATATAAAGATTCTCTACACATATTTTTAAGTGAACTAAGCTTTTCTTACTGCTAGTTATGTTCTTGTTTGGATATTCTCTTTTGAAGTCAGTGCATGAACATTTTCTCTCACTTGCCGCCTTGCTGTCACACTAATGTCACTTCCCTGTAATTTAATAAAAAGCCCACTTTTCCATGTTGTTTAAGATCTTCTCCGCCGCCCACCTCCTGGGCACTGTGTTTGTACACTCGTGCATCACAGCCATCAGATATACCTGATTTGGATTATATTCAGACACATGGCAGATGTTATTGGCACACACCTGGAAGTGTTATCACGGACATACAGATAAGAAGAAATTAATCCCCTGTCAATACAGGACGAATAAAACTGCTGCTGGAGCCAACCTAGCAGCTTCCTTCTGTCTTTGTTTCACTGTTGCCTCGTGATCGCTATCTGTCTTTATTACGAGAGACAAATTATGACTATATGATTTAACCAAGCATTTACAATGAGCTTTTATGTAACATACTGACTTGTTTCATATCAGTGATCGTAGCTTAATGATAGCGATGAGTTAATTACTTAAGATCTGTGGTGATTTAAGGACCTCTCTTGTCATGTACACCCATTTATTAGTCTCATAGCTCTTGTAACCATTTTCCTTCTTTTTCACATCTTACATGGCTGAACGAAAAGCCAAACATTTGATCAGTTGGATAAATTTAAGTGTTAAACATGAAGTTCTTTTTAATTTTTCAAAAGCAAAACATAAAATCTATAGATTTCCTCTCCTGTTCATACAGTATTTCCTAATGTTTAGTGCATACACATACCTACACCCCTGCTTCTCATCTGCTTCTCTGTGGATGGAAGCACACTGTAGAAGCCTTGCACAGTTGATGGTGTCACCGATATGCCCCCAAAACCTTTAGATACTGCTACAGTGCATGTCTTGTATTTCATCCCCAAATGGCATGTATGCACTTAAAAAATAATAACTTCATACCTCACAAATGACAACGCAGGAATTCTTAATTTTCCGAATCATTTGGTCCTTTTTTGCAGACATGAATTTTGCTTCCTGAAATGCTGTTTTGTCTGCTTGTGTGTTGGTTTGTTAAGCACCGTGCCAAAACTGCTTGGGGGAGAGGTGGAAAATTGGCAAAGGAAGAAAATTCAATGCAAATTCAAATCAAGGATGGCTTCCAGGATTTTTTTTTTTTTTCATAACAGCAGCTTGTGAACAACAACCACATCACATCACGCAACTGCTTGGGGCCACAGGCTGTTAGAGGGTCAGCGAGGGCTCACACACTTTACCCCACTCTAGAGCAGGGCGATATGACCAAAAATATTTATCACAATATACATTTGAAAATTTGCGATAACGATATAACTGACGATATAATTGACACTAGACAAAATACTTTACAACTCCACAACTTTATTAGTGCAAAAAGAAACCCATCAATGTATTTTCACTTAAACAAGCAGCTGTTTTTTATGTACATTAAAGTTATATAAAAATGTAACACTGCAAATTCCTTGCGGACAGTTTAACCAAAAGGCATTTCCAGTAGAAACTGGCCGACATATCCTCAGCATAACCATGTATAATATCCACAAAACTTAAAAAGAGGTTATACACACACAATACGGTAATATTATGTTGAAGCACAGTACGTATCACTCCGCGAGGCTCCTGCCTGCGATAGCCGTAATGCTCCGACAATCCATCAAGCGGTGCAGGTTCGTAGCTTAGCAAAGTCGTACTAAAACATTTGACAGATTTTCGAGCGCCGTGTACCACATAAAATCGTTTCGAGGTCAGGAAACACAACCAGAATTCATACATAAGGCACACAGGATTATAAGGGGCACTGTCGATTTTCAGAAAAATCAAAGGATTAATTTTAAGTGTGCCGTATTTTCCAAACAACACGGTAATAACGACGGCCCGCTAGCATGCACTACCAAAAGTAGTGCTTTGTTGTGTATCTGACGGACGAAAGCTAAACCAGTTCCATACCACTGAAGTTGCAGCATTTTTACAAACCAATTCTGGTTCATCCGTTTCATTTAACGATCCACTTTCGCTCTTCTCATTCTGCGTCGCCGCCATGTACGTATGTAAACATAGGCACTGCGCATGCGCGTATTACCCACATTCTATCGCGATATTTCATTTTCCTATCGTTGCCCAAAATTACACCGGTATTACCGTGAACGGTATGATATAGCCCAGCCCTACCCCACTCTCCCATAAGCTAGCAGAGGATTTGCGGTGACATCTAAAAGAGCCCCAATTAGAGGTGTGTGCAAAAAAACCACCAGCTGTTTAACAATGTAAGAATATGTTAACCCTGTGTTATGCTTTCTGTGTGGGGATGAGAGTCAACTACAGCAGACTCAGCTCCTTCTCTGAAGCCAAGAAAAAGTAGCAAAATATGAATAACTATGTATGTGTGGTGTAGAATAGTCAATCCTTACCCTCAGCTCTCTTTTTAATGTAACTTCAGATTTTTTAATGCGTGGAAACTATGTCTAGTAATTTTCTTCCCTGCTCAGGTCCCCAAACTGTCGCAGGGCTAAAACACAGAGTGACAGACAACAGACGGCTTCGCATTCACACACCTACAGTCAGTTTACCCCAACACGCATGTCTTCAGACTGCGCGAAGAGGCTGTAGTATCTGGAGAAGACCCACACAGACATATGGAGATAATGCAAATTCAACACAAAAAGGCCCCAGCCAGGATTTGAGCCCAGGACCTGTGAGGCAAAAGTGCCAACCACAGTGCCACTTCTATAATTACAATTCAGCATCCGCAAATAGCAGCTCCATTTTTGGACAAAGGAGTAAAGCAATGCTATTGCATTCCAGTATACACTGCAAAAACTCAAAATCTTACCAAGCATATTTGTCTTATTTCTAGTCAAAATTATCTCATTACTCACTTAAAATAAGACACAATCAGCTACAGAGCAACATTTCAGTAAGATATAGGAACTTGTTTCAAGACAGTGAATCTTGAAACTAGAGAGAAACTAGAGAATATTCACTTGTTTCATTTGCAGATTTTTTCACTTAATACAAGATATTTTAGCTTGAAATAAGTGACTTTACAATAGCATGTTTAAGTTTGGTTGGGGTTTCTTTCTCACAACCAATACAAATCCAGACAGAGCTGCTAACATTGCTCAAAAGTATAAGAAGGCATGCCCTCTTTGGTTTCATGTATGTTCCACAAATAGGGGTAGCACGACAACCCAGCACGACACAACCTATGTGGAATTAATAAAGCTTGCTTGCATTCTTTCTTCTGTAATTCCTTACAGTGTTGCTTTTTTCTCAGATTTTTGAACAGACTGAAACCACAACACAACCCTTTAAGTCTTGCCAGATATCAGGCTGCTTGTCATTCAGGACTGTGACTGCACTCTCTGTGTTCGGGGGCGGTGTTTTTTTGTTCAGTCAATTATCCACCAATCAAGCAGCCACCTGTATTCGACATAAAACTGGAAATAACCCTCCCACTGTGGCAAGGATTGAAACCAGCTCGCTTTCTATCATTAGTCAGCTTAATGTAAAAGACTTCGTAGCTATTACTCACTGTCTGTGCTGCCACAGGCCAGCCCACTGCACTTTTAATTTTAAATGACGGTTTCTGCAAAGCCATATGTCGATAAAATGGATATTCTTGTGCGATTCAATCTGTACATGTGGTGAATTAGTTAAAAGTTAGTCAGGCTGGTTTTATGTGAAGCAGTGGTATAATCAAGCTTAAAAAAAAAAAGCTTTTAAGCTTGATTATACCACTGCTGCTTTAAATGTTTTATCATTTGCATCACACAAAGCCAGAGGCAGAGGCAAAAGAAAGCGCTGTAAAGATGAAAGACGTTTCTTTAGAAGGTTGTGAGTTTGTAATTTTGCTAGCTTGTGCTGGTGAGTGATGGCTTCATTTTATCCCAGGGAGAAACGGTGGCTTGTCAGCAGCCTGATGTGTTTCACTTCAGCTGATCTGGTATCAAGGCCAGGGCCCTCTCATGGACGAGAGATTAGTTCTTGTGCACGGATGTCGTGAGCAGGCACTGAGTAGACACAAGACAGCGCTGAGGGACGACTCTGACGGATGACAACCAACCCAGTGTCCTTATTGTCTTTTTGGTATTCTGACTCGTTCTCTTGCTCTCGTCCTACACTCAATGCTCCCTTTATATGTAGCCGTTACGCTGTTTGTCAAGCAAAAAAAGCAAAAGTAGTTGAGGCAACAACGGAGCGCACAGCTTAGTTAGAGACAAAGCTATACAACACATACATCTGGTACCTGAGAGGCCTGTTTCTATGGGAAACTGCTACAACATAGTAAAAAAAGATTGAATGCATTCCTTATTTTGCTGAATAAAAGTAAGGACGTGAAGGGCTTCACAAAGGATGAGAGATGGTGAAAGAGTGCAACATCCTGAGAACCAACAATAATCTACAAACAGCTGTTGTTTCAGTGAGGCGAGATCATTTGGAAGAATTGAATATGATTCATTGAGATAGAGAAATAAATGTATTTGGTGATTGGTCTCCAATGACCCATCATGGCAGAACGGAATCCCTAAATAGGATTTAGGACAGGACCCTGGACACTGGTGGTGGTGAAGATGAAGGTGGAGGCTTGGATTGAGCTCTGAGTTTCTGGGTGAGGTGGAAGGAAAATAACCGAGAGCACAGATTTAAACCACGCAGAGTGGAAGCTGATTGACTCAAAGAAGGCAGGCAAGAAGATGATTGGACTAGACTAAAGACATCAGTACTGAGATTGGCATCGTGGGAAAGTTGTAGTAATGGAATGAAGAGACTAGCAGCAAAGAATCCAGGAATGCAGGCAGATGAGTGATTACAGATCTTCCTTACTTAACTTGCGCATAAGCTTCATATCTAATTCCATCCATCCATCTTCCATTTATCCAGTTTAGGATCCTGGAGGGGCGTAGGAGTATGTCCCAGTTGTCATAGGTGGAGTACACCCTGGATAGGTCACCAGTCTGTTGCAGGGGTAGCACAGAATCCATTCACAGTCACATTCACATCTATGACCAATTTAGATTTGCCAATATACCTGTCATTTCTGTGGACTGTGGGAGGAAGATTGAGTACCTGGAGAGAACCCACGCAAGAAAGCACAGACTTCACACGAGCAGCATCGAGCAGTAGACCTGTTACCTGTTGCAAGAAAGTTCAGGTTCAGGGGAGTTCTGTGAATATAGCAATGAAATGTTATAGATCAATTTTGGTCTTCCTTGACTTGATTAGAGTGCACTGGTGCACAGTTGTTAGTGTATTTGAAACTGAAACTCAAGCCAGGAGGTTAAAAAAATGGACCTATGGGGCAAGATTATTTCAAGGCACATTTCTGTAGCACACAAATTGTTCAAGAACACTTGTATCTCGTTTTATTTGTTATAAACAAGCGCCTAAAAATAATCTGTGATTACTGTCAGCTTCTCTTGCTTTCTTATTAGCACCGTTTATGTGCATCGCATCTTTAAACTCAGTTTTTAAAAATCTTACAGTGTAACTATAGGTCATGGACTCGTGGTTTGCCAAACAGCAAATATTTGAATGCTTCAGAATACAATCCCTCTGAGGCTAACTGAGATTTGAATGGGTACACAAAGCTGAGTATCAGGAATTTTTAATAGCGAGTAGTCAAAACCACGCAGCAGCACATTAATGTCTAACCTCGTGTTGTGGATGAATCGTCATAGGTGTTCTCTTGACTGAGAGAGCAGCCACACTGATCATTTTATTTTATTAAAGATTGAAGAATTTTGGTCATTTTTGATACCACAGTGTTTGTTTGAGTTTGGGAATTGAAGAAGAGTTTAGTCCCAGAAATGGCTAATGACGTCGGACTTAATGGGCGGAGTTCCTTTGTTGGCGTGCAAGAACCTTGTAGCACTACTCCAATCAGGTCTTCATGGTAGAGTGGGCAGACAGAAGCCATTCAAGACTAAAAGGCATGTGACAGCCTGCTGGGGGTTTACCAAAAGGCACCTTAACAGCTCTCACACCATGAGAAGCAAGATCCTCTGCTCTGATGAAAGAAGGATTTAACTGTTCCGCCACGATTCCCAACGACATGTGTAGCGAAAACTATGCTCTTGGCATCACCTCATTAGTGACACCTCAACACTTTAACACAATAGTGGCAGCATCATGCTGTGGAAATCTGTAACAGTGACTGGGAGACTAGTCAGATGGAAAAATGGATGCAAAAACAGATAAAAACCAAGCAAAAGTTTACATTCTAAATACCCAATAGCCTAAAACCATGCGGAAACACGGGAGCATCATCGGAAAAACTTGTTGATTCGCCCAGTCAGAATCTGGCCCAGAACTCAATAGTGCACTTCTAGAGAGACCTGAAATTGGCTGTGCACCAACACTCCCCATCCAGCAGGGATAGGCTTGAATGATTCTGCCAAGAAGAATGAGAGAAACTTTCTGTTCCAAGTGTGTAGTATCACTCCCAAGAAAACTTGAGGATGTTATTGCTGCCAAAGATGCTTTAACCGTTCACTAAGTGAAGGGTTTGAATGCTTATGTAAATGAGGTATGTAAATATGAAAACCCCTCCAAAGGCCTGTTTTGCTTGTCATTGTGGATGGAGTACTGTGTTCATTTTGTGTAATAAGTTGATCCATTTAAGGAAGAGGCTCTTATGGAAACCTCTTGGTCTGCACTGTGTGTCTTTACGGCTTAAATTGTGATGTTTCTGTGTATTTTTTAAGTGATGTTGCCTTAGTTGCAAGATCCCGCCCTGTATGCCTGTCAGTTATGCCTCACCTAAGCACGTAACCCGTGCCCTCCTCCAGATTGCTGTCAGATGAAGTTCACAACCTAATTGGAATTAACTTGACACCAAACTTGCAGGGTAAGATTGGGATGCCAGTGACACGCTGCCTGTTTCACCTTCGGCCCCAGCACTTTACAGAGCGGCACAAATTTTTGTGACTTAGAGTCAACAAAATTAGGAAGCCAGTGTAGGCAGTTAAAAAAAACAAAACACCACCTGTCAGAATTTTTTTTTTAAATCACTTTTTTTAGTTTTTTGGCAGAAAGCCACTACAGCATGTCTGCATGAAATCATGGCTCTAAGCTCTTAAAAACATCGTACCCGAAGGTTTTGACAATGCCGTCTAAACAGTTTTCAACAATAAAGCTTAACACCAAAAGAAAAGTTTTTGGGTGCTCACATTCAGGCTCAGTGATGGGCTTTTCTTTGCCTGTGTTCTCTGACATTGATTCACTTTCAGCTTTGTTTCCCTGTTTTTTTAATCTGGTCTGACTGCTACCTCAGAAAGCTGAGCACATTATCAGGGAGAAGGATCTTTCTTTGATGGTAGCAAGTTTCCTTAGTGCAGGTAAAGAAATAAGTTTCCTCTTACACTGTTTGTTGGCCATCATAGATAGTTGCATTGGCTGTTTTTTTTTAGGTTTTTTTTAGTACAACAACCATGTGCTTGATGTCCAGCAGAACAGCCAGCAGAACCAGCTGAACATTTGTGTTACTCGTGATTGTATTGGCAGGAGTGATAAATGGAAAGAGCTGGCCTTGAGTTTCTTTTCCTCATATGTGCTCCTTCTGCTGTATTCAAAACAAGAATCTGGTCAACTCACCAACTGTGAGACTATGTTCATCAGTAGACGATTTATATAGAACATAAAAAGGTAAATTATCTATAAGATGTATATTTCATATATGTCCTGGTGTGTGCTGGACACAGGGCTGCCTGCTGTCACTTATACTTGGAGGATGGAGGACAGTTTATCTCAGGATCTCTTCTCTGCTATTTGAAAGTCATGTGGATCTTTTGGCTTCAACAAGCCACGATCTCCAGCTTGCTTGTGGTTTGCAGCTGAATATGAAAGGGTTGGGACGTACATTTGCACCTCCAAGTCTGAAACCATGGCTCTTAGTTGGAAAAGGAATGGATCAGGAGTGAGTTGCTGACCCATGTGGAGGAGCTTTAGTATCTTGAGGTCTAGGGAAATGGATTGGTGTGGCGTCTTCTGTGATTTTGATGCTGTACCTTTTTGTTTTGGTGGCCAAAAGAATGAGCTTGCCGATACACATGATGGAAATAAGTTGTCTGGGTTCAATCTTAGAGATAGTTTGAGGAGCTCAATTATTCAGGAGGAACTAGGATATCTTCTGGGTACCTCCTACGTGGGATATTCGGGCAAGTGCTACCAAAAGGAGACTGCAGGACAGATCCAGGACACACTCAGCTCGCTTGGGAATGCTTTGGTATCCTGAAGAAGCTAAAAGGGAGGGAGGGAGGGAGGGAGGGATGGATGGATGGATCAGGCTTTTCACCTTCCAACAAGGTGTTTATTTCAGTTCATTTTTTTCATACTATAAAAGTGAAACCTGAAACCTGCATATGGAAGAAAAGTTGTAGTTACCCTAATCTTCTCGTCATAGTTATTTTATTGTTGCACTTTGAGACAGAGACAATTGCCAGCACTCTCCTTGATGGTACATTCAAAGACAAATTGTCAGTCAGAAGCTGCAAATCTTATGATTCAATGCAGAGCTTTCTTGTCAGAAAATCAAAGCCCTCGGAAAAAAAAGACAAAAACACAAGCAAGCATGGGCACTGTGACATGCACAAGGTTGGTTGTTAGTGTGGTTCAAATTTTGGATTTCAAACATTGGCAGGGATGAAAACTAAAAACGATATGAAGTTAATGGTGCTGAAATTCAGCCATAATGTTTAACCTCCTGGAAATCCCTTTAAACATTAAACCCTGCAAACACCACAAAGTAAATAAATGTGGTTTATACTTGCTGGAGGTCGAATAATGTGCTTTTAGTCCTTGTATCCTTGTAAGCCTAAATATTACAGAGCGTGAATAAAACCTTCTCAGTCCAATAAATCAGTCTGTAATCAAACCTGGAAGTAGGGATGACAGTATTTCAGCAGAGGACACCGCTCTCTGAAGGTGCAAGTTGGGTCTTTAATCCTCCTTATAAAAACATGACAAACTCTCCGGATTCAACTTAGGTGAATTCCAGAAACATCCCGTTCTAGTACATTCAGTAATCCATCTACTTATTTCAGGTTAGCATTAAATCCATGCTCTTCTGTGTGTGTGTGTGTTTCTGAACTTGTGCACTCGTTCCTTGCGCTCTTCAGGAGTGGGTTTTTTAATTTCACTTTTACAAACCTTTAATTGCCTCTTCCTTGAGAGTGTTCCTCTAGAGGGTTTCTGGGTCAATCATCGCCCAGCAGACGTCAGGACAGCACAGGTAAAACGGCCACGCTGTGCTGCTGCAAACAGCCCGAGCTCCTAATTTTATGGTTTTACAACTCATACCATATGTACGAACGGCCATACATTTCTAAACACTTGCAGGCACACACACATCGAAAGAAATGGGTCCCTCCTCAGGGAGACATTGCTGATCTGATATGGAAAGTAAAGGCGGAGGGGGAGGAAGAGTAATAGGGAGTAAATGTGCAGTTCAGAATCTAGGACAAGCTGGAAGAAGCACTTCTCCTCTCCTCTTTTCTCCCAGTGTGGTCTTGGTTTACTCTAGTGCTGATAAAACTTGACAGTTCATCTCTCTTCTCTACTGAAAGTTTCTTTTTTTCAAATGTTTTCCACCTGTTTGCCTCTCACATCTGTCTATCTTGAAGCTGAGTTGTCTTTCTGGTTTGCAGATGTCATCTCAGCTCCATCTCTGTCTTAACAGTTGACTGTACAATACATTCGATTGCAGGGCGTTGCGTGTCTGCGCGGCCTCGCATATTTTTTCCCTTTTTTTTAAATCCAACATTGCTCTTTTTCACAGCATCCATAATCCCACACACACATAACTTCGCCAGTTTGTTTACAGTGCAATTTGCCTTTGAGCTGGGTGTGAGGTTCAGCGAGGGGAGGAGGGGGGAGGGAACTCTTTTTTTATGTCCTAGTTTCTTTGCGGTGGGGACTATTGGATGTTGCACTGTGTCCTTCCTAGCTTTGGCTCAGCCTAGCCTGTCAGGAGAGCGAGGATTAATTCTCTCCGGCTGTGTGTGGTTCTTGTGATGATCGATAGATTCGGTCGCTACCTATTTGAGAAGGAGGGCACCAAGCTGTTTGTTTTGGCGACAGGAGGGCAGCTCCTGTGAAGTAGCGTTAACAATATGCACAGTACATCAGAGCAGTCTCCGGCAAGAAGCTTAAACAAGCAAAGGGAGCAAAGTGCAGTGTGTGTATGTATACTGTATTGTGGGTTACACACAATCCAAGGCTGTGTTTGCACATACTTGTGTTGTATGTGTGCCTTGACTGCAGCGCTCTTGTAATGTGTGCGACATATTTGCACATATGAGAAGCATTAATGTGAAGCAGTCCATCTCCCTTGGTGCAGTGGTCCAGTCTACCGGGCTACTGAAGGCATGATAAAGAGTATGGGTCATACTGGCAGGTGGGACTGTCCATACCACTTCCTGCTCAGAATCGATAAAGAGCTGGGGGCCTTGAGCCCTGGACGGGCCTGTCAGCACTCACACCATCTTGACGCCGGGGTGAGTCAGCCTGTGCACTGCCAAGGTCAGCCGTAGTTATGAAGAGGTTGAGGATTTGCACTAGGTAAACACACTCTCTTCTCCCTGAGAATACAAAGCAGTCGCGCCATGATAACTGTCAGTGAAAAGAGCATGCTGACAAAACAGCAAGGCCAGGCTGGAGGACGGAGAGATAGCAGCAAGACAAAAGGTAGGAGGAGGTTAACAGCAAAGGAAGACAGAGAGAAAGAGAAGGCTACAGAAAGGCCGTCCGCAAAATAGATGAGATAGTAATAATAAAGAAAAATCAAAAGATTAAGAGGAGAATCAGATACAAAAGGAAGGTTTCACGCTTGAATAGCTAAGATTCGTGATCCAGATGTGCGTCTGCGGTCTGTGTGAAAAGCCCTAATACGCTCTCCTAGCGCTCATTTAAATGCAAGAGCAAAACGAGACGGAGCGCAGAATGATGCCGAGCAGACGCGGTGCAGGCACTGAATGAAGATTTGCATTATTATCTGAAAAAAAAGGAATATAAAAATCACAGCACAGTTTGCCGAAGGAGTGAATCATCAAAAGAGGGCTCGGTCAGTCACTGTAGTTCCATCGGATGTTTGAGTGATTATCGTTCAGTCGAACAGACGAATTTGTTCTTTTCGTTCAAAAATGCCAAAAGCTTTCTCTCTCCACTCATTCTGCTCATTCTCTCAGAGCAAGGAGCTGATTAATGCGCGCGGTAATTACAGTTTAGTAGAAATTAGGGTTTCATATTTCATTAGGAATCATCTATTCGACTCATTCCAGATGAGAGTACACAGAATAGTCAAGTGATGTTGTTTGATGAGCGAGCATGTTCGCGTGTTGACGGGGCGCACGCTGCTCTCGCTGAATCCATCTTTAAAGAGAAGATTAAAATCATGGGTTATGTTGTGGAGCTGATTTCTGGTGGCATGTGCGTTTGTAGAGGTTTAAAAGTTTCATAGCTCAGAGTCATGCTAGCAGTTTTGTGTGGCACACACTGACTTTGCACATCCTGATTATAGCAGGTGGAGTGTTTACGGTGGTCATCGTGTCAGTATTGCAAGTTACCATTTTCTAATTAGCTTTAGCAAAGAGTGAGGACGATAACAGCCGTTGGTTTTACAGATATTGGATCATAAACCAGAGGGTTACATAGTGATGCAGTTGGTGACAACATTTTTGCATCACATTGTCAGGCACCTGAGTCTTACTTTCTGATTTATGACTTACTTTTTTCAACCAAAGTCCCAATAAGAAGGCAACTACACTCAATTTCCAGCACTTTCTGTGCACCTGTCATAAAAGTAAGAAAAAATAAGAAATATTTTAAAATAAGTCAAAAATTTGTTTCAAACTAATAAATACGTTGTCATTTATTAGACAAACAACAAATTTAATTCACATTTTTTTATGCCTAGACGTGAGCCGCCACGCTGGACTTCCCTAAGAACTCAGAAATTAATCAAGCATAGCATTCAAACACTAAAACTAATTTTTCTCTTCAGGGATGCAAGGAAATAACTGTGATTTGGCATCTTAATAAAAAAAAATCATAATGTGCTTTAATGTGTTTCTGTTTCTTTTATAAATTAGTGCATTTGAAAAGTCATGGATAAGAACAAATTTTAGATTTTAGCATTAAAAATATTACTTCAGTTTAAGAGCTTGCACATAACGGTGGATTAACCATGATAAAAAAACATAAAAACTCATTTTGGTAATTACCAATACTGTTGATTTAAAGCGGCTACAACACCTAATACGTTGTACCTAATTGCATTGTATGTGTAGAGAAATACTGGAGACTGTATGTTAAAGATGAAAAGTGATGCTAATATCAAAGTGCCTTAAATCTGCAATCTTTCTTATGACCGTCTCCTTTGGCTGCACAAACAAGACAAATTGGATCCAAATCTATGGAGAATCACTACTTCTCACTTCATTTATGACCTTGTAAATGATGGTGTCATGTAGAGTAAAACAGACAATAAATCAGAGTGGGACTAACAACTAACTGTTTTACTGCTGCTTTACTTTCCGATACAGCCCTCTGGTCTGGTTTAAAAACACCAAAATCCCAGATTTGAGTCTTCCAAACAGGACATCATAGGCTAATGGATGACATCATATAGAGTTGGCATCATAAGAACTATAATTAATAATCTTCCTTCAGGTATCACCAAATCTGTTTGCTCAGATTTGGGGGACTAACCTACCAAAAAAAAAAGTTACCAGCCATTCCTGGATCCATGCTACCTGCATTACTCACACACAGAAGTGGGAATGAATAAACCGGCGTCTGTGTTCCTGATTGATTGTTTGAGACAGCACACTAAGACTGACAGCCTTTAGAAGCTCCTATCATTTGATGAAATCCGTCAAATTGCTTTACAGCAGAAAGTCATTGAAAAACACCACAAGCCAGGAAATGGGCCAGACTCTTTCAGCACAAATTGAGCTAAAGCTTGTAGCTCCCAACTCTAACAGTAAAGGCACATACACTGTTGTCAAGAGTGGTTATTGACTCTCTGCCCGCTTATTGCTGTTGAAAATAGATGCGCACATTGATGCTAGTAAGTGAGAACAGCCGTCTGCTTTCTTCCTGCAAACAGCAGTGTTCATTATTGAGAAATACTAACAATACCACAATTTTAGATACTGATGAGAGTTTTGTCACAATTGTATGTCTTGTTTAGGAGAAGTGCTTCGTCTGGGGAGGATCTCAAGCCACACGGTAAACGGCGGCTGGTCGTCCTGGAGTTCCTGGTCTCAGTGCAGCAGAGACTGCAGCCGGGGAATCCGAAGCAGAAAGAGGACCTGCAGTAACCCAGAGCCCCGGTATGGAGGTCAGACCTGCTTGGGGCCGGCACAGGAGTACCAAGAGTGTAACATTACCCCTTGTCCAGGTAAGAAATCCACAAACATATTCTGTACAGTTAAATACATGAGAGGATTTCAGTTCATTTCATTTATAGTAGCAAAGGCATGCATCGATTTAAAAAAAGAAAAAAAGACTTGGAGTCAATAAGTCTCCTTTTCAGGCACATTTAAACACACACTCCTCCACACGGTACTCAGGCTTCGGCTTTTTTGTTCTGGTAGGGTTTTTTGTGTGATTAATGTATAAGAAGTGCAGAGACAAAATCACTGACCAAATTATCAGGAACCACAAAAGAAATCAGTTGCAGATAAGAGGTGTGACGAAGACCCCAATTTACACCAAGAATCAAAGAGACAATCCCTGTGGCTCTCCACTGTGTAATTACATTCCTGGGTAATTATGCTGCCAGCTATGGGAGGCCTTATTTTGTTGTGAAAAGCCCTGAGACAATGCATTTTCAACACTCCTCTAGTGAAAGACGGCAAGAGGAAGCTTTCTAATTAAAAGAATACTCTGTCTGACAAGGAAAGTAAGCTGTCTAAATGGAAATCCACTGCTTAGTTTGGCATAAAGCACACCTGGTATCCTGCAAGGGCGGTAAGCAGACAAGCAGGACGTTGTCTCGGATGATTATTAATCAAGCCCCCCTGGAGAACGGCTTTGCTATCTTGCTAAAAGCCCGGATCGGCGCATCGTCTTCGACACCCGCGATCTGTCTTCATAACTGCTGCCAGGCTGTAAGCAAGCGAAAGAGACAAGAGAGTGAATGGCCATCTATACTATTTTTACAGCCTGTTAATTCATTCAGTGAAAGCAGACACCATTCAGCTCCTCAACAGCTTGAGCATTCTCGCTAATAGGGTAAGCTGTTATCAGCTGCGAGCTCAGATGAGGACTTTGGATGGATCTCAGAGAATCTGATTTGGTTTCTCCTGGAGGAAGGTTGCCACAGGTGCTCGGCCCTTGAGTGAAACGTTGGGTGAATGTGCTTTGATTTTCCTGCACTGCGTTAATACGTGTAGTACACTTTTTCTGGGACGTTGACTGGAATAATGCCACAGCTACAACATGTTGATGAACAGCTCTGCGCTCCTGTCCCCCAAAGGAAACGACTTGAGCAGCAATGAATACTAATGCACACTCAATTAGCACCCCTCTCAAAGTGAGATATTATTTCGAGGTATCCAAGCCAGGCTGGAAGACCAACTTTAATCCTCCTTTGGCTAATCTAGTGCTTTTTTAAAATTTGTTAGTTTGCTGTGAAGGAGCAGAGGAGATGGGGGGGAAAAGCGCAATGCCTGCAATCCATCTGCTTTGGAAACAAATGAATCCAGGTTTTTCTTGAGTCTGCACCCGAGATGAGACGATCCGTCATCGAGGGCCAGGGATCGACTTATGTGTCACTCTGTGATAGAGAAATTACACCGAGATGACAAAAAGCATCGGCAACTTCAATTACCTGCACAGCGCTGCCAGCCATCTCCAAGTCTTTAAAAGCAATCGAAAAGGGGATTTCTCTCTGCTACAATGAAGTGAGGTTTTATCCAGATGACTGGCAAAGGATATTTGCCTCTGCTGTGATTCATGTGTAAAGATGTGCCTCCATTTTTATTGCTCTCTTTATTCCTCTCCTTTTATTTCTCCCTCTCTTCGTTCTCTCGATTCATCCACCTATTTATGCAGCACGTCTTCTCTGATGCGGGCCTGAATATTCATGTCTTTTAAACGTCTGTTGTTTGGCTTGGCATCACATGAAGAGAGAAACAAGGCAGCGGACTGCGATGCTTCATTTATCTTTATTAATCACAGGAGAGAGTGTTATTCCAAGGGTTTAGGGAGGTCAGGCCTTTGCTGTAGCAGCTGGATGAAGCCCAGCTTCTTTCAGTTCAAGACAAAATGTTCTCCGTGCCTCGTATGTCTGTATCAATCACTGGTGTTTCAAAATGGATTAGAGTGACTTCAACTGTCTGTTGTAAAGGACTTGGAGATATGAAAACCCACATTTTTAGCAACTGTTTTATTAGAAAACCAGGAACAGCAGAACTTAGTGACTCTTTCCTGCTGTCTTAATAATATCGCCTCACATTTATATTAAAAATGTGCCACTGATATCCCCGGTTTAGTGGACGGCAGCTGGTCATGCTGGTCTTCGTGGTCCAAGTGCTCAGTGACGTGTGGAGGGGGTCACTACATGAGGACACGAACCTGCAGCAACCCCCCGCCAGCCTACGGAGGGGACATCTGCCTGGGTCTTCACACTGAGGAGGCACTGTGCAACACGCAGCCTTGTCCAGGTACTCACACACACACACACACACAGCTTAATGATAAGCAGCTTCACAGGCTTATTGTTTATTTTCTTTAGTTTCTTTGAGCCCCTCAGAGGGCACCCATGCACCACTAAAATACTCATCCAGTGCTGCACACACACACACTCACATACACCCATCGGACAGGCTGTGTGTGAGGTTTGCTGTCATTGCCGTTTCCAGAGAGCTGGTCCAGCTGGTCAGAGTGGTCCCACTGTGACTCCAGCGGCGCCCAGCTGCGTGTGCGTCACTGTGATGTCCTTTTCCCCACTGGAAACCAGTGCTTAGGAAACAGCAGCGAGACCAGGCCGTGCTCTCCTGACTCCAATTTTATACCAGGTGATCACACACACACTTCCTTCCTACCTTCCTTCCTGTGTAGAAAAATCTTGGGCAATCATGCATGACTTAACACACAAGTTTAAACACACAAACACACACACGCACACACTCTTCACTACCCACCACCATATGCCCACAGCAGCAATTGAGTTCATTTGCAAGAATCCCATGATAATGAAATGCATTATTGATCCCTCTAAGGGACCCGTCTCATGTCAGAGGTCAGGTTCAGCGACAGGGCAGCGCTTTCGTGGATGGTTGGGGTTATAAGTATTTTGCTCAAGGACTCTTGAGTACGGCAGGTGATTAGGTGGGGGCGTGAACTCGGGTGCTACACTTAAGGGCAGTCCCTTCACCCATTCCAACAATCCTGCTGCCGTATTAGTTTCATTATGAGCCTATGAGTCTTGTCAGGCCATGCAGAAAGCACTTACACAAGCAGTTTTGCCTTTCTCAAATGGAAGAAATTGCTCCTGCATGCTGTTTGTATCCGGTCAATGAGGTATTTTTGCTTGCCTCTCTGCGTGTGGTGTTTCCATAATAATAATATTACCTTTAATGTTGAAAGCTCTTTCCTAATGAGAATAGTTATACTGTTAAGGCAAGAGTGTGTGGGAGTGTTTTTGCCACTTGTGAACAACTTATTAACAACTTCTTAAATGTCAATTCAAAATAGTTGAGCAGAATGTTAGGTACAAGAAAATAAGATAAACGTTATTGATTGAACACAGAGAGCTAACTGCTCACCGGGGCTGCCAACTTGCAGAGACGCCCACTGTCAGGTTCTGTCTCACAGTCTCAGGCTGCCTGAACAAATCTCACATCAAATAACAGTCGATGTCTTCTCTTGCCATTGAATATAGTACAGGTTAAAAAAATAGGAGAAGACATTTGGTGTGTTGCTCACAGCTGTTTGTAGGAGTCTTCCCCTTTGAGGTTTGTTAAATATACATAACTTCACCGACAGAATCTATATGTGCATGACAGAAGTTTTAGTATTACTTTATTATTATCAGTCGAGGTCTAATATTAGGTAGGCTTGTGTGCAGGCTGTGTGCAGGCATGCTTATAAGCTGCAGTTATATTTTATTTGGCTACCATTCTCAGGTTCAGTCTTGATTTTTAGCTGTTTCTGCTCTCCTAATTCAAAAATACTCAAGTTTATCATACATAGATAGACCCCCATAAACAGGACAGGACTCAGTAGTCAGAATAAAGACTAATTTTACTGTACTATAAGTTGCTGTCATTCAGTAAACCTTGATTACATTCTTGTCAGCAGCACAGCAGCATATTAATTGTTTGGTGTATTGTTGTGCTTTGGGACTTGTCTCAAGGATACACTCAAATACATCCCGCCCTCTTTGTCTAAAGGCAATTTCAGAAGTCCGTCCCATCACATTACAGCTACAGCTGTAAGTAGTGGCACCTTTTCATTTAGATGGTGGTTTTATAGGTTTAAAATATTGAAAATAATGTGACTCATCTTCCAAAAATTATTGTCCTAATCAGCAAAATAATTGGTTATTCTTCAAAAACCAACTTGGTTAAACATGTCGTCATTGGAATAGAAAAAAATCTCCTATTCCACCACAACAATGACCAAAAAGGCCTCATTTTTTTAACCCTCTGAGCTCCAAGTCGACGTTAGTGACAACCCAACCCTAACTCTAACCATAACCCTAGGCAAGTAGAATATATAATATTTGTTTTTATGAAATTGTCGTCCAAAGTCTCAACAATCAAGGAACAAAGAAACAATCATTCTAACTGGCACACATTAAAAGCAATCTTCATTTCTTCCAGTATGGTGAGTTTAGGGTTAGGGTTACCACCTTGCTTAATCAAAAAACTTAAAGGGTTAAATAAGCCCTGCTCTCTTACTGTTCATACAGATCAGCTTTTATGTTTTCAAGAGTTCTTAACATATTAATGACAGTTGCATATTGTCATTAAAACTGCATGTTCAATGGAAATTCAGCAATCTCACAAGCTGATGATCCATTTAGATGACACTAAATGAAGAAACACATTGTTCTTTTATTGCAGCCTAAAGCTAGGCAGTCCTAGAGAGAGGTGTGATTTCAGGCTGCTCTGTGTTGGCAAGTTCAATGCTACCTGTTGACTGATAAAAAATAAAGAACAGGACAAAGCTGCGACATTAACAGATGGTATTCTGAATCAGGGCTTACTTAATGTAACCCCACAAACTCAAACTGGTTAGTTGATGATCAGTCATCCCGGTACAGACCATTTTAGCTTGTGATGTCTATTTATTGTTGATAAAATCCTACTTTGATTGAGTGATAGGATTAAGCCTAGAGTAATTAAATCAAGTTTGCAATTGCAACACATTTGAAAACAACTGAAGTTGACTAAAGTGCCGTACACGTTGCATTGCAAGTCATGTCAGAAATATGTGCAAAAAAGCAAGACACAAAAGAGAATTTACAAGATCAATGGGTACAGAAAGCGAACATGATATGGGATGGAAGTAAGACAGAAGATAAAAATGGCTAACACGCCTAGGAAGAACTCAAGGTGGTTGGAAACATCTTAAGATGTTTCCTGAACCGAGGGGTTAAGTGATTATGAGAGGGAGGTTTTTACAGAGCTTTGAGAAGTTAGGAAAATCCTTTCCTTTTAAAACCTCAGCATACTTACTGTAAAACCACATGCACATTATCTGACGCACACACCATCAGTATTGACATCTGCTTAGACAGGCATCTCCCTATCGACAGCCAGTAATGTGAGACACAGAAAAGTATCGATCTCTGCTACACGGAGATCAGTGAAACTTCTCCCTTTATCTGAGGATTCTTGTGCTGATGTTATTCACATTGTGTTACAGGGAACACTGGGAGGGCTGCGTCTGCAAAAGCTACCCATTCACGAGTAAAGTCCCCGGGTCTAGAAACTTCAGGGATCATTAGTTATCAGACAGAATAAACATTTGATTGAAACATGGATTTGTAACCTTTTCTGTATTAATTAGCAGGTGTATAATACTCACGAGAACCTTCACAGATCTTTATAGAATTGCCCATTTGCCTTTATACCTTATCATCCATCCCATTTTATGGGAAAGGTAGTCCATTAGGGTTCATTAGCAACGTCTTGTACTTCATTTCCTTTAATGGGAGCTGATACTTTTCATAAACCACTCCAGGTGCCACAGCCGTGATTAGCTTGTGGAGTTTTTTCACGATAATCTGTGCCATATTGAGCGCAGCTTTCATCCCCACATTCACCTTCAAGGGTTCACTTTGTCATGCTAACAGGGGAGAGTATATGTGTTTGGCTATATCCCTGATACCTCTGCCTTTTTCTTGCTGTTTCTTTTTCCTTTGCCAGAAGTCTCGATCGCACGCTCCAGTCAGGAGGAGAGGCGCTGTGGAGGTAATTTATATGTGTGTGTGACAGAGGGGGTGAGATAAAGAGAGGGGGGGATATAGCACCTGGCAGAAAACACGTACAGTATCATGGGCAACAAGATAGCTTTGCAATCCTGCTTAGCGGCACAGAAACTCTCAAGAAAATGCATCCAAGAAGCAGGAAAGAAGACGGTGGGCAGAGCTGATCTTATGTTCGCATTTTTTTAAATGCTTATTTCCTGCGATAAATAAAGCTCTCATTTCAAACTATCATATTCTGAGCAATCATCAAATTCTAAATGTATTATTATGTTAAGACTAAGGTTAAATGAGTACTTAAATGATGACTCATTTGCTATTATCAGCTGCTAATAGCTGTTACAGTGTTGCTAAGGGTACAGCAAATAGCATCCATTAAGCGTTTATATTTTTTCTTTAATCTTCTCTTCTCGTGCACACAGTGTGTAAACAGAGCGTGTCATCTCCGTGATAGATTGTTTTCCTCTTGCACAAAACAAAGAAGGGGGAAAAAAAGAGCAGCAACAAAAAATTATCTATTTTCTTAAGCAATACAGAAGGGTCTTTTTTACAGTAAGACACTCCGTGGTTACCGTATGAATTGCTGCTTCAATTGCGCTTCCGCCATGTGAATCGGCAGAAAATTACCCGCAGCCTCTCGCTCTCCTTCCAGACTTCAACCTCTTCCACATGATTGCCGTGGGGCTCAGCAGCTCCATTCTTGGCTGTCTGGTCACCCTGCTGGTCTACTCGTACTGCCAGCGCTACCAGCAGC
This sequence comes from Oreochromis niloticus, assembly GCF_001858045.2. Lineage (NCBI taxonomy): Eukaryota > Metazoa > Chordata > Actinopteri > Cichliformes > Cichlidae > Oreochromis > Oreochromis niloticus. Next base: position 21,135,475 of record NC_031974.2, read on the forward strand.
AGTCGCACGACGCCACCGTCATCCATCCCATTTCAGCCGCGCCGCTCAACACCAGCATCACCAACCACATCAACAAACTGGACAAGTACGACACCGTGGAAGCCATCAAGGTCTGTAGACTTTATTTGCCCCGGGTTCGCGGCGGGTCACGCTTGACAAACGTTGAGCTATTTACAGGCAACATTTCCTTACTGTTTGACTTAATCAGCTGACGTCCCCACTCTGAGTCAGTGAGCAACGGTTTGCCTCTTCCCCGGGTGTCAGCTGTGATTAAATGCACTTCTTACTGCATGACTCTCACTGTCACGCCACCTCCTGTCGTGCTCAGACACTCTCTAGTTGTGTAACAGATAGGCAGCTGTGCGTTCATCCTCACTCCCTGTGCTCCTCTGCTGTGTGTCTCAGTGTGCGACTGTTCTGTGTCAGTGGTCATACACTGCTTTCTCATAACATACAAAAGTGCAATTACTTATTAGAGCGAGTAGGAAGTCGGTGAAGAGGCTTTGCATCTGCACATTTGCCTGCTTTGTATCATTATTGCATCCTAAAGTGCAGGCAGAAAGTCGGATGTGTGAGAGCCAGTGAAGGAGATCCAGCTAGTCTCGAGGCACAAGCAGCCTCTTATCCACTGCTAGATCAGGCCTTTACTGCCAGACTGGGCAGCTGATTACTATTTGTCCACAGATACCCCGCACTCCAGCTGGGCTTTTCCAGGTTCCCAGTGCTCTTTATTAAAGGTTTAAAAGATAGTCTAGTGGAGCTCACTAGTGATAGGCAGCTATTCTAGATGTAAAAGCTGTTGTTTTGGCGCAAAGAAGGAATGCCTTTAGTACTACTTTATGTTTCAAATAAACATGTCAACCAGTGATGCACACAGTTTTAGCATTAGCATTCCTAGCATTTCCTAGCAAATGTACTGCAGCTCAGCCTGTACAAAAACAGTAGCTGTTTTTTTAGTCATTTTTGAAACAAAAAGGTCCTCGATGTCAGGCCCGCACGCGAAAGCAGCTTCACATTTCCAGGCGTCTGAAGTATAATAAAGTGTAATTTAGTTCTAGCATTACCCTGTTTTTCAGCGTAGCTTGCATTCATTTCCAACAGCAGGATTCACTTTTAACTTCACAATAGAGGATAATTATAGAACCATTGTGTTTGGGTCATGTGATAACGTCTCAGGTATTGCTGGCTGGGGTTATGAGTTTGTAAACATGGCCAATTCTAATAAAGAGCAATACATAACAATGGTATGTTCAGTGGTACACACAGCGCCTGTGTGTACCATTCAGAGCTGGATTTCAGACATACGTAAACACATCAGAGAGGGTATTTTTATATTAAACAATGGCTTTTTTTATTCAAAAACCTATGGGGCGCCGCTTGTAAAGTGAAACATGCTGAAATTAAGGGCAACATTTTTCCATATTTAGCTCAAAACCTTGCAAAAACATTTTTTTTTTGAGTCATTTTTTACAACATTTAGTAATATATTTGTAACTTTTCATATTTAAAACACAATTTTAAATGTTAAATCTAAATTACGAAAACCTCCAGAGGCCTCTAATAAAATAATAAAGATCTCACCTTGTAGACATTATAAATGAAAAGTATCAGTTCTACACACTGGTTTCCAATGCTGAAATATCCAAAGGTTGACACTATAGACTGGATATAAGATCAACATGGTCACTCACAGGTTTGTGAAATATTTTGAAGCCTAGGGGATGGATTTGACTGAAAAAAAACCCCCCAACATTCATAAGCTATGTACATGTATTTTACTGGTACTATTATTAACATAATAAGCACTATACTGTATTAAATAAGACATTAGTGATTGAAGCCATAGACTCACAGATTCAAGTGTTTGCATAGGTCTGAAATAAAGTGATAGTGTTTTATTGACTTTTTAAAAAATCTAACTAAAGAAGTCACCCCCTAGTGGCCATTAGAGCGAATTGATATTTCATCCGTGTTTTGATTACAGTCTATGATTGCCATATCACCTTTGATTAGCTGGTTAGCTGTGATCAGGTTGTGACTATAGTGAGGGAGGACTTAGTGAACAGTTATTTGAACATCTTTATCTTCAGGAGTTGAACAGTCAGTATGATACTACAGGAATCCAGATAAATAAGCACTTTTTTAACAGCTTTGCGTTCCTTTGCAAAGGTTTTTTTATGCTGTACACCATCAGGGGGCACCTTCACTATCAGAAACTGCCTATATTATAAACTAAGTGAATACCTGGATCTCTGTTTGCAAAACCACTTCACAGTTATGAAAATGTTTTGTATAACTGTCAGAGTGTGAACAGATCCGCTGGCTCGAAGCAAACTTCTCTGAATGTTATTTCATTGCAAAATGAAGGTGTGAGGAGCTTCATCTGTCATGCAATTAGAGTCAGGAGCATGGAGCATAATTCAGTTAGAGCAGTTGCAGATAGAGGCGGATATGAATATAGACACTCCATGCGAAAATACAAAAGGAGGTGCCTGACAATTGAATAATGTGTGATTTTCCAGAAGCACATTCTGCCTCCAGCCCTCTCTCTGTGGGCCTAAACAGTTCAGATGTTGCAGTGAATTTTCAACCATTAAGTGTGCAAAACCATAACATGCTTCTTTTAGGTGTGTACAGGAAGGACTCGTGAACACCTGACGTCGTATTTTAGCGGATTTATCTCAGATCCTGATGTTGATGATGCATTTGTCGTTGTTGTTATTATACACAGTGTATCACAGACACACTTCATACCGGTGTCCTGGAGTATTTCCAGCTGTATAGTTTATGATCGCAAAGCTCACCGTTAAGCTGCACTTTTATGTACAGTGTATCATATTTCCAGGCTTCCTGTAAAACAGAATATGGCCTTAGGGTTTCTCTGAGATGACTCTTGCCCGTTCCTCTCCTCCTTGCAGCCAGATGTGTCGGTACTCTTGCCCTTGGACGACCCCGCCATGCACCAGCCTCTCTCTTCTAATATGGGGGTGTCTATGCGTGGACTGGAGATTTTCTACTAACCACTGACCTCTACAACATCCCGCCTTTTGACTCTTCCCCCCCACAACAGCAATTTGACCCAAACCACTACTACTTCTGCTACCGCTACTACTACTGCTACATCCTGTTCCCCACCGTGCCCCGCCCCTCCACTTCCTGTGGCTCTTCCTGTGTGTGGCAGGTTGGAGTACAGTACTCTAGTTTCTCTTTCTCTGCTCAGACCCTTTCATCCCTCCATCACGAAACCCTCCCTTCTCCCTCGCAGCTTGTGAGAAGGCAGTGTATCCCATCTTTATGTTTCTCTTAAAAGCGCCTCCATGTGCATGTTTTTCTTTCCGTGTCCGTATTCCTTGTTTTGTTTCTTACTTGATGGTTTTGATTTGTTGGGTTCTTTTATTAAACTCCTCTGTTACCTCTCTTTCACTGATTCTACTTTATAGTTAAAGATACGTTTGCTTACAAATACAGACAAATATAATCACTCCTGAGCCAATTAAAAGCATTTAAGGCAAGATGAAGTAGGTGATGCTAACAAGCATCGTAGCACATCTGTTTGAAAGCAGCCATGGGGCCACCTGCAGAGACACATAACCGTCTCCGGGGCGGCAGGAGAGTTGATTGCATTCCCTTTGTGTGCAAATCACATAATGGGAATGAAACAAAATATATGAGTTTTTTGTCCGGCACACTTGTTCCCTATCAGTGTCAGTCGGAAGCATCCATCAGCTGCAAACGCAGCATCATCAAGTGTTCAATTACGGTTGCCCCCAAGGGACTCCCAGCACACACTCCACTACAGCAGACTGGAAATGAACACATCTATTTGCCAAATTGCTGATGTTGTATTGAGCACCACATCAAAGGCATCACTCCATGTTTACCATGTCACGCGGGGACAGAGAAGATGCCCCCATGGCTCATCCTTATTGTTTAACAGAAAAGTGACTCTCACATGATCGATTTTTATGGCTTAGATTGTCCTGAGGACCAACAATCCAAGGGCCATAAAAACTGCTGATGCTGTGTATTAGAGATGACAGAGGTGGACATACGGATGCGCATCAAAATAATTTAGCCCTGTGGTGGCTTATCATTTTTCCAGCCTGTTTGCAAATGCTTTGACCTTGCACTGTGGAAAGTATGTTTCATTCACTGAGCGGCCCCTCATTGATTTGTGTTGCTCCCTTTTTTTTTATTTTGGGGAGGGTTGCTAGATGGATTTGCTTTTACCTTGCCATCTGGGCTGAATAATCACTTGATCCATGTGTCGGAAACAAGTCCGTACTGACTCAGCTGCCTTCCTTCTCTCCTTCTTCTCTTTGTTCTTCTTATGTTCACAGGCCTTCAACAAAAACAATCTGATTCTGGAGGAAAGAAATAAGTATTTCAACCCACAGCTTGCCGGGAAGACCTATACCAATGCATACTTCACCGACCTCAACACCTACGATGACTATTAACCCTCGACACCTACCTTATCATCGAATCGGACTTTCTTCTTTTCTTTGTGCTTTGTATTGAGATTCGTCACACCACGCGTGGGACAAGCCCACTCTGAGACTCTATGGCAGCTGGTATGTAATTAAACACAGACACACAGTGTTGCCAACAGAGGGAAATCCCCACTTTCTCTCAGGTGCCTTGAGGTACACTTGGAAAGCTCAATGTTTTGGGGGTATATCTTGCCTTGACTCTCACTGAGAAATAGACAACTGGATTTCCTGATGTGGATTAAACAAAAACAAAAGAAACAACAAAAAAAACAACAAAAAAAAATCTAAGAAGGGAAAAAGAAGAACTCACGTCAACGAGACTTTGGGAACCGTAATCCCTTTTAACTTTCCTGTGACGCCTCTAAAACAGACCTGTATTTGTAATGATTGGAAATAACCACAAATTGCTTTGCATGACTTCATCTGATGTGTTTTCTCTGCCTTTCGGTTTGATTTTGCATGATCGATCGCATTCCACGGTGTAGGGGGCATTTTGGTTTTTGGTTTTTGTTTGCTGGGCTTAGATTCAGGGCTGGTTTTGGATGTCATAAAAAAAACAAAGGCTGCGGTGATGCCTGGTGGCTTTACTGCAGCAGCAGTCTCCAGGCAGATCAATATCTACCCCCAGCCCCAGAATCAGGATGTAGTTATTTGAAGTCTGTGGTCAAGTTTGTCCATGTTTTTCTTTAGTTTGCTTTTCGTTCCTCTAGCAGCTAGAAGTGTTTAAACTTTCAATGTAAAATTTTTTTCTGTTTTTCATTTTGCTTTTAAAGATTACATGTTTTTCTTTGTTTGTTTTGTACAGGAAGTTCAGTTTGAATCCCCTGTCTGTGGGTTTTCTAAATACATTTATTCGGTGTGTCAAGTGTTAAAAGAACATTTTCCTTTCAAAAGAAAAAAAGGTTTATGTACGTTCTGGCAAGTAATTGGGAGTATTCATTTCAGCCTGCATCAAGTTTTGTCCTCGTCATTGTACTTTTTATATATTTTTTGTAAAAAAAAAAAAATGTTTTTGAATTTTGATAGTGCTCATTATTATTCTTTGGCTTCTGAGCTAAGTGTTTGTGAGAGCAGGCATTTGCTGTACAGATGGTGCAAAGTAGCAACTACTGTTCTCCTGAAAACCCAACTGGAGTGCTACTCATATACTGTAAGATGACATTCACTCATTAAGTTGAGATCTTTCTGTTCAGAGTGTATAACCAAATATTAGGTTATTCAATGGTTTAGTTGCGACTAACTCTTTTTACATGTTTGCTTGTGTTACTGTGCATAAATTAAAACTGCTTCGTACACAAACTTGTCAAGGTGTGAATTCTACACGTTTAGTTTCTCGCGGTTTCATCTGTAAAGTGTCAAAGCAATACATCACATGACTGCTTATTACCTCTGTGGCTCTAATGAATGACCTAAAGAGGAGAAAACAGAGATGATTTAAAGCTGCGATTCCCAACCAGGGGACAGGTTAAAGCACTCAGGAGGTAATTCTGCAGTAGCCAAGGGATTGGTGCACGTTTGAGTTCAAATCTGAAAAAAGTCAGTTTGAGAATTTTGTGGATCTGCACAGGTTGAAGCAGAAATGTTAGTTTACTGATAGCGACAGAGAAGCAGTGCCAACAGAGAGTTGCTATTTGGGCCAAAGATGCAGACCAACAATCTTCCTCACATAGAAATAGCCAAGCAGCGACTCAGTCAGGAACAACGGAAATTTCTGATATTTCAAATGTAAATCTTAATTTCACTGTCTCAAGCATATGTTTGAGACAGCTTTAATGCGTAAACTGCAAATGACACACTGTCTTGCCTCATGTCTTCATCCAGCTGAGGATAAGCAGAAGATTTTTTTGTTTTTATTTCTTCAAGCGGCCATTTGTGTCTATGCGCACCATCAATGAACCAAAATAATTCAAAGAACAGACACAGGTTGACATTTTTAAGTAAAAGATTCACACACAAAAAACAAAGAAACATACATGAAATGTTATTTTTTTATGTTAATCTACAAGTTTTAAAATTTTAGTGAACATAAAAAAATAACAACTTTGGCCCGGTTTTCAAATTCTGTTACAAATACAGTTAGGGTATAATGATTGGACAGCATGTGTCTTTAATGACTGAAACAAGAAGTGGGTGCAGGATTTTCTCTAATCTACAAACTACAAATGCACATAGTCCCAAGTGAAAAGCATACACACAGGCTCGAACATATACATACTCTCACTTAAATCTTTTAATAATTGGTGCAGAAGGTTCCACAATGTCTGAAAGGCTGTTAACTGCCAAGGTCAGTTCAAAGTCCAGAGTTTTCTGGATGTAATGACACTTTACCAAGGTCTGGAAAAAGACCCAAACTGTCACCCCGATTGGTTAGAAATTGATAAGGATGTTCAGGAACAACCCAGGAAGATGACTCCTTCTGGAAAAAGGTTTTATGGTCAGACAAGACAGACTGAGTTATTTGGCAACAATGACAAGCAGTATGTTTGGAGGAGACTTTCAACCCTATGAACACTGCAGGAGTGGCAAGCATGGTGGTGGTAGCATCATGCTCTGGGACTGTTTAGCTGGCAGTGGTACTGATACAGTGCACAGAGTGGATGGAATAATGAAGGAAGACTATCTCCAAATGCTAGTGCGAGCATTTTAATCCTGTGTGTATACTTTTCAAGTGTATGTGTGCATTAGAGAAAATCTAAAAGAAATCTAAACTTGTTCGAGTTTGAGCTAATATGAATAAATACATGAAATTTTATGCTAAACACACCAAATAAATTTTTGAATAAGCAAATAATAAAAAATAAAAGAGAGGGTATATCCGTCAGTTAAAATAGCCAGATATATATATAAAAATAAGACTCTCATTTTTGGTTTAATTGATAACCACCACCACTTAGATTGATTACCTAAAAGTATTGATGAATAAATTTTGGCTAACATGCTGGAAAGGTAGCTGAAATAGCAAACTGAAGCTGTGAATTAAAATCTGCTTATAAACTGTTAAAGGAAAAGGATGGAGTGCTCACTCACGCCTGGAGGAGGTCCCAGAACAGAAACAGGATACACTGGGGAGATTGCAGCTCTTTCGGCTGGTTTGGGAGCGCCTCAGTGTGGCTGGGGAGTGAGGTCTGGGCTTAGTCTGCTCCCCCTGCAACTACAACCCAAATCAGTGGCAGAAAATGAATGGATGGAAATCTTCATCTAAGTGTTATGGATAAATTGTTATAACTGGTTAATAAACACAAATGGAGCATTGACTGAGATAGTAAATTCATAGCTATGTCTGATCCAGTTTCAAATTAGTTCATATGAACAGATTTGAACCTAACTGTGTTTTACGAAGTGGGTCCTTGAGTCCACCTTATACAGAAAATTGTGAACCCCTCACATGTATTTAAGTCACTCACAGGTGTGAGTCGCCTCTGTCCAATGTGGCTCATCTCACAACTTTGGAGACTGTGATATTCCTCAGGCTAAACACTGTAAAACCACAGCAGCTCAGGCATGTACCAGCACTTCATAAATCACCCAAAACCAGAGGAAGAGACTCCCTCCACCTGTTTTTAAAGGAGTCTTCAGCGGGGCCCTGCGGTGACAAATGGCATCAGCATCGGTGGAAGGATACGTGAAGGATACAAATCGCGTGAGACAGCAGGGTAAAGGTTGTTGGGTCTCAAGTCCGAACTCTAATCTGTATGATTGGGTGTAATACCACACACCGTGCTGTTCTCCATCAACCTTCAACCTGACGTCCCATCTGTGTGCAGAGGGTAACGGGAGGGGGTGTTATTAATCACCCCGCTGTTTGGTTGGTTGAGGGTCTGACTTCAGAGAATTAATCTCTCTTTACCTTGACTTCATTCTCGCAACCTGAGTAAGAAGAAGAGATGCAGCAGTAGACACACAGATGGTTGTGTACAGAAGGGGCTAGGGGGCAGCGAATGTAAGAGCAGTTGTGTATATGTTAGTGTGTGCAGCTGGGAAAACAGTGTGAATGTCTGCAAGAGACTTCATTTCTCTCAGTATTGGTTAGTCTCCAAACACCTTTTCAGTCTATGTGCATGTTATATAAATCAGCAATTTGTTCCACACTGACCTCAACTAACCTTGACTGATGAGTCATTACTGGATGCACACATAATGTGTGTATATATGTATTCATTGCGCGCACACACAGACATACACACACATATACAGCCTAAACAGAAGCACTCAAGTTTTCTTGGGCACTTTTATCCTCCCATGAATTTGGCAGCAACACGAGCTATGCGGCTCGTAGTCAGTCAGACACATGTGACATTCCACTTTGACAGCAGGGGCCAGCACGATAAATGACTTTCTCAAAGTGGCATTTGGGGACTGCTAAAGGTCACAGCTAAAGGTCACAAGAGCAGGTCTGGTGCATGTCAGAGAAACCGACTGTGTGAGTGCCTGCATGTGTATAAAAAAGTCAAGGTGTCATGAGATGTCACTCGCAGGATGAGATGGAGCACATTCTGCGATTTGTATATTAAAGAGGCTTTAAGGGAATGAATGTTTGAGCCGAACAAATCGGGCGTTGAATGTGACAGAAAACTATTTAGGACCTAATGAGCTCTGTGATTAAAAAAGTCTCAACACCTAGATTGTCAGCTTCTGACTTTTGAGCTGGTTGTTGAGGTTTTCTCAGTTTTTCTCTGTATTACTGGAGGAGCTTTACCTTATAATAAAAAGCACCTTCAGGCAACAGTTGTTGGGATTTGGCGCTATATAAATGCAACTTAAGTGAAATGAATGGAATAAGTTTGAAAGTTAACTATGGTGTCATCGGATACCAGAAAAACTGATCAGGCTCCCATTATTTTTAGGCTTCTGCTGTTTGCACTAATTAGGAAATGTTAGCATGCTAACGCACTGTCCCAAAGTGGAAATGTTTTCGCGACTGTAAGCATTTACGCATGCTTGTTCCACTGGCTTCACAAATAAATAAATAAAAACTAAATTGGCTAAAATAGAAAGAGAAACATCAAAAATAAAATATCCCTTCTGTCTCGCTTAAACTCAGCATGTGTGGACAAGTTGGCAATCTATTGCAGTGCTTAATACATAGATGAGCATCGTAAATGTTGAGATTTTAATGATTTTTTTCTTTATTTTTTAAAACATTTGTACTTTGGCTCTCATTCCTGTTGCAGTGGGAATACAAGCAGGCTGTGGTTACTGAAATAAGCAATTACTTAACTTGCTTGTGACTTCAAGTCTAAAGCAAATGAATCAGTATTAAATCAGAATCAGTATTTTTTCCCAAAAATCAGATAATGATCGGTCTGTTTAAATGAGTTTGGGTCCAGCATCATCTTTCTCTTTTGTTTAATAGAGTTTTGCATTTGTGCAAGACAAAGATTTTGGTCTTTTAGTATTGTTTTTGTACAAGTCAAATATCACACTCAGAGACTCCTGAACAGATATATGTAAAGATGATGATAGAAGGATAACTGAAGGGGTAAAATGCTTTTTAAAATCCTTATTTTCCTTATATTAATCAAATAGAATTGCATATTCCATACATTTAGTTTCTAAGCTAAGATAATTAAGTCCTCTGAGACACTTCAAGTCGGCCACAGAGTGTGAGAGGCCTTTGAGTCTCGCCCATATTATGACAAAACACAAAATTATTTTTATTTCTTTACTTTTAGAATCAGCTTGACGGGGAAAACATGACCTGTTTCCAATTAGCCGAATACACAGCTTTCTTTTTTCACTGTTTTTGTGTGAATCAAACTCTTAAAAAAAATTCTTTTTTTTTTCTTTCAGCTGCTTCCTTTAAGCTTATATGTGTATCATTAAAGTATCTTTGTACAGGTTTTAATTAAATACATGTCTGAATAATTGGCAGGTCATAGTGTTTTGTTTTTATTTACCCTTTTCCCCACATATAGCCATTTTTTTATTGTTTTTATTGTGTTAGTGTATGTGATGTGATTGAAAGATGGCACAAGTTTGCTAAAAATTTCATTTTCCAAATATGAGCCAGGCTTCTCTGTGCAGGTAGCAGATTTGCTCATAAAGCATTCAGGAGCTCTGGTAATTAGCAGCCTGTATACAGAGGCCTCTGAGTGGCAAATAAGGCCAGTGAGTGAGATTGTTCCTGTCAGGCAGGTAACAGAGCGTGAACATCCCATTAAACACCTCTTTTTCCTCTCAAGATCAGATTTTCTCTCTTTCGCATGGATTGCTGTGCTCGAGAGCGGTCTTTCTGCACCTCCCCGAATAGACTCACCACCCCCGTTAGCACCGAAACATCAGCAGGACCGAGTTGACAAATTCCCCAAAATGATGTCCCCCTGACAACAAGTGGCTGCTGCTGCAGCTGCCATTGTTATTCAGTGCCTGTGGTTAATCAAGCCCACGGTCTTTAGTCATTTGTTTGTGTGGAGGAAATCAAAAGAAGTTTAAGCAAAGTCTGGGACAGGACTCACATACAGTCAGGAGAGAAAACCGAGTGATGAATGGGTGCTGAAGCGTTGCGTTTGCATGAGTACGGAGAAGTGACGGCAGTAGATGTTGACTCAACTACCCCGGGGAAAACGGAAAACTGCTGAACAATTTATGAGCTGTCATGAAATGTTGTGTTTTTTGCAGTAGGAAAATAACACCGATTACCGACGATTGTTACGCAGTGGAATCCTTGAGCGAGGAAGGCATGGAAGTACAGTAAGCGCAGTTCAAATTAGTTTTAAAAGCAAGAGCGCCGCATTACCTCACACTCCCTCTCCGTCTCTCCCCACCTGAGGCCAAGGTGAAGCCGTGTGGATTTATCGCTTTATTTGTTGTTACTTGTAAATAGACTGAGTCAGACAGAAGATGCTTTAACTATCCCGCAGAGCATTGGAGCATCCCCTTAAGTGTAATTTTTTTCTCCACACGCTTGTATGTTTTGAAGCAAACGTTCCCTAATGCAGCTTCAGTCCAGATTAACATTACCATGTATTCAAAGCAAACAGATGAGAAAGATTTTTCAAAGCAGCTCTAATCTCCATAACATCCTTGCTGCCACGCTTAAAGAAAAATATGTTTTCGAACAGCGACATCTTTGAGGAAAATTGTGTTTTTGCCACTGAGTCTAAGAATCCTACACTCATTAGGCTACATTAGCATCTGCTCTTGGGTGTTACTTTCCAAGTTTCCAGACAGAAAAGCAGCCTCTTCTTTCTTTATTTCCTGCACTCTCTTTTGTTTTTCCCTTTATTCCAGGCAGAAGGAAGCACAACTTCCAGCAGGGCTCACGTGCAGATCTGTGTGGGCAGATAGGAAGCTGGCACGACGCTTCCAGTTCCGTTATGCCAGACTGAAGGATGAATGTCACCGTAGGCACTAATGCCAATTGAGAGATGGTACCATAGATTCCACCCTGAGACATCTGGAATCCCAGGTGCCCTTCCCAACCGATCCAGGTCTCAGCTGCAGGAAGCCAGGAGTCCTCGTGGATGCCAAAAGCTTCGCAACACCAGCCAAGCTACACTGAGCCTTATCGGCTCCACCAGAACCCTTTATGGGCCTATTCACCTCAATCAAAGCTGTTATTTAGGTAACGAGCCAAGATGGCGGATATCGCTGCGCTCCAATTACCCACTATGTCTTCTCCATGTTTCCTTGCCAACTTCCCCACAAGACCCGATTCTACTCATCTTTCCCAGCTGCTCTGGCGATGTTCCCCTTCTTCAGTATCTGCGCGGCGCGAGACCTTTCAGAACAGAAGGGCTCTGTCGGCGCTAGATTCACTCGCAAGAGATGACTGCCACGGTGTTTAGCGGGTCTTATCAATAGTGCAGAAGTGTCTCTCAAAGTGCAACGTCTCTGGCAAATACTGGTGTCCAACAAACTTCCAGAGGGCCATAGCCAGACCTTTCTTAATAGCATGGTGATTATATGGATCGAGTTTAAAGAGCATTAATTGCCATTTGCAATAAGACTCGGTCACTGCAAATGGATGTTTGCTGCAATCAGACATGTGTTTCTGTTGATATATAACACTCAAGTGATTACCCATTTTATACATCTTTAATTTTTTTAGATCAGTTAAATCTTGCTGTAGTTTAGCCTTTAAGCCTGTAAGTAATGTCGTGATATTACCAGTGTTGGTGTCATTACTCAGTAAAAGTAACGTGTTACAGATTATACATTACTTTTCTCAGAAGTAATTTAATATGCTTAGCCAGAGAAAGTAATCTGTTACACTACTCATTACATCACTTTCTTGTTGCGCTGTAAAACATTACCCCGTATGAACACAAAGCCAGCAACACAAGGCAAAGACGAAAAACAGACGAAGAAAGACTTCACAGCGATCGCCTGCAGGGATTCTACTTTAAAACAGGCAGATAGAGAAGCTGCAGACTGCTCGTCAATATTTTTGTTACTTGTTGAAGTTCAGTATCTGGTTGCTGGACTGAAGCTTAGTGCTAGCGTGCTGCAAAGAGCCAAAGTTGTGTTAGCAGTTTCTCTTTTGCGCAATAAAAATAAAAGTGATGTCCACTCCTCAAAAACGGCATCACTGTCCCGCCCATTCACTTCTTACTTGTTTAACTTTTAAATTGTCTGATGGCCCTTTTTGACCTTTTTGTTTTTCATGCTTGATGTAAAGACAGTAAACACAGAACATGCTAATTTGCTAATGATAGCAAACATGGCAAATCATGTAGCTCACGCTGAGCTCCAAGCTGCTCCTGATAGCAGGTGAGCTCCACTGGTGTCTGTGTGAATGGGTGGGGGGAAAAACAAAACAAAATATATTTTTAAGTGCCATAGAACAGCTAAGGTAAAAAGGCACAGATAGTTCACTATTTAAACCTTACATCAGCATTTTAGCACTCTCATTGTAATAGGTACTCTATGCTGGCATGCTGACATCAGCATTTAGTTCAAAGCCTCACAGAACTAGACCTGGGCTCTCTTTGTTTCAAATGCAGATACGTTGTTAAACTACACTTTATTTCTATGTGTGGATGATCCAATGCGTGTGTTACCCTTTACTCCCATACATCTCTGCCACAAAAGATGTCTTATTTCTAGTATTTTTTACCAGTGAGCATCATAGCGGATAAACTTCATACAGAATTTGAAATCGCTATTTGTTCTCTTACTCACTCGCTGCAGACCTCACTTTAGCGCAGCTTTGATCAAGTGCAGCTTCAGTGGAGTTTTTCATCTTGAGATGACTCTAGACAAGCAATTAAAGGCTGAACTCATCAAAACAAAGCAATCGCCTATGTTGCCGGAGTAAACATATGTCCTTAACCTGTAGTTCATAAAACTCGCACTGAAGGCTAATCGCAGGTAATTTAGCAGAGAAAATTGTCTATGTTATAATGCACAACATTGGATGACAGGAGCACCAATTGCTGATCATTAAATATTTAGTTATGTCGTGGGTCACCATAAATGGGCAGCACAACGTGACCGCCACGTGGGAGGCATTTAAGACTGAAATATAAGAGACCACTTAATGTGTTGGGAATATTTTGATCATCATAAAGGCTGTGCCCAGAGGGAAGGTGCGTGTACACTAACTCCCCCTCATTTATTTGAAGAGTTAATGCATCTGACAGGTACAAATGGCCTTCATTATTCTTGTTTTCCCAGTTAGAAATGATTTTCTGGTTATTGCAGTAAAGGTGAAGACCAGAGTTTTCCAATTCAGTGATCAAAGGCAGTGAATCTGAAGTAGTAGACCTCTGGCTGGTGCGATGAACCTGCCTGAATAAGAAGATAAGAAAAGAGGGTTTTGTATTTTATTAAGCATTGCGAAGGTTAAGTGTGTTCAGATCCATTTGGATTCATTTGTTGGGTGAAATGCACCTGAAGTTACATTGTAAGTACTGCAAATGTTGAATTTCAGTGAGGTCTCCAGCTTGAACTGTCCAACCTGATCGATCAAACCAACAGAGAAAGCAAACTTGCCTGTGAAAAAAAATATTAGAGGAAATTATTGATAAGTAAAAACCCCCAAAATGTTTGAGATGTTGAATATGGCACAGACATTTATGGATATTTTATCAGGTAGAAGGAATAATCTAAAAAAACTCTGAACTCATTCTTCTGCAGCCGTTCTGTTTCATTGTGGAGCTGCAGTTTAGCCCAAATGTTATTCAGCTCCACTCTCAGAGTCATCACCTCCAACTTGTGCTCCTCAGCGCCTTTCACTCCGTGTAATTCTCAAGTCCACAGCATCTAATCTGGTTTGTTGCTCTGAGGCTGTCGACAGAAAAGCAAGGACAGTTCGTATCACATTTAAATTTAATCATGGTAAACAGTAGAGGTTATGGATGTCTGAAAGCTTATTAAAAAAACATGCTAATCATTAAAGGATAATGCTAGCATGCTTTGTAAATTCTAATGTAATTTATGCAAATGACTTTGAATTGATCAGAAAGTGTTGGGCTTTAATGCAATTACAGTTTATCTGTGATAAAAATGATGAAGAGTAAAGACATCTCAAAGTTCAGTCTAGTAAATATAAAATTATGCAATATATGGTGCCGTGCAAAAGTTTTGTCCCACTGCTGATTCCTTTATATTGTGTTTTGAAGGATCCAGACTTTCTTGTAATGTGTTAAAGTGGTCTTGCAACAGATCATTGGCTCCTTTTTCACCAATTTTCAGTCCAGTCCTTTTCTTTGAAACACTTAAGACTCACCTATGAAACTTTCAGTAATAGAAAAGGCACTTAACTTAAGTGAACTAGCTCTCCAAAAGTTAATTTTGTTCATCTGGACGTAGCGTTTTGTGGGAGAAACGTTTCGTCACTCATCTAAGTGACTTCTTCAGTCTCAGCTGACTGCAGGTTTCCCCAACCTTATAATCAGTACATTGCATAATGACTGAAACCAGACCACTGAAGGAACAATGGGCTGGGAGGTCAGTTCCTTAATCTTAATTATGCAAATTCTCATGACCATTGATCAACAACCACTGACCAAAACCCACTGATCAAAGCCCACTGATCAATGGCCATGAGTACCGTTCACAGAGAGTTGGGGAATGGCTGCAATCACAGCATTGTAAGATGGTGAAAGATGTACCCTTAGGCCCCCTCCTCAATTCAGAGATGGTCTTTCCCTTTTCACGTAAATGGCCTCGTTGACTCCGCACTCAAACCAGCGTTCCTCCCTGTCCAGGATGTGAACATCCTCATCCTTGGAAGAGTAGGGATGGGTACCGGTTCTGACATAAACGGTAGTAACCAGACCGAAAAGCAGTGCACATTTCGGTGCTTTATTTCGGTGCTTTTTTTTTTTTTTTTCATGAGATGTCATACACTTTGGATTCTAGCCGATCATTTTACCTTTACAGGATAGTAGGCGGGCCCAGGTACGTACGTTCTTTTAGAGCAGAGCTACAGATTAAAAATGCCCAAGGCGAAGCGGTCAGAAGTCTTGCTGTACTTCACAGCAAAAGGTGCAAACTCAGCAGCCTGCAACAAGTGCTTTAAGCCCCACGCCCCCGGTACCGGGAGCAAAAAGGAGGAGATCACGTTTAATCGGTTATAACACGGGGTGAGAAATATAAGTCCAGACATGTGTGGTATCCACAGAAACCTCTGAATCTCAGCTAAAATGTCATATAAACCATTTCTACAACCACCAAACTCAACGAAAACAAGCCATGATTAAACGAGCAGTTATGTAAATGCGCACAAGTCCGCTAAACAAACAAGGCGAACCAGAAATTCTCCAGACTTCATGTAACCATGAAGTTATCTTCATGGTTATCTTCCAGAATATCACCAATTCCAAACACCAAGTTTCACCACACTCTGACCAAAATTCATTGACTGAGCCGCAAAAGAAGACCACAAAAACACACAGCGGCGCAAATGCGCTAAGACAGAAATTGGCTTACTGTCCCGATTTCCTCCGTTATTTTCGCCGGTAGCCGGTAGCCACGTGATTATCAGCAGTTGCCACGCCTACCTAGCCGCATCAGAGCCGTTTTCCGTCAACCACCTCCATTTTAGACCCACCTATAGACACGTGACTGGACAGACGTCACATGCAGTAAATTTGGGCCCACGTGGGTTTTGGCCTTGGAACGTCTGATTGGTTGAAGTAAATGGTAAATGGTCTGTATTTATATAGCGCTTTCTAGTCCCTAAGGACCCCAAAGCGCTTTACATATCCAGTCATTCACCCATTCACACACTGGTGATAGCAAGCTACGTTATAGCCACAGCCACCCTGGGGCGCACTGACAGAGGCGAGGCTGCCGGACACTGGCGCCACCGGGCCCTCTGACCACCACCAGTAGGCAACAGGTGAAGTGTCTTGCCCAAGGACACAACGACCGAGACTGTCCGAGCCGGGGCTTGAACCGGTAACCTTCCGATTACAAGGCGAACTCCCAACTCTTGAGCCACGATCGCCCCTAGTAACGTGAACGTGGCATCGTTACTGTGACTCTATTGGCTCAAACAATTAAAAAGAGGTGTCAATCATGCAAACTGACCAAAAGAAACCAAAGTTACAGCCCCTCAGAGTTTAAAGGGCCAGAGGCCAATTAAACGCTCCATGCGCATGGCAGAAAAGGGCCATTACCATGTGAATGTGTGGTTAATTCTTCAAAAATGTATTTTTAAAAAAAAAGCATTTTTAGGCATGTTAATAAAGTAAATTAATTTCTGCTCTTAAATACCTAAAAAATTCAACTGGCATGGTGTCCAATTGTGTGCTAAAATTGGACATTTTTGTACAACGTCTGGATATTCATGTATTGACAGCGCTGTAATTTTTCACTGTTTCACTTTAAAAACATAAATCTTTGCACAGATGATGTTTATATGTTGGTACGGTTCTTATCATTTTGCAGAAAAAAAGAGACCGCTAAAAATAAAAACATAGGTTTTTGGACAAAGTTTGTGTTCTCCATTCTTTAAGCACCGGTTTGAGCACCGTTTAAGCACCGGCAGTGTTTCAAAAGTACCGATTTGGCACCGGTATCGGATACAACCTAAACGATACCCATCCCTATGGAAGAGTGTCCACTGGCCTAGACTGCAGAGTCCTGGCCTGACGAGGTAGCTCCTCTGCTTCTTCCTTCCTTCTGGCATAGATTACACAAGAAATAGTCCAAAAACTGGAGGGAAGAATCTACATTTGGAGAGACGTACAACAGTGAGTGTCTGCAGCCATGTGTAAAACACGGCGGAGGGTCTGTCATGTGTTGGGCTGCATCTCAGCCAGTTTTTGGATGTGTTAAAGAATAAAGGTGGTCATACCAAACATTGACTTTCAAGCTTGTTAGAATTGTACAAACTCTGATTTTTGCCTTATTTACTGTATTTCCATGCATCCTTTCACATGTTTGAATAAATCACTACACCTATTTCCAATTTTCCTCGAAAAACATAAAGAAATGATGAAATAATGTCCCTTCATCACAAATTAACCCAAAGCTTTGTGCTAGTCATTCATATACTGGTTTGTTTTAGTTGAGTGAAAACATGAGATGAGTCTTTGTATCATACCTATTACTCCTTTCTCCACATCCTCTATATTATTATCTTTGGAGCTGCACTTGAGTCTCAGTGGTACTCAATACTGCTATAAAAATGGCCACTTCTTTGCTCTGATTGCTTAGGTCTCCCTCACTGGCGGCCACTCTCTGTTCAACAGAGTGTGGCAGCCAGTGCTTCTGCTGATAGCACTAAAATTGTAAAGAGGGAAAAAAGCATGAGTCGCTGTTATGCATTCAACAGCTACTCAACAAAATCCAATCTATTGTAAATACAACCATAACAAATCTAATGAAAATATTCAAAGCATAGCCTCAAGCAAAATTCATCTGTGGCATGCCTGAAATGAAATATTTGAATCAATATTTCAAAATACACACACACACACGCAGCATTGGAAGCCATAAAAAAAGATGCCTTTAAACCAAACTTCAAACAAACTCAGATTGACTTTGTGGAAACCATTTGAGCTTTTACATCCAAATGTCTTGTATTCCACTGCAAAGCTGACGGTTATGAAGCGAGAAATGCACCCATACGCCCGTGAACCACTGTGGATATTATTTCTGCATTCACAAAGTCAGGATCTCATTTATTGTCATCCTCAGAAGAATAAGCAATTCTCCAGTGTTGTTATGATTCATCTGTTCATAATATTCCTGGCAGAGCTTGTGAGATGTACCATACCCTCAACCTTTGTGTGTACTTTTACTTTGTCATGTTTTGAATATTTTTAATAATAGTGCTAGGAATAGCCCATTCATTTGGTTTTGGATACGGTTTATACGCTTCAATAATTTCAAGTAATGTGGCCATGTTTCACTGGTGCCATTCACAAAATATACGGAAATGCTCCATGGCTACACTATGTTTGTTTTTGTTTTTTTACACATTTCAATGTGGTAGCCCGGCCATCTAAAACAGCAACTACCTGAACATCAGCTAGATAACTAACTTGCTAATTTGTACTAAACACAAACTGGAGATGAGGAATTTCAGCAAACTGCATCCCAGCTTCAGAAAAGCAACATAGAAAGATGATGGTCTGGTGACATATCATCCCTCAGCCACAAACGGGGTCGTCACAGCCGATCACTCATCTGGATGTTCCTCAGCTAAGATGAGTCCAGAATATACTCAGTAGCTCTTTGGGT
This sequence comes from Oreochromis niloticus, assembly GCF_001858045.2. Taxonomy (NCBI): domain Eukaryota; kingdom Metazoa; phylum Chordata; class Actinopteri; order Cichliformes; family Cichlidae; genus Oreochromis; species Oreochromis niloticus. The sequence continues at coordinate 21,154,608 of NC_031974.2, forward strand.
CTGTGTAATTGACACTAAAATCAATTGTACCACATTTTTACTACGTTTACCATCAGCTACAGCACTAAAAACCACCTGCCTCATATCATATGGCTTCCCCTCATTCTGCCAAAACAGCCCCGACACAATGAAGCGCAGATATGGCACATTTTGGAGGTGTCCTGTGGTCTGGGATGATTGCTGTGGGGGCAGGAACTCCACAGGTGCTCAATTAGATTGTGATCTGGGGTTTGGAGACTAAGTGCCATGAACTCTTTGTCCTGTTCCTGTAGCCATAGTTCAGCATTTTTTCATTTATTTTTTTGCTGTTTAGTGGAGTGCATTGTCCTCTAAATGGAGGCTGCTGCCATCGGGGTGTGCTGTTGATATTGGGGAGTGTTCAGTGTCAGCATTTAAGGTTTACCAGAAGATCTTTAAGGTTGTAGCTGATTGGTGTATAGGACTGAACCATTTTACAATATGTGGCACCCTAATTTTTAACCACATATATTTTTCATTTAATAAGACAAAGACAAATGGGCTCTCTCGTTTTTTAAAATTGGTATTAGGACATAAAATTTCTTAAATGGAAAAATCTTAGCATTTAGCTATTGCACTCATTACAAAACTGAAAAATTACTGCATACAGACCCTCATTCGTTTTCTCCTGCTCAGTCATCTTCTTCCCAGCAACCAGCAGCTCCTTTTCTCTGCTCATCTACCTTCTTCAACAAATCACCTAGCTCAGCTGTGAGAAGAATCACTTTGCTTCTCTTTTCCTTCGCCTGAACCTCTTAGTTTCTCATTCTGGTTTCAGGCTCCTCAGCTCTACCCTCAGCTGCACTATCACAGTCCCCAGATCATACATCATGTCTCTCAGCATTTGTATCTCAACCCAGATCGCTTCAGTGGACAAATCTGCACCATCCCTGTAGTCACGCAGAAGACCTGAGCTACTAAAACTAAACGAACTAAACAGCTGGTCGACTGTTTTTTCAAAAGCTGTCTGCTCAGAGATAAAATGCGGTATTTCCTATGACTTCAATGTGCTGAATTAAAAATCAGACAATTAAAATAATGGACTGGCTGCTGTTTATTTAAGCACTGCTCAGATAGAGCAGAAAAGCCCTATACACAGTAACAACCACTCTGTTCACCACTTATTTATTAGATACTTGAGTTTTAATCAGAAATACTGAGCCTATCTGTTTATGGCAGCTTCATGTAATATTTCACTTTTTGTCATTAGTGTATATAACAAGGTAAAAATCTGAAAATTTTTAAAGGGAAGCTTAAAATGAAACGTTATATTAGTAGGCACAGTTCTACCTCAATTGTGTCTTGATGGGATATTCACATGGCTCCATGTCTATCTGTCGATGTCTCCACAACAAAACCTGTTTGTTTATTGAACTAAGTTTAATTTTATTTTATTTATATACCACCAAAATCATAATTGCAGTTGCCTCAAGGTGCTTTATTATTGTTTTGTAAGGTGAAGACCCTAAAAAAATACAGAGAAAACCCGAAAAATTAGACGATGCCCTATGAGCAAGCACTTGGCGACAGTGGGAAGGAACTCCCAGCAGCCTATGTCTATTGCACCATAACTAAAGGAAAATTCAGGGTCATCTGATCCAGCCCGAACTATGATTTTTATTCATAAAAGGGAAAGTAGAGAGGGTGTCTGCCTCCTGAATCCAGCTGTGGAGCTGGTTCCACAGAAGAAAGACAGAAAGATGAAAGGTCTGCCTCCCATTGTACTTTCAAATATTCAAGGAACCACAACTAAACCAGCAGTCTGAGAGCGAAGTGTTCTACTGAGGTGATATGATACTGTGAGGTCTTAAAGATAAGATTATTCAGGACCCTGTATGTGAGGAGCAGGATTCAGTGAAGTCAGTGAAGAGAAGCCAGTATGGAAAAAATATGCTCTTCCCTTCTAGTCCATGTCAGTACTCTTGCTGCAGCATTTTGGATCAACTGAAGGCTTTTCAGGGAGTTTTTAGGACATGCTGATGATAACGAATTACGATAGTCCATCCTAGCAGTAATAAATGCATGAACTAGTTTTTCAGCATCACTCTGAGACAGGATGTTTCTAAATTTAGAGATATTATGAAAATACTGTTTAATATGCGCATTGAAGAACATATCTTGGTCAAAAATAAGTCCAAGATTCCTCACAGTGTTACCGGAGGTCACGGTGATCGAGAGTAGGTATCTGGTTTGTAAGATTTTTAGGGCCGAGTACAATAGCCTCAGTTTTATCTGAATTTGGAAGCAGGAAATTAGAGGTCATGGAGGTTTTTAAGTGTTTAACAATGTGTGGCACTAATACTGGAACTGCAAAGGTCACATTCATTTCACAGGTGCAAGCTCTAAAAGTCATAGTTGTTTCAACAGCACAGAGTGATTCTTTAAGTAACTTGTAACTTTGCAATGTTACAGATGCTCAAATCCAAGGTCAGATTAGAAGTCAAAAGGTCAACAAACATAATATCAAAACTGCATTTCTTACTTGATACAGCTGCAGTTCATGTTAGGCCAAAACTGGATGGATAGTTCAGGAAGAGGCCATCTGCTGAAAATTAACACCTACTCTCATTTAGGATATATTTACCGAAATTTACCGAGGACAAAATTTATTTGGGCCACTTCTGGTTTTAATATAGAACATTTGGTCTTAGAACTGACACAACAGCAGTATCATCAAAACAGGAGCCGGCCAACGCATCATTTTCAGTTTCAGTAACCGAAAATTTGTAACAATTTGTTTCAGAAGCATTTTGGCTGTAAATCAGTGTTATCAGAGTAATGAGTAACTCATGTCCATCCAATCTGCTATCTGTAGCTGAACAGCTGCAGAGGGAAAGTTTAAAAGTGTGTGCTCAGTCAATTACACTTTCAGAGAATAAAATCAACAGAACTGACGATTTAAAAATTAATCTCTCTCTGACGGTTCGCTGAAGAGGACGCTGATGGATGAAGCTACGATATCATATTGCTTGATTCTGACACATAAGATATGTGTTTTTACAAGAAAAAAAATATGTATATAAAGATGTTTTTCAATAAAGTTTTGAATGTGTCCACTGCACTGAATTATTCAACTCAGATTAAACTCTAGAAAACTGGAGCTATCTCATATCTGTTATCTTTCTTTAGAGCACAACAGGGCTCAGAGTATGTATTCTCACACTCACACATATATCTGAGAAGTTTATTCTATAAAAAAGAATCAGATCTCATATTGTTTTGTGTGTTTGTGGGGATTGTAGCTGCCAAAACAAATGTGAAGTAAATAACATTTCCTTAGTAGATATTTTAGTTGCTGATAATATAAATTTGTCAAATACAGTAAAATGCACAGTATATCAGTACATGTACATGTGTTTAGTAACTTTAAGACAAATGTCTTGTCATGACATCGTGCCAGATTTCAGCCCTGGGAATGTAAATTTTCTCTGACTTAATCTGACTTTTTCTCACATCATCTATCAGTGACCTAGTTTCATTTTCAGATAAGACCAATTGCTTTTTTTTTTTTTTTTTTTACCATATTTCCCCCCAAAAAAACCCTCCAAACTTCTATTTTGTGGTAGGAAAGATACAAAACTTCAGATTCTGCTAACAAATGTCCACTAACATACAAGAGGGAAAAAAACTGATTTATTTTTCCAATATTTTTTCATTCCACTACAGCATCTGCTGTCCTGCTGGTTTTCCTTTTTGGCTGTGGATGATTATGCACGGTGAGTGTGTGACTGAAATCATGAAGTCTGACAGCTGCAGGTTAGCCTACGATTTTAACAAAAGTCATGAAGCGTGTGGGAGTGCTGGCTGAAGACGTATTGCTGCGAAAGCTCTTGGGGTGTGATATTAAAGGTTTTTTTTATTTATTTATTTATTTAGTGACACATATTTCCAGACACTGATAAAAAAGGAGAGGGACTGCGGCATTATCTGTGAAATGCATGTGTTAAACCGGGATGAAGCCAGAAACTTCTTTAACGCCACTGGTGTGACTATTTGCATAATTAGCTTCAAGTGTCATTGCTCGTTTTTACCTGTTGGGCTCACCAGACGGCTGGAGATCATTCACAGTGTCAGGTAGGTTGTCCATCCCAGACAGTTATTATCTTTTAGATGCTATATTCTCTGAGGGGCATCTTTAAATGTTTACTGTTCATTACAGTCCCCTGCTTGGTAAATCCATCACCTGGTGCCTCCGAGGCTTAAATGAACTGAACGAGGGTTTTCAAATATTATTTGACCCGGGTCTCAGTCTCGGCTGTGGGAGCATGAAGAAGCATAGCTGATATCTCATTAGGGACAGACTAGAGGTCAGGGTGAAAAACACTGCACTCGTCACCTGCGGGATGACAAATGAAGCCCTTCATGAGCCACAGGACAGGAGGAGATGGGAGAAAGAGAGAGAAGGGAAAGTCAGAATGAGAAATCGACAGATGGGAGATGACAGCGAAAGATACAAGCAAGAGAAACTCAAGACTGATTCTTGTTATTTGTCTCTCCTGGTGCTGTAACATCTTTCATTTTTACATATTAAGTTTTGTTCTGTTTTACCGCCATTTTCACAAATGTACAATAGAAGCACGAGCTTCCCCTAAGGTATGGTTTGTCTGTTTGATTAATGAAAGCACTCGACACAGGCAGCGGAACACTTAAGAGATTCGTGCTCATAAGAAAATTGATTACCTTTAACTAGAAAACAATGGCGGATAGGGAAGCGTAATGACTGGGCCTCTGTTTTTAGCTTCAAGATCATTACAGGAAATCAGTCCAGGTAAAGCAATCACAATGTTTTGTAAAGCTCTGATATTAATGGTTCTTATAAGTGCATGTAAAACATCACTAAAAACACTTTCTTCTTTCGGCAGAGTGATTACTGGCATCATACAACAAAATAAAACACTAATACCAAGGAGATGAGAGTCTAGCCCTGTACGGCTTTCAAACTTCCAAAGTTTGCAGTCACGTTGGAAAAATAAGGCACCTGGATCTTAAACTTTCAATCACATAAGCTGTTTAGGGGATTAATCAGTGTTAATTTGCAGAGCGGTTTCAGAAGCAACCAGTAACTCATCTTTCTCTAGCTCTTTACCTTACCGGGGTCGTACAATTAGAATCAGGCTGTCCTGGATTAAACCAGCCCTTCTTTTCCCCACCTCATTAGATCCATCCGCTCTGCTAATGGACCTTGTGATGAGCTATTGATCTACAGCAAGGTGTCTGAGGAGCTAAGTGTGAGGGCTAAAAGCAAAACACTAAAAAAAAAAGAAAAAAGAAAATATTCTCCAAAGTAATGTAGGAGGCATTTTAATAAGGCTATTTATTAAAAGGTTTGCCCAGGTTAGACCACTTAAAATCGGAGCTAATTTTTTGAAAACCGGGACCTTTGAATCCACACAAAGGAAACAGAAGCAAAGCAAGCTCTTCATCGCTTTCATCACCACTGACTTTATTCGCTCAAATTATGCCAGTCTCTAGACTTTATCAGCATTAGCTATCTGTCGTGCCGCCTGTGAGTCAGGACATTTCTAAAAAGCACCTCCATATCCAGCTGACCTTAATCCCGTTTTCTTAATCTGATTTGTTTTAAAGAGGATATATTCTGATTTTGGCATAGTTTCCATTTTTAGAGTGCATAGTACTGTGCAAAAGTCTTGAGCCAACCCCGTTTCTTTATATTTGATTTAAGTAAATGGCCTGTATTTATATAGCGCTTTACTAGTCCCTAAGGACCCCAAAGCGCTTTACATATCCAGACATCCACCCATTCACACACACATTCACACACTGGCGATGGCAAGCTACATAGTAGCCACAGCCACCCTGGGGCGCACTGACAGAGGCGTGATTGTGATCAATAGTTCTCCAGGCTTTCTGAAGGTCTCTGAGCTTTTCTTCGGACATTGGCTACTTTTACTGTCATTTTCAGTCTAATCCTTGGACCTGACCATTTTCAGATGAATGCTTTTTTCTTTTTATCATTTTCAAGCTACTGAACACCGACTGATGAATCATCCAAGCATTAAAAAGGCACCTAACAAGGAATGGACCAGTGTTGTGTCTACACACAACAGATAACTTAGCAAGTAATCAAACTGCATCTTTAGGCACTTTATTTTTAAAATCAACAGCCTATTTATGCAAGATAATTCATAATTTTATTGGGGGGGTTATATTGGTTGGGTCTGATTGTTGGGGGGCTCATAACCCCCCTAACCCCCCTGGAAATTACGCCCCTGCTATGAGGTGTCCTTAAAAAAACAGACAAGTGAGAACCTGAACCTGAGTGATACATCTGGACCTTTAGCTGATCCATCTACTGTTTGCTGAAGCCTCATCAGAAAGTCTCAGTGGAAGGGTAGCTGTCAAAAAGCTGTTTTTATCAGTCATAGATTGGCCTCCCCAGAGCCCAGACCTCAATATTATTGAAACAGTGTGGGCTCATTTTTAGAGAGAACAAAAAAAAGCCAACATCCAAAGAAGAGCTTTGAATGTCCTTCAAGAAGCCTGGAGAACTACTTCTGAAGAAATCTTAAAGAAATTACAAGAAAGCTTGCCACACTGCATGCTGGCAGTGAAACAGGAGGGCTGTGGTTGGACTGCAATAAGCGGACATAAGATGACAATAAAGCAGGGCGGTGATTTAATACATTTTTTTAAATGATTACAGGTAGAAAAAACTCATTAAAAAAATAAAACAGTGCTACCGGCCGGTGTCTCTCCTCTGAGCAAAGCTGGATTTCCACCAGAAAAGTTGTAAGACGCAGCGCTGCTGGGGGTTAACGAAGCACCATCCACCTACAATCACCACACTGTGTGTGTGTGTCAAAGTACGAACAGCTGTGTGGCGTAGGAGCAGCTCCCACTGCTTCAGGTTCCAGACACGCCGCTCTGTTATGTGTGTGGATTTTTTTTAAGAACTAATTGAACAAGACTTTTTTGGTCAAATCTGACAACCCTACTCCAAACAACCTAAACAAAACAAAACTGGCCATGTGAAGGTAAAGGTCACAACGTGTGTAAAGGTTAATGTTAATCAATCATTAACCCTTCTTCCACAAATGCTTGTTTGTCAAAATGCCCTTTCCCCTTTTCTGCAAATAAATGGCGATTAATGTAACCTTTAACAACCTTAAAGGGGAAAAAATTTGAATCAAATACCATCAAGAAAGTGCCTTACTCTGTGAAACTCCTCAGCTTTGTGATATTGGCTATTAGTGATGAGGTTTTTCATTTCCGGGAGAGGATCAGATAAATTAAGGGGCAGAGTGAGTGATGACGGTAATTAGGATTTGGTTGTCCTTTCTCAACCTCTGCTCTTCAACCTTCTTCAGGACCTGTGAGGACTTTTTTTCTCTCTTGGGCCACTTCTGAATGAAAGATTAATAACATCCATCAAAAGGTAATTATTAATAAGACTTCAGACTTGTATGAACTGTCATCCTGGAGGAGAAGACTGATATTTTTTGATTATTCCATGCGACGCTGTTTACAGCCTTTCATCTATCAACAGACGAGGATACGATAAGCAGTTTTGTGTTATACGCAGCTTGTAATTATTCCGAATTTCATCGATTTACTTTATATCCAGCTTGGCCAGACTTCCCACAGGTTATTGATACAGATATCCTGGCTCCAATTTGATTCTAGTGGTTCAAACACAGCTCTATTATATTTCCTACAGTTCTCCATTTATTCATCGTGTGCTTTCCCTGCTGCTCGGGAAGATTTGCAAGGCAGTAGAATTTGATCCCTCCCAGAACAAATTGAGATGTACTGTACTTGCAGCGCTCAGCAGTAGGGCTATCCAGCAGCTCAGAGAAGCCATGTTGTGCTGACTTGACTTGAGCGCTCACCTCAGCGCGTGCAGCTACACAATGGAGCTTCACTTCCATGTTTTTGTGCAAAGACTTGTGCATGTGTGTAAGTCTTGTGTCTGTGTTGATATGCTTTTGAGTTTACAGGGTACATTTAAAAAAAACAAAACAAAAAAAACACCTGATGCAAGTGTGGCTCTGCATAAATACACTTTTATGGATGCAAAAAAAATGAGGGAAGCCATTATTCAGCTGCTAACAGCGGAGACGTTTAGTGCCTGAAAAATCCGACACCGGTATCTCGCAGCTTTTCTCCCAGACAGTGAAAGCAGCGGGCAGGCTAAATCTGGATTTTAGACACATAAACACCTCTGAGAGTCAGCCAGGGGCCTCAGAGTTCATAGATTTGATGTTGTAAAGCCCTCTCCACCCCCTCCCCACACTCTATCTCATATACACCATCAGGCTCTTTCTCAGCCTCCTTTCCAGCGTCCCTCTCCTTCTTTCTCCTATCCTCCCCGCTCACCTTTTCTCATGATTAGATTGACTGGCTTTGTTTTGGGCCCTGCAGCTCGGGGCTAAAGAACCACTATGAAGGGGAATTGCCTTTAAACAAGATGAGGTTTGTCTCAGCTTGTCAGCCCTCGGTTTAAACCACAGGGTATTCAGAGTGCATTGCAGCACATCGCCTCTATGCATTATCTCTGGCCTCTGGCCAGGTGAGGTAGATCAGTTCTCTCCAGTTTACTATTTTTTGCCTTTATTTGTACTGCATGACCGATATGGAGAGATCAATCAGTGCCCGGGACGAAACTGAGACAAAATTAAAAGAGCACGATCACGGCTATAATCTATACTGGTGGCAAATTCAAAATCAAAGTGCATGATCAACAGCGTCTGATGCTGGTGTGACAGTGGGTTATCCTGAGGGTTCTTCTTGTATGACCGTTATGGGCGTCATGGTGAGGAATGGATGCACTTACAGAGCGAATAACACAGCAGTATATCAGTGGATTTATGCTTACAGTTGCCTCGCAGGCAAAGCGCCACTACCTTCTTCCTTTCTATTTTTTTCCTTACCCCTTGGCTTGTTTCCTTGGGATTCATATCAATTTGTCCTCATTTCGCCTCGTCCTGTGGTAGCGGTGTGAAAGCTGAGATGCAGACATGGAAAGAAGATGTGTGTATCTCTGCGTGTGTTTGTTTGTGTCAGGCGGAGGGAGAAAGAGCTCCGAGGAGAAAGGAAAAGAAAAAGTGAAGCAGTGGCGAAGGTGGCAGGTGGAGGGAGGTAGTCTGGGTTTCTTTCCATGTCACAGGAAGAGTGTCTGGCCTGTAACAAAATGCCAAGCAAATGAGGACGGATCAGGGGGGCCGAGCGTAAGCCTCTCTGAGCCCCCATTACTGAGTGCAGAAGACGGATGGGAGTGCTCTTTGTGAGAGAGAGAAAAAGAAACACATTAATACACACCCTCGTGTGTACAGTGGTTTCAAGGACACTGTCATCTACACAAACACACAAATATACACCGCATACAGTGGAACAGAGATGGGAAGAAATGGAGATGGATAGGAGATAAATTACTACAGTCCTTGGAGAGTACACAAACAGAATAAAACTCTCGATTGACGATGTATATCTAAAGTCATCAGGCAGAAAATAAAAGCTCAAACGCCGAGATACTCACATAACCCTGCAAACGTCTTACTACTAATATCAGTGGGTTATGTTAATTTCCCGATTGCAACTCATCTGCATCCATTACTGTACCTAATCATGATGAATGACAAAAGATAATGTGATAAATTTTTATCTTGAAATTTCAAATAGTCATTTGGCATCTCGTCACACGCGAGCATGCAGATTGTTTGCTTGACTCCGTGTCGCCTTTCAAGCAATTCACATCAAAAACACGACAAATGATTTCCTCCCGGGCTTCCCTAACGACTGCAAAGTGTAACTTTATGGGCCGTGACTAAAACTCTTTTTATTATTAATGTTTCTGGTCAATGGTTTCCATCAAAAGGAGAATAGAGGAGCAGAAGCAGCTGAACGAGCGAGATTTATGGCGCAACCCTGGCGGTAGTGGGCTCATATCAAACGGCACGACAGCAATCAAGCCTTTTACAATGGCTGAACATCAGGCGGTTCTCGCAGGGTAATACAATACCCATATCACCCCTGCTGAGGGGAAAAGAGGTCAGCAAGGTTTCAGCTTATTCACTGACTATTCTAAAGCACTTATACCAACTGCTGTTTATATCAAGTTTTAATGGACGCACACAAAGCCTTACATCAGTTCAAATCAGTGAGGTGGTAACTACAAAGCTAAACTTGAGCAACTGCACATTAACTTATAATTTCATAATGCATCTTCCACCATAAAAATTAAACACAAACTCTCTAGTTTTTTCCTCCCCCCCAAATAACTTCTCACCTAAACCTCTCAGAACCACAGGTAACGGCTTAGACCAATGAGGACACTTGTACCATTAAACTCAGAAGCATAAAGTACGTACTGTAATTTTTCACATCTGTCAACATGCAGAACATTGAGCATAGAATTTACTGTGAAAAGACGTCACATTTTACGTTTGTATAAATGTGCCGAATTTCACCTTTCTGTGAAGAAGGTTTGATGCACATGGTGCACTCAGCTGTAAACAAACTAAAGGCTGGATGGAAGATATATTTTCTGAACACAAAACCAGCACTCTGGCACTTTATGCTTCCATTTTCACATATTTGTAAAAAGCAACAGGACAAGCTGCCTATTACTTACCACATGTTGAAGTAGTGTGCATGAAGCTGCACTAAGAGTATAAGCAGACTTTGGAGAGGGTTAGTTTTTTTAAGCCTTTGATGCCTTGACATCACATATATCGTCTGCATAAAAGTAGTTTTTATACATACAGTATTGTATTGAGGACCACATGAACAAAGAATTAGAAAAACTTATTGGTTCCAGTTTGAAAAGGGTGTTGTACTGGAGATGGAATGGGTCTTGGAAATGGGAGGAGGGAGTATGGCAATTTGAGCTGAATTTGGAGCGTAGTTAGGATGTTCTCCACAGACATTAGCTTATAAAAGATGGTCGAAACATTGAGCATTGGTTTCTGGAGTCCTGTTTTTGCATATTGTTAACAGAAACCTGGATGTGATGAGGAGAGCTGGGTCTGTGAGATCACGCAGTCATTAGCTAACGACTTTTGATTTAAAAGTCATACATAGTCAAACATATATGAGCTAAAATCAGTGACTGAGCTCATAAACCTAGCACTAAAGTGTTTACAGGGTTGTTTTCCCTTATACTTTCACAAGGACGGGACACCTTTAAGGCGCTTCTGCACTGGCTTCATTTTTCCAACCTGGAAGCTATGTCTGTGTTTTATGCTGTGTGGCGTACTCACACTGGGCATAGTTGCTGTGTATCATGCCCGGGCACGACTGCCCCTCTCCCCACCCTGTGGTCTAAGCCAGAGTACGCTTCAGTTTGACTTAGCATCTCAGTTCCCCTCAACCTCTTCTCTGCACATAAATATTTTTTAAAAGCGCACTAGCAAATTTAGTAACATTTTTTAAAGCAATCCTCTTTGGAGTTTTGTGCTTGAGCATGATCACTGATCATCCTTCAGTACATGTGTGTCATTCCCAAGTACAACTAAAATATCTGAGCTCACTTCTTCAAGCAAGGGCACAGTTCATTTGTGCCCAGGAATAGTATACCGCAAACAAGTAAAACAAGCTCAAGTTTGAGGGTCAAACACGCTCAGGAACATTACAGCTCATCAAGTTTGAGTGCACCCTAAGTGTGAGAATGGAGTCTGACACTAAGCAAAAGATTCAAACTTTGACTGAGCTGGTGGATGATGAGATGATGGCTCTATGCACAATAGGGCTGGATTAGTTACAGAACAAAACATGAAGCGCTAACCAGACAAAACTCAGCAGCATAGTCTAATAACCTTCTAGCAGGTGGAATGATCTGGCAGCAACTGCAGAGCTGGAGTAGATATACTGCAGTTAATGAGCCACAGGTGCGTTTAGTGGAGATGGACAGCTCTTGATTGGAGTTGGGAGAACAGAGAAAAAGAGGAAGAATTTTTTTCTGCACAAACGCTTACCTTTATTTTTATTTTTCAGTTTGTACGTAATCAGTTCTTTTCCTCTCCTGGCATCTTTGTCCCTTGCGCCTCAGATGCAGTGGACACACTTGTTCATTCTTGCTCGTACCTCTGCAATTAAACTTACCTCTCTCCCCATTTCGCTCTCCTCCAGGTGCATTCTAGGAATTGAGTCATCCTTGAAGATGGCCCACTGAGATAAAGATCCAGGTCGCAGGGAGGGAAGTGAGGAGGCGAAGAGGTACAAAATAAAGAAGGGCGAAAAATCAGGATACACTGGATATGACAGACGGGGAAAAGGAGCAGGAAACAAGAGGGGATGAATAATACAAAGGAAACAAGAGGAGGAAACGGACATATACAGCCAAGGTCTGGGAGTTATACATATTGTGGCTTGGTCAACACACTACGCTGTAAGTGCTACAAGACAGTTTAATAGATATGTTTGAGTTCCCTTAATTTTTTCAGCAACTTTAAAGGGGACAAGTTTCAAATAAACAAATACATTTTGCTTTGAGTCAATACTTCAAGCAGTGTGCAGCATCCTTTAGTAGTCTAAGCAATTAGGATGAATGACTATGGATGCAAGCTGTTTTGTTCTTCCACCTTTGATGAGAGTGTATCAGGTTTGCTAGCCAATCCAAAGATAGCACTAAACTGAGATATAAAGGAAGGTGAAGTGTACGTGCGTGTGTGTGTGTAGCTCTGTAACCCTTGTTATTTCCTCTCTCCTCCCAGGAGGCTCAGTTCCTATTTCAATTAATCTCTAATCAAAGTGAGAGCAGCAAACATGATCTGATTTGGTCTCTTCGCATAGGGATGCTCTAATCAGTTTTCCCCCCATCAAACAGGATTTGGAAACAGGCCAGAGGACGCGTATCTCCTCTTTTGTTCAGACTGTCCTTTGAGATTATTTGAACGTACTGTAATGTCTCCTACCCAGCCACGCCCACTGCGCCTTGCAGAGGGCAGGGTCACCATGTATAGTTAAGCAACGTAAACTTAAATCCAAGGTGACAGAGAACACTGGCTGTGTTATTTATCCCGAAGCAAGTTGGTGGCTCTTGAGTTCGTACAGCGCCATGCAAAGGAGGACTGGTACCGACTGCACAATGTCTGAGGAGAGAGGGACCTGTAAACAAAATCTGATATATTATTCACACCTTGGCAAAAAAAAGAAAGTTATCTACCGGTGTTGTGATATGTAGTGACACCTCACATCTGCTAGCTAATGAGTCCGACTGCAACAGGGCCACCTCATCAAGGGCATCAGTTGTTGCCCCACTGTGGGACAAGAGACGAAACTACGCAGCCTTAAGGCCGAGATTCTGCTGCAATAAAGAACAACAAGCAGCTGCAAAGCACCGGGAGAGCACTTAGATCAATCCATTAAGAGGCTGAGACGCAGCACGGGTGAGGAAATAAACACAGTGTACAGAGGAAAGTGGAGTACAAGAAGGAATTAAAAGTAAACTGGAAGAGACACAGGAGGGGAGGAGGAAGCAATGAGGAATACAAGCCTACAAGGCGAAACAGAAAAGAAGCAGGGCTTAATAGAGCTACGACAAGATTCGGCATAAATATGTCGGCATGTTAATTAACCTACTCCTTATTATATTTTCCTAAGCAACCACATTTTTGAAGTAATATTTCCTCAAGGACATGGAGTGAGGACACAGGAGGCACTTCTGTTGTGACAGGAATTATACTAGAAAATATGAAATAATGCGACGGTTGCGAGCGGCACACTGAAATGACAAGAGAGTATCTGTGGGTGTCTGTGGACACTGTCTCACAAATTACGTTGACCTGAGGTTAATTTGGTAGTTCAGTGCCCCCTAGAGGTTACTACCATATTTCAGCAGTTTAATAATCCATGCTCTGCAACCGTGGTTCTACAGTATGAATGACTTTTCTCATTTTTTTTAGAAGACTTTGACATATAAATGTCACAACAATGTCAGATATTTACTTTGCAGCATTGCTCAACATATCCAGGTACACTGAAGCCTTGTGCAAGTGTTAAATATTTATCCAGACCATTGAATATTTATGACTAAATGTGCAACATCACAGTTATAGTTTGGAAAGAAGACACTGTCAGACCCTAGTTTCCACCTGAAAATGTCACCATAAAACTACTCATCAGTAAAGCATGGAGTTGACTTGATAAGGGCTGGTTCTGGTGGTGCAGCAGCTGTCACTGCATTTTGATTGAAATCTTCAGTAGAAGTAGATGACACATTAGGTTTTTCTAGTGCCACGCAGTTCTAACTGATGAACACGTATAAAAATAATCAAAGCTGCTAAAACCTTGTGTGTTCATAGACGAACTTGCTGCTCACATTGCTTAAGGTAAAAATCTGCCGGTGCTGGCAGGTTATTTCCTACAACCTTAACTTGAATACAAACAGTATTTAAAAGGCACAGAATAAGCAGAAAGCCCTGGAGCGGAACAATGTAGCCAAATGCCAAAATATTAAACAATCCATTTTTTTCGACTTGTTGATTAGCTGTTTGAAGCTAGCTCCAAAGTCGATCCCCAGAGACTATAATTTACAACAAAAATAAAAAGTGAAACATGCTTACAGATGCAAACAATGATTTTGAGCTCTATAGCTAATTACCTGAAATTTCACCTGAAATTTGCACAACTAGGAAAATAGCTATTTTGATTGACAGGTACATGCCATCTTGCTCTTAGCTAATGTTACATCTGTCTATCTGTTTTCTTTATCGACTTCTTCTGTCTAGTTCAGGATTCCAGCTGTTATGGAGCAAGAGGCAGAGTACACCCTGGACTGGGCAAAAGGTTTTCACAGGTCTGACACGAAATGACAGACAATCGAAGATAAAGCTCATGGGTTTCTAATACAGTGATTTTCTTCTCTAGTTGAGCACTCAAAGCACTTTATACAACAGCTGTCTTTCACCCACTCACACACACAACCATATAAGCAGTTATTGCTACATCTAAGTATCTATTAAACATTTCTATTGAACACATTGGGAGCAACTCAGGGTTTAGTATCTTACCCAAGGATACTTTGGTGCGCAGACTGGAGACTGAGACATAGCCACCGCATTCACCCATCGCTAGTGTGTTCTTTACAGGATTTAGGACAGGACCCCCCCACCCCCAGGAGCATCTAGACTCCAGGTGGGAGATACTGTCCTAATTATTCTGAATGCTGAGACTGTGAGATCCTGTTCTGCTATGAGGGGTCATCAGAGAGTAATCACTTAACTGAATTTTGTATCATAATAAGAGGAAGCCAGACTCCAGCTGGCTGTTAGATTAAAACCTAGGATCGCATTTGTTGTTAGGGAACAACCCTAGCCAGTGCACCAGCCAAAGTAAATAATCTTATTTAGTGTCACAATGAATTAGCTTGCTAGCAGCTCAAGCTAGCCAGCGCTAGTGCTAGCTCTAGCTCTAAAATCTGGTATTAAAAATTGTCAAACTTGAGCGTTTAGTCCACATAGGTGACATCAGGGTGGCTAGTCAATCTTTTACAAAATCTTATGTCATTGAAGTGTGTTTATTGTGTAGATTTTTCATGCTCAAAGGATACCACATGTAGGCTGAGACCTATAACATCTTGAGGTTGGTAAACAAGGCTTGTAGAGCATTAATCTTCTCCTTTTTGTGGTGGATTTTCCCTTTTTGAGTTAAAATTTTGCACTTTGAATGCACACTTTTAGATATTTACTGATAGTATTAGAAATTAGTCTGTGTTCAGGTGTATAAGAAAAAAATACCATCCTAATTTGATCATCATACACTCGTTACACCTGACCATGTTTTTTTATTTTATTTTTTTTCATTAGTACACCAGCAAACAGCAAATAAACACAAGGTTCAAAGAAAAGTTCAAGGAGCATCAAGTGTTGAACATTTTATGATGAATTTACCTTTAAGTACAGAGTCCGACATGAGCACGCAAACAAGTGTTGTTCAACTTGTGGATCTTATGAGTGGTTGTGTGCAGCAAAGCATACTCACCTCTCAGAAAGTGCAATGGAAAACAAAAACGCCCACTTCACTCCACTCTCAAAACATGAAGCATGGAGGGAGTGCAAGTAACGTGAGCACCTCATTTATCAAACCCCAGTTGGCCACCGGTGGGTGGGCATCACTGTCAAAAGGCCAATTAACAAGAAGCCCATTGTGAGCACCACAGAGCAGCACAGGAGAGACTAACCATTAGCAGAGATTCATCATTAGGAAATAATGGGACCAGAACAGGAAACACATCCTCATCTCCTCAAGAACTGTCAGACATGAAGGCTATTTCCAGTTACAGAAGATGTGCTGGTGTGTCTCTTAAACTCTTCTAGCAAAAAGAAAAATCTAAATCTGTGTTATGATATTTTTTTTCTTTTGCTCAGAAAGTTTTACAAATTAAGTTTTGTATCTGTATGTGCAGGCATTGCCTCTGAAAACATCTCAATTACCAGAACAGTGTTCAGAAATCAGTCAGAGCAGCTGCTTGATCTCTACGTGCAGCAGGAACTGAGGCGTGTCCCCCATTGCTACTTGTCTTCAACTGCACATGTCAATAATGAAGAAAGATCTTGAAGCTCAGACATGAATACAGACAGGAGGAGAAGCAGGAATATTTCCTGCAGTGAGCAATCAATACAGCACAGAAAATAGCTGAAGAGAACAGAGATGGGCTCTGGTGTTCAGGAGCAGGCAGGGATTTTTTTTCTTGTCAGAATATTTTGTTCAGTATAGGGTCTAGGAGATTATAGTGAGTCTTTCAGTTACTGTATGTATTCAATGTACATTTTGACTCAGCTGCCTGTAAGAATAGTTTGTGAACTCTTTTTGAGAACTTGAATTTATAAATCTCAATGTTTTGATCATTGTTGCCAATAAAAACATAAAAAACTTGAAACCAAAGAATTTATACTTTCTATTGAATTTTAGATGCTTATTGATGCTGTGAAAACTGACTTATAGTGAGTGTTGTTTTTTTTTTCATTTAATATAATTTTTTTTTTTTAATCTTTCGAGTCTACAGCTGTCAATGTGCATTGACGGAAGTATAATACAAGGGGCTTATATAGAGGCCTATCTGTACAAAATAGATGAAAAAAATTGGATTATATTCACAATACCCCACTTAAACACAGAATATAGGTTTGCAGCATAACAAATAATACAAAGAAGGTAAGATAGAAGAATTGTTAGAGAAACAAATGGAGCAAGAAACAAAATAACCACTAAAATGGACCTACATAAAATGGCAAATCGAAACATTAAAAAGAGAATTAGGAACACTGAAAACTCAATCATAAATGCTAAAAAGTTAACTAGAAAAGCTAAAGCAAGAACTAGAAATAATACAAGTGGAATAGAGGTAAGTAAGAATATGAGAAATATAAAATACAGAATAACAAATGCTAAGGAGGGAACTGCAAGTTCTTCAGAAACTAATGATAATAATTACTAGAAATAATAACTGCCATTTATCTTCGGAACTGCTTTAATTCTTCACGGCGTCGACTCAACGAGGTGCTGGAAACACTCCTCAGAGATTTTGGACACGGTGCGTTATTCTGCCACCAGAAGAAGGCACACTGTGGTCATAAGGGGATGGACACAGTCGACGGTCTGCAACAATGCTCAGGTATTCTGTGGTGTTTCACCTCATAAGACCCGAACTCTTCCATGGCATGAATTTTTAATTTCTCTTTGCTATTTGGGCTGATTGGAACCCAATGAATATAAAAACAAAGAATTACCAGATTTTTTTTTACCTGATTTTTGATTCGGAGAAAAATGAGATCCACATATGAGGATATTCGTTTAAAATTTTGATAAAACAGTGGCAGTATAATGTCCTCGTAAGGCCCTTGTAGAGCAAATTTGAGTGTTTTGGTCTAGACAACCCCAAATGTGATGTCCACATATGTGGACGCCAGGTCCTAGGCGGTTAAACAATGCTCTTTTGGCACTAAGGGGCTCAAATGGTGCAAGAAAATATCCCCTGCATTATTACCATTCCCATCAGCTTGAACTGTTGATGGAGTGCAGGATGGATTCATGCTTTTGTGTTGTTTATGCCAAATTCTGACCCTACCTAAATGTTGCAGCAGAAATTGAGACTCATCAGATCAGGCACTGGTTTTTTGCTGAGCCCATGTGAAGTTTAGCCAACAGGAGTTGGACCCAGTCTGGTCTTCTGCTGCTGTTTCAAGATTTGATGTGCTGTGCTTTCATAGATGCTCTTCTTTGTACCTTGGTTGTAACAATTTGTCATTTGAGTTACTTTTGTCTTCCTATCAGCTCAAATCCAAGTCTCCTTTCACCTCTGGCATCAAACTATGCACTTTCAACCAGAGAACTGCTGCTCACTGGACATTTCTCGTTTTTGAACCAGTTTCTGTTTGTGCAGGAAAATCCTAGTAGATCAGCAGCTTCTGAATCACTCCAACCAGCAATCATGGCATATTTAAAGTCAGTTAAATCCATCCAGTTTGGACTTCAGCAGGTCATCTTGACCAATCCCTAAATGCACTGAGTTTGTGCCTTGTCGCTGGCTGATTACATATCATTATCAAACAGCTGAACAGGTGTATCTAACAAAGTTGGTGCATATCAGAGAACTTAAAGGTAATAACAGCAATGTCCTCTGAGGCAAAGTTCAAAGCTCCAGTTATGTCCAGCTTGTGGCAGGAAGTCAGTGAGGTTGTGTGTCTTTAGGACTCATACGTGATAGTCAGAGGATGATGTGATCTTTGTTAAATTAGGAGTCAGCAGCATTTGATCTGATGAAAGGGACGGAAACTTTAACCTAACCAACTCCTATGCTATGAATCTGCTCACCATATTTATTCAAAAAGTCTTAATAATTCATTCAAGTGGAATCTTGCAAATGTCAACCACCTGGTCCCACAGCCCTGAAAAAATGGACAAATAAAATACTGTCCATCTCAACTTTCTCACCATGATTCAACCTGTTGGCTTTGCTTTAGGTTCACTTCAGACCGAGCCTTTTCAGTTATTGCATGTGTGCATGGTTGTGTGTGTGTGTGTGTGTGTGTGTGTGTGTGTGTGTGTGTGTGTGTGTGTGTATCTTTGACGGTCCTTTGAAAGACCTCAGGGTCAAGGTTGCATGTTTTGCCCCTCAGGATACACAGGCTGATAAAGAGGCTTTGTAGTGTTTAATGGCTACGTGGCACGACAGTTCTAGACCGACTATTCAACTCGTGACCCCGATCACCCCCAGCTTTCTCAGAGGAGACCCACTCATGAACATCCTCAGCAGTACCAGTGAAGAGTCTGTACCGGCCATAGCATAGGGCTTTAAATCACAAATACAAGACAATGCAGTCTTTACTATGCACATACAGTCCTTTGTGTCTGACTTTTATTGTTTTTAAATCTGCTCTTCTTCTTTCGTGTGTGTGTTTCACTTTCTGTCTCTCACACTTTTACTCTGTGCTCGTTTCACTCGTCTACTCAGTCATTCTCTTTTTTCTTTTATTTCTTTCAGTTTTATGAATCTGCCTTTTCATACACATACACACAGTTTTTTTTTCTTTCTATTTTTCTCTGCAGCTTAGTGTCTGTCATACTTTGTCAGGAATATAACCAGCCAAGGTCAGCCACAGTGATCAGCTGTCAATCATCCCGGCATGCATGCAGTGATTAGAGAGGGTGATGAGGTGTGTGTGCACAAGTCTGTGCCTGAACAGGGAGGGGGTTACATGGGTGTGTGGGGGGGTGAGCTCTACCGGTGCGAGGCCTAAAAAGATGAATAAAGGTGCGAAATGCTAGTAGGGGTGACCTTGTTACACACCAGCAGCAACATCTGAGTGGCTCTGAAGTGAAAGAGCTCGTGAGAGGAAAAAAAGTGAGCACAGAAGTGTGGGACGGGTCTAGCTCGAAAGAAAAAAGAAAGAAAGAAAGAAAGGGATAAGAAGAACATCTCCCAGCTGTTTCAGGAAAGTTTGGGAAAACTTTTGCATCTGGGAACTATAAATACACTCGCCCAGTGCAATAAACCCTATAAATGAACATATTCCTGTAATCACGCAAAAACCTCCACTGCAGTTCCACCATTCTTCTGAAAGCACTTCTGCTCAGTAATCGAAATAAATATCTCTAAAAAGTCAGCGTTTGAAGATTTCCTCAGCAAAAGCAAAAGCATAAAATAGAAGAGAACCTCCAAACCTCAATTAGCGGTTGCTTTGCAATAGCGCCCATTGTTTTTGCCCATACTGTGTTTTAATTGAAAGGCAGTTCATAGCTTTTCATGGTATGAGGCTCAGATGCATTGGAGTTTAAAATGAAGTCATAGGGTGTTCAAGAGGTGCAAATTAGCGTCTCTTACACACACAAAAAACTCACACACTTCTACTCATTACTGCCTGTCTTTACTGCACTCAAGCCTCTGTGGAGTTTACATATACACCATGTTAGACAAGAAGGCACGAAAGCTCTTTATATCTTTTGCTCTCTCCTCTTCACACACATAAACACACACGGACGCCCACAAAGAAAAATCAGCTGTCGAGGGACGTTACAGTGGATAACAGTGTTAACACAAGTAATTGCCTTCCTGCTCGGGAGCTTGTGTGAGTGTTAATCCAGCTTGACAAAGTTTGTTTTTCATTGCGGGATTCGGAGCATGGCGTTTTATCTGCGCCCTTGGTTTCTACGTCGCTTTTGCGTTTTATTTTAGAGCTCATTGGAATACAGAGAACAATTCATTCTTGAAAAAACAGATAAAATAAAAAATGAAGGGACTTTATCATCTACGTCCCAAAAAAGCCTATTGATATTGAGACAGATTCTCCTTCTAGTGTGTGAGATAAGGAGTATAGTGAACCTTTTTTTAAAAAAAGCAAAAAAAACAAACCCAAATCTCATCAAATGAATACATTATCCTATTTCCCTGTTGGAAGCAGAATGTGGTGGAATTGCAATGCCTACAGCACCTGCAAGGTTTCTTATCTTTTATCTTCGTGATAAGATGAAACATTTTCTCATTTCCTTTGTTTTACATTTCACACATTGGAGGCAAGGTGATCTCCCTCCTGGAGGTGTGAGTATCCATGTTAAGTAGCCTGTTACTGACAGGAAAGATGTCATTCATTATGAAAAACGCTTAATGAGATCTTTCCTGATACCACCGTGCGATCTGAAACTAGACTCTCCTGCCTCTAAATTTTTAATAGCAATATTAAATATTTAAGATATGAATAAAGACTGAGTTGACAAAGCAATTAGATATTGACTGACCTTTTCAGTGTGTTTAGTATTCCGTGTCACTCACTAAAGACTCATTTCACAGCCACACTGAGCGGCGTGAGGGGAAGCATTGGTTAAAAAAAGAAAAAAAATGCTGCAAATCTCTTGCAATCAATCAGTGCCCGAGGAGTCCAGGGGGCAGTCTTGAAAGTTTTCACGTGTTCAGCTAAAGCTTATGCAACAAGTCGTGGCAGCATGAGCTGGAGCTGTGCTGCCCCTGTGAAAAGTAATAGCGAGGACCGTTTCTGCACGGCTGAAGTGGAAAGGACAGCGGCAGGTAATTTTGATCAAGAACACTCTCAACATAAATTTCAGTGTGAGAGGCAAGAGAGAAAATGCCAAGCTCATTATTTCACATGTCTTTATGTGGCTTAATCCATAAGACGATCATAACGGTGTGAATTCCATCAAGGTGTAGCTTATTAGAGGTTGCAGTACCAGGAAAGTGAAAATAACACATCTATGCAAGGATTCTTTTTTCCCTTCAGATTTGCACAAAATTCTTTGAAGAAATTTATAAAATAAACCTGCTACATACACATGCAGCTGGACATTATATCATAGTGGGACGTAGCACAGAAATCTGTCCTTTTAGCTCAGGGTATAACAGGAATTCTTGTAATTATGAATAATGTAATAGACGACACCTGCAGTCAAACAAAGGTGAATCGTGGTCATTCAAGCCAAGGCTACTGAGCCTTTCCAAAGCATTGACTGATGGGCATGCAGACACAGGAAGCAATTAGATTAGCAGCTCTCCAATTTGCTGTTCCATCGCAATTTCAGTGAAGCCCCCTCCACCCTTTAAACGAGAGCTACGGTGGGGAGAAAATAGCAAAACCTCCAGTGATGACTCAAAGTCACGCTGGTTTGTTTCTGTAATGCTTTAGGTGAGCTCAAGATAGAATCAAAGACATCCTATTGTTTAGTAGCTATGCGGCTATGACAGAACACAAGCCTCCACCTTTTTATTTATAAAAAGAACAAAGAGGACTGTTACTGAAGTTCTCTCCAGTATGTTGGTAAAAGATAGCAGTCCACCCTTTAGGTTCAGTACTGCACATAGAGCATAAAAGTCTCTTCTCAGCTGATGCTGTGGTTAGCACTAAAGCACTGTCTCAATGGAGAACAGCTTAAGGGGGATGAAGTGGATGGGTCTTAAAGGCTCCCCAGAGAGTTCCTCAAGGTCCACATGTTGGTTCATACTGAGTGGAGGCTGCATGTGTCACTGATCCTAACCACGTGAACCTGAGGTGAGGAAGACTGCTTCCTATAGACAAGAGGAGATTTGTAATGCTTGGAGCTCTTTGGGGGGATTTTTTTCATCTTCTGTTTTTTGAGTGCTTTGTAAACTGGTTGTGCTAAGGTAAGTTACCATACATACATGCATGTAAATGACATAGGAGCAAGCACCTGAAGCACTCAGGTTGTGTCATCATAGCAGCGACGATAGAGAAAAAGCATTTCTTCATTGTGAAATAGAAGAGACGATATTATTTTCTTGGTGCGTTCCCTTATTGAAAACTCTTGCACATGTTGTAGATACACAAGCATCGACCTTGTTCTTAAAAGTTTTTTAAATTACATAATTTAATTTTAAATTTACGGCAGGAAATCTAAAAGCAGTCATTGACTTTTTATAGACATGTTGGTAGCCTGAGGAAATGCAAGGTTTTATTAGAAAACTCCAAGCAGCATTATTAGATGTTATTTATAAATGCAAAATTCCCTAAGGTAATAAGGTTTTTATGGATTTCTGTGCATTACTCTTTTGAAATAATGACATGAATGTATACCTGCGGAAGTGGGAGAGTCTCACACTCACACACATCAACAAACACATAGCATGTGAAAGTAAAAAAGGCCAGTGCCACTAGTGGCTAATTAGTGACTTGCCTCATTAGTCGTCTACTCTCCATCTCTGGCCCCACTTATTACTCCTCACAGGACCAGACCAAGGTTGACTCTCTGTCCATGTTTCTCTTCTACATTTCTCTCTTCACTTAATAATGCAATGTGTGAAGGGAGGTTCAATGTCAGTGTTCTAATATTCTTCTGATTTTCTTTTGATTTCTCAATTTATTTGCAAATTGAGGACAGCTTTGTAGAAGTCTGGCCACCTAAACTTGAGTTGGCTTCTGTGATTCTTGTTTTCATGTATTTTAAAGTGTATTAGAAGCACAGAAGAGCTTTGTTTTGCCCTGTAGTTGTGTGGCTTACAATAACTTCTCTGTACTTCTATCTGACCCTCCCAGCAGCTCTGAGGAAGTGGAGTTGGGTGACTGTACACAGACGAAAGCTACACTGAAACACCTTAATAACATTTTGAATCTTAGGTCTGGATCCTGTGGGATGAAAGCATCTAACTCAATTAACCCAAGAGTGGCCTGCACTAATTGCTCCTATTACACAAACTGGCTTTGTTGCTACAACTAGCTTCAAGCCTTTTGGCATGTATATACCCCTCCTATAAGCGCAAATTTGCAGCTATTTATTTAGGAAGTATTTTCAAATAATGATCGAAAAATGTTCAAATTAAAGTAATTTAGGGCGGGATTGCACCAATTTCTTTGCTGTCTGATTGAGCAGAAGGAAGCAAGCTGAGATGACTCAGTTTAGCATTACTTAGAATAAACTGCTCAAGTATTTTTTCCTTGAAACGGTGACTTTTATGTTGTTTCACAGCAACATGTTTTTTTTGGAGAGGGGGACTCTATTAGAGGACCTTTGTATGATTCACTCGTATACTGGCTCTTAATGTAGGTCCACAATTTATCTTTTGTATGAAGCAAGCCATTTTTTCTCCTGTTTTTTCTGTGCTTTTGTGTGTTTGATACTTTTGCCATGTTTATGGGAACATCCAGCATCACCCTTAAAGTCTTCTTCTGGCACAGATATAATATTTGTGCGTGTACTGGAATATTGCCAAAGTATTATTCTGCATTATGCAACAGGGCACAGAGGATCATTATGCACTAATTGCAAGCATAAAAATCTCTGAATTATTTCATTGCCTTTCGAGTGGGTCTTAAATCATTGATTCTTCATTAAAACCCACAGCCCAGCTTTCACCTGTTTTGTTTGTTCGGAGGCAGGAGATAGATATTTATAAGTTCAGCTGTGTTGCCCCCTCCATGACCAAAGCCCTGCTGAAATTTAAATTAGATCACTAAATAGGCCGCCGGGGTGGTCCAAGGTTCAGGTGTTTGAGTGAAAGGCATTTTATTTGGCTATCACTGCGTATCTGCCCTCCCATCTCATCTTCTTCATCGCTCAAAGGAATACATAATTCGCCGCCTCTGCTCTGCATGCTATCTGATACTAGAGCAACTCACACAGGGTGAGATTTGGTCTATCAGTTCAGGCCAGGTCAGACCCCAAGGTAACTACTAATACCACAGAACTGCCCCTCGGTGCTACACGGCGAGCCGGAAAATCTGCGTAGTATTTTACCCAACTTCTCCTCCTGATGCTTCACTTCTTCACTTATCCTGTTAGGCTGTAACTTAACTGGTAAGTCAGTGCAAAAATACCCCATATACCCACTCTCTTTAATGTATGCTTCATTTTTTTTTTAATATTTCCATGTTGCTATTTAACTGTGCTCCATCCCTGCTAGTAGAAACTAAGAAAATCTCTCATGATAAACATGGATGAGACGTGGGGGGTGTTTGTCAGCAGCAGGAAAGCAGATCAAACCTCCAGGTGCGCAGTAAGTCACATCAAGAAATGAGACATACTGCTGGCTCATGGCACGCAGAGTCAGGTGGAGCAATTTTCCTTGCCGCCTTGCCACTTCCATACCTTTATAGCAAGTATCTTCAAAAGTTTGCTTTGACAGATAGATCTTAAAGTGATTGATGAGCGCCTGCAACTTTTTACACGATTCTGCTGCTTAAAGAAGCAGGTGAAGCAGGGAAAGACGATGCCAAAATCTGGGCTCCATATGAGGATCATAGATTATTTAGCTGTGCACAGAGGGCCCCTAAACTGTCGCAGTTCGGAGTGCTCGAAATATCAGCAAAACCAAGAAAAAGAAAACTGACTTTTCTCTTGCACTGCATGCAACAAAGCACAAGCCTCCTCTCTCTCCTCGGAGTTTGCAGTGTTAGACGCAACAACAATTGCATTATATGATCCCACTGGGACAAAAAGACAACCTGAGGGACGCTCTGTGAGCACTGAAGAGGACAGGCTCGATGTACGCTCCAATTAAATCAGAAACAAAGAGAGAGTCAAGACCTTGATGAGGACAGTCATTGTCTTCAAAACGTATTGTTTTAAAGGAAGCGCTTTGCATTTTTATACGATGACTTGAAGGTGGTAGGTTTCGCAGATCTCCCAAACTGCTTTGCAAAGTATGCATAGTGATGCTGTGCCATCTCTAGAACTCTGGTATTCAGTCTGAATAAGAAAACATAAAATTTAGCTTTTCTTTTCTTTTTTTTGACCTTTTGAGATTTCATTGTGGGCAGATATTATGCTTTTGCTATCTAACTGCATCCTTTTCACGACAATTCACTGCATAACTGGTGTCATATTCAGCTTTTTGACTCCAGCTTTCCTGTCCAGCATCCTCTGAGGTTTGCAGGAAATATTGCCAGCCCTCAAACATCTAATTCGCTCGCCCCTTTCTTAGAACAAGGTTCATGTGCTTGCATGCAAGCGAGAGATATCTGTCAAAGAGGGTGATTTATCACAGAACCAACACCGGTCTGCAGATAAACAGCAAAATTTAGGCTTCAGCAGTTGTCTGAAGGTTGTGTGTGTGTGCGTGTGAGAGAGCTCATGGCATGCAAACATGCATACATAAGCATGTGGCTTAGCTCTCGAGGGAAATATATTGCAGACTCATAGAGCAGATGACTTTTCATTACTGCGATTACATTTTTTAAGGACGGTAGGAAGACCAGCCTTTTCAATTTATTAGTTTTGATGAAATACTCCACAGCGAAGACAAACTGGAGCGTGACTGGAGCATTGACCTTGGCTTCCCAGTCCTCACAGCCCACATTATTCAGGCTATCCGATTAGGGACCGAGTTACACCTGCAAACCCAGGTGATTGTAATTAACTGCAATTAACTAGCTGGCAGAACAGGAAAATCAGCAGCGCTGTGGGTGAGCGACCATGAATTAAAACCAGTGGATTGGACAGAACAAGTAATAACTGCAATAACCCGAGGCAGCAATGTGTGATGATACCATGTTGCAAGTGCAAGAACCCAACAGAAACAAGTGGGCTGAGAGCAAAGCCACAGCAAGCGATCTGTTTGTGCGGAGACATTGTTGCTGCTAAGAAGTAGTTGCTTCCGGGCATACTGACTTGTGAAATCAGTCATTTTGATAGGGTGGATATTGCAACTCTCACATGGATGCATTCAAGTTTGACCCAAATGTATCATCACTATGCTGTTTGTTGTGCTACGCCAGAACAACCTATAGCTCTATGATTCTTATTACAGCAGACTTTTTGACGTCTTGTAGGAGAAGCGAAAAAGTGTTTCTTAGAAATGTAAAGTAGCCGTGTAATGAAACAGAATATTATGCTTTTATACAAATAAGTTAAAAGTACAGGTTTTTGGTACAACTTGGTTAAATTCATACTTTTCAAGAAAAAGGAAAATGGTTTTAAGCGGTGAAACCGACAACCAAGGCTTCCACCTTCCTATCCACCTTTAGTGTCCCAGACCAGCATTTGCTCAGTGATAAATGCACATAATTGGGCAAAGAGATAAAGAGATCAACTCCATGATCTCCAAGATCAAGTCCATGGACCAAATCGAATGGCTAAGGAGGAAATTAACTTAGTTATTTCAGGTATGCAAGTAAGCACAGTTGTCTGTACTAGTTTGCTGATAAATGATTAATCTTAGAACACAATAATAGCCTATTTTTAATATGAAAAGCCATCCCTGCCTTTTTACTCATCCAAGAATACACTGAATTCAAAAGAAACATCTTGTAGACATGTTGATCTTGTAACACAGGCTCAATAATCTTAAAAAACACACTTTGCTATTGACATAACTCATCTTTCTCAGTGTCATTACAGTTCAAAGTTTATTGCCAGTAAAACAACAAATGTGGCTTTACCACACTACATTACCACATTAATACGCCAAGTAAAATAGGCACATTTTAGGGAAAATCCACTTTTGTACAATCTTAACTTGCCCTTAGTTTCAGATTTCCAGTGTATGGACCAAACACTGACTCATATCCTCTGTTGGACACTGCACTTGACTTTTCTGGGGCAACAACTGGCTTGAAGCCACGGGTTGGTCATGTGACGCAGGGTACAAGTCCAAATAGTTGACAATAATGTTCTCTCTGTGTCCAACAACAGCCACTGCAGTTTTGATCTGTTTTTACACCACAGCAAATCTAACTGCAAACATACAGTTTCTTTAAACATAACGATGGACTTCGGTCATTAATGTTGAATGCGTCTCTGAGATGTTCGGTGATAATGGAGTACAGTTTCTAGCGTTATCCACAGCACTCAGTTAAGGTTAAAGAAAGATTGTGGACATTTGTTGTTACTATGACACACGCTAAAAGAAAAAAATTACATCAAGGTATAATCAAGCCAACAATTTAATTGCACTTAAACATAACTGGGAAAGCAATTTAGCTGGTTAGGAACTTCATTTCGACAAGAAGGCGTTGAATTAAACAAGAATAACAACAGTAAGGACTCTGTTGCTTTTGTGTGTGTGTGTGTGTGTGTGTGTGTGTGTGTGTGTGTGTGTGTGTGTGTGTGTGTGTGTGTGTGTGCTGTGAAAAAGCTCATACAAAAAAGCAACAACAAAAAAGAAAGAAAAAAGTTGCCTTGGAGCTTTAACCTCAGCAGAGGGCAAATGAGCCAAACTCTCTGCGAGTATGCACCGAACCTTTTTCAGGGCACACATTTTGTCTTGACATGAGAGGAAAAGTGCAGGTGAAACAAATTCAGTTCAGTTCCATTAAGTGTTCCAGTACTAACAGCAAGCCAGCATGCCCCATACCTGGAGCTGGCTCATCTAAATGGAGCCATTCTAACTTTAACTAATAGACATTTTGTAGCTATGAAATGCCAAAACATCTGCTGTGCAACACTCGTCTAATTATCTGGACCATGTAAGCAACTTTAGTAGCAGTTCAAAGCTTGTGCGAGTTAATCGGATCAATACTTTATCATCCAGACGTTCCTGCGTTAACTGAATGTTTGTACCAAACCACCCTCCCCCCCCCCCCCCCATCCCCCTCCACATAAAAAAAATCCTTTGTTTCTCACTAAAACTCAACATTCAAATCATTAAAGGGAAAGACTGCTTCATTTGAAAAGAGTGCAACAAACTGTTAAATTCTTTGTGTGAAAACAATCTCGGCAGTATCATTATTGATCACCTCTGTGAAACACAATAGGCTTAATCCAGACCCATTCTAGTGCAGACAAAGAGTGATTACATGTGGCTGCAGATCAAACACATTAATCTGTCGTCTGTCGACAGTTACTGATAACCTCATTTCCCCGAAGAAGACACAAATGAAATATAAAAAACCGAATCCGCGGAGCTAAATATGAAGTATTTTTCTAGTTATAGAAATATGACTACTGTAGATTGAGGCTGTTGAATTTTCTGAAAAGCACTTTAGATCCAAACTGCATAAAAGTTCTCTGCATGACTTTTTTTTCTCCCCCTTTTTTAGAGGGGGAGCCTTGGAAGACATTTTCCATTTCACAGAAATACAAATTATGCTTGGATTCCTTTTAGCTGCCTTTATTTCGGATTCCTGGTATTGCGGATTGCAGCTCACGACTTACTGGGGCACCATCAAAAACAAGAAAAGAAAGTGTGTGGGGGGAGCTAAAAAGAAGAACATGGTCAATAAAGTAGCAGAAAAATGATGGCCAAAGATGGCAAAGAGGTATGTTTTATCTCTGATTAGTCTAAAGTTTGTAGCTACATCAGTTAAAACTGCATTTGTACTACTTTGTTTGCTTTTTTCTGATCAACAGCTTCATCATTAATACCAGTGTTTGAACAGAGCAGTGTTAATAAATTCATTAGCTATGATTTTGTGGTGCGTTTTCCATACTTCAGACTGTTACATTTTGGAGCAGCTGTTTTTAACAATTAAACATTGCTGAATATGCAGTGAAAATGAATTATGCTCAAATGTTTTTCACCGCATTACATAAAAAGGAATCAAAGCTTTTCGCGAGCTGGCAAAAAAGATGCGATCAAATCGTTAGATCATCACCGCAACCGGATGAGCGTGTCTTCTGTATTGTCCTATAGTTCATCTGTTTTATTTATCTGCTGTAATGAAAACTTTACTCCGGAGCTACAAGCGTAACTTAATGTGGAGTGCTCGCGAGGAAGGCCCTTCCTGTCCTCCTTCATCGTTACTGTCATCGAAACGACGTGAGAGTTGTGTCGTTGCCACTACTTTAAAAGGAAGATGTGTTGACTGCCAGAAATAAAGCTTTCTCTATTATTAGTGCAAAAATGAAAAGATGTAGCAGTTACTTAGCAACAGCCGCAGCAGTGCATTGTAGTACCATCACAGCTCCCAAAGAAAAGTGTCGCGTTTAAGCTGTTTTTAATCACTGGCTCTGGATCAAACTCCAGTTTAATGGTTTTTGGGAGAACTTCGACCCCTCGCTCAATGTGTGTCTCAGCTCAATTGTTTGTAGCCCTTTGATATAATGCATTCTCTAATATGTCTGTATGAAAGTTTGTCCAGTAGTGCTTCAATAAGAAGCTCGCATGAACAGTTTAAGTTTTTTCATCTGCACACTTAGTGCTCTTTTATATATTTTGTGTGCTTAAACTCCTTCTGATAACCAGTAGATTAGATTAAGATTACATTTAAACTGCACCAAAACTGTTTCTTGCATTAAAAAAAATGACTAAAATAACAAATTCACAATGAAGGAGGCAGATGGGGAGGCGACAGACAGGGCGGAGAAAGGAAAAGTTTATAAAAATAACCCAAAAGAAAACAAAGAAGCTTTCACTGTGCCTTAATTATTTAAAGAAGCTTATCTATTTTAGTGGGTTAAGATTATATTAAAGCTGCACTGACATAATGGGTTTTTATCAGTATTTCAGTAAGGAATGAGTTATTTCGAAACTTTCAAACTAAAGAAGACAGAGACAGTTAAGAAAAAAAAATTAAAGTACACTTTAACAAGAAGCTGAATAAAACTTACATGAGTTTAAGTAAACACAAAATCCAAGGACGCAGTTTCAGCAAAGGTAGTGCTTAATCAGAAAGCTGAAGAAAGTCAAGGAACATGGGGAAAAACATTAGTAATGCATACAAGAAAGCAAAAAGATGGACTCACAAACAACACAGGAGAAGTAAAGAGTTGCCAACATGTAGAGAAATTACAAATACAGGCATTAAAATTAATAGAAACACAAGAGGTTGTTGTATTTTAAGAATAAAATGGAAACAACAACTGTCAGCTACCCCCTCAGCCTCCAAGTAGACACACCTATGGTATTACGTTAAGTAAGTTATCACATTCTCAAGATTTTCAGAAAACTTGACCTCTGACTTTGACCTTGAGGTCAACACAGGGTAAAAACTCAAACACTTTAAAACACACTCTAACAACAGTCTTATGTAATAGAATAGAACAGAATAGAACAGCCCTTTATTATCATTGTACATGCACAACGAAAAGGAGCAGCACAGTGGAGGA
The DNA here is from genome assembly GCF_001858045.2 of Oreochromis niloticus. Taxonomy (NCBI): domain Eukaryota; kingdom Metazoa; phylum Chordata; class Actinopteri; order Cichliformes; family Cichlidae; genus Oreochromis; species Oreochromis niloticus. The sequence continues at coordinate 21,185,529 of NC_031974.2, forward strand.
TCACCTGATTGTCACAGTATAGCACAGTGAAAGGTTGCCCTGTCGGAGGACCTGCCGGTGCTGGTGTTCTTTGGAAAAAGCCAATCAAGCTGCACAGCACTGGTCTGTGAGAAGAGGTCTCATTAAACGTCCTTGTTGCCATCCTCACGTAGTCTGTTTCTGACAGTCTGGTCAAAAAACATGCACATTTTTTTCTGGGTTGTCTTGTCACCGGTGCACCTGTTGTCACTTTAATTTGCACCAAACACATGCACTTTCATTCGCTGGAGGTCACTCTGTAGTGGTCTGGCAGTGCTCATCCTGTTCTTCCTCGTACAAAGGAGCAAATACTGGTCCTGCTGCTGGGTTGATGCTCTCCTGTGACCCTGTCCAGCTCTCCTCACGTAACAGCCTGTCTCCTGGTATCCCCTCCACACTGTTGAAACTGTGCCGGAAGACACAGCAAACCTTCTCGTGACGGCACCTATGGATGTGCCATCCTGAAGGAGCTGGACTACCTGTGCAACCTGAATGTGCTGCAGGTGCTGTCTCACGCTATCAGCGGTGACGGGAACAAAAGTAGCAGAAAAATCAGCCGGGAGATATAAAGAGAAGTAGCGATGGCCTGTGGTTACCACCTGCTAACAATTTCCTTTTCCTGGGCTGTCTTGTTGCCTCTCCAGTGCACCTGTTGTTACTTTCATTTGCAACAAAGCAGGTGAAAACAAAGGTTTCTGCTTCCTACCTGGACAGACCGATATCCCCAAGGTTTGACTGACTTTGTGTTATACAATAATGGTTCCCTTATTCTTTTAGAGCAGTGTATTTATGTTAATTCATTCTATCCTTGTGTTTTACAACCCTGGATTTATTGTTTTGAATTACTCTCACTGCCCCTGTTAAGCTCTCCCCACAGTGAAAAGCTCCAAATATCAGACAAATTCAGCAGCTTAGTGTTGAGCACAGTGGAACATTTAGCAGCTAAGAATGTAGTAATTTATCCCCGGGGTTGGTGGAGACCCAAACAGAGGTAAAAGTGTCCAATACTATGTTAAAAGGCCACAAGTGGTTATTTAAGTGTGTTTACTTCCATTCCATTAATCTATATAGTGCCAAATCACAACAACAGTCATCTCAACAATCAAACAATGCCCTACGAGCATGCATTTGGAGACTGTGGGAAGAAAAAACTCCCTTTTAATAGAAAGAAACCTCCCGCAGAACCATTTAAAAAACAAACAAACAAACATACTTTTATACCTATATATTAGCCTAAAGCTTAAAGAATGAAAGCTTGTATCACCAAAAGTTTCTTTGCTAAAATGCTACATGCTGTTTTATTAAAGAAGAAAAATTAAAATAATGGAGCTTCCCCATACTAGCCATATGGTTAAAAACTTTTATCATTTAAATGGACTTAAAGTCTGTTTTTGAAAATTACTTTTTCCTTCCAGTAGTTTGTTTACCCTGTTTTTAATCTCCATTTTTAATACGTGTGCATATCTCCGCATATCAAATCCATTTAATGCCCAATCTCTCAAATGGGCAGAAAACATAATTCCTGCACTGATGCATGATTTGCCTTGAACACTGATAAACTGCACTACAAACAGTTTATGTTGTAACCTTCGTAATTGCTCTTCCGTATGTACAGATTTTTCAATAAAACCGTAATTACGCAGCAAAATCCCAGACGTCCCATTACATGCACACAGGCTGTCACTTTGTGGGACGATGATTAATCACACAAATAGTTGCCCGTTTTTAAATGCATCCTTAATGCTTTCTTTTGCCTCGGGGGCTATATTTCACTTCTTTTCCACGATATGAGTTTTGATGAAGGTATAAACTTTTTACGTGGCTCTTGGACCCTGGATATGAGGACAACCAGTTTGTGGTGTATTATTTATTAATGTGCTGAAGTGTGTGTGTTTGTGCTGTGGGATGACTCTGTGCCCATCTCTACAGGAGTCAAACCCAAAAAAGGTTCAGGTGATGTTGTAACTCAACCTGCTTCCCCTCCCACTGCACAGAAAGCACACTAATAGATTCAGGGTCAGGCACCTCTCACATTTTCCCGTCGCACTTCTACCTGTTGTCCATTTTATCTTCACCATCTTTATCTGCCCATCCTTATCCTCTCAGAGGAAAATTGATTTTGAATGCCTCTCTCGGTCTCGGCTCTTTTTCTATATTTTAGCCCAATTTCCAGGCTTTTACGGTTAGTCTTTCCCTCTTAACTGTGTCATTCTACTTTCAGCCTCACTTTGTTCATCCCTTTCACAGCGTGGTGCGGGGAGTACAGCTGGGCATTAATCTGCCACTGATGAGCCCCACTCACCAGACAGCTTATGCCTGCTTATCAGGCGTTGGGTGATATTAGGACAGTTGCCAGTGCCACAGTAGAATAGCAAAAGTACAAGGCGAAGGCTTTGGATAAAAACATTGTCACAGCAGAGAAGCTTTTTAAAACTGCACACAAAAACTGATATGACAGTGTTTTGAATTCAGAGTGGACATGTTAGCTAAACTAGTCTGAAAACAGCAGTACATTATAATTTTCTGTTTGAGAGCTGAGTGGACATGAACAGGTTTGAGGGGGGAAAGCATCAAAAGTGGTTAAAGAATAAAAATGGATAGGAAATAATGACAAAAATGGTTAAAGCAAAACATGCAAGAGCCAAAAAAGTGAAAAGTATGCATAAGTAAATTAATTATTTGCCTTTTTATCCTATATGACAGTTAATGTAGCTAGCAAAAATTCCAAATAAATAGTTTAGCTAGATTGTTAGCTAAAACTAGGGCAGCCGCTGAAATTATTAGCTAATAGTATGGATTAACAGTTATGGATAAACTAATGAACGTGCTCACTAAACAGAGGTTTTAATGGCAAAAGTAGCAATCGATTGGTACAAATAGTAAGCTAACAATTATCCCTGAAGCACTGAAATGGTCTTTCTAGATACAAGTCTCACTACTTAGAGAATATAGGTATGCATGTTGCTCAAGATTTACCTGCCATGTTGGATGTAATACTGTGAATGATTGCCATAGTTGCCTATCCTTTTTATCTGCACCTACTTGCTAACTACTAGCCGAGCAGCAGCAAAAGTGCAGAAGGTTCACCTTCAAAGTAAAAGTTGTGCCTCTGTGCTGCAGCCAACATGTTTCAACAGGTGTAACTTTTACTTTGAAGTAAAAGTCACACCTGTTGCACTTTTCACAGTTTCCCTACAGCTCTGAGAGTAGCAAGATAATGTTCATAGCCACTTCTGTCACTTCTATTCAAATGACAACCACAGCAATCTGCCAGGTTTTGTCAACCAGCTGGGAAATATACATTTTCCCTGGAAACAGGTGGGTTGCTAGAGAAAAATGGGGGTCACTGACTCGTCTGTAGTTTGTGTGTGACTGGGACTTTAGCAATCATTTACCCAGTGACTGCAATCAACCTCCAGCAAACACTTGCACCCAGTCAGAGAATAGATCATTTTCCCCTTCTGACCAGTGGCTGCTGCTCTTAAAGCATGTGTAACTGGGGCCGTATTCACTTGATCCGACATCGCCATCATGACACATCCAAAATGGCCTGGAAGTTAACGTCACATAGTTAGTGATCATAGTTAGTGGGTCTGCAAATCTCTTTTTTCTGTTGCCCTCTTGAGCGTGTGATAACTAAAGGCAGATCTGACTATGGAACTGCATGGCCGTTGAGCAATATCTAATGAGCATACACCAGATAAGCCTCTCTCTTTGTGACAGATAGAATCCCCCAAATTTAGAAAATTGTCTTATTATTTTATTTTGAATGACCCGAAATCATTTACTGAGATTATAAACTAATCAGTGTTTACAGAGACAGAGCCACAGCTGTCTCTTTAGTTCCTACTGGGCTAACTGACTTCAACACAAAAAGTTTATCTCAAGGACAGAGAGCTGGTGGTTGTTATAGTCAGACATGTTCAGTTTACCATGCAACCAATTAGTCAAAATGTAATTTATAGAAAAAAAAATGTAAAAACAAAATGTGTTAACAACCACATGCTAATCATATTAGCTGCTGACACGTGAGACACGTGAATCTAATTGCCTCACTGCAATAATCTCATCTATACTTCTCACTTTGTTAGAATCGTATTCTACATGGAAACACTGACAGCATCTTATGATTAATTTTTTTTGCAGTTGTGCCATGATGAGTCTTGACCAGGGAGATGACTGCAGGGCTTCAGCTACATTTGCAGGTTTTTTGCAGCCACAGCTGTCTCCTCTCTGGGTGGTCTATACAAAGAACACAGGTTTAGGAATCTTCCCTGTCTGCTTTACTTTCCAGACCAGGACGTCCATCTATCATGCTTTCTATTGTAATGCTAGGGTAAATATTTAAAAAACACTTACCTAAATTAATGGGGAGAGAGCTAGTCAGTGGTCCCAGAAGAAGTGCTTAAAAAGTTTGCCTTCACTTCGGACATTTACATTTACAGAAAGTTATCCTTCTGCTAGATGTGTGCAAAGTTAACACTGAGCTTTATTAACTAAGAGCAGTGAACAAATGTCATGCTAATTTATGCTACAGGTACAGTCAGCCAAGGCTAACAATACATAGGCTCCAGGCTCCAGCTGAAACTGTTGTAAAGCTCTACTGTGTGCAGCAGCACAACTGGTTCCTGTAATTCCCAGTCAGCTTTTGATTGGCTCTTTGGGGCAGAATTTCTCCTATAGATTTATGACCAGACTTCTTTTGGGTGCAATGAGTCCCTTTTAAACTGTCTCCACTACAACTGAAAAATGCCATTCATCCATCTGGGTCGCAGAGGTCTAAGCAGTCCCTCGCCTCCTCTATCTCCCTGCCACCCCCTCCAGCTCTCCTGGGCCAAGCCAGCCGAAAGATGTAACCTCTCCAGCTTTTCCTGGGTCTGGCCCGGAGCCTCCTCCCAGCATGACATACCCAGAACACCTAACCTCGACTCCTTTCAGGCTCCATGTAATTGCTAAAGTGGTCCATATCTAGTTTGAAATGAGTTTAAATAAGAGGCGGTGTTGCTGAAGGGGTTTTGAGTCTATCTGACAGGGCTGTGGGGGTCAGATCCCAACCATCTGGCTCTCTAAACTCTTAAAACTTTATTATCGTCTTTTAGTCACAGAGCAAATATATCACTGTGAGATCAAGCTAAACATGAGGTGGCACTTTTCACCCACGGTATCTGTTATATTTTTAAATTAATTTAATCTTGTGCATTTTTAGATATCTCCAGATGTGTTTAATTGCGCTACATAGCAACACAAGCTCGCCGCATCCCGCTCGACAAATAAAGACGTCTGTTGGACAAATGTCAAGCGGTCACAGTTTACCCTTCCATCTGCATTTTCCTCCACCTTTCCATCCATCCTGGGTGGTACGTGCATGTTTTTGCTGAACTGCCTCATCTCAGCACTTAACCTCCAATTTGCATAAGTCATTATGGCTGTCAGGACAGAGGAGACCATAAATTCTGCTAAGTGTTCATCCGTCGTTGTAAGTTTAAAAATGCCCAACCAATTTTTACATTTCTTTGACTAATGGAGACAGAAAGCACATCCATCGCTGAAACATCATTAATACATTTGATGAGCCAAGCACTTTCTGCTTAATTCATTTGGACACACAGTACCTGAGTGGTATGGAAAAATGCTTCCCACACAGGTCACATGTAAATGTCCGCGAGTATATGTTTTAAATTTATCCTGATACTTCTCACAGAGCGCTCGCTTTAGCCATTTGAATCCATCCCAGTGGGAGAACAATACTTTCTTATTGAGCACTTCCTCCTCCTGCCAGTATCAATTACAGCAAATGTTTGTTCTGCCAAATCAGAAGCAGGGGTATCTCTCGTGGTGCATCAATAAACAGAGACCAGAACAACACTGGTATCTCACAGTGAAAACAGGAAACTCAATAGAAGCGCTGCAGCCTCTTTAGGAAAACATAGATTTTTCTCCAGCACTGACAGATGCTGAAGTTAAAGTGTGTGTGCGCAAGCTGGGATGCAGCTGGGATGCTGAAGCGCAGGCTGACTCATACGTGCGTGTGTGTTCACAGGGCTGCCGTCGATGCCACATGAAAGGAATGACTTTACATTCCTGAGTCACTGATGGCAGACAGAGCTGAAGGCTAAACACAATTAAGGACAAGTTAGTTGAACTTTAAGAAGACAAATATTTTCTCTGCTTGTGTCTTAAGGAAGGATTCTCACTAGCTTTCAGCCTAAATCAAAGCCTCAGCCTCCGCAGAAACTACGCCGTGTGCACAATTATGAGGCACGTGAGTGTTTTTGACCATATCTTCATTTTTATGCATATTTTCCAACTCCACACTCTATAAAGCTGAAAGGTTATTGGATTTAAGAATAAGAGCATAATTATTAGGCAGTTGTTGCTGTTGTTGTCCAGGTAAAATGGGCCAAAAAAAGATGTTTAACTGACTGTGGAAAGGCGGAAATGGAATGCAATATTCTTGAAATTGCTAAGATATTGTGCTGTGATCACAGAACCATCAAAATACTCAAAAAGGGGGGAAAAGATGCAAATTAACTGCCAAAGATTGGAGAAAAATCAAGCGTGAAGCTGGCAGTTCCAGTGCCGTCATATTTCAGAACATGACCACTACTGAACAAGACATAAGTCAAAATGTCAACACTAGGCCAAGAAATATCTGGATCATGGCTGGATCAGTAACGGGAATAGAGCTCCACTTCTAATGATGCCAGCAAGGTGGAGTTGGGGTCCTGGTGTGGGCTGGTGTTATTAAAGATGAGCTAGTTGGACCTTTTCAGGTTGAAAATGAACTCAAAATCAACTCAGAAATCTACTGCCTGTTTTTAGAAAACACTTTATTCAAGCAGTGATGCAAGAAAAGAACACCATGACTTGTTATGCAGGACAATGCTCCATCGCATCCACTGAAGCGCTTCATTGTGTAGCTAGCCAGTAAAGACCTTAATTCTTTACCCCTTGAAAGCCTACTGGGAGTAACCCTTGAAGCTCTTCTCTTTACTGAGTAGTTTGTGTCATATTTCAGGCCTGCTTACAGGTTCCTGCCTATGCAGCTGCCCTTGGAAAAACTCAAAAACGATTCTAATGGTTGCAAAACCAGGTCTCTCTCTATTGATACCTGCTGAGATATCAGAACTCGTCATTTAGGGTACAGGGGATCATCTTTATGGGGCAAAGAGTTAAAGATAAAAGAACAATGATACTGCCGCTCTTCCTCACCTGCCGTAAACCCTACTAAGAATTTGTTGGCCCTTCTTCAGCAGAGATTTAAGGTGAAGGAAAATAGCACACCTGCCTGATTAGTGTCTGGAAGGCTGTGGATGCAGCTGCACAAGAAGTTGATTATCAACAGATCAAGAAACTCTATGAATTATGCCCATTATTGGAAAGAAGGGTGGCTATATTGGTCCTTTTTTAATTTCTTCTGAAATGTCAGAAATGTTTATTTGTAAATTTTAATTTATTATTCAACAAATGAAAATAATCTATATAGTGAAATTGTTTTTCATGTAGTTGCATCATAATTCTGCACTCTAATTGTGAACACACAGATGTTCTCCTACAAAAGCCTAAACATCACTTTTACTGTTAATTAATAGTCATAGTAACATTTTGAATTGACCAACCGCACTTTAACAAATTGAGCCATTCAGGGCAACTATCAGTTTTAGCTAAAACACACACACACTACCCATTTCCTGCATGCACACACACACACACACTGCATCTGAAAACTAAATCTTCCATAGGGACAAAACTTGTGGTTTACTTTCAAAACTCCCACCGTTGTTTGGGCGTTAGTCATATTATCTGAGGACCTTTGCCAAATGAATTGGACATACTCTCACTTGCCTAATTAAGGAACCATCCTAGCAGATCTCAGGGAGGGAGCATGTGGGAGGTTCCAGTGACTCTCCCCCTCATCATCATCATCATCATCATCACCGCTACTTGTACTTTCTGCACCGAGGAGTTGAATGTTAAGCAGGTCTTCTCAAAAAAATCTCAGAGCTCATTGACATAAAGTGCATCTCCCCACTTGGCTCACTCAACACTTCCATAATAAGTGTCATTATCTTCAGCACACATCTTTCTGCTTCATTTAAGCCATTCTTAACAAGGAGCATCTATCACGGAGGTGCTACTGTTCTGCGGTCGCGCTGACCTCCAGCACTCTGATTTATTCCTCACCGTCTCCTCGGCTGCGTCTTTCACTCGCGCCGCAGGACAAAACTGCCACTGTGAGCCTTTTTAATTATCAACACATAATTTAATACTTCATCAGTCGTAGGTGGTCGCTGGACAGGGTGACATAAGCAGCCGTCAGGCTCTACACTGGGATCATTTTTTATAAATGGAGACGAGGGCATGTTAATAGAGCAGGTAAATAAGGGCAGAGCGATTACAGTCACGTCACTTTGATTAAACTTTGTTTCTTGTTGCAATTTGTGTACCGGCATTTAATCTCTGCAGCATCAGATTGCAGCTTTGAACTCGATAGAGGCCACGCATCGCGCGCGCCTGTGTGTCTGCATACGAGTGCGAGATGAGATTGGTGACGCCGTTAGGTTTAACACAGCATCATTATTTTGATTTCGTCCTCCTCTGCTCCGGTGACTTGGTGAAGCAGCGGGACGGTGAGAGATGAGAGTGAGGAGGTGCAGCCAGCTGCGCCTGGACAAACACAAGGACAGCTCCACCTTTGATGACACTGTATTAAACCAATTATTCACTATCAGGGATTGTTTCCTGCCAAAGTAAATGTTCTGTTTTGTGGTTGGAAAAAAAAAAAGAAAATTAAAAAAAAAAGTAGCGAATGAGTTGTCATCTACAGCTCAGGCAGTGGTGGAGATTGTAAACATGTTTTTCTCCCCCCCCCCCTACAAGAGGATAAATAAAGAAGACCGCTGTTAGAAGATTTAATTCTGAGAAGCCTCTCTCTGGGGTTCTGCGCTGCACTAAGAAGCCTATTGTGAAAAGCCTTCAATTAGCAGAGCAAGCCTTCATCTTCTGACCAAAGTCACCTTGAACAATCAAATTATCTTTAAATTTAAATAAAACAATCGCTCCCAATCAATCAGAGTTCATTAGCGCCATATAATTCCCATTGCCTCTCAAACGCCCCTCCTTTTCATGCACTTCAAACGTACGCGTGTAAGGTCATCTACAAACACACCTGTGGGTGCACAGCAGAGAGAAGCGCGAGACAACAAAGGTTTACTGTGAAATGTCTTTTATTTCCCGATCACACAAAGCACAGATGTGTTTGTTTTACCCACAGTTTGAGAGGTTTTAGTCGGTTTTGCGGGACTTAGAAAAGTTTGCAGTTCGCTGCCTCCAAAACTGGCACTCTGCAGGGTGTGTGGGGGCAGACAGGCACAAACAAAGTCAGTTAGATAAATTGCTCTAGTCGGGCCTTTGCATTATCATTGAGAATCACGCCCTCTGTGCTTGAGTCTTGACACGCGGTAATGATAAATGACTGAAATCCTCCCTCATCTCCATGAAGTTAAATTATACAGCTGCCAATCAACCGTTTTTAGGATCGCATACATTAAAACCTGCATTCGAAATTTGAGACTTATGCTAAAATGAAGAAGGCAGTAGTGGTTTTGGACGTTCCAGAAAAAAGAATAACAAAGAACAGCCAAACTTCTATCCCAGAATGATCATAAACCATTTCCCATGTGTGTTTTGTTTAACAGCTACAGATTGCTGAGTTGTTTCCATCTACGCAGGAGCGATATCCCGCTCTCGGCCCCATCGAAATCACTCCATCACAGCCAACGGAAGTAAATGCCTTTTTTTTTCCCAAGCAAGGACAAACGGAGGAGGCTTGTCTACACTAAAAGCATTTCCACACTGCAGGACTAATCTGCAGCACCACTGCCCTGACCAAGGTCATTTCTGTTCAAAAAGCAAAGCCAAAGATGGTGTAGTGAACCGATATCCCCGGGTCAGCGTGGTGCATTCCTTCTTGGCAGCACTGAGTTGTGTAAACTATCTCCAGGCTTCAGCACCACAATTTTATGGTTCTCTGGGTCACAGCTGAGGATGCTGATTTTTTTTTTTTTTTTAAAGAAGGTTTAAGAAAGCCCCGTGAATCCTGCAAAGTGCCCTTATCTAATCATCAACTGTCAGCCCCAGATGTCCTGTAAGTAGCGCTTCTCTTCTCTAAGCCCTGCCAGTCTTTTCATGGCCTCCAGTTGGTCCACCTGCAGCTCCGTTTTAATTATTTCCATCAAGGTCTCATTCACGTCTTTAGCCATGTTCTTAGCGTCCCTGCAGAAAGGAGAAAAAAAAAGAACAGTCATTTTAGGCAAAAGAGCAATGTAATCAAGCGACACGATTTTTATACGTCTATACGCTGCGGCAAGCAATCTTTTAGAAAACCAGTGAGCACAGCCGGTGCTGGAGTCTATCCTGGAAGGAAATAGCTGAAATATCCATCTTGCTGTAGCAGTCATATTGGGGGAGATTCATCAACCAACTGAGATATTTTCTGACTCTAAAAAATTCACACACTCCCGACGTTTCAAAAGTCATCTACTCCAAGGTGGGGAAGGGTGAAACATGAGAAAAGGATGTGGTATGTAGCTACATCATGCATATATGAGTTGGCATGTTGGTTTTGTCTTTGTTCTCACAGAAATGATGTGGTGGAGGGAAGACGGAGTGCACATGCAATATAAATGATAACATAATGCTCCATTTGAGTGAAGGCAACAGTTCCAAAGATGTCAGAGAAAGGATTTCATGTTCTGTTTAAACAAAAAGAAAAAAGAAAAGACAGAGAGTTATCTTTCTTATTAACAAGCCACGTCTATCACTCAGAAAAAACCTCATTGTGCTTTCATGTCAAAGCAATTCAGCACTAAATTATTAGATTTTCTTGTAGGGTGCTTTATTTGATCCATCGGTGAGCTCATGATGAAGCACCCAAACATTACAGTCGCACTCAAAAGAAATATCTTCAAAGACAAGAAGAGTAAGAAGTCCTGCGACAGATGGTATTGCTCCCTCAGCGCCCTGATCTCAACATCATCAACCGAGTTTGGGATTACACGAAGAGACAACATGAAACAACTGAAACCTCTTCACAGAGCATGTTCAAGGCGGGAATATTGCACCTTTATTTTGCCCGTAGCTTTCTGCATAAAAGGTACAAAGGCAGAATGGGAAGGCTTTGTTGTTGCTCCTTCAAGCCAGCAGCAGAGGCAAGTGACAGAGCCGAATCGTAGCCTGTGTAAAAGTCAGAGCCGCCGCAGCGGGAAGCCGCCACTGCTGCCATGTTAGATGTCACGCCTCTCTGATTCCACATCGTTGCCATACCTTGTAGAAATCACACGTCGGGGTGGTGTGGTTTAGTCTAAACAAGCCAACGTGTCACAAACAGGGGTCTTCTTAAACGCATTAAGGCAAAATTTGTTTAAAAAGAGCTCAAGATTGTAAACCCGCATTAGAAACGTGGCAAATTCTCCGGCAGGCGTGAAACAACGTACCTGCCAAACACCTGCGAGTGTTTGCCGTTTACAAGCCAAAAGGTGGTCATATAAAATACAAAGCTTCATTACTTTTTAGTGTCTACATTTTTTCGGATGACTGCGTGCTGAGCGGATAAACAATAAGGACGATTCATATGTGCTTTATAGATTTTATGCTCATTCGCTGCACACTTGCTATCGACCACTCTGAAAGCACCAGATCGAGCTGGATCGTCTTCAGTGACTCAGGAGTCCTTGGCAAAACTGACGAGAAGCCTGCACGCTAACTCAAATCTTCTGCCTCGTGTTCTGCGTGCGCTGGCACATAGTCAGCCTAACAGAGTTACAGCCTAGATCCCAAATGCTGCCCATATTTCAAAGTTGCCCAAAAATTCATTCTGCGAGAAATGATGAACTTGATTATGGTGTTATACGCCCATAACTACAGGAACTTTATTTGGAAGCACTGGCTTTATACACAATAAACCACATTCAGAATATATTTCACGATGACTACAACTAAAATGTAATTTATAGTCTCACAAATGTGTCTGCGCCCCCAAATATCCCAGCTGCGCATCACTGGAAGCGGATGACATATGCATTTGCTGACTGCTGATTGGACGACAAGTGGGCCGGAATAAGTGAGGGATCGACAGCAGAGTTCACAGAAATGGGAGAACCATAAAAAAAACATCAAAGACCAAAAATACTGCATGAAAAGCACAGAGTGTAGCGTCAGTGGCCACATTCTTTGTTACAGTTTCACTTCAGCTCTCTGTATGTTATAACTTTGTCTGCAGCTGGCTGAAGAGCCGACAACAGCAAAAGCCTTGTATTTTGTAAAATGCTTGAATAGTTGTACTACAAACTTTTTACACTGCCTCCATCTGACAACAGTTCTCTGCAGGTAGACGGGACATCCCCGAACTGCCAGCAGACTGTGAACCCGCGCTCTCTCCTGAACCACCCAAACAGTCTAGCTCTCACCTTGTTTTCTCTTACATTAAACAGTCGAAGTTTCATATGTGCAATTATCCAGTGAGCCAAAAGTTTGGTTTCACAGGATTCACAGCTCCGGCTGTGAGCACAGCAGCCCCAGTGACCCTCTTACCAACCTTCTGTTTGTGTGGGTCAGCTTATCAGGAGAAAGCTGGCTTAATGGGAAAGGAGCAAAAATGTCTTGTTTCATACACTGGCTGCACAAAGGCCCAATATACAATATTTAAGAAACATTTTGAACTGGAAATCAGCTACTCTAATATAAAAATGCAAAACTGGGAATGTGAAATTTATGATGTTTATGTGAGAATAGAAAGAAATCTATACTGCAAGGCAAAGCAATGTGACAAAACCAGGCCTAAGTGTTAGAAAGAGGAGCTGTGAGAGAGATGCTCTGGAGTCCTTTCACACTTACAGCAGGCTGTGATACACTTAATAGAAGTGCAGCCAGAACATGATAAAGCCGAACAAGGTGGACGTCAAACAAAACACAAAAAAAACAAAGAAAAGAACAACCATCACTCAACACGAATTAGGATCCGGTGTGTCACTCTTACCCGCAGACATAGAGGTAACCATTTTGTTTGAGCAGGATGTCAGTGATGTGCTGGCTGTTAAGCAGCAGATTGTGTTGGACATATCTGGGACGTGCGGCTGAGGTGGCGGCGTCCTCGTCCTCCCCGCGGTCCCTGGAGAAACACACCTTGAGGTGGCCCAGGATACCTCTGGACACAAAGCCCTCAAGTTCCTCTCTGGGACAAGACAAATTGCAAGCAGAGGTTATTAAAGTTATTCCTGTAATCTTGGACAGTCTGTTCCTCATTTTGTGGTGATTAGACTTGTCAAAAGCAGTCGGGAGGCCTGAGTTTTAGCTGCTGGTGCAGAGAAAAGATCGGCACTTTTATGTGGTTTTTACAAGAAAAAAAAACAATTTAATTTAATGTTTTTTCATTGACTGTTTATTCTTTCACATCCAACACTCCCGTGGGATATTTAGCAATGGTTTCCACCATCTCACAAGACCGGAACTACAAACATTTCCTATGAACCAAAAAAAAAGGATACTGTCAAGCTCAACACTGAACACTGATGGGCAAAAGGTCTGAGCAAAAATGTGCCAGACAACCACTTTGTCTTCTTTAACAAGAGAAGTTTGAAAAAAATATGGATTTCATAAGCAAGGTCGAGTCACTGTTATAAGCATCTTTTTACAATCAATCCTCCCAGCCTGGCAGTGGGGTGTAACCTTGCTCTCTATCTGTGTTTTGCTTGCCAACTACTCCTTCTTCTGCCTCAGTGTTTTTACAGGGCCTGGGGTGCTATTGGAAGGGAAGGCAGGAGGAAGGTGGTGAGGGAGTAAGGTTTATTGTGGCTCAGAGCATCTTGTTTAAAGTTAAGCAGTCGGAATGAGCAGAAACACACACGCAGACACACGCACACAGTCATAACAGCCCCAGCTCTGAGATCAGGGGTGAAGGTCTTTGCCTCGGGGGGTCTGTGTTTTGCAGTAACCCCTAGACTAAAATAAGGCATTTTTTGATAACACAGAGACGCTGTGGTGTGAATACTAAAGGGAGAGGCGAGCGCTGTTGCCCTTTGTTCCATTTGAAATGTCCAGAATTGTTAGTTCTTCTGCAGCGTGTTTACCATCTAACCTTCATTTAGAGACATCATTAAATTAAAAAGAAAAAAAAATTCTTCGAGGAAAAAATCTTTTGACCAAGATATGTGATTACAAAGTCTGTTTGAACACAGGAGCAACCAGATGAATAACAAGGAGAAGGATTGCCGAGTTTGTTTGTTTGACGTCTGAATATAAATCATCACAGATTGATAACCGTGCGAGCAGAAACCGGCAGATGATAAATGACAGTTGACTTCTTAGAAACCCACAACAACCCGGGGTTTTATGAGAGCCAAAACCTGCCAGATTCCTCTGTGTGCTTCTACACGTAACAGCCTGTGGCAATATCCCGGACCCTGATGTGAACCCAGCGGGCCTTCCAGTCATGTTTTCCCTACAGCATGAAATCACACGCCATAAAGAGGCTGAGGCGTCGGAGGGAGGGCGGGGGGAAAGGATAAGTGCGGCAGAGGCGAAAGGGGAGGACAGGTTTGATGTGGCATGCAGGCAGATGAGCATGAATCTCTCGCAGGGATGTTAAGTGCTGCGGCTGATTGAGGCGCGTCGCGAGCCTCGTTTGTCTTCTGCACTCAGAGCACGACTGGAGGGGTTGGTCAGATCCTGCCTTTACGTTCTTCTTAATATTTATAAGCATTAAAAGCAATATATGCAAGTTTACATTTCGACCTGTGTTTCTGAGAGAGGCAGCTGAACTTTTCTTTTAAAATCTGGGACATTTATACAAAAAAGAAAAAAAGAAAAACACTACAGACTATGCTAAGAAGGTTTTTGCATTCCAGGGCAATGCCAGACATCAAATTGCACTTAATTTAAGAGAAATCCAGCAGGGATGAATGCAGGCAGTCAATTCAACTGCAGGCATGTTGTTCTCATTCTGCTAACCTATTTAAATTAAGTACAACGCTTCATGGGTGGCTCATAAAACACAGACTAATCATATTGGTCAACACTGTGGGGGTATTCATCAGAGAAGCCCACACTGTGAGCAAACACTGCCTGCTACCTGGCTGCGAGTTCGTATTTAACTATGAGATAGAGGAAACAAAAGGGAACAAACAACATCCTCTGTGATCTATCCTTGTTTGATTAAGGATGCTAATCCATTCACACTTTTTAATCCTGCAAAAGAACTCGATCAGCGCACCGGCGTTGAGCACACGCTCACTGCTGGTACTACCAAGAGCTGATCAATTAGTATGGAGTCAGGAGAGAGAAAAGCCAAAACAAACTAATCAGAGCAAAGATCTCCTCTGAGGCTGATGTCGGCTCACAAATCAAGAGCGGTGGTATAATATTTAGTACAGTTTAAATGGATCAAACTTAAGGTAACTTAAGATGGGCGTTATAATACAACCTAGTGCCTGCGTTGAAATCTAAACCATTAAATGTTCTCAGTGTTTCTGCTACCAGTGCCTTCTGGGACCTCTCCTCCTCAAAGGGACCGCTCTCTTCCCACCCAAAAGAAAAAGAAGGTAAAAAGAAACTGAAGGCTTTTTATGTGAAACTGTTTGATTTCAGCACTGTGTCACAGTCTGTTCTGTCATTTACAGTTGCGCTAGAAACACTCATCTCCTCTGCTCTCTGTTACCGTGTTTGTGTGTGTGTCCATTTCACTGTTTGCTCCAGTCCAACTCTCCTCACACACACGGATCACAACCAAGATAATGTTACTCAAGATGAACAAAGCTCATTACAGGGAGGGGGGCGGTCCTTCAGATCTTTTTTTTTTTTTTAAAGAAAATAAAGGGCGAGAGAGAAGGGGGGACGGTGGGGGGGGACAAAAAAACAACCCCTTCTCCAGTTAATAAAACAAAAACAAAAATAGAGCCGGGCTGTGATTGAGTAGAACCATTCATTGAGTCTAAATCCATTAGCAAATATTGAATCTGTTTAGGTTTGGCTGTTGACATTTAAAGCCGCTATGGCTAACATAACTGTTGCATTTGGAGGTCTGGGCAGCAGATAAATTAAAGTCTAATACATTTACTTTATTTATCTATTTTTAGCTGTGGATTCTGCACCGTATTTGTTATGGAAAATATTTAGTATTAAGCTATTAAATGCTTTACCACCACCACATGCTAACTTGCTAACTACATGCTTTTTAAAGCTTTTAAGGCTGTTGAATATAAACGTGAACTAAAACAGTCAGAATTTGATTTATAGGCTAAAACAATGAGTTACGAGAAGCTAAAAGTGATCCTAATGCTACAGACCCCCTGAGGGAAAACAGTGGATGAACCTGGGCTCATGTTGCCTCTGAAATGGCATTGGGGGGGGGGGCAAGTTGGCAATAACCTGGAGTCTTCCACTAAAGGTTGGATTTGGTTGTATATATAACCAGAATACAACCAGTTGAGTGAGTTCTGAGTAGACTTGCTGGGACTGACTGTGTTCACAATCCATTTGTGTTTATAAATTAAATGGCAATTATCCCTAAAACCAACATTAACCAGACTTTAGATCCCATGTTTTTATAAAATATATCTTTAGTGAAGCTTTAAAATTACATATTTGTGATTTCCAGATAACAGCTATATAAACCTTAAGTAAAGTAGCTGCGTATGCAGGTTAGTTTTCTTTCCAAACACCTTAGAACATACCCTGCGCATTTAATATACAGATATAGATATATAGATATATATAAGTGAATAAAAAAACTCACACATTGTACATTCAGACTGCAGTCTTCATTATGCAGGTCACAGATTTTAATACATGGAGAAGTGCAGCAGCAAGGTAAAGAGGGTTATGGAGAGGACTAAATCTGAATCACAAAAGGTACGTGGGTCTGAATGACGACTGAACTGAAAGGAAAAATACACTTTACCGAAACAGGTAGTCTCGGTCTCTGTGGCGGCATCCAAAGAACAGCCAGGTCTCTCCAAATATGGCCTCGGGGTTCGTCTGTCTCTCCTCCTCTCTGAAAGTCAAACAACAGATGTTAGTGGTCAATCAATACAAACAGACACAGGCCCGATGGAGGAGAGTCCTTCGTCACAGCAAAAGGCTAAAGAAGAGATGTGATGCTGTTGAGCACTGTCTGTAATGACAGGAGTGGCACGTGCACTGAGAGGACCTGTGTGTTTAAGGAAGGACATTATATGCATTATTAAATTCCACCCGAGCACAGGTTCCATCACAATAAGCAGCTGCTGAAAATGAAACTAGGGCTCAGTGTGTGAGTGTGTGTACAAGTTTTACTCCTACATTTATGTGTGTCTAACTGTTATTCGGTGCAACAACATAAAAAAAACTGCTCCTGAAAAAGTGATTTCTCTTGTGGCTTTGGAGTTTGGCAAATCTCCCAGAGTCCTTTGCAGGCAACAGCAATGCAGCAGCACAAAGCGGCTCTGAGGATGCCGTTATCTGTGCCACACACCTGCTGCAAAGGTGACAGCTCTCTCCCAGATAACAGTTGACCTCCAACCTTTCATGATGCCATCAGTCAGTTGACTGTCTAAAGAGACCGGCATTATCTGTTACCCTAGCTGTGGGTGGGTGATTTGGGGAGGGGCTAGCTGAAGTGACCAACCATGACAAGGGGCTGAGAAATACCACAGAGAGGCACTGAGACTGGGCTCTTTGTGCTGCACCGCTGCGCTCCGAGGATACGGTGCCTGTTTCCCTAAATCCCATCCTTTGCTGTTCACAGACAGACTGAATCCTGCTGTGTTTTCCAGCTATCACAAAATTAAAATGGCAGCCAGCTCCTGAGACTAATGGAGGGATATTGTGCTTAAAGAGGCGATAATACTTTTAATTCTGTGCTGAAATCATTTGCTGGTTAATCTAATAACCAGCAAAGTATTTCAGCACAAAAAATAAATGACTAACCTCAAAATTAAGACAAAATGAACTACATTTATCGAAATATTTTTAAATGATCTGAATGTTTTGCAAATTTTCACCTACTGGACACAGTCTGAGTCATCTCACATCTACGTCTAAAACTGCAAGATGAGCAGAGACGAAGACTCGGGATAAGAAAACAAGCCGACTGCACGTGAATCTCCAGGCAAAGGATATTTTTGCATGGAGTTGGAGGCAGTTTTGTGGGCAAGACCTCCTTTGAAGGCACGGGTTAGTGCTGGACCGGACTGGATATGTTTCATGAGGGAACAATAAATAATCTAGATTGCTTTTGCACAAGAACAGCTAATAAGACTCAGGTAACCAAGACGGTTCAAACAGCATGATCCAAACGGCACAATGCAGATGACATAAACAAGGTGGAAAAATCTTTGATTGGAAAGGCGAGATGAAATATTCGATATCCACTGCACAAAAACAAAGGTTTGAGTCAAAGCCAGGAAGAATCTAAATTTAGCAGAAGACTGACTGGAATTTATTGTCATTATGCTATTGGATGATAGGTCGCTGAATTGGTTTAAAAAGGGAGAGGACACTTGTATCCGTTTTTTAAAAGATTTGTACTGTTTTAATATAAATTTGAACTCGGCAACACAAAGAAGTCCCGTTGGCCTGTAGACCACAAAGAACTCTTAATTACAGTGTTTCCAAAGAACGCTATGTAAACTGTACATAAAGGTCAGAATCTATGAGTTGCAGGTCTATTAGGCCTCATATTTAATTACAGATTGCATAAAGACAACATAGTAAACACTGAAACTCTGACGTTTTGTGTTTTCCCTTTTAGAAAACATGCTCATTTTGAATGTGATGCCAGTAATAAATCTCATTAAAAACTCTCTATATAGCTATGTTTACCACTTTGCAGAAAAGTAACTAAATTTAACACTCTCCAACTGCCAAAGTATTTTTACTAAGAAGGCACGCCGCTGAAAAAACATGAAAACCATGGTTCAGCACTTGCTTTGTTAAAATAATTAAAGTATTCCCAAAAAAGTAAAGTGTCTGGATGACAGCATATGCTGCTCCAAAGCTTAACTTAGCATTAATGGCGCGCTCACAGATGTGCAAGTTTATAAAGCCATGTGCAATAATGCCCTCCCCCCATACAATCAAGGATGCTCGCATTGAACTGAGTGCCGATAACAAGCCAGATGGTTCGTCTTCTCTTTAGCCTGAAGGACGTGGCGTCCACGATTACCAAAAACAATTTAAGATATTGACTGGCGAGACCACAGGACACTTTTCCACTTCCCCTCAGTCTGTCTTAAATTGACTTGGGTCAATTTCTAAATCTTGTTTATGTATGGATTTCCCTTGGAAGGCAGAGATTTAACTTGCAATCCTGGATTCTGCGATAAACTGACACTGAAAAAAGTCTTGTTGGGCCCACATGGTGACTTTCACTACAGAGACGTGTCTTTAAAGCTCTTCCACCTGAAGAACAGAAAAATCATGGCCGATTGCTCCCTGCATACTGCGATTTTACTGATATGATGTACAACAGATGATGGAGTTCCCAAATTCTACGTAATAATACATTTTGAAATTGCTGAATTATTTGTCTAAAAGTCTTCCAAAGAGCAGTCATACCCTCCTTCTCTTTACTTTGGGAAAAGCAAAATCAATAAATAAACATCTCCCTAGGAGTTTCTATTCATTGCCACTCCTTTAACTAACGTGTTGCCAGTAAACCTATTTAGAAATGAAATGTTTATGAAGTGTCTATTTAGCATAACATGTCTCTGAATTTCATTTCCTCCATCTCATGTTTTGAAACATGTTGCTGGCATCAAATTCAAACTGAGCATTTTCTTTAAATACCCATACACTCCTCTGTGCATTCTCTGCAGTACACTGAACCAAATAAAGGTTTAAATGACTTGCAAATCATTGCTTTCTGTTTTTATTTACATTTAACACAGCATCCCAGGTTATTCTGGAAATGAGGTTGTATTTTCTGACATTTTATAGACTTAAGGATTACCAGATTCATTGCATTTTTTTAAAAAAATAATGAAGAGATTAATCAATTGTTTTGTTGTAGCGCTACACTAATTAGCCATAGGCAAAAACAGATCAATGCGCAAGTGTGACTGCGAATACTAAAAACAAAGCTTAGCACTCATTAATTAAATGTAAAGTTGACCAGTAAGTAAGAATGATTTAGGGAATACATTTGTTTGAACTTTGTGCCTGCGACTGAGACTGGGTAACAGAGCTGTCTGGCTGACTTGATCTGAACGCTCAGATCCCGTCCATTAGCATCCTGGACGAGATTCTTCTGATCTGCAAACAGCCTCAAGTAAACTCATTTTAGTGGGCTCGTCTCTCCTCTCGCCGCCTGCCCTAAAGGGATCAATACCAATATGAAAAACCTGGATTCCATTCTGAGTAGACCACACCGGCGCCTTTCCCTGAATACAAATCACATCACACCACATACCCACACTATAACAGCCTGCAATAAAATCCCAGGGGAAGGCAGCATCTACAGAGCACTCCATTTGGGGTCGAAATCAGAGGCGGTTGCCTTTCAGCGCCATTCAGATGATCAGCAGGAGGGGGAAACGGCAAGGGAAGCTGAGGTTAAGGCCTGGTAAACATCACAATTATCTCATATCTTTCATTTTCATCTTTGCAGCTCAATGCGAGTGGTGCTGAGTGCCTTTTTTACATTCTAAAAATACAAAGAGCCAAAAACAACAACAGCTTGAGACTTAATCACTGAAATTGCATTGTAGAATTACAATATACATCCAAAGTGATGAATTCAAAATGTTTTCATAATATGGAAGCAAGATGCTTAAGCTGCCTAATTGTAGTCAGCTTTCTGTTTAAACTGATAAATGGAAGCTAAATATTTGTTCACACAAAAACACAAACTTTAATACAAATTGTCATATTGAATGTACCAAGTATGCCTACTGGTGCACCTAAAACTGAGAAAAAAAGATTCCTTTTTTTCCACTCCAAAAGAAAAACTTGTTATGTTATGGCTTCTAAGAGGATTAAGGCAAACCACTCACTTAAAATACAATATTTGTTTAACTGTCACTGCTCCCAGCTAAACTGAAAGACACTGAAAATCACATTCTCCATAAAATCCTTCCACGAACACCACAGCAATCAATACCAGACTACTGGAGGCCCTTATTAAAATCTCCTGGTACCACCAAGTGAGCCTCTGACCTTTAGACACTCTTCTTCTACTTGTTACCAGTGCTACAAACTCGTACAAAGTACTTTTGAAAACAGCCATCGATTAACAGTGGGGGCGGATGAGGGGAGAGGTAGGAAGATCGAAGTGTCCCCATGTTGTTTTGTTGCTAACAGGGCCCTTCTCAGGCCTCGAGGCAGATACGGCGTCCCGTTGACAAACTGGTGATTGTTATCTCCTATCAGAGTGCAGCGTCAGCCGCCGAGGCTTTGTTTGGAATCTCAAGTTAGATTGTGCACAATGCCGCGTGCCGCGACAGGTTTTTACAATCCTCGAGCAGAATACGCAGCTGGCAGGGGAGAAGATGAGAGACGCAGACGAGGAGAAGGGACTGTCGAGACAGCTGGGATGAATTGATTCACATGGGCTTATGCTGTAACAGTCAAGAGCTGCATGGTGGAAAAGAAAGAAAAGAAAAATAACAATCAAAAAAAAAACCCCCAAGTCTTTAAACTGAACTTTAAGGACATATTTGATTAGGAGGCTGTGCATTATGAACACGCAGCCTTGCAAAAATCAATCAAAATCCTCGTCCACTGCTGTAATAAAACACTCAAATGTGTATTTTTATAGATTTACATTTTGGAGAGCAACATTTGGCCTCTGCTGTAAGGATGAAAGTGAGACTAATATGTTCATATCAGTGCCTTACATCAGAGCACTGTCCCTCTGGCTGAGCCTTTATCATTAAGAAGAAGAGAGTCTGCCTGTGAGTGCTGCGACCAGGTCAGTCAGAAAACGTGCTATCTTCATCGCTCCATCCCACAGGCACAAGTAAAGCATCACCCCAGATGACCACTCATCTTTCCCCGAATCTTTGCGGCAGAGAATCCACCGCTGCCATCACTTCAGCCGGTGCCGTGTCACCTCTCAGAGCAATCACGCGCGGACACCACCCGCCACTACAGAGCAGACATCCGGGGGATTTAGAGACAATTGGAGTTGACTGGGGCACAACCTCATTTACACAAAGCCACCCAAGAGTTAGACATGTCAGTCTGACTAAAAAGGCTTACTGCGCTTTCTGACAATTCATGGTGGCTGTAAGCCTGGTTCAACACACAGCCATCAGCCCGGATCACATTAAATCCTTCTGACAGGTCATCTTCTCACAATCTCGATTTAGCCATCAATTCAGACAATTAAACAAAATGTCACGTTTTCCTCTAAATGAGAGCGCTCTTCAATCACAGACGTACGGCGCAGCGATGGTTTAACTAGCTGCAGAGAACTACTGCCTACTAAGCTAACAGTCAATATCCTCCAATCACCTCTTTGGCAATTACAAGCAATGATTTGCTCCAACATGACCACCACCTACTGGAGAATTTACTTTGAAATCAATATCACTCCACGTGCTGCTTTAACTCTTGGCCCTTTATTACAGAAGTCATAAATTTGTGCATCAGAGAAGGTTGTAATTTATTCCTGGAGAGATAAGTAAAACACCTGACATAATCCCTGACGTGATCACAGCCCTCGCTGCTAGATTTATTATGGCTTATGTGATGTACATGACGTGGTCTTTTTACCGGCTTTGAGAAGGGTCTCATTTAATTGTCTCTGCAGATTACCAGAAAATATGCACAGATGATGAGCACTTAACATCACTTCAACATTGTGAATATTCATTAAAGGCTGCGTAATTTCAGCTGGAAATGTGTGTGCGACACTTCGCACAAATCAGCACATAACCCGATGCTTGACACGAACATTTCACTGACCCACTTCAGCTGCGATTTTTGGCGCCGATTCAAGTGCATTATTACATGCACTTGAATCCTCTTGACGGAAACATTTCCAAAATGGGAGATCTCAAAATATGCAATGAGCCTCTTATTTGGGAAAAAAAGTCACTTGTGTTGCAAGCTGATATTCTATTGTGTGCTTAAAAAAAAACATACCTTTGCTGGAGGAAGCCGATGAATGGAGCGACTCCGGTGCCTGGGCCAACCATGATGAAGGGCACTGATGGATCAGGGGGAAGCCGAAAAGACGCGTTGGGTCTCAAACTCACATGGATCTAGCGTCAAAGGATATTAGAGCACATTTAAAATAATTAGAGTAATTACAACAATGCCAAGGAGCCGCTGTGGGCTTGCCAATCGATTCATTGATCTACTTTTTACTCTAAGATATACTAATGAGAAAACTCATGAGCTGCAATTGAAATCCATAGATATGTGGTAGGGAAGACTGCTTCCTCTAAGTTAAACTACTTTACTTTAATTAACCACACACAACTGGCTCAAAGCTCACTCTCTTTACATGTCTGAGCTAATAAAGCTGAGTTTTCAGAGGGACATAATACACGTAGTGGAAGCTGTCTGAATCCCTAACGCCCAGCACAGCACAATTTCAAGCCGTTGTGCTCAACTTTTGCTTCCCCCCGGCCCCCCTTCTAGTACCTCTTGAACTGTAATACTGGAAGGAGAATGGGGCAGTCAACCTCTCTTGCTATTTTATTGGAAAAATCAAAACAAAGACAAAGTAAGGACCAGTAAAGTGTAGCAAGATTTCAACCTAGCCAGAAGGGTACATCTATTTTTTCTCACCCTATGAGCGTTTGCTTGCAATTCCTACAGCACTTGTACCAGCAAATATGAGCACTTAGAAATTTATCAGCCAAGACCACAAATGTGCACAATCTACTTTCAGCTTTTTCTACCCCAGTCTACTGATTACCTTTGGCAGCGCTGGGCTGCTGGACGATTCAGCCTTCCCAGGGAAAACCAGGCCAGGATTGATGAGGTCAAACAGCCAGCCAGTACACAAGCCTCGCCTCCCCGCAGGCCGGCCGGAGCATGCTGGGATCTCTACCACGTTGAAGACAAAATGAAGCTTTCCTGGGTGTCTAAGACGAGAGCTACAGAGATGGCACCACAGATGGTTCGAGATGGAAAAAGGCAGAGACGGGGGGAAACATCAGCATGTGAGAGTGTGTGTGCAAGGCATACAGACAGTGACAAGCAGGGAGGAAGTGAAAACAGAGTGAAACACAGAGAGGCACAGGGAGAGCAGAAAATTGGGAAAGATTATTTTAGGCCAATTACTTCAGCATGGCCGTTACTTACAGCTACCTATTTTGAACAATTTCAGCTGTTTAGTGATATCTCGGGCACAACAAGTGGTAAAATGACTCAGTTTTGAGGAAGCCTTACAGAGCTTTCACCCACTCTATCTAGTAGTGTTTTTTTGGATGCTACGCTTGAGATCAACATCATACTGTGTATTAGCCTCCTAATAAATGGCCTGTATTTGTATAGCGCTTTACTAGTCCCTAAGGACCCCAAAGCGCTTTACACATCCAGTCATCCACCCATTCACGCACACATTCACACACTGGTGATGGCAAGCTACATGTAATAAACACGTATGTGTACATATTTTCTTAAAATCAAACCAGAATGTAATTTCTGCTTCTCGAAGAATAAAAGCTTCTGTCTTATTTGCCTCGATAAAGATGCCTCTCTATTCACTGTCGGCTAGAGCACTCTCGCGCACTCTTATCCTTCACTCTCCGGTTCCTGTGGGCCACTGGAGACCTCTATTGACCACAGCATCAATAATGCAGGTCTCTAATGTCTCTGCACCATCTGATAAACTACAGCCACTCTCTCCTGTCTATTTCCCATCTCTCTTCACAAACACACACACACAAGCAGCTAAGGGAGAGACTAATGAGAGGAGCGGAGAAGTTTTGACATTGCGTTAGATGTTGCTGTTCAACATGAATCTCAAAGCAAACCTAATGGGCACTAGCTTAAAAGGGAGCGCAAATCAATGACTAGCTAAGTGAGGAAAAAAGAAGGAACACTTGGCCTATTTAAACTAAGCGCAGCTAGCTAAAGTCTATGCAATATTTAAAGTCCGTTCATTTATGCAGTTTCTTCCTATCAATGAAATCTACAAACGGCCAATTCAAACTAATGTATACCGCATAATGTGCACGTCTGGCAAAAGGAGTCCAAAACAAGCTTCACACAGATACGAAAAACTTATACAAAGTGTCTTAGTAAAGTGTCACGCTGCCAATTGCCACCAGAAGAGCTTCGCTGTGCCATGGCACGAATTCTCTGAAACTCTACTGGAGAGATGAAACACACTTCTTCCAAAGATACTCCCACATTTGGTGATGGAGACTGCATCTAACATGCTGAACCCAAAATCTTCCAAAAGGTGTATATCTGGCTTGAAATATTGCGGCTACAAAGGCCACACCATATGATTCATATAATTTTCATGCTCTATGTCCCCTCGTGCCCCGAAGAGGAGAGAACTGTCATGCTGCAAGAAACTACCCATACCAGGATAGAAATATTTCTTCACTAGAGGTGGTCACTCATAGCCAACACAATGCCCTGCACACAACATAGCATGCCCCTGGACCCCCTTGCTGTAGGTATAAGGGTTCAGGTTTTTCCTTTAATTTGTCACCCTACACAATATAAATGACTGCCTGACTATTACTTTTTAAAGTTCTTTCTAAGTACCTCAACAAATCTAATTTTATATTAATGCCAGATTTTATTAAGTTAACAGAGCTTCTCTCTCATGTTATTAACTCCCTCTCCCTCTCCTTAACGCTCTTAATGTCCGATAATTTGAAAGCTCAATCCACCCCTGTGAAGGGACTGGCAAAATAGCAGATCTCCAGTGGATGCTGTTGCATTTCCCAGCTGCCAACAGAGCAAAATCAATATTTTATCATGCAAACTCAAACCCCCTTGTCCAGCGGTGCCTAATAAACAAACCTGGGCATTCAGTGATATAACATGATGCATGCGTAGGAATAAAACAGCAACAAGACTTTTAAAACAAGGTTAGGCAGCTATGAGACCAAACAACACACACACACACACGCATATCAATGGATTTCTATTCTACTAGTGTAAAGCAGTATTCATTCAAAATGTAGCCACATGTCTTCACTGGTGCTGAAATAAGCTAGACCTACCACCCCCCCAATGAAACTGTTCAGCATTAATCCACCCCCAAACCAAACATACGTAGTTCTATTGTGCAGAAAGAAAATACCAGCTAGCGTTTAAAGATTTAGGCTTCCAAGATCACTTAGAATAAAACAGACATACTTGGGTGGGTGATAAAGCACACTTGTGCAGCTCCACAGTACAAAGCGTATTCTTCAGTGTAATTTTCTGTCACCTTACCTTGCCGCTGAATAAGGCCGGGGTTGCAGTTTTGGCAAATGCTCTGAAAGGCAAGCACAAATGTCAATCACCGCGCTGTCTTGCTAAGATTTGGTTACACAGTCAATCACGACAGAGAGGAGACGAATCATGTGAAAGTCATTTCGGTCCATTGAAACGTCCTACCTACCAATCTATCCTCAGTAACCCCCACCCAGGTTACAGTCTTGTTTCTAGGACACACTTCTATATTTATGAAATTACAAACTCAGGGTTATAGAATCCCAAGTGTCCAGATGTGGAGCCAGTAGGAAACAGATTGCTTATGCAGACCTTATTTCAATGCCAGCCATGAAGGTGCCCTCTTTTGGGTAATATGTCGCACACATTGTATATGCGAGGAGGTGTCAGTTACACCGGGAAAACTTTTTTAAGAGTTTGAGATAACTTTTTACCTGACAGCAACAAGATATGCCATTCTCTATCCAGTGCCCAGCTCCACTGATTAGACGCTGGCAAAGAGAGAGATTGAGAGTTGTGCGACGTGCTTGCTGTGCACTCGCTACATTTTATTTGTATCTCGGTGATAGATGAAGCCGGACAAGTAAAGCACCACCATATGTACCAGCTGAGGCTGTACAATAACACATTTTTCTGCTAAATTGCCAGAGAGACAAACAGCTGGTCTAAATCTGCTCTCTCCTCTCTTTCTGGATTTCTCTGACATCTAAACAGCTCAGAGGTTTCAGAGAGACAGCTCCGCACTTTGACGTCCATTTCATCTCTTTGCGCTGAGATTTTTTCAACAAATGCAAAGACTTTGCTGAAACAGCAGTTGGATACTAATAATTTATCCACATACCCTCAGACACTGAAAAGACCAACAAAACTGAAAAAATAAAAACAGGGCCAGGGGCTAACATCAGTTTTAGACAGTAAAGAACAGTCGACTAATAAAATAGACTAAATAAAAGCAATGCACATGTTTTTTTAATACATTTCCTAAGAAATAAAGATATTTAATACTTGGTTGCAATTAGGTTTTTAACCACTTTAAGTACAGTGAGTACAGTGAAGTCGTTGTCATGTTCACACCAGGCAATGTTTTTTCAATTTTCATTGCCCAATTTTGGGGAACCTGAAAACCGTACCCTCAGTTTCTTGTTCTTAGCTCCCAGAAGTGGCAGCCAGTGTGGTCTTCTGCTGCTGTAGCCCATCTGCGTCAAGGTTCAACATGTTGTAGATCCAGAGATGCTCCTCTGCATACCTTGATTGTACCAAGTGGTCTTTTGAGTTACTGTTGCCTTCCTATCAGCTTGAAGCAGTCTGGATATTCTCCTCTGACTTCTGTCATCAACAAGGCCTTTTCACCCAGAGAACTGACACTCACTGGATAATTTCCCATATTTGGACTATACTCTGTAAACCCTAGAGACGGCTGTGTGGGAAAATTCCAGTAGATCAGCAGTTTCTGAAATACTCAGAGGAGCCAGTCTGGCACCAAAAACCGTGTCACGTTCAAAATCACTTAAATCGCTTTTCTTCCCCATTCTGGTGCTCGGGTTGAACGTTAGCAGGTTGTATTGACGATGTCTAAATGTCTGAATGCAGTGAGTTGCTGCCACGTGATTGGCTTATTAGATATATCCATGAGCGAGCAGTTTGAAAGATGTACCTGTGAATGTATATGTATGTCTGTGGCTGAAGCAATGTAATTGTTTTATGACCTGCCGTCTTAGTGAAGCATTAAATTATTTCCACTATCACAGAAAATCAGATGTGTAAAGAAAACCTGGAAGATTAGGTTAAAAAAGAGTATTTTATCGGGAAAACATATTCTTTTCTTTGATGTAAATTTAACTGAAAGGGCAGTTTTGCATGTCAGTATTTGAAAGGCTGCATAAATATACTCAATAAAGAGATTCCTTGTTATATATTTGAAGTCTGAGAAATAGCAGTGTCTTGTATTTCTCTTTGAGATGCCTCCAATATCCAGCATGACTCATAATATTAAAACTAGCCGGAGCAAAGAGGACTTATATTCTGAAAGAAGTCCAAATGTTTCAGACTTGGAGGCTTAAAATGTATTAACGTATCACAAGGTGAGCCAAGATTACAGGGCAGCCTTGTTTTGTTGTAATCAATATGCATGTACTGGAGATACAACCCACAGTGAATCATCTGTAAATAAATCTTTAGAGATAATTAGAGCTAAGCTGCAAGAGAATGGATAAATAAATCGTTCCTGTTTTTAAAGTTTCTCAAAAACCAACAGTGAGTCGCTGCTTAATGGGACAAATCGTCACATACAAAATAACTGAGGATCTTTTCAGTCGGTGCAAGTGTACACCTCTCCATCAGAGGGTGTATCGTGTATGTTAGCGCTATCATCCACAGCTGTGCAGAGCTTGAGTTGCTGCCTTTCTATCACAGAGTGACAGCACATGTCTGAATCAGAGGACAATCAATCCATCATCTCGCATCACTGCGCTGCAATGATACTGGTGGTAGATACAGAGGATGGATCACTTTTAAAACCCTTTGAATGCAAAGCTTTTTTGTCGCAGTCAGTGGCTCGAAGATACATTTTTAAATATGTAATCCAAAAAAGG
This sequence comes from Oreochromis niloticus, assembly GCF_001858045.2. Lineage (NCBI taxonomy): Eukaryota > Metazoa > Chordata > Actinopteri > Cichliformes > Cichlidae > Oreochromis > Oreochromis niloticus. The sequence continues at coordinate 21,214,526 of NC_031974.2, forward strand.
CTTAAGAAAAGAAAAAAAAAAAAGCACAGTCCCAAGATCCCCACTATGTTTTCAGGGGTATCATCGATCATAGTGCACAACAATATAATCTATTTCATCTCAAAAGTCTCTGTGCTGCAATTTATATGCAGAGGTACCATTTTAGTAGAATAAATGAGATAGAAATGTGGTTGCACATAAAAGTATATACTTCTCGAGATTTATGGAGAGTTTCTTTGGCTGTGCATGGAATTAGAGAAGTTGTTAGCATTAAGGCGTTAAGTGGAATTCTCCTCGGGAAGGTTTTTGCAGTTTTTAATAGCCTGCAAATGCTAATTTCAAGTTATTTCTGAACGAAGGACCTGCTAGCTCATGGTTTTCCGAAACCATTTAAACATTTTCTGTGGCGTTTTTATTGCGACTTAAATGAATAAAGTGGGAATAGAAGTGATATGCAGTCCGTTCTCTGTGACCAGGAAATTTCATTTTCAATTTAATGCTTTTCCTCCAAACAGAAGGGCCAATAACCTCTTGGGATACAGACATATTCCCTTTACTTTACTTTAGTGAGGATTATTTTGTTCTGCAAGTTTAAGTCCAGCAAAAAAGTAAAAGAATAGAAAAGAAAACTGCACCTTGATACAATTTCATTTGAGGTCTGCTGTAAAGTAATTGAAAAAGAAGCTCATGGACAGCGTTCAGTTCCCAGGGGCTTTGACCCCAAAGATTTTATCTAACACTCTGTATGAATCAATGAACTATCAACACGACAGCTGGCTCTGAAAAGTGGGCATCTTTCTCAATTTAGACCCAGCATCTACTTTTGTAACCAGCCTGCACTTGGCCAAAGACACGTGGGTCCAGAGACATCTCTCCTCATTATTTACAGTTAGTGTAAAACAGCCTAAACCCTAATCAGCAAATGCCTCCCCTTCAGTTGAGGTAATGAACCAAGAACACTGCAAAAATGCAGCAGTGTACTTTAACAGCGACACCCTGAGTCAGAGTTTACCATTAACCTATGATCCAAACTGACCCTGTGCATTCGTGTCCTTGCAAAGCTCAGTGGTTTACCAGTATACCAAATAACAGCTGCTGCCCTGAGGGGTCTGCAACGCCGCATTCTTCACGAGGGCACGATTGTCCCCGTTGCCAATTTCTGCATCAGTTCACCACAGTAAAAGGTGCTGTGGTTGGCAAGTAGGCCTAAAATAGCTGACATTGGGGTAGGCCAGGAGCTGTGACACAGCTGTTTTAGAGGACAGCTCAACTTGTATATGAAGCTGTAGCCAACTAATTTCACTGTCTGCTAAGTTTCAGTCAAAGCTTATTAGATCTATACTGAATGAATGACCAGCCAACTATCTTAATGAGCTGAAAGGAAAATGTTAGTTTCTTACCAACAGTTCACTCCAAGGGTCAAAAAAAGGAAACGATAGGTGGCAGACAGCAGGAAAAAAACATCATCAATATTATTAGCACAATGCGAGATAATGGATAAACTTCAAAATATATATCTTGACTCAGAGCATCAAGTTTGGCGTTATATTTACAGAAACTGGAAACCAAACAATATTGGAGCTGCAGATTTTAAAATGAGACGAGGAAGTGAGCGTTGACCCTTTGGGGAGCCTTTTGATGCTCTGACTATTAGGTATAATTAAATGCTCTGACCAAATCAACCATGAGCCCGTGCTCACAGAACAGGGCTTTACTAAGGCTACAGTGACCCCTAGTGGATGGAAATGATCCAGCCAGACAAACTCTGAATCACAAAAGACAGAAGGCAGGCGCAACAATAACCCGAGGTGTTATTAAAAGTGAAATAAATAGTTCTCAAACAAATAATTCCACTGACACTTAGTGCGGGTGCAGTCAAAATCCCACTGTCGCGTCAATCATTGTAATTCTCCATTTCCTTGAAGCAAATTGAAGCAAACTGTTTTAATTAAACATGCATCTATTATAATCTTGAAGTTTGAAAAAAAAAATGCAATGATTTTTTTGAAGACACTGGAAAAATCCCAAACATAAAATGTACTTATCTATGATAATTGGCCAAAATTATGACTAAAATTGTGATTTTTATCACACTGTGTATTTTAGAGAGGCTTTCAGATTCCCCATTAAAACCTGGAAAAGATCACTTTATCAATGATGATTATACGCTCAGTTAGTCGGTGGAAAAAAAACAGAAATTTTCTGTGTGAGTGAGCTAACAGCAGGGAGTCTGACCTATGAGGAGGCTGAGAGGAGGTGAGCAGGATGGGAAGGCTGTAAGAAGCTCCAAAACGCTGAGGCTCGGGTCTCTCACATACAGGTTGTAGTCTGCAGCACCTTGTTTACTGCAGAGCTCCTGCAGTCTCCTCCTCTGCACGCTGTCCCCTGTATGCTCCACCAGAGCTCGCAGAAACGCCTGACAGAGACACAGAAATCAGATGCGCTGTCACCCGAAGCTGTTCTGCACCTCCGTCAGCCACAATGGTCGTGACTTTTACAAAAAGGAGAGCCAGCCACACTGTACACAAAGTCTGAAATCTAAACAGGTAGACCCTGACTCCAACCCCGTTATGTAGTACAGCTATTTTAATATGCACAAAGCCATTTCTTCCACTATAAAATTACAATTTTCTTTTTTTTTATAAAAAAAGAGAAAAAAAGGCCTTTAAGACTACTGAGAAATTAGCAGAGGCGAAGAAGCAATCTTTTAATTCTCAAACAAAGTCCTAAAAATCGATTAATGCAATCAATTACTCAGTTACATTTGCAGAGGACACGCTGCGGTTTAATCGGCATTTCATTAGTAACTGCTTGTTATTTTTATTGTAGGCACCAATTAAAATAAAAAGATTAAAGGGATCACAAAGAAACATTAAAACGCTTCTGCTTAAAATTTAGTCTGCAACCATGAATCAATCAGACGCTGTAATCTGAACTTCTAAGTATTTGTCAAGCCTAAGTGCTCTGTATAATCTCAGTGATTCATTACAGCTTTGACTGCATGTATGCAGAGATTTGTGGCACGTTCTTCACTGCACTGGATCGAGTGTAACATTTTTCTCAGCAGAATTGGAGAATCAGGATGTCCAGCTATATCTGCCTGTGTCTGATGCTGCTACACATAAGACTGGGAAGTCTCATTGCCAAAGAACCAGAGGTTATCATCTTTCCCGAACCTAAAAAAATGTGAAGCTTAAAAATTGCAGGCTTTAGTGAAACAGCTGAAGTGCCTGCATTACACAGGCAGGTGTTGTAAAATAAAACTTTTATTGTCTTGTAAGTCTTCCAACAACACAGTGGCAGGAAAAAAAAATCTATTTCTGTGCAGGAATTTAATAGAGGAAGCTGTGAACAAAACGTCTATAAAGACTTCTGAGGGAACTGAACTGAGTGAAGCCGTTAACATTTAGATGTTCTACATCTTTCTGACACTTTATCAATTTTTTGGGTGCAGTTCAAAAAGAGTCCTTAAATAAAATCCAAGCAGAATTCAATATATAATGGCTCGCTAACTTAATTCATGATTATGACAAAGCAACTTTTTATTGCACAGGGTTTTATAAGCGTGTCAGATATTTTTAAATGCTTAACGAGAAAAAGTAACCCATCCGTCTTTTTTCTTCCATTTATCCTATTCTGGGTTGCAGGGTGGAGCAGTGGAGCCTATGCCAGATATCAAAAGGAAGAGGCGGGGCTGCTAGTTGCCAGTCTGTTGCAGGGCTAACACATAACACCTACAGTCAGTTTAGAATCATCAGATAACCTAAAATCTCTTTAGATGCCTTTAGACTGTGGGAGGAAGCTGGAGTACCTGGAGAGAGAGCATGCAAACTCAGACAATGCCAACCACCACTCCACCCAGAAAATGTAACCTTTTTAAATAAATGCAAACCTGTAGTGTGCATTCATCATTAAATATAAATTTTGCTTTAAATGTTGTGCGATTTAAGGGTTTCAAAGGGAATCAACCACTGGATTCAGACCAGTATTTACAATGACGTGCTTATTAGAGCTTTGGGGTTATTACCATATACTGCTATGTTTTCTGCAAGTGTGTAGTGAAGAGTAAATAACTGATACAGCTCATGCCAGATGGAATTTTTTTCATTTTTTCCCCTTCTTTTTCATTAAATAGTCACTTAAGCTCTCTAATTAAAAAAAAACAATCCAAAAACCAAGATGATGTGAAAATAATAACTTCACCATTAAAAGTTTTTAATGAATCACATTTAAGGAATCAGAGAAAACTACTGCAGGCCACATCGCCAGCCAAAGCTCACAGACTGACGAAAGCTCAACACTTGGGCAATTTGACATTTTCACGCACCAAATGTGACTTTAATTTTAACGTTTCACCAGAGGGATCACGGAGGTTAAATGATTATTTCAGCTTTGGACCAGGACTTAGTAAATCCAGCCTTGCCTGAGCGTATTAAACCAAACTATACAAACCGCTGCAAATCTTCTGGGTCCAGACCCGCTGCTAACTCACACTACTGAACACATTTTTCTCCCAGCTTTGACACAACAAATAAAAACAACGTGCAGGTAGCGGTGTCGGGAAAAAATGACACATTCCTTTTATTATGCTAAGACAGTAAAATAACAAGCAGATTGTCACATGAAAGAGTGACTTTGCTTATGCAGTTTGCAAAGCAAGTAGCTGCAAAGCAATATAGGGAAAATGGTACCTTCTTGGGAACACTTCTGATCTCCAGACACCATGTGAGCAAAAACAGGAGAGAAACATTCTGTGGGATGTAGGGTGGCACCTGGGCACCTTTGAGATGGGAAGAAGGAAAATTAAAAGGATGAGCTTAATGGGGCAGCTTCACAATCATGGTGATCGCTGCAATGAGATATCCTATTGTCCACATTGTGTGTTATTTTCAAGAGTGTACCAGTTGTAGTATTACCTTTTTTCTTAGTGTCTTTTTGCAGAGAAATATTGACATGGTGGTTCCTTTGGCTGTGAAGGCCCAATCTGTGGAGCATGTGGTCCACGTCTGCGGCCCTGTTTGGGCAGAACACATCAAAGGAATCCCCTGGCTGATAAGCCAACACTGGGTGAGCCTGAGAATGGAAAAAAAAGAAACTTACAACACTGATCTAAATCTTTGCTGGGGGTTAATTAAAGCTTCATTTAAATAAGCATCTTTTCTCATGCTTACAGAAATCTCCAGTTCCAGGAGAAGTGCTGTCTTGACTGCATCTCCTCTGGTCAGTTGAACTGCCTTGGATATAGGCACATGATGAAGAGCCTCTTTGTTTAATGGCCCCACAATCTAAAACAATACAAATAAAAAATTAGTGGCCAGTGAAGGACGAAACATGAGCTAAATCCAAGTTCTAGCAGCAAGAACATTCATCACCTCTTCCACAGTGTCCACCTCCTGAAGAGAAACATCTAGATAGGTAGGAGGCAGAGCAGGAACATTGAGCGAGGACTCAGATAGCGGTGCCACAGAGCATGTCAGTGAGTGTGCCAGTGCAACCTGGGGAACTCCAGTTTCCTCTGTGTGTGTTTTTGATGCTGATGTGGAAACACTGGCAGCGCCACCAGACTGGGATGCCAACCCAGGGCTCCCCGCAGGAGAAGCTGGCTTGAGATCAGAAGCGGCAGAAACTGAAGATGAAGCAACAGATGCAAATTTGGAGTCCGCGGGTACAGATGCTCTGACTGACTCGCAGTTCTGCTGGTCAGTGATGCTTAAGAGGTTCAGTTGGACATCTGGAACTGATGAATCTGGAGTTTCTTTGGTTGAATCCTCTGGGCTCTCTTTCAAGTGAGCTGTCCCAACAGAAGCCATTTTTGATAAGGATTCTTTGATGGCTTTCCACAGTCCCCCAAGCCAGGGATCCACAACCAACTCCAGCCTAGAGAGAACAATGTTCACAAAATGACAGCAACATAAACAAAAGAAAACCAATATGGGTTTAATGTGTCAGCATGTGCTTTGAAAGTTGGATGTTTACATTTTCTTTCTCTGCAAAACTTACCCTACACCATCATCTGCATAACCCGTAGCATAGAATTGCTTGGCTCCGAGTTCTTGTAGACGGCGCTCAATGGTCTTGCCACAGTTGCAGAAATTTGCATAATTTGTGTCTCCTAAAGCTGGAGCAGACAGAGGGAAACAGACTGAGACTCTCCAGCAACTGTTCAGAAAGTAAACAGCGCGCAATGCTCTGCATCGTGATGATATATACAAACATGTTTTTCAAATTAAACTCCCATACGGATAGATGAGCTACAAGGAGCGCTACCACAGACCCTTATGAAAGAATTTACCTAAAAGTGCATAAGAAAGGTGCTTATAGTGGTCAGTGGAGAGGGTCTTCCTCTTGATGCGCTTTACAAATTTTAAGGCATTATCCGGCGGTTCCCCATCTCCAGTAGTAGAAACAACAAAGACCACTGGGGCACGCTCCTTCTCCAAATTGTACTGGAACCAGTTATGTGAATGACGAGAGAAACACAACCATCAGTCAGCATCATATTTATTAAAATGTTGTTGATGTGTTGTTTGGTATCATTTTTCTTTTATTAAACTTTTATAAACTATCGCTGAACTGAGGTTAAATATTTTACTTTATACAGATATGTACTTCACCTAAAGTGATTGTATTTGTTTTATTGATATATTTATGTTGTTATTTTGTTGTTGATATTTATGCTTTTATGGTGTTATGGCCTTCATGTGTTAATCTTTTTCTACCATTGCTAAACTGGTGCCTTTATGGTAAAAATTACCTTTATACAGATGCTAATAAAGAAAAGAAGAAAGGGTCAATATCTTCATTAATTGGGAAAAGTACATCACAACACACGACTAAGATCGCTACACAAGTGAAAGCTAGAATGTACCTTCTCGTTCTCATTCAAGCAACTGAGATCGGCAACCAGCCCGTGCTCCTCCGCCTCCTCGGCGATCCCTTCTGCTATGGACTGGGCTTGGCCCTTCTGAGACCCATACAGCACCACAAACCGAGGCTTCACTACACAGGGCATGCTAGAAAATCCAAAGAGAAACGAGGTCATTTGTGCACTATGTTTATAACTAAATGACATTTTATAATTAACAATTTTCACAGTAGACCATGGCTGCTCTGATCATGTGTTTCAGCAAGGACTTAGTGCACACAACCAGGAGGCTAATGCTGATTCATTTTTATGTTTACAAACTTGCTATGTCCACTCAGGTGTTGTCAGCTCAAGCATGATGCCAAAATTATGTAAAACAAAGATGAAGCAACAGATGCAAATATATCATTACTCATACCTAGTACTAAGAAGTCGATTTGTTAGGTTAACAAAAAAATTGCTTACCTATGTTACCACAGCGTACAAAGGAAATCAAAGGAAGTGTTTGTAGACCGGTTCTAACTGTATATCTAGCGTATTAATTTAGTTCTGATCACAAACATTTGTGCTTGTAATCCGTGGTAAACATACAGAGGCGCATACAGTAATTTCAAAGATACATCAACACATGGATGGAATTAGTGGACATGACAGTGACCGTAGTAAAAAAATTTTAAAGGAAAGGAAAGAAAAACAGTTAGTCTTTACAGGTGTTTTGGCTTACCAACATGCGTGAACATTTGACAGGTGACAGACAGACTGCCACAGAACAACCTTCGTAGCTTTCGCAGCCCTGGACACCACCATCAAGTAACCGGACGTTACGTCATTTCTTGACGTTTAGAGAAGTTACCATAATAGTGCACGTGGGTATTAGCGTGCTGTTTCATACGCTTCATGCATTTCCGTGAAAAGCAGCGGATTTACATTGATAGCGAAGTTACAAGTTTCGCTTAAAGTTAGTAAGAGGCGACAGCTAACAACTTAATTCTGACACATCGCATTCAGGTCACGTTGTCAAAGTATAAGTCCCGTCTTTAAAACACGAATCTTTGTGAAACATGCTTATATGGAATTAAAATCAGATCTATGTAGTGTATTCAGTTCTCTGCAGGTGTTTACCTTTACAAAAGTGCGGTGAAAATCATACAGTAATATGTCCTGCCCTTCCCATGGAATTTTATAATATTGTCACTGCAATTCACGCGAGACCAGGTCACAGACTGAGATTGAACGAGATCGGGCGAAACCATATTTTAAAAAAATGTCTTTTTACTTTAATTCTTACAATATTCTAAGTGCGATGAGGCGATAATTATTTTTTAGAATATTTATAAACTTTTTTGCTAATTTCTTAATGCTATCTCATAAAAAAAAGAGATTACAACTGTGTTATAGGATACACTTAGCAGTACTTGGTTCCGCCCTCTCCACCCGCGGAGCCTTCCAGAAGTCGCCGGCGGACCCGTGCGGCTCACAGCTTGGTCACACTCCAGATTTCTATTATTAAAACTCATTATTTCATTCTTTATATACTTAATACGTGACCCAATCCCTTCGTCAACATGTCCACTTTGGGGACGCTGGCTTTCGATGAGTATGGAAGGCCTTTTATCATCATTAAAGACCAGGATAAGAAGACACGGTTAACGGGCATTGACGCATTGAAGGTACAATGGGCTAGCAAGCGCTACACAGCTTTTCGTTAGAAAGCTGCTATTTTACAGTTAGTTTAATGAGCTGGGTACGCAGATCTCGTGTGACAGGTGGATTGCGATTACTAAACACAGGTTCATCATGTAATCTTAAATTGTTTGTGCAAGAGCATCTCTATAGCATTAGCCAAATAACTAGACAGTCATGCTAATGGTGGGGCCCATGTGCTTTCTGTAATGCGTTTAGCCGGTAGGTGCTGCTGACAGGGCTGTGCCCACTTCTCTCATCGGTGATGCACAGAATTTTAGGTTTGGGGTTTGTCAGGCAAAGGGAAGTTCTACCTATCCTATCTTTGGAATAAAATAAAAACGTGTGCATGACTCGGAAATGTTTCTATTTTGCAGTCTCATATTATGGCAGCCAAGGCAGTCGCGTCAACGCTTAAAACGTCTTTGGGACCAAATGGTGAGTCTGAACCAGTGTAGTGTTGTCATACCTAACCGTATATACTTAAACTGTCTAAACGGTTTATCATTTTGAAAGTGAAGCCTTTGTGTTTGAAACTATATGTCATTATTGCTTTTCGTGAATTGGAGTTGGCCGTTAGAATACCGATTTTTAACACTTATTTCTCCTGTGGCTTTTTTTTCTGTTTACTTTTTGCATGCAGGTCTTGATAAAATGATGGTTGACAGAGATGGAGAGGTAACTGTCACCAACGATGGCGCCACCATTCTCAGCATGATGGATGTGGACCACCAGATTGCCAAGCTTATGGTGGAGCTGTCGAAGTCCCAGGATGATGAGATTGGTGATGGAACCACTGGAGTTGTAGGTATGGAAAAGGGAGATGAGGAGGATGGGGGGTTTTTTTAAATTAAAAAAAGAAATACAGACTTGGATTTGCACTACTTGGCAGAAGTTCTGATGCTCTCAATGTAGACTCTTCCATCGTATGAGGGAACTTTTATCTAAACTATGGTTGTAGATTGATTTGATTTTGCATTTGCATCTTCTCTGTTGCCCTCAGTTTTGGCCGGAGCTCTGCTGGAACAGGCTGAGCAGCTGCTGGACCGTGGAATCCATCCCATCAGGATCTCTGACGGTTACGACCAGGCCGCACGTATCGCCACCGAGCAGTTGGACAAAATTGCTGAAACCTTCCCCTACGATCCCAACAATACAGAACCTCTCATTCAAACAGCCATGACAACACTGGGATCCAAAGTGTAAGTCCCCCATACAAAATATTGTTGGGTTATTTATTTTTGTTTACTAGTGTTATCTATACTATTATGTTATAACTAATACAATTAATAGTAATTATTTTGGTCTAGTTTCCTCTGCTTGTCTACATTTCCAAATGCTCTTTTGACCTAGCTGGCACATCTTTTTCTACATTGTCATAGAGCTGATAATAACAACTGTCAGTAGAGAAATTTCCTGATTATTATTCTGTTTTTGAGTTAAGGAAGGGAAAAGATGTTGTTTCAATACATTTTGTTTAACAAAATCTCTAAAGTTCTTCCAGCATGGATGCAGAAATATTTCTGTTCATTTTAAATGAACCTGCACTTGTGTTTCTGTCAGAACTGACACAGACTTGTCATCATGCAACAGGCAGACACTTGTCACTGAAAAATGTTGAAAAGCAGACATATATGAACAGGCGTTATGAATCAATGTAGCCAGTGATTTTTATTTTTGTTTTTTTTTTGTCAAGTTTGTCTACTAACTTATGAATCCACTTTATCCACAAGTCCTCTGCTCACACAGTGATGTGCTCCACATTTTGTAGCCAGCACTTTTTGTTCAAGGCTTTAATGTAATGTGCTCCTATATTTAGGACAGCTTAGGTCACACTTTTGTCAGCTGTATTGTCTCTACCACACTGCATGATATGCATCATAAAATAGACCCAACTACTTGATCATGAATAAGTTCATGGAGCTTTATGGTCATTTAAACATTTAGAAAATGCAAAACCTTTTTTCAGTGTTTTTGCAATAGCATTGTTACCACGCTTTATCTAAAGTTCTGTTTGTCTTTCAGCATCAACCGGTGCCACAGACAGATGGCAGAGATTGCAGTGAATGCCATCCTCACTGTGGCCGATATGGAGAGGAAGGATGTTGACTTCGAGCTCATCAAGATGGAAGGCAAGGTCGGAGGAAAGCTGGAGGACACACAGCTCATCAAGGGAGTCATAGTCGACAAAGAGTTCAGCCACCCCCAGATGCCCAAGGTATGATCGATGGGAATTTGTAACACGATGTCATTGGCTGCCTAGCTGTCTGGTGTTTGATCAAAAAGAATCAAATCAGTTGAAAGTTTATGGGGCAAAATAAATGTTTCTGTTCTGACCTCCATCTGTAAAATTTGATTAACCGCTTGTCCTTTGTTATTTCACAGGTTCTGAAGGATGCTAAAATTGCCATTCTTACCTGCCCGTTTGAGCCTCCTAAGCCCAAGACCAAGCATAAGCTGGATGTGACTTCTGTGGAAGACTACAAAGCTCTCCAGAAATATGAAAAAGAGAAATTTGAGGAGATGATCCAACAGGTTGGTACCCCCAGAGTCTGTTAACAACTGATGTTTAACCATTTCATTTATTGTCTGATTAACATAGAAATCGCAGCTGCAAACAAGCATAAACATATCGGCACACATGCTTATGGACATGTGTTTATTTTAGGTCAAAAGTAATGGGGCTAACTTGGCCATCTGCCAGTGGGGCTTTGATGATGAAGCCAACCATCTTCTGCTGCAAAATGACCTGCCTGCTGTGCGCTGGGTTGGAGGGCCTGAGATTGAGGTAAGATGAGATGCAAAATTAATCTTTAATCAAACATTTTTTTGTCCTTTATCACTTAATCACTCAGGTATTTGCAACTTTTTGTCATATGTTACATCAAGTACAAAATATAAAGTGGAGTTTATGTTGAAGTGTCGATATCAATTGTTTGTCTCCAGTTGATAGCAATAGCTACAGGAGGCCGCATTGTCCCGAGGTTCTGTGAGCTGACACCGGAGAAGCTCGGCACAGCTGGTTTGGTGAAGGAGATCTCCTTCGGCACTACCAAGGATCACATGTTGGTTATCATGGAGTGCAAAAACACCAGAGCTGTGACCATTTTCATCCGTGGAGGCAACAAAATGGTGAGCCCAAAAGCAAATTCATAATTACATGTTTTGTTTTGTTTTTTTATTATTAATCCAGTTTGATTAAGTGTCATTATCTTTCTTGATAGATCATCGAGGAGGCTAAGCGTGCTCTCCATGATGCTCTGTGCGTAATCCGCAATTTGGTCAAGGACAACAGAGTTGTGTACGGAGGTGGTGCTTCAGAGATCGCATGTGCCCTAGCTGTCAACCAGGCTGCAGACAAAGTAAGAGAAATTGCATCAGAGACTTTCTGACCTCAGCGTTTACAATAAACATGATTGTGTTCCTGCTCGACTCTCATTGACATCTGTCAATTTCCTTTTCAGTGCCCGTCATTGGAACAGTATGCCATGAGGGCTTTTGCTGATGCGTTAGAGGTAATCCCAATGGCACTGGCTGAGAACAGCGGGCTGAACCCCATCCAGACCATGACAGAGGTCAGAGCCAAACAAGTCAGAGAGAACAACCCATTCCTGGGAATTGACTGTTTACACAAAAACACCAATGGTAAGCAACCACCTGCACTGCACATAATACACTGCAGTAGATACTGAACTAAACATGGCTTCAGTCTGGATTACCACCTTTGGAGATGACAACACTGCACTTCAATGTTAAAGCACAATGATTTATTGAATTCTTTATTTTTTTCCTCCCTTCTTTCCCCCTGCAGACATGAAGCAACAGCATGTGATCGAGACCCTGATTGGCAAGAAGCAGCAGATCCTGCTCGCTACTCAGGTAGTCAAGATGATCCTGAAGATAGACGACATCCGAAGCCCCGGGGAGACCGAGGACTGAAGCCCTCCTGAACACGAGAAAGGCTCGGGCGTTCTCTTGAACAAATGCCGTTCTAGAGGTTTTCAGCACTTCCCAGAGCATCGTGTCCAAGCTGCACCACGAATTGCTATTTATAGTTGGATACAACATGTTCAAGCTGTTGTAGTACCAGAGTCACCATTAAAATGTTGGTCTGTTGAAATTTCCACACTTTTGCTTTCAAGTTCTTTATTTTCTTTATTTATTTTTATTCAATAAGATATAACAGAAGATATAATTTCAGCAATTATTTACAAGATTATGTAATGAATCCATGCACTCTTGAAATAGTTCATATTTAATGTTTATGATCTGAGATTAACAAAACGGTGTATACATATACTTTTGATTTAAACTCTTATTTCACTAACATTAATATCATAATTTCCTAAACCCCTAAGATAACATGGAAGCTTTTTTTTCTGCTATGGCTTGGGGGAGGGGGCTTTTTGCCTATATAAGTCAAAATTTTGCTTCAATATATCAAAATCTTGAGTTAATAACTTGTAATAACTAGGTTTTTATTGTCAATTTGGAGTTAGTAGGTTTCAAACTAATCCTAACCCAAATTTGCAGTTAGGTATACAATAACCTGAAATTTTGATTTACGGATGGCAAAAAACAGTTGCTGATACAAGCTTCCATAAGACACAGGCATCAATATTCGGACAAAACCAACAGAAAAACTCATTATGAGCACCTCTTACTGATCGTCTTATAATGTTCTGATTAAGTATTCCGGATATGATTATATAAAGAAGAGTTTTAAGGTGTTTCCTGACATCCCCATTTACATGTACTTGTTGAGCCAGTTGAGCAGGTCTTTTCTGGCCTCCTGGATGTAGGGTTTGTCAGCGGGGTTGATGTCCTCTCGCTTGCGGTGGACAAATCCGTGAGTCTGACCGGGAAATATCTTCACCTGGTAGTCCACTTTGCATTTCTCCTTCAAGTTGGCTTCAAGAGCACTCACCTGATGGGCAAAAATGATGTCAGTGCACATGTCATGGCAGAAATTCTGACATTTTTAAGTTAACATTGTCTGCATACAAAAGTTGCTGCTAAAACTAATCGGTCCACATTCACACTAACCTGGTCCAAAGGGATAACGCTGTCATTCTCTGCAAAGATGAACAGTGTTGGACTCTTCAGCTCATACCTGTCCTCTCTCTCTCGAACTATTCCTGCACAGGATCATATAAAACCATTCTAAAAACATTTTCCGTATACCATACCGCGTGTTCTGCTGTAACAATGGCATACCATAAACAGACACTCCAGCTTTGATCTCTGGATACAGTAAGGCCAGGTAATGTGTGGCAACCCCTCCCCAGCAAAAGCCTACTACTCCGATATGTTTGACTCCGCATTGATCCTTCAGGAACTTCAGCACTGCATCCACCTCTCTGAGAAGGAAAAGTTCAATGAGTGTGCGCTATCACATAACCCAGGAGGCATAAAGCTATCAAAGCTATGAGTAACTGCTGCATTACGTGATTCACGCGTTTGTTTACTTGTTAATAGCTGTCGGCTTCTTGTCCTGAAGCCACTCTTGAAAGTTGGACCAGTCTTTTGTTGGACTCCAAGGTTCCTTACCAACAAAGAAGTCTGGACAAATGGCTCTGCTCACAATAAAACAACAGAAAAAGGAGGAATCAAAATCTCAGAAAATCACTGATTCTAGAAATCCTACATTCGCCTCAGGAATCTCAATCCAGTCGATCAATGAGTCAGTCACATAAACGCACATGTATCCGTTAGCAGCAAGCATGTCAGCCATGTATCTAGTGTTGGGAAGCTGCCAACCGAAGATGTCTTGAATGACAATAATGGCCTTGTCGGATGCAGTGGATGGTTTTACTACATAAGCTTTAAAGTGCTCTATCTGGACCTCCTGGCCGAGCGCTCCATACTCCATGCGATCACCAATATCGCAGGGACACGGCTTGGCTTCGTTTGCCATCTGCTGGCAGAGATAAAGACAGAAGCACGAAAAGTATTGGTAAAAAGGAGACAGCAAAGCTGGGATGTATTAGACTAAAACAAGAACAATGTCACGTGTGCACACCTGGACTCACTTGTGACATTTGCGCAACAAAGCATGACAAAGCAAAATACTTCGACATGCTATGCTGCATAACTCTTTTCAGTTAAACGATTCCCCCCTTCTATATTTTTTTCCAAGTAAACTAATGAAATCCAACATTGCACAGAAAAATCCGTTTGCAAAGACGACGTGGGAAACATACCTTGCTGGTTTGCGAGTTTACGCGTAGCTGCCTGGCTTTGAAAGTCAAAATCTTGATCTGCTTATAAAGAGGGGAGAGAGCTAGCGGTTGGACAAAGTTGAAATTCCTTTCCACTCCCACTTTCAAAAAAAAAAAAAGTGATTTACAGTCATTGGTTTTTGCACGAGTGGGTGATTCTGCGACTTATGGAGAAAGTCATAAACGTGTTATGGTAAAGCGCTTTACCATAACACTTTTATGACTTTCTCCATGCATGATTTCTTTCTTTCTTTCTTTCTTTCTTTCTTTCTTTCTTTCTTTCTTTCTTTCTTTCTTTCTTTCTTTCTTTCTTTCATGCATGATTACAGGGGATATTTTTATGCTGCAAATTGTACGCGTCCTATTTTTGAATGAAATCAGTTGAATTTAAACTGTATTTAATCTTTAAACAGGTGAGAAGTGACTATCTGAGGACAAACCTGGTATTGTTTTCACAATATGTGTGTCTGTAACTGCAAGTCATGGTGACTGATATTTTTCCTTCCTATCTCTGGCTTGTTTACATGGGATAGGGTTGTGTCGTTTAGTGTTATTAATTGATAACGTATGTATGCAGGGAGTGTCAAACATAAGAATAGCATAGAATAGCATAGAAACATGAGCCCAGAATAGCCCCGGAAAGGACTCCAGTCGGGCTGATTTTGGATTATATGAAGGCGGGCAAAGATTGGGGACTTTTTTCGCTGACAAGAGACCCACATTAAAACAAAAAATAAATGAATTAATTAATTTTTTATGTGAAATGATGAAAATGTTCACTTTTGTAATCTGAGGTAATGATCTACCAGAACGTCTGTATTTTTACAGATTTATTTATTAATTCTGGACAATTTCTTTCATTTCATTATTTTTAGCAGCAGGATGTGCTCATCACATTGAAAAACATAGACAATATATTGTTATATTGTTACAAGGTTATATTGTTAACATCTTATGTTAATTAAGATTAAACGTGTAGTTAAATTACTTTACAGAAAGAGGAGCTAATCTGGTTTGGCCCGTTTAAGATTAAAGTGGACCACGAAGTCAAATTAATTTGACGACCCTTTGCAAAAAGGCACCGCTGGGATTCGAACCCAGGATCTCCTGTTTACTAGACAGGCGCTTTAACCAACTAAGCCACGGCGCCGATGCGTGGCAGAGCGCATATCGCTGTACTGCTTGATTGACTGGTGTTGAGGCCCACTTTTCACATTTTAATCTTATTATTGTTATTCTTGGTCTTTTTTTTGATACGTGTACTTTTTTCATATGGAATATTGGTTTATAAGTACAGAAACACATAAAAAGTGAAATAAAGTTCCAACATAAATGCTGAAGTTCATTTTTGTAGTGAATGATCAGTGTACAAGTATTGTGGTGACAAGTTAGACCACATATTTATACTTAAGTACAACTCTTATCTGTTCGGAAAAACTTCCAATAAAGATGTTTGTTCCTGTTGTTCCTGCAGAATTTAATGTTTAATAGTGACGTCTACTTGACACTTTTAGTTCTTATTTTCGAAATATTGTAGGTTCTCTTTCTCATTGTATGTAACTTTTAATTTTGCGTCTATCTTTTTTATTTCATTTTATTTTTATTATTTAGTTTTAGTTGAGTAAAATATTACACGAAATACAATCACGTGACGGTTGTTATGGTCGTTTCCCTGCCGTAAAACTCGAACCTCTGTAGGGAAGTAAAACTGTTATGACAGGAGCCAGAAGTGTCGTTGGCGCATGCGTTAGCAGGTTAAGCTAGCCATTTGTCTCCCAGGTTTAAACTGTCGTATGATCAACACCCTGAGATGTAGCGTTTCCCTCCTGGTTTCTTGTGTTATATTAGACATACACAGTGAATTAGAAACCTTTGTGTACTGGCGAACATATACTGGACGCGAGAGAACACAGCGGAGCAAAGATTTATGTTTTAATCTGTGGGGAAACCATTTTATGATTGTCAATGCAATTGACCCATAAGGATATTGTCGTCTCGCTAGCTTAACTGAGCTAGCTAAACGATACTCTCCGTGTCGTGGATGGGTTCACGGTACAAATTAGTCGAATAACAGACGGTGACCGGTGCTTAGCGAGCAACATGGATACTGCTGAAGAAGGTAAATAAAAAAAAATGCCACTAGTAGCTTCTTTCTCATCAATAGCTAGCATTAGCTTCACAAGTGCATCACCTCGCCGACCGCTGAGCTGGCCTGCTAATGGTTAAACTTAGCTGGCTGGATGTAGCCTGTCAGTGGACTGTGAAGTAAAAGTTAGGAAGTCGGGAGAAAACGGTGTTTTAAAGCACACGATGTTAGCATGTGGGGATAGTGCAGTAAGTAGCGGGGAGCGTAGAAAGGACCAGAATTTACCAGTGATGTCATCAGTTTCCTGCTGTGTGCTCTGTTTACATAAGCCACGCTGCTGGTGCAAATATTTTTTTAAAATGTTGCTTTTAACTAAATATCCTCTATTACTGTGCATATATATGACACCACACACACACCCTGTGACACTTGCTCTCGCGTCTGTTTTGCTAACCCTTGGCGAAGAGGATCAGATATTCATTAAAATTGAAACTGTTGTGTGTTTTTGTTTGTGTATAGCGGATATTTGTCGTGTGTGCCGCTCTGAGGGGACCCCAGACAAACCCCTGTACCACCCTTGTGTCTGCACTGGCAGTATCAAGTTCATCCACCAGGAATGGTAATTGTGTCAGGCTGTCTCTTCCTCTTTCTGTCAGCTTTCATTGTGACCTTGTGAAGAAGTAGTTCTCAGATCCTCCCAAGGAAAACTTTCTCTTTTTTATGTTAAACATTTAAAAGAAAAAAAAAAATCATACAAACAGCACGGTAACCATGGTGTAACTAATTAGACTCAGAATGTTCACATATGCTGCTTTAGTTACTGCAAGACAGTCATTTATTCTTACCTTTCCGATAACTTCTCTAGCCAAGGATGTCAAACATAAGGCCCGGGCCCCAGAATTGACCTGGCAAAGACTCTAATCTGGCCCACTAAAAGGCTTCGGAAAATTGATTGAGTGCATAACTGGGACTTACTGTTGGAATTGCCCTTCTTTTCTTCATATAAAGACGTCTCAGGGTTTAACTGTGTACTTAAATGTTTTCACATTGATAGAAACGGGAGTTTCACTGGTTTGGCCCACTTAAAGTGCACTGTATGTGGCCCATGGTGTAAAATGATTTTGACATCTCTGTTTTAAGCTAGGAAGTCTCCTGATTCACAACATAAACAAGCAGTTGTGAAAGCTTCATTCAACCCAGTGTTGCTAAATCGATGTATTGCACATGATATAGCATTGTGTTTTCAACATTTTGTTCTTGTGTCATTATTCTGTATTGCTGGCCAATATTCAGTGTTGCTCAATTTATTTTTAACATCATAGTCTTAATTAAATCTAAAACGTGGATGTGTGTTTATATGGGTGTTATGCTGATTAGATTACAGATAAACAGTTTTCAAAAGGCAGTTTTGTAATCAGATCATTCCAATATGGTGCACATATTTGCCCATGATTTGAAAGTCAAAGTAATCTGGAAAATGAAATTCCCTTAGTTTAAGTTCTGTTTGTTAAGAACTTCCTGAAGCACAGGTTAGGTCCTATCTGCAGTGGTAACAATATAGTTTAGCATTATACCAGATTACTCACCCTAGATTAGAATTTGCATTGTGAAAATTAAAGATGAAGGTATTTTGAAGTTTGTGAGTGTGTAGAAGAGCAAAGCAAAGACCAGACCTGGATTTTTTTCGGTTTTTGAAAGTTTTGCTTGGATAATATAGTTCTATCCAGTGTAAACGCATGTTAATCTTAATGTTGTTGTACTGTAGGAATTGACTGATGGTAACTCCCTTTCATGACCCATATTGATATTAATAATAATGCTACATTTCAGTGTCCCAATAAGCTGGAATGGTGTTATTATAGATAACATACTATGCTATACAAACACAGATCGTTGTTAACTAGATAGTGTGGATTTTACAGTGAAAATTTTTTATTACCCCTCAGCTGTAAAAAACTGATATTGTCAGTCTGATACTGAAGTATATTAATACTGGATATTGTTATTGTAAGAGCGCGGGTGGTGTGAACACATAATGAGGCGACGTAGGAGCTTGAAATTGATACCTTAGATGTATTTACTAAAAAAAAATGCCAAATTTCAACCACAAAGTCAAAGGTCAAGTTTTCTGAAAATCACCTTCAAAGTCATTTTATATTTGCATCTACTAAAAATCCTGGATGAGTTTAAATCTCGGTGACCATGATCTCAAGCTCAGAGTAAGTTTTCTGAAAATATTGTGGATGTGATAACTTGAGACCAAAGCAATGTAGGATTTTGAAATTGATACCAGGTGTGTCTATAAGGAGTATGAGGGGTAGCAGTGGGGGTTGCCAGTATTTTAAATGTTACAAATCTCACAGTGTCAGATTCAGTAGTCCCAGCTGCACCTACATTTTCATTGCATCATATTGGTGGCACTGTTACTTACTAGTTTAGCCATGGCAGTGGTATCATTAAAAGGTTATGTTGGGTCAACACTTCAGACCTTTGGAAGTGTCTGCACTTGGACTGTTCTTTAAATCTGCAACGTTGCAATCGTTTCTATTGGCAATTGAATTTATTTAACTTAATCCAAATATCTCAAACTGACCAAATCTGAAGATGCCAATTAATAAACATATTTTGTATGGGTTATTTAAGACTTGAAATGTTTTAAATAGGATTTTGAAAGGATTTACTAAAAAACAAAACTAGAATAGCGCTGAAGCACCACGAAAATGACATTTGGAACCAAAAAGTGGCAAGATTTACACTAGGCATTTCAGGCCCTGAAGGTTAAATAATACACATTCTCACAGTGAGAAATATGTATTATATTGGGACACACATAATTCATTGGGTGTTTAAAATGTAACACATGAATATGTGTATGAAGCTGTTTTTCAATCCAGTCGTTATTCATGTGCTCAAAATGTGAAAATAGAGCACAAATATTACATTGTTTTCATCAATTTTCTTCATTCTTTAAATGTCATTTTACAGTTTGGTCCAGTGGCTGAAGCACAGCAGGAAGGAGTACTGTGAATTATGCAAGCACAGATTTGCTTTCACACCAAGTAAGTGCTTGTGACATTAACAGATAATCCATTTAAATGCATTTTGTAGCCGCAAGCCTCCAATTTAGCCTTACAGAGGGGCCCATATAAATTGTTTATTTGTTTTTTTGCATGTGATTATTCATTAGTTGGTGCTGTTTTCATTTAGTGTTACAGAATAATCTAAATAACTGCTATTAGCGAAAAAAGAAAATGACCAAGCACAAAAGATAATTTGACTCTGGTTCACTCTTTCCCATCTGTCCTCTTCAGTCTACTCCCCAGACATGCCCTCACGTCTGCCCATCCAGGACATTTGTGCCGGCCTGCTTACCAGTGTGGGCACTGCCATTCGCTACTGGTTCCATTACACACTGGTGGCCTTTGCATGGCTTGGTGTTGTTCCTCTCACCGCATGTAAGTATCCACAGACATGTATACAAGGAGAAATTATCTTTAAAACCTCTTAAAAAGAAAAAAATGTCCAACATGTATCAGTTATTTATGAAATCATATTTTTATTTTAACTTTTAGAAGTACTGTTATTTTAGTGTTGATGACCAACTTATTTAATAGATTTGGGAGCAAATATTCTTTATATGGTGACCCTCTAAATGTTTTTCCTCATCTGCTGTATGTGGAAATGTGTGTGCACTTACACACATTTACAAATTTTCTCTTTCTGTGGTGTTTAATACAGTCAAAGTAACATATAAAGTGTTCATGTTAGCTAATGTTAAAGAGCATTATAGGTTTAGTGCCACTACACATTAAGAAAGTGTGTTCTTTGTTTCAAAACATGTAAATCCCTCTCAGTACTTAATGTAAAAATGTAAGCCTGAACTATACAAATTTTCATACAATAGAAACGGGTAGATTTTAAATATGTTTTTTTCCCCCAGGTCGCATCTATAAGTGTCTTTTTACCGGCTCTGTGAGCTCTCTTTTGACACTGCCGCTGGACATGCTCTCTACGTGAGTGATAATGCTTTTTTTCATCAACTGTAGCACGAAGTATGCAAAACCTGATAGAGATCAAGATTGTTAGCTTGTTTATTTTCTTTACTGGACAGTAGATGAGTAACAAAGGATCATTCCAGTCTTTTTTTTAATTGAATGTGTGGTATTGTTTGTATTCCTACAGGGAGAACCTGCTTGCAGATTGTCTACAGGGTTGCTTTGTGGTTACCTGCACCCTGTGTGCATTTATTAGTCTGGTATGGCTCAGAGAACAGATAGTCCACGGTGGAGCCCCCCAGTGGTTAGAGCAGCACCAGCCACCACAGCCCAATGCTGCTGGACAAGCCGATGAGGTACTTTGCTGGACTGATTACTAAATTAGATTCTTAAATGGATGGTATAATTGTGTTTCTTTGAGGTTTAACATGACACAGTAAAAAAAATCTGATTTAAGTAATTGACTTAACTGCAAATTAAAAACATGAGCTATTTAAATGCTAACCAGAATAACATGCTGCATGCACCTTACACATTTATGACAATGTGCGTGATTTCCATACCACATCCTGCTGTAGCAACTGAATCTCCTGCTAATTATCCAACTCATAATCAACTTTAATTATAGTGGTGGAACAGATCATTGAAAGTAAATAGAAGGCAAATAAGTAAATGTATTTACTGTGTTTTGGGTGTGTTTTTTTTTTTTTTTTTTTTTTTTTTAAACCATTAGCTGTAAAAGGTTGATGGGATATTGTCGTCACCCTGTTGTCTCATGTGGGTGAGTGTTTTGGAAACCCAAGTTTGTGATTACAATAAGTCGAGTACTAGACGACATAGGATTTGGAAATCCATATCACAAGTGCAGCTACTGAAAATGTCAACCTCAACGTCAGGGGTCAGGTTTTTAAAAAAATTTGTGAATCCGATAACTGGACAAGAAAGCGAACTAGCATTTTCAAATACTCTACCTTAGATGCATCCACTAAAAACCTCAGGATGAATTTGAATCCTGGTGTAAAGGTCAGAGGTCAAGTTATCTGAATATCCTGGGAATGCAGCAAGTTGAGAACAAGGAGACGTAGGATTTTGAAATTCAAACCATAGGTGCAAATATAAAAATGTCCAGTCCAGTGACCTTGAACTCAAGGTCAGAGGTCAAGATTTTTTCGAGAATCACCTAGAATTGTCAAATTTGTATGATGGGTACATTTACTAGTAGGCTGAGGGGTAGCACTGCCAGCTGCTAGTATTTTTATTTTCCTACAGTTACACACACTGTGGTTGATTGTGTTATAGATAATTAATATACTAGACAACATATCGTGATTTCATTACATGGTAAGTTACTCTGTTTATTGAAGTTATGCACCTTGTTCTCTCTCCCTCAGGCACAAGCTGCAGGTCAGGCAGCAGCTGGTGATCCCCCTGCGGCCCAGCCAGCACCTGCTGATCCTCTAGCCCAGAATGAGGCAGAGCCCGAGCCTCCTGACGTCCCCCAAGAGCAAGGCGATGATCCAGAGCTGGAAGAGGAGGCAGCAGCTGCTGAAGATGCAGACCCCAACAATGGTGCACAAGGTGGGACTTTATTATTTCTTTACTTAAGATGTATGCAATTTTTTTCAGCTAATTAAAATAATATATGTTGCAAAAAGTGATTCTTTTTTAAGGTAGATTTTGCTGTCATATACATCAGTTCTTAAGTTGTAAAGTTTCATGAATGCAAAATAAAAAATAATTTCAAAAAAGAAAATAGAAATCCTCTCTGACAGCCAAACAACCAAAAGCATGTTTACTGGAGTAAGAGGTTTTTGCATTTTTCAAACAGCAGGTTTATGGAAATAGCACTAAACAAACCCAAGAGCAGGAGCACTGCCATTACAGCATACAAATGGGTCCCAAAGTGGCCTCATTTGTTTGACGGTTTGCCAAAGCATCACAGTTGATTTGGGAACAATATAACATTATGTCAAATTTTTGCCCCATAGCCTTGAAATCACACTCATTTGCTAAGCTTTGTTAATGGACTGATTTTTGCATCAAGCTAAGCAGAAAACCCTGAAAATAAATTGCTATTGTATTATACATTACTCTAGCTGTTGGCTGTCACTACAGCTAAATAAATTGCACAGAAAAGCCTGACAGTAGCACAATATTCATGTCAAACTAACAGATTTTCCCAGAACAACATCAATAATGTAACAATAACTGTTTCAGCAGAGCGGGGAAAACATTACCTTTCGTTTACTGTTTGCAACAAAAGCAGGACAACAAGAAAAAATGTACCACCGCAGAATGATTTGCCTGAATAAACACCTGATTTTGTTATTCTGTGACTATGTCTGACATGCAGGGAGATAAACTGATTGTTTTTTTTTATATCGATTATGTTTCAAGTTGCTGACTGTTTTTTTTATTAGTCTACAACGCGTTTTATGTCTTTATCTGTCTGTGTAGATGACATGAATTGGAATGCTTTGGAGTGGGACAGAGCAGCAGAGGAGCTCACCTGGGAAAGGGTAACTCCTGCATAACATTCACAATCTCCAGGCACCTATTTATTAGTTCCCAGCTGTTGTCTGTCTCTTTTCATATTTAAACACAAACTATTTCAATTTTCCAAACAGATGCTTGGCCTGGATGGTTCACTGGTATTTTTGGTAAGTCATAATCTAAATAAATCTCTCTAAATAAATCTTACCTTCTGAAACTCAAGTAAAGACTGGTGTCTTTGTCTTGTAGGAGCACGTGTTTTGGGTGGTGTCTCTCAACACACTGTTCATCCTGGTCTTTGGTAGGTAAACTGAAACAATGATGTAGCATAACCATGATCATAAGTGTCCTTTTTCTGACATCAAAATGAATCCACCGTATAACTAATACAGTAATAAAAATGTCTTCTTTTTTTCCCTTTCATTTAGCATTTTGTCCGTACCACATTGGCCACTTCTCTGTTGTTGGTCTTGGCTTTGAAGAATATGTGAGAAAATGCTTCAGTCACTTTATAATGAAATTGCATGTTCCTTGATAATATCTTGAATTTACTGATTACAACTTTTTTTTTGTTTGTTTTTTTAGGTCCAGGCTTCTCATTTTGAGGGCTTAATCACAACAATTGTTGGCTACATACTGCTAGCAATGACTCTCATCCTGTGTCATGTATCCTTCCATCTAAGTTCATAAAAAGGCCTGATGGTGCCTAATCCAAACCTAATCTATCAGTCTGGTGCATGCAGGCTGTAAAAAAAAAAAAAATATGAGAAAGAGAACATGAGGTAATTCAGTTAGGTCTGTGCAAATAAGAATATCTGTGCAGTATTGATCCTTAATGGCTGTTTTAGGGACTGGCTGCTCTGGTCAGTTTCCAGCGCTCCCGTCGTCTCCTTGGAGTCTGCTACATTGTTGTCAAGGTAACATTGAGTGCATTTTTTTTTCTTTGTGTTAGTCATGTTGACGCTGGCCTTGGTGGAAGTACTCAGGCGTTTTCACTCTCTTAGTATCTATGGATTTGTTTGCAATCATACAATAAAGATAGCTCTAGCCATTGAATAGTTCCCTGGATTGTAAGAACACACAAGTGCAGAACTTATGTATTAAGTATTTCATGTATCACTACTTGTCACAGAGGTTTTTTAGTCTCTTTTTGTGTTTACATTTAATGTTAACTGATACTGACAGCAGCCTTTTCTATCCTTACAGGTCTCTCTGCTGGTTGTTGTGGAGATAGGTGTTTTTCCATTGATCTGTGGATGGTGGCTTGACATCTGCTCTTTAGTAAGAGACGAATGCTTTTCATCATGTTTTCACTACATCTCTGTTGCTCTTGGACTTTTTGTTTTAATTAAACTGGTTGAGTATTTTAGCTTGGGGGTCCATACTCTAATTTTATAGTTATAAATGCGCAAGTTTTCTTCTATTTAAAAGCGCTCTCCGAGCACCAGTGACAGAATATCTCTTGTTCCCTGTGAAATTTCAGTGAATACTCCTATTTTATTCCATGTTCATACATTTTGCCAAATGAGAGGGGTGGCTCATACCCCACAGAGGCTCTGTCACAACACCTTTGAAGTGACTTTCAGCAGGCCTGCTCACCACACAGACAAAGCCAGATGCTTTAGCTCACCCAGTTCATACATTCATCAGCGCACACAAAGACAGAGAACAGACTGGTTTGGAGGACTGGAGAGTGTACCAAACGCCTCTATGCTGTGGCTGTCACTCTCTTTGTCAGAGAGTTTGTTTGTGCTAACACTTACTGGAACAAAGTCTCTCTCTACCACAACATTGGCTTGCATAGTACTTATCCAAATCATTACACGGCAGTTGATATATATATTTTTTTCCTGATCCTGTTTTCCAAAGCCAGACAACCTTCCTCACAACAGGTGGCGCAGCTTACACAGCAGAAGGGAACCATGTCTCATCTGCTCTGCAGCTGTTCGCCTATGAAACAAATTAATTGGCCCGAAAATGGCCGGTGTGGTGTAAGCAGCTCTTATCGCTTTGCAGTCAAAAGCAGAAAGTTTCACACTTTGTATTTACAAGCAAATTTGGTTTCCGTTTCAATGCAGTTTATCTGCAGTGTATATATCTACATCTAAACTATTTGTCCTATGTTAGCCTAAAATGTAAACATTATGGTTCAGTGCAAACATATAAAAATCTTTCTTAGCTTTATATAGCAGAGGGTGAATCCTTTAAAGTATTTACATTCAGAAAAACATGAAGTTTAGAGCAGCTTTTCGGCATAAACATGTGATCAAAGCATCATCTTAGACCCTGCTTTTATTTGATTTATCCTGCAGGAGATGTTTGACGCCTCGCTGAAAGACAGAGAAATGAGTTTCAAATCAGCACCTGGTACTACCATGTTCCTGCACTGGCTGGTGGGAATGGTCTATGTCTTCTACTTTGCATCATTCATCCTCCTGCTGAGAGAGGTAAGAAAATCAGACTCTCCAATGCAGTCAGTTAGGGGGGAAAAAGGACTGATTGATTTTTCAGATGATAGTAAAGAGGAAAAAAGTCTTCGGTGCTCTAAATCATCCCACCTTCTGCCTCCATTAGGTGCTGAGACCTGGAGTGCTCTGGTTTCTGAGGAACCTCAATGATCCAGATTTTAACCCAGTGCAGGAGATGATTCACTTGCCCATCTACAGACACCTGCGGCGGTTCATCCTGTCTGTGGTTGTGTTCGGCTCAATTGTCTTGCTCATGCTGTGGCTTCCCATCAAGCTCATTAAACTGTTGCTGCCCACCTTCCTTCCCTACAATGTCATGCTCTATAGGTACGCAGCGTACATAATAAAGATATAGTTTACTTATTAATAAACTGTGTGAAACCTGCTGGCCTTTCTGAAATGATCTGAGAAACCACTTCCTGTTCATACCAAAGTGGAAGTATCACCACATGTGAAAAAGCAAGATTTGCTGTTACAAATCCACTTGAATTTATGCTGTTTGACACTTAAAATAATAGAAAATGTTTAGTCTGGTGTTTGTTATATAAATGTCTGTTTCTTTGTCACTTCTTTCCTCTCAGTGACGCTCCTGTCAGTGAGCTGTCTTTGGAGCTGTTACTGCTTCAGGTTGTGCTTCCAGCTCTACTGGAGCAGGGACACACTCGCCAGTGGCTCAAAGGCCTGGTCAGAGCCTGGACAGTCAGCGCAGGATATTTACTGTAAGCCAAGTTTGAATACACATCCAGGAAATGATACTTCCTTATATACTGACTGTCTGTAACTGTGTCACCACTTTGTGTTGTCTCCAGAGACCTCCACTCCTACCTCCTTGGCGAACAAGAGGACAATGAAGCCAACCAGCCTGTGAACAACAACAACAATAACAACCCTCCACATGCTCATCACAACAACAATAACAACCCTGCACCAGCTGTTGGTGAAGGGCTACATGCAGCCCATCAGGCCATCCTGCAGCAAGGGGGACCAGTGGGTTTCCAGCCCTACCACCGACCTCTTCGCTTCCCTTTAAGGGTGAGAAGAGCTTTTCTCATATATGTCTTTAAGGAGTGCACTTTACAGATAGATGTGTAGGGAAGACCAGGATACTGTGGTTCTGAAACTAAACAGCTTTTAGAGATACGAGTGGACAGCCATCTTTGACCATGTCTTTGAGTGTAGTCTGTAGTTCTCTAGCATGTCTTTTAGTTTCACTGACAAAGTTGACTGACGTCCAGGTTTTTTCTCATGCATGAATGTGATATAATAATTGAAGGGCTCTTTGTGACTTTCCAGTGGGTTTTTTCCCCAGATTTCTGGTGTTTGTGCAGTTTCAGTGACCACAGTAATGCAGAACTATTGCCAGCTGCCAAAGCATCTGTTTTTTTCCTTGCTCTTATTTGTATCGCACACACAGACATGTACATTTGAAATAAAGAAAAAAGGTTCTCTTTAACACTGGAACCGTGAGAGGTTGTTAGTTTTCATCAAATGATTCAAATTATAAGTAAGATTTGACAAAGCAAGTATGCAACATAAATGTTTAGGGGTTTTATTAGTTTTACATATGGTTTATAGTATTTCATTAAGGGTCATAGTCCTCGACGCTTTAGAACAAAGATAGAGGCTATTTTTACAGATAAAACAAGTCTTAAAATAAAGATGTAAGTGTCTCCTGTAATTTGTGGTTTCTGAGTCAAATTTAGAAATCAGCCAACGCCCTAGCAATCACTCACTGCCCATCTGAGCCTGCACGACTCTGTTATTATGATCCTCATCTTCATGTTAAACACCCTAATCTCTGAGATCCTGTTTATACTAGCCTTACATTATGCAACAGGAGTCTGTAAAATAGAGCTTTGACTTTGCAGCATGTCCCATCTTGTAACTTTTAAACTGAAATGTGTCCCCTTTCCCCCCCAGATTGTGCTGCTTATAGCATTCATGTGCATCACTCTGCTGGTGGCTAGTTTGGTGTGCTTAACCCTACCAGGTGAGATGTGGTACTTTTCATATACACAAACATAATTTAGATCAACTGTACTTCATTTAAACACATCAAGTCTTTTTACGTGCAAACATACATATATATATATACTATAGAGTTGAAAATGCTGTGGTCAACTTTTTTCCCACTGTTTTGTGTTTTTTTTGTTTGTTTGTTTTTTTTACAGTATTCACTGGCCGCTGGCTGATGTCCTTCTGGACAGGAAATTCCAAAATCCATGAGCTGTACACAGCAGCATGTGGTCTGTATGTCTGCTGGCTTTCTATCCGCGGGGTCACTGTCCTGCTGGCGTGGATGCCACAGGGACGCACTGTTATCGTACACAAAGTCCAGGAGTGGACACTCATGGTGAGCATCAGTGAGCTGACTGGGTTGTTGGCAAACTTTGAAGTTGGGTAGCAGAGTGTTGTGCTAATTGGTTGCTCCCTTTCCAGCTTTGACACTGTGTTTTTGTTAAATGGGTGGTAACTGAGAATGAGCTCTCATTAGCTGTTATCCTAAATTACCAACTTGTTAATTGAAGTAGCATTCCAAGAATTTTGTACCATCAAAGCAGATTAACCTTTATAGTGCCGTGTATGTTTCCTTATCTGGAAGTGGCATCTCTTAATGATTTTTTTTTTTTCTCAATACCCTGATTTGTTTCTGTAGATCCTTAAGACCCTTGTTGTGGCTCTGCTGGTCGCTGGAGTCATTCCTTTGCTACTGGGCCTGCTGTTTGAGTTAGTCATTGTGGCTCCGCTCAGGGTACCCTTAGACCAAACACCCCTTTTCTATCCCTGGCAGGTAGGATTGTATGCATTTGTGTTTCTTTTCCCTAACGGGATCTTGGAGGCTACTAAATAGTGCTTAAGGAGTTCTTACATTTATGTTCATCCATTGAATTTGTGTGCAGGATTGGGCTCTCGGGGTACTTCATGCCAAAATTATTGCTGCCATCACTCTCATGGGCCCTCAGTGGTGGCTGAAGACTGTTATTGAGCAGGTTGGTACTGGACACAAACTCTTGTTTTGCTCCTTTAATCACCAAATATCCAACTGATACACTGTAAACATTTTACAGACTATCAGACTCTTTGCTACATAACTTTGAAAGGGTTTTATTCTGTTGACTCACGGTGTGTAGTTTGCTAGTCTGTTTCTTGGAGATGAATTAAATTAGCTGTTAGTACAGTATAACATGTGAACTCTTTCTCTCTAGGTTTATGCAAATGGAATTCGCAACATTGATCTCCAGTTCATCATCCGTAAACTGGCAGCTCCTGTCATTTCAGTCCTGCTGTTGTCTTTATGTGTGCCATATGTGATTGCTGCCGGGGTGGTACCGGCTGTAGGTGAGTATCTCTCTGCATGTGGATCTTAAGGCGTCACTTGTAGACTTTCCTAACCAAACTAAGACTTTTTCATTTACAATATACAGCACATTACAGTCTCAGTGCCAAAAGAAATGGAAAAAGAAAAGAAATGGAAATTGTTTTAAAGGATAAAATTATTACCTCTGCACACTGTCTCGCTTACCATTATTTTCTAAAATCACAACATTTCCGTCCAACTGACCTTCATCAGTTACAAAAAACGATGTGTACAGTCGTGGCCAAAAGTTTTGAGAATGACACGTATAGTAGTTTTCACAAAGTTTGCTGCTTCAGTGTTTTTAGATCTTTGTGTCAGTTGTTTCTGTGATGTATTGAAGTATAATTACAAGCACTTTATAAGTTTCAAAGGCTTTTATTGACAATTACATCACGTTTATGCAAAGAGTCAATATTTGTAGTGTTGGCCCTTCTTTTTCAAGACCTCTGCAATTCGCCCTGGCATGCTGTCAATTAACTTCTGGGCCAAATCCCGATGATAGCAACCCAGTTGCTGTTGGAGCATGTTTTGGTTTTTGGCAAAATTGTGAGTGAGTCCACTCCCTTGAATGAGAAGCAGCCCCACAGATGAATGGTCTCAGGATGCTTTACTGTTGGCATGAGACAGGACTGATGGTAGCCTCACTTTTTTTTCTCCAGACAATCCTTTTTCCAGATGTATATTTTGCAGAATATCAGTCTGTCCCTGATGGGTTTTTTGTTTTGTTTTGTTTTGGGGGGGTTTTGGAGAGAAGTGGCTTCTTTGCTGCCCTTCTTGACACCAGGCCATCTTCCAAAAGTCTTCACCTCACTGTGCGTGCAGACTTGCACTCACACTTGACTGCTGCCATTCCTGAGCAAGCTCTGCACTGGTTGCAGTCCGATCCCGCAGCTGAATCATCTTTAGGAGACGGTCCTGGTGCTTGCTGGACTTTCTTGGGCGCCCTGAAGCCTTCTTCACAACAATTGAACCTCTTTCCTTGAAGTTCTTAATGATCCAATAAACTGCTGATTTAGGTTCAATCTTAATAGCAACAACATCCTTGCCCGTGAAGCCCTTTTTATGCAACACAATGATGGCTGCACTGTTTTTTTTGTTTGTTTTTTTTGTTTTTGCAGGTAACCATGGTTAACAGGAAGAACAATGATTTCAAGCATCACCCTCCTTTTAACACATCCAGTCTGCTATTCTAACTCAGTAGGCAAGACATAAAGATCTCAAGTTTTGTGCTCATCAACATTCTCACCTGAGTTAACTAGAAGATTGAAATGATCTCTGCAGGGTCTTTTATGACAGCAATGAAATGGGGTTTTTTGGGATTAAGTTTGTTTTCATGGAAAAGAAAGACTTTTCATAACATTCTGGAGTATATGCAAACTGCTATCATAAAAACTGAAGCAGCAAACTTTGTGAAAACCAATATTTGTGTCATTCTCAAAACCTTTGGCCATGACTGTACACAATCACTCACACACAATAATATGTTCTCTCCCATTCATCAGGTAGAATTCAGTCATCCAATCACGGAACACTTTACACATTTTTACACATGGATGCTATAAATTAGATAATGAAACTAATAAGTACACTGGTTTTGTAATAAAAGCCTCCAAAAAAAAAAGTGGCAGATTGTGACCTACCTTCTGATTTGTTTGGGCTCTGAATTGGTGATAAATCAGCCACTTGGACTTGTTATTGGAGATGTGCAGTCACTAGGTAATAATTCTAATATAGTTAACACCTGATTTAACATAACAGGTGTTCCCAAAATATCACATTTCTTCTCATCTTGATGGAGTTAATGATAGGAATAATGGGAACGCTTGAAAAATCATATAACTGAATACAATTATGCTTTGTTTTTGCAGGCGTTACCCCAGAGATGGAGATTTTAATGCAGAGGAGAATCTACCCCTTCCTCTTGATGGTGGTCTCACTTATCGGCATCCTCTCCTTTCAGATCCGACAGTTTAAACGTCTTTATGAACACATCAAGAATGACAAGTACGAAACTTTTAGTACTGATCAGTCTGTGGAAAGCAGCATGTTTGTCTTATATCGACACCCCCCCCCCTTTTCAAATGTATCATTCTGTGCATCATTATAAAAACAAACTGCAGATTAAATATAGGAGGTTAAACACATTGTTCAGATTTTTTGCTCTAGTTGGATATTTTTGGTTTATTGTTTCATACTGTGTGTGTCTGTGTGTGTAGGCTTCAAATTAGAGTTAAGTCCATAAAAATGAATAGTAATAATGTTGTAATAATCTGTCTTTGCAGGTACCTGGTCGGCCAGAGGCTTGTCAACTATGAACGCAAAGCTGGCAGAGGAAGCTCAATCCCACCCTCCAACCCTGTCGTAGAATAAATATTTGTGTCACACGATGCCATGTTTGGTTTTTTTGTTTTGTTTTTTTGAACCCATGACCCTGCGCACATCTCGTCCAGCCCATGGCCTGTCTTTTTTTTTTTTTATCCAGCTCAGCCCTCACTGTAATCTTTGAAATCACCTGTGATTATTGCTGGACTTAATGGGTGTTGTTCAGATTCATTTCATCAAAGTCAGGATGGGAAAACTTAGTGTAATAACTGGACAGCTGAGTAATCCCCTCAAACAAACAGAATAGGCAGGAGCATTAAAGTTTTCATTTGAAGTCCAACATCTGTATTGAGATTCATGCCTTGCTTTACAAAGTGCTGCCTGATTTAAATGTACATGTGTAAATACTTTGGAAGGAGACTTTGTCTTAAAGAACCGATGTGGATTAATGCAATGACCATTGTACATCTTAAAAGTGTATGTATAATTTATTAAATCAGAATGACAGTTTATTTTCTGTTGCATCTTTTCTCACGGCAGATCAGTGTCTGCGATTGATTAACATGTAGATCTGGGTTTTATCAGAGGTAGAGACTTTTCTAACTTGTTTAAAATAATGTATAAATTGCTTTGCTCAGACCTCAGTGATTAGATGAATTTAAAAACAAAAGCCATTGGACCTAATCTTAAGAGTATTCATACATTTTGTTGCTATGGAGCCATAAGAAGTATGCATTTATCCCATATAACTGGGCGTGTGTTTAATATGTGATTTGAGGTGGTGTGATTTTCTCATCCTTCGCTATGAGCGTGGAATTAAGTACAATTCCAAATTTTTCCTTTAGAACACCAGGAATCTCTTCATTTTTAAGTTCTGTGATGGTTTCCACCACATGCCCGTTCTCTTCTGTTGGAAATGTGGTGGTGATCAACCTGTGGCCAATGTAGGTGAGCCTCCCGTCAGGTCTGAGAACAGTGCAGAGGGACTTGCAGAAGAAGATGGAGCTGGGGGAGGCCTGGTGGTATTGGCACATCTTCTGGAAGTCCTCCAGACTCCGATGTTCAAGGGTGAACTTGTAGATCTCTTTCCAGTCTCCATCCACTCTGTTTTCTTCCTCTTGCCACTCCACAAAGTGCATCTCCAGGTCCTTCCTGATCCGGTACACTCGGTGGCCCTGCTCCTGGGGGTCTTCAGTGTCCAGTGACAGCGGGACACTGAAACCGGGAACCCCGAACCCGACGTCACACAGCCATCGCCGGCCCTCAAGTTCAACCAGTAGGATGAAATGGTCGAAAGGTGGCCCGTAGCAACCCGTGAACCTGTTCTTCACCTGGCCTGAGAGTATAGTCACCTGGAAGCCCAGTTTGGTCAGCATCCAGCGAAAGAGGCTGTTGTTCTCATAGCAGAAGCCTCCTCGGCGATGGTTCACGATCTTGTCGTACAGAAGGGGGAGGTCGAGCTGGACTCGACCCCCGCTGTGCACCGTGAGGTCCTCAAACGGCACCGACAAGAGGTGGCAGGTGTGCAACCTCCGCAGCACCTCCAAGCTGGGCTCCGCGGGACCCGTAAACCCGATGCGAGCCAAATACTTCCCCAAGTCCATTTCCACGGAAGTCATTTTCGCTTCTGGTTATGGCGTTGCTATAAACTTGAACACATTTCCACTTTAAATTAAGCGCAGTAAAATACACCGAGGAGTTTAAAGCAGGTTTATTCCCGTGTTTCACTTTGTGTTTTTGTCCGGCTGTGAACAATATGGCGTATTCAAGGAAGTTCAAAGTACAATGCCTACTAAAAAAAACAAAAAAAAACAACAACAAAAAAAAAAACTTACGAAAAACTTATTAAAATCCAACCTAAATAAAACTCACTGATTTTTATTTCAAAATGCATTTGAAAAAAACCCAATGGATCAGAAATGTGTTAGTGTTATGAAGCAAACTGCGAGTAAACGATAAAAAGATTTAATATGTTTTTTAAAAAGTATGTTTAGTATTTAGTATTTTCTAAGAATTACGGGTAAATAAATAGTATAATTACAATTAAACCGCTTGCCAACATATTCATCTTAAGCTCTATTTTTCTACATTATTTAAAATCCATAATTCTTTATACAGAGATACATTTGGACACGTAGACAGCAGGAAATATATCGATTTAGTCTACATTACTAGGGTTTGCCGTGCTACATGTTATACAACTGTGATAACCTAACTGGGCTTTATTGTATTTTATGTTTTATACTGAAGCACTATACTTGGCTTCCTGGTCGTATATCATGGCTCGGCTCACCTCCCTCTTTCACATTTTTTGTTATCGTGACGTCACCTGTCGACACTCCCTTCTCCACAGTAGAGGGGGAAAGATGGCGCCCACACACGTATTGAGATGCTGTCAACGGGGCTTAGCATGGATACCTGTGATTTTTATCGCGCTCGTCGTCTGCTGGTCGTACTACGCTTACGTGGTGGAGCTTTGTATATGTAAGTAGACACCTCGCCGTCGTCTGTCGCTTGTTTTAAGGCCTTCAAAATCCGGTGCTAACCATATTTCCTGACAACACACACAAACACACAGCGGCGGCTGCTGGCCAGCAGGAAGTAAATGAACTGCAGCCCAACAAAGGTGTTGGCAAACCCGTCCAAATCTAGATCCAGCTAATTTTCTGTTTGTTGCCATCGCCCGAATTGTCATATTTTCAAAAGAGGACTGTTTTAGTGAAAGAAAAACAAGCACTGTGCTGTCTTTTTTTATGTTAAAGCTTACCGTCTCGCCTCTGTGGTTTTATGTGAAACTAAAGGAGTGTGGATGGAAAAATAAACGGTATTTGACTGGCTGACACACATAAATACCACACAACATGGCTCTATTAATTAGACTGGCTTAAAGGAATAGTTGCGGATTGTTTTTCTTCCATATATATATATATGTTCATGTAAGGTTGTGCCTAAATGCTGTAATTCAGCTGTGAATAATTCCCAACATGTGTATTTTTATTAGTCAGCTCCTAAACTTTATCTTTAACTATTTGGAAATTGAAAAAGGTGCACTTAACTCCAGCTAGGTGGACTAATTAAATTGTTCAAACATTGTGTAGATTAATGGGGCAGTATAAAAGATTACATGGCTGCTGTGCTCATGAGGTGTGACTATCTCCCCCCTCCCGGCCCATTTTTAGGCTTTATTTATTTATTATTAGATAAACGACTAAATGAGAGTATCTACTGGTTTTCGTTTGGTTTTTATCAGAGATGTTGGAGTAAATAAGATAACTGGTTACACACATAAGAAAAAACTCTTTTTCTTAATTAAGGGCGGGACAGTAGTTAATTAATTAATTTCTGATATGGATAACTGTAAAACATGCCACCCCTTTAGTTATTTTGATACTCATGTACAGTATCAGTATTTTGAAAAGCATGCTTTGTAGAAGTGAATACAGTGTGGATAAATGATATGGTTGTTTCCACCATAATGTATAAAAGTTTATCAGTATATATAATATCTGACATATATTATCTATGTTTTCTCTTTGCAGTCACCATCCCCAGCATAGGAGAGCAGAGTAAGTGTCCCAAGAGATCAAACAATGTTTGTTTAATAAATCGTGAATGGAATTTTACTGAGCTGAGACTTTTTTATCGGGATAATCTTACTTAAGTTTCTGGAAAAGTACTGTGTAGACTTGGCTTTTTAAAGAAAAGGCTGGCACAGAAATTGTGCTTCCTCTCAAAGTGCTGAGGTTTGCCTGCTTGTAGCCCAGCAGCTCCTCCTCATCCAGCATAAACTATAAGCTTTCCTCTCTAATTAATTAACTGCGTAGTTTTTTTTCCTCTTAGGCCATGTTTTGCGTTACAGTGGCATTTCCTTATATAACCCACATATCAGTACGTATGTCCTTGATCCTGATGCTCAGTTTCCCCCCTCCAGTTGTCTACCTGATCTTCTTCCACCTCTCATTCGTCATGTTTGTGTGGTCTTACTGGAAGACCATCTTCACCAAGCCTGCCAACCCTTCCAAAGAGGTATAACACTAACCCAATCCTCCAAAACAAAACAAGCCTGCTCTGTCTGCCTGTGTAATCCCCTGCTGCAGTAAATGGCAGCTTAAAAAAGGTATTTTGCTCCCTTCCCTCCAGTTTTGCCTCCCCAAGGCTGAAAAGGAACGCTATGAGAAGGAGGAGAGGCCAGAGTCCCAGCAAGAGATCCTGTGGAGAGCTGCCAGCAGCCTCCCTCTGTACACCCGCACAGGCGCTGGCGGTACGTCTGTGTCACTGAATGTAAATGAGAATGAATCTGTCCTTTTTGGAATTTTGTTATCACAATGATTGTTGTGCTAATTTATTGCAGCGATCCGCTACTGTGACCGCTGTCAAGTTATCAAGCCAGACAGATGTCATCACTGCTCAGCATGTGACATGTAAGGGAATCTTCTTTCCTTGAAGTTTTTTCTCTTACTCTTCAGTTTTTTAAAGTTAATCTTTTGTTTTTATTTTTATTTTTTGGCAGGTGTGTGCTAAAGATGGACCATCACTGTCCCTGGTATGTAAGAGCCACATCCTGTTGGTGCATTGAGTTGGTTAACCAAGAATAAAGTGCTATCTAGACAGAAGTTCATTTTACTTTGTTCTCACACCTTATAACTAACATACCTTAAATTACGACACGTTGCTACACCTTTTCAGAAACTGCTTAATAATGCTGTTTGTTTGGTGCTACCTCACCAGTAGCCTCCACCTTTTGCAAACTTTGATAAGGTTTCTCCTCCCGAAAGGAAACTGCATCCAAATGTGGTGTTTGTGTGTCTGCAGGGTGAACAACTGTGTGGGATTCTCCAACTACAAGTTTTTCATCCTCTTCCTGGCCTACTCGCTGGTGTACTGTTTGTTCATTGCAGCCACCGTCCTTCAGTATTTCATTAAATTCTGGACAGTGAGTAACGACGCGCCGAAACGCTATGCCCACTCGCACCACAGCATGGAGTGAATGTGTGACACACATGCAGAATCGGGTGGCACGTCGTATCCAGGATGAGCATCTCTTGAGTTGGCTGTGCATGGTGCTGACCTCTCCTGTGCTGCGCTGTGCCGCTCCTCTGTTTTCTCTGTCCTCTCTCACCCTTCACCCTCTGACCGGCCTCTGCTCTGTTTCCCCTTTCTGTTATCCCCAGTTCTCGCACACTAGCACATTGTTCTCGGATCTTTTTTCTTTTTCTGCCTCCCTTTCCACTATCGGAGCCATCAGTCACACCACTCATGTGCCCGCAAACACCTCCTTTCTCTCTGTCTCTCATAGCTGCTTCACTTCAATTTCCTCTCATCTCTTCCTCTTTTATCCCTTTGTTTCTTGTCAGTCCGGGCACAGTTTTCCTTCAACCCACTCTCTTTCATTCACCTCCCCCGCAGCTCCCCACTTTTCCACCCAACTTGGCCTTGACTTCTATTTGCCTCCTCATTTCTAAGCGCTCCCCCCTCCCGTCTGTTCTCTCCTGGTGTTGCTAACCACTCTTGTTTCTGTTTGTACTAAAGCTTTGCCGGAGGAAATCGGCAGAAAACTGCCCAAAGGTAACGCAGCCATCCTCCGATGCCTCCCCCCTCTCCCACCGTCCTTGCCGTTGTTGTTTTCGTGATGTGCATGCAAGTGAAGGGCTCACATGAGACTTTTTTAAAAGTCATTTCTTTGCCTTTTTTTCCTTTTTGTTTATATCAGCTCTCTGTCGTTGCTCTTGCATTTCCATAAATATCTCAGATGTGAATTTGTTATTGATGGCTGCCTGACTCTCCTCTTCTCCCGTCTCTCCCCCCAGAATGAGCTGACAGACACGCCTGCCAAATTCCATGTCTTGTTTCTTTTTTTTGTGGCCGCCATGTTCTGCATCAGTATTTTGTCCCTCTTCAGCTACCACCTGTGGCTTGTAGGGAAGAACAGGTCGACAATAGGTAACATTTTTCTTGTATTTAAATATATCTAGCAGTGATTTCAAATATTCTAACAGTTTGTAAAGTTGAAGAATGTCATTTTTTGTCATCATTATCACTGGAATAACTTGGTTGCTAGGGACGGAGTTTTGTTCCCCTCCTTTAGTGTGTGTCTAACAGTTTTCTTTTCCCCTGTCTGCCTTTTCTCTTTTCATTTTCCTCCTACCCTGCAGAGGCATTCAGAGCACCAGTCTTTAGGACAGGCTCTGATAAAAATGGTTTCTCTCTGGGTTTCCGAAAGAATATTGCTCAGGTCTTTGGTGACCAGAAGAAGTACTGGCTGCTGCCCGTCTTCACAAGGTAAAAAAAAAAGAGAGAGAGAGAGAGAAAAATTTTCACAGAGAGAGACAGACATTAAAGTGAGTGTGTTGTGGTTTGCCGTACACACAAAAGATCCCCGGGAGGAGACAAAACCCAAGCCTCTGAGGGTAACAAGCTAGTGTATTCCTAGCGCAGATCCCAAGCCCAGATAAATGAGTTGCATCAGAAAGGGTATCCAGTGCTAAATCAGTGTGTGCTAAATCATGTGTACTTCCATCTGCCATGCCGACCTCTTGAGAAATAAGGGAAATATCCAGGAGTACCTTTCAGACAGAGGAGATCTAAAGCCCCTTTTCCATTAGTATTTAATCAGATCGACTCACCACAGTGTGCCCCGGTTTTCAGAGTTTTCCATTAGGTCATAGTACCAGGTACTAAAATAGTACCTGCTCAGCTGAGGTTCTAAACAAACAGAGCAGGTACTAAAATGTGACGTTGTCAGACTGGATGCTACCGATTGGCTGGTCAGTGGCGTCACTCGATGAGTCATGAGAGTGTCTTGTTTACAAAAACCGAAACCGCCATTTTTGAAACCTGACAAAGTTGTTGCCTTCGTGTTGCATACTAATTAAGTCACAGGACCCTCGGCCACGTTGCTATGACAACAACCACACACATTTGGTTGTACTCGATTGTAATGGAAAAACCAGTCAGTCCGAGTCGTGGTGAGTCGATCTGAGTAGGTACTAACGGAAAAGATGCACAACAGAACCAGGAAGACTGGATTTCTGTGTTAAATAAACAAAACCCGAAGAATCTGGTATAATTGTTTAAATACTGAAGTAAAAGCTAAAGCTGTGATGTTATTCTTTTAAATATAAGCCTAACTTTGTTGCAGCATAGACTATATGGGTTCGAAAAGTGAATCTAGAGTGTCTTAAACCTGCATTCCTTGTAATGGGCAGCAGGGGGCAGCAACTCAAGATGCTTCTTGTTGGGTCTTTTTTGTTTTTTAATAGAAGTCTGTAACAAAATGTCTAAGTGTTTTCCAGATTAAATTATGGCTACACGTGTTAATTTCAAGCCATATTTAATACAAAATAATGCTTTTTTTTGTATTAAATACTTACACATTAGAGTAATAAAATAAAATAAAGCAGGCTCTACCTATCACTTTTTGCATCTGGTTTATAAAGTACAAGTGCCAGATGCTAAAGTCGAGCCTTATAAACAGCAGTCTGCAGAACAGTTTGTAATATTATGGTGTGTCCATCTTTTATATACAGTCTGTGGTTGCAGCAGCTCCTGAGGAAGTTCAGCTTCACTTTTTTTTTTTTCTAATCAGTTGACAGCTCTTAATCTTTAGTTTCTCTGCTTGTTTACTGCAGCCAGGGAGATGGTCTGACGTTCCCCACCCGACTGGTCAACACTGACGTGGAGCAGGCCACAGTGACGCTGCAGTCAGAGCCCAGTAAAAGGTGCTAAATCTCGGTGCATTAGTAGAAGCTTCTGATAGGGCTTTTATTTTGAGAAAAATGGTGCTAATGGCAGCTAATTTTTCCAGCGCTGCTGACATCACCGTGAGTCCACTCAGCGAGTCTCAGAATCGCCTCCTGAGCAACGAGCAGCATGCTAATAATGTCGGAGACCATCTGGCAAATAACACCCTCAAATCAGGTGAGTCCCAGCAGGGGTGTTATTGTTACACAGACAGGGTGAGCTGTTGATGTAAATTCTATCACGTATTCTGTTCTGCTTGTCTTCACAGCTGAAAGCGAAACCATTACAATCTCAATGGAGAGCGAGTCCTAACCAGGTAAGCACAGTCAGCCACCTCTCAGCGAGTCTGTAGCTCTGGCTTAATGATCAATGTGTGCCTGTAACAATCTGACTTTTCCAGATAGAACTGCTTTGTGTAAGTAATAATAAAAATTTCTTTTTGTTTCTTTCCTGCCACAGGAGAAGCACCTCAGTCATCTACTACGATGCCTTAAGCAAAGCTAGAGTTCAGTTTATCAGCAGTCTGCCAGCAGATGCCCATTTAAATCCATTCACAGTAACTATATGGAAATGCAGTCCATTATCACAGTCATGTATTCCGTGGCATTAGCAGTTCCACATGCAGTGTCATGAACGCATTTCACACCTCTCTTCATGAGACATGAGACAAGCTTGTTCGCAGTTACGCACACACACACTAACGGTATACTGTATACATATTTCTGTTGCTTTTTTTTTTTTACCTCTCACAATTGAAGTATTTATTTACAAGGACCGCGTTAAAGTGAATCAAAGCTACTGCCGAAAGCCTCCCAGGTCCACCAAGACTTGGAGATACAAAGCTGAAGTGAAGAGAACCTGGAACTGCTTTTTTTGGTTTGTTTTTGGTTTTTTAGAGAGGCAGTACACGATGTGGAGATTCATCGATTTTACCCTTGATAGTCTCATCTTGTCTCATTTTTTAACAAGTACACCGATGGAGCGTAACAATGATCGACACCTCTTGAGATGGATACTTCCCAACAAACCTGGACTATCTTACAGAGGACTCCGCCTCACGGTGAATCCGTTCACAACAAGGAAAACTCTAACCAGGTTTTTGGTAGACTTTTTGTTTTGTTTTTAATCCATCAGAGCACAAGATGGCGCATTTGCACTTTGTAGATTATCCATCAAAGAAAAAAGTGCTGCTTTTTAAAAAATTTTTTATTTTATTTAAAAAACCAAGTTTTAAAAAAAGGTGTTACGGATGTTGGTCGATCTTTTGATTTTTTTTCCCCCTTTTTTTAAAAATATAATGTATTGTGTGTGTGCGTGTGTGTGAGAGAGAGAGAGAGATTGTGTGTAACAGTTGAAGTGGCAGTAAGTTTTCTTATTTCCTACTAACAGACTAAAAGAATCAGCTTTATATGTGTTTTTTGTGGCCCGCTTGTGTCAAAGGAAAAAAAACAAAACCTGCTGCTTCGAATGGAAGGTTTAACTTTGGAGATGAAGCTCGCTCACTATCTGTTCTTTTAGAGGCTGATCAATGATTCTTAGCCCGCAATGTGCACAGCCTGTTTTTCTACAACTCAGTGCTTCAACCTTTACAAAGAACACCAACACTCTGCCAAATAAGGGCTGGCCTGTCAGGAGCTCTGACCTCCAAACCTGAAGTGTTTACAGCATATTAGCTTTATCCTAACCTCACTGGCCAATCTCATCATAACCAAATTGAATTCAACAGTAGTCGTGGCGCAATATTTTGTACATTTATTTGTCGCTCCGACCTGCTGTGGGTCATGATGTCCGTGCAATACCAGTGCTGGCCAGCAGGTGGAGACAAGAGTCCTGTTTGTCCGCTCTCATTCAGCTAAATGTTTTTTTTTTTGTGTGTGTGTGTGTGTTTTTGGTATCACTACATCACTTCCTCAGGGCTCAGTTCACTTTCAGGTTAAATCGCTTTTTTAATATCCTTTAATATGCATTAAATTCCTGTAATAACTCATCTGGATTTAATTTGAAAGTGGATTGAACCCCTCTGATAGAGCTACAGCCTCTGCTCACCTTGTTGCTGTAGACATGCGTGGATGTCTGTATTTTGGAATCGGCTCATTGTTGTGATCTTGAGCGTGAGCTTGTTTAATTCC
Source organism: Oreochromis niloticus (assembly GCF_001858045.2). Classification (NCBI taxonomy): domain Eukaryota; kingdom Metazoa; phylum Chordata; class Actinopteri; order Cichliformes; family Cichlidae; genus Oreochromis; species Oreochromis niloticus. The sequence goes on from NC_031974.2 coordinate 21,255,865, forward strand.
TGTACTTTGTCAGTGTTTAACATCTGGGAATGTACTCACGGGGTGTGCGGAAATCTGTAAGGAAAGTGTTTTTAATACCCAGAAGACAGCGTTGCTCACATTTGTCAGCACAACCAAATAACAATCGTTCGGGAGTGAGTTCCTTTTCCAAGAAATGTTATTGTTTTAGTGCAGCATTGTAAGGCGATGCAGCAAATTCCTGATGTCCGCCATTACTCACATGTCTGATCACATCCCTGAGTGTTGCTGGAAAAGCCTCCTGCTGAATATATCCAACCAGACACTGGTGGTGTACAAGTTTACAGCTGTTTCTATCATGTACAGTGTGTTAGTGTTATCGTAACGTGTGCTGAATGTATCACAGACGGGACAGTAAAGGTATGAGTGTTTTTAAAAAAACCACAACAACAAAAAGCAGCCTGATCTTTAGACTTTTGTTTACTTCTTGAATCCTCCAATCATCTTTGACCTTTTGAGCCCAAGTATATTTATAGTAACTCTTTTTGCAGAGCAGTGATTGGAGGATATTCGCTATTGTATAATGACACTGTGGTTGAATCAAAACAAACAAACAAAAAAGTAGCAGGTTCAATTTCTAAGATCATGATCCAAGCCAAGGTTATGTTCTGATTATATGTAGATCTTTTCTAAAAATCGCATTCAAAAATTTCAAGAAATTAAACTTTAAAAATAAGAAGACATTTTTGTATCGTGTATAAGGAGCTCGGCTAATTCCACTCATCATTTACAGCCACTGATTCTAAAAGTGTGGACTTGTTGTCCTATTGTTTTAAAAATGCCTGTATTCTCTCTGGGCTGTTTCTCCTTGAGACTAAAGTGCGCCTGTGTGTCTGTGTGCGTGTGTTTTGTAATGCTTAAGTGAGTGTTCTTTTGTAATATTGTGGTCTCGGACAGAAGCTTCTGTGCAGCGATGAGATGTTTTTGTTTTGTTTTTTAACGTCTCTGTGAACATCAACTGATTAATGCTCAAGCATGGCGCCTAACTTCTGTAAAGATGTTTTACCATGATAACGGGGTTTATGGTGTTATAAAAGTCGCTGTTGTTTTTTGGTTTTTTTAACTATAGCTAGCTGTGTCATTTCAACTCTATAAATAAAGCCATAAAAACTCCTTTGACAATGGAAGAAGGATCTGAAAACCTCAGTCTAATATCAGCTTTTCTTTTTTTTTAGATTGACGGCACGCTACATCTGTGTTCATGGTGCAGTGCAGATGTAGCCATCATAACTTGCTTATTGCTACATTCTGGATTCTTTTTTGTTACAATGTCCTATTTTACAATGTATGTACATATATATTGATAATGTAAGAAAACAGAAGACAGCATATATTTTTCTTGTCTGATTAATTTTACTGTTCCTATTTTGTGAATGAAGTACATGCCTCTACACAATTAACGTGAAAATAACAATAAATGTTTTTCTAAAAAGCTCAGAGCATTATACTTTTCTGAGAACTTAAAGCATTTTTCTCTACATGGTTCATTCACCCAGTCATGCCCACATCACTGCACTCTAACACTCGTTCACACACTCACACTCTGATGGATGCATTGAGAGCAACTCTGGATTCAGTAGCTTGCCCACAGACCTTCCGATTGGTAGATGATCAGTTCTGCGTTGAAGTTTTCCATCAATGTAGGATTGAAAATCCTTGAAATGTGTTCAGCATGATCAGGAATGCTGGAAGTCCCCTCCTCACGTCTGCTTGGGTGTTAAAAAGAAAGCCGCAGAGTTCCAGGGAACTCGCATCGTACTAACCCTGTGTTTCATTTTCAGACATAAGACCTCAAGTGATATCACTTGAAAGGAATTTATTACTTTGTGCATCTGTTTTTCAGTTTTCATATGCAGCATGTTTATGTAGCTTCTCAGTCAACCAGGTCACGGTCGTCTTATGAGCTTGAGTTGAAGGCAGATGGACTTCTATATTTGATTCTTAAAGATGTTCAGCCTCCGATCTAAAAGGGAATCCCAGGTGCGAAACATCTAGTGGGGTTGTCACCGTGTTGGGGGTCCTGAGTTGTTGACCCACCCTATTAGCACATGACTTGCAAGGGTCACATGGTCCCAAACTTGGCTTATTTGTGAGATGGTGCCCCAACCTGTCATCCGTATATAGGTAAGTAGGTAATTTATTGATCCCACAAGGGACCTATTGTGTTACACTACACTATCATCATAGTTGAAGTAAAAATGCCACAGGCTCTTAGTGATGGCATTATACTGTGATATAATGCAAGATATAAATATATAATCAACAGTGATAAAAAAAAAACCCCAAAAACTTAAGTTAAAGAAGAGTGAAAACAAGACTGAGATTGTGCAAGAGACTGGTGCAAATTAGATTGAATGCAAATTTAAAATGTATTAATCTAGGAACCGGCTGCAAGATGGTTTAATAACAAACTGTGCGTGTGGAATCTAATGCCTCACAGGGGTGCTCATGCGAGTTATTGTACAGTTTGATAGAGACGGGTATGATTAATTTCCTGAATAACTTCCTCACTCCCCCCTGCTGTACAAACTGAGGCCACTCTGACAGATAGTCAGCAATCCAGGAGACAGTGGAAATAGTCACACCCAATGCAAGCAGCCCCTCACTCAGCAGAAGTAGTTGGATTGTATTGAAAATGGCAGAAAGACAAAAACAAACAAAAAAAATCACCATATGATTCTCACAATGCTGCAGCAGGTTGTAGAGATCCTGCAGGACCCTAAGACTGATGCGATCGGGGCCTGCAGCCTTGCTCTGGGGTTGCTGTTCAAGTGTTTCATTTGTCTCCTCAACTGGCCACTTGATACTCCTCACTGCACTGCGCAGCATTACTTAGCTCATGTTTGGGTCTTTTGTCCCTGAGATTATCCACTTTTTCCGATGTTGTTGCTGGGTCTAAAGTGCACCAGGATATTATGGTTGGAGAAAAGTCTTTCCAATGTCATAGGTTCCTTTCTATTGTTATTCACTGACTTAATGAAGTTTGGATAGTAGATAGCCACATTTTAAGGGCTTTCATGGTGTGTGTGTGTCTTCTGTTTAGGAGGGAACGTGGTGTAAGGTCCTGATAACCTTATTTGTGTTTCAGTAAGTAGAGGATTCAAAGAAGAGGTCGGTGTGTCTGTGTAAGCCGGGAAAGGTATACTCCATGGAGAGCATGATGTTTCTGTGCACTGAGATGATGTGTTTGATGAAACCCTGTGCTTCTTAGGTTTTAAATTTCACTGCGTTGTCACTGACATACCTGCACTTCTAAATTAGTGATCACAGCTGACTGCAGCTGGTAAAAGGATTTGTTCCCTCGCACTTGTTGGGTTGACAGAAACTCAGAACAATGCGATAGTCCAAGAATGATAGATCTTAGTGAAGAAACAAGCTGGGAAGATCTCTTAGAGCCATTTCCAAAAAACTGCAGATTCCAATATTATTAGTTCAAACAACTGTATGTAATTACAAGTTATTCTGATGTGTCACCACTTTGCCAAGGTCAGGAAGGAGACCCAAACTGTCACCCTCAGATGAGAGGAAATTGGTAAGGATGTTCAGAAACCACAAAGGCTCAAGCCTGCCATGAACTGGAAACTCCTGGAATGCCAGCATCACAGTTCATAGCGACGAGACTTTTACATCACCTTGGACTGAGAGGGTGCTGACCAAAAAAGATGCCCCTGCTCCAAAATCAATGCCTTCAAGCTTGACTGAAATTTGCAGCTGCCCACATGGACAAGCCGAATGTCTTCTTGACAAAAGTTTCTAAATTCTTCTAAATTCTTTAGCTTTGACTCAAATCAACAGCTAGACGGATGAAACTTTGAGTTAATGCTGGCTAACATTAAGCTTCTAGAATGGGCTCCCCAATGCCCTGACCTCAACCCTGTTGAAAAAATTAAGATATGAGTCTGTATGCATACAACTGACCCCCTGTGGAGAAAATCCAAAATAAATTCAAACTCTTGCGCCCAGTAATTAGAGATGTGTGCTGCAAAACCATCCCACCCTGGAAAAAGATCAATTCAAAGAAAGCAAGAGCCAAAATTAGCATGACATCAATGCCCATAACAAGTGTATGCACTAGTGTGTAAAACCCAGCAGAGTTACCCTTTAACAAATTCAAATAAGGAGATTATTAAACGTGACATTTTTATTTGCAGTGTTACTCAAAATGGGCCACATTCCAAACAGCAGCTTTAGCTTTAGATTACAAGAGAATGCTGCAGTTAGATTAGAACCACTGGAACTGATCTCCAGTGAAGCTACAGCAAAACAGGTACAAACAGGTACAATGTACAAACACAGGCAGACTGGTGTAAAGCAGATAGATGATAAAGCAAACATGGATAATACAGTTTATATACTCAGTATCATCTCCTCATAGTAGTTTTAACACTTTGATGGTGAAAATTAGTTGTGAAATTGGATGTCTTGTCGCACCAGCTGTGATCATCAGGTAAGCAGTGCTTGCAAAACATCTTTTCTGGAAACACACCCCAGCATCTGCAAAGAAACATGCACTATGCATGTATATAGTGTACTTATGTTGTTGTACTTATGTTGCTTTTCTTCTGTGTATATTGATTTCTGTACTTTTGCACCTTTGTGGTCTTGCTACCTAATTTCACTGTGCAAGCAACTGTACAATGACAATAAAAAGGTTCTAAGTTTTTCTATCCAAGCTACAGTAACAGTGTGCACATTGAATGAGTAGCTGTGTTTAGCCATGTGCTGTCAGAAGTGATTAGAAAGAGTAAACACTCATTGTGGACTTAGATTCAGGAACCCTGTTGAGCATTGACCTTTGCTATCTCTGTGACACCCAGGCCCTTCACCTCTGGTGCTGAGGTTGTTGTTTGCTCATCCTCTTGTCTTTCACGGTCACTTTCTCTGTAAAATTGCTCGCTGTGCTTGTCTGCAAATCAAAGCGTTGGCACACGAAGACAGAAGAGCGTGTGTCACATCTGTTCCACGGGTCCGTTTAAGCAGCTACTGGAGCAAATTTAATAAAAAAGAAAAAACATAAACACAATCCAAACAGTTCAAAAAAAGAGGAAAAGAAAGAATTTCAACACAATAAAAACAGAAGAACTTTTGGTATTTGCCCGTTTTCTACTCTCCTCTGTAATCTGAGTGTTTGAGCTAATGTTGAGCCACCTAAGATAATAAACTCTGAGTCACTTTTCCAGAGAAAGAAAACAGTATTTGCTTGTAAAAGAGGGGGGAAAAGGGTACGCAAAGCAAAGGCAGCCACAGTTTCACTGAAGACCACTGTGTGGCTTATCCATTAAAGGGAAAGGCATTAAATAGTGATGGTGTTGACTGGATGGTGACATCAGGCTCTACAAACAAAGCCAACCAGCAGGAAATTAGATGCAACCAGGTAACAGTTTTATTTTAAATTTATCAGCTAAATTTAAGGTTGAACCCAAATGAACAAAATTTCTGGCTTCTAGACGCGAAATTGCTCAAATCAGTAATTTTTCGCTTATTTTGTGAATCACTGGCTGTAACAGGATTGCAGCTGTGAAGAGAGACCTGTTCAAACCTGTTCAGGGTAAAACTGTGTCAGGGCTTAAGGCTGTAGAGTGTTGAAGTTTTCAATCAATTACCCAAATGCAGGCTAGTCAGGGCAAATCAGTTCTAAAGAGTCAGTCTGTAGCAACCAAGGTGAACCTTGAGAGCCAAGAGAGTTGCACAGGCTTGGTTAAAATGAGTCAGTGTTCGTATTAGGTCAGAAAATGATGTGTTATATCATCCCTTTTTTGCACAGTGAAGGATGTGTACTTGTGTAAATCATCTGATGTGAGATGCATCCCTGTTTTTGTGCCCCTCAGCCATCTCTGTTAATCATTCCTGTGACACGTCTGTACATGCAACTCAAGGATAAAGGGGTTTAATCTTGGTGTAAACGAAAATAAAGGATCCAACCTCGCGAAGAGACAAGGTTTACCTGAACCAAAAAAACAAAAAGAAATAAACAAACAAAACAGGTACAGAGCATGTTCTCAGATATCCAGTGAGGCGTCCTATTTTGGTTCTGTTCAGACGCTGTAAACCCACCTGGGTGGTGTCAAATACTTAACAGCCTTTTGAGTGCTGCTCAAAAGTATTGCAAAAAAAAAAGTGAAAGCAGAAAGATGTGTGTGCTTTGTAGGTGCTCAAGTCCAAAGAAATCCCAAAGAAATCCACCACCACCACCGACACCACCCCAAATCACATACACACGCAGCCCTGTTGTTGTCAAACTGCCCCTCCTCCTCCGTCCTAAACTCCACTGCCTTGGTACTGTTTTCCAGTAAATTATAAAAGATGTTCCCACTTAGCTCAAATCCTCATCTGAGAAGAGTTGACAGTAACAGTGAAGTAAGAAATCTAGCTAACCCTCTATCAGATTCCACCTTATATATGTAAGTGTGCCATAATGAACAGGAGAGGAGAACGGCCGCAGGACAAGTCTAAAGTGAGCAGCATTTACAAAAGCCACGGTGGGGTCATAAATTACCACTATCCAAATCAGAATATGTTAACAGACTGCCACCTGATTCTAACGAGTGGCACAAACATGACTCACGCGTTTTCATCAGCTCAGTGTCATCTAAACTGTGAGGAAATCAATATTGCACCAATTCAAAGGAGGTAAGAGTCTGGGACTACTTTAAAGTCATCCTTTGTGCGTAGGTTCCCCGTCAGATGCCGACAGCTCACCCTTGTCTATTCAAAGGAGGCGGGGTCCAGTTGCACTGACTGAGTGTTTCAGGGTATCTGAGAAGCAGATATGCCCTTTTAAAAAGTTTGAGGACGCTCTCAGGAGAAGCCACTTCGGACTTTTACGCATCGAGCGTCCATGGATGGAAAGGGGACCGAGACGGCACCGACGGGAGCCAACATGAGCAATAGATCCTTCCCTATCTCTGACCCGATATGTCAAACGGAGGAGGCTCCTTTCGCCATGGTTGTCATCAGCAGTGAGTAAAGCGGGTTCCGCACGGCAGATTTGCCCGTTTTCACGGTTCCCCAAAAGCTCCCTACGAGCAGCACCAGCAGATCCACGGGAATTTTAATTGGTGGGAGGGTTTTTGTGTACCACTGGGTCACAGAGCCAGAACCCTGGTAACGGTGGCGGAGCAGAGAAACTAAACTGCTGGTTGTACTTCATTAGGACTTAATGGGATTCCTGCAAGTCTTTGAAGCACACTGGGGAATGAGAGACTGAAGTTGTGCTATGTTGCTGCCCTTTTACAGCACGATGGTCAACTACTTTGAAGTGAGGATTTTTCAGACATATGAAATAAAACAAAAATAAATAATGTACCAAGGTTCCAGTTCTGTGTCATCCTGTCAAAAGCTGTGCTCTGTAAACAGTTTTTTTTTTTAGGGCAGCAGTCAAATCAAAGCTACTTGTTTCTTTACAGTAAAAATCCATACTGTGAACACCAGCTGGGCCACTGTGCCCTCCTAACCTTCATTAGGAGAATCTTCCTTTTTTTGGCTTTTAATGTTACACTTTTTTTGGGGGGGGGGGGGGGGGGGGGTCACAATATAGATTTAGCTGAGAATTACATATTAATACTGTGTTGGAATACACAGACCATAACATTTACGTATTTTTATGGTATCTTGCTCGTGCCCCCTCCCAGCTAACTATGTAAGCTCAGTTTGACGCTGTCTCAGAGCCAGGTGTGTGCCAACATCTGCTCGGTTTTTCACCACCACTGAAGTGTACAGTAAGTGATCTTTTAGTACAGTTACAGACTCCCCCTCCTTCGCTTTACATTTACTGTAACCCATCTGCGAACAAATAGACAAACCGCACAACAAAGGTAAACTGTTTTCCCCCTAAAACGTTCTACAGATGTGGATTTAATATTGTTATTGTAATATCCCAATAATAAGAGCGTGAAAGTGTGAGCCATGTTTGCACTTCAGTTTTATTCTCTGGATGGCTTCCATTTGGCCTGAGGGCGTTTTTTTTCTTTTCTTTTCTTTTCTTTTCTTTTCTTTTTCTTTTTTTGAAAAACGTGTTTACTATTTTGTCTTTAATGTCTGTTTTGGATCATGCGCACTGCTGCACATGATCAGCAACGAGACAAACTGAAATAAACAATATTTTGCCCAAATTTCTGACTAACTAAATAATTACGTGTACATTTTCCATGTAGTTTGCTTACATAAGAACAGTGTTAAGTGTTACATTTAATGGGTTCTGGTTACATTTGAATTTACCTGACATATATATTCAGTTTATACCAAGCGCATTTTCCTTAATGATAAATTATTTTTATGAATTAACCTTCGATTTTACGCTAAATTATTGCTGCATCCTGTTTGTTGAAGCTTCAGATTTTTTTTTATTTTTATTTTTATTTTTTTATTTATTTGTAGTGCTGAGATAAATGTCCTTCAGACTGCATGTCTCAGTCAGCAAATGTGCTACAAAGATGTGTAATATTACGTTAGGAAATGAAACCAGATGATTGGCCAGTGGGCAATGTTTTGTTTTGGTTTTTTGTTTTTTTTAATTAATTCTCAAAAATCAGTAACAGCCCCAAAAATCAAGGATTGATTATCCACTGCAGGAGAGGGTAAAACCTTGTGGCCTCGTCACCACTTGGCTGAATTAAACAGACGGTGCCACATACATATCTGGTTCATCATATGGTAGCTTGAGTGGTCAAAGAGAACACTTAAAATATCGCTAGAATTTGGCCGAAAAACAAATAAAGTATTGATTAAAAAAAAATAATAATAAATTAGTGATTTATAGGCTCCAGATTTCAGTCACTGTCTGCCTCATCACAAACAAACAAATGAACGAAGGTGTCTTGTCTATGCTGTGCGCTCAAAACCATGAACACCAGAGAAGAAATGACACACATTACGAGAATCCTCTTAATTATACCAGCATGCTGGAACTTTTACTCAGCCCTTCCTCCCATTCTTGTTCAGACACAAACCGGATTGCAGATTTCTTATCACACGCTGTCCTTTCTGTGAAAGATCAGTTTGAACAATTCAGTCGTAATTAGACTCTCTAGCTGCTGGTTTCCAGCTGCTGTGGATGTTTCCGCAACTTACACTTTGCCCTGCATTGTTACTTTCCATTGTGCATAATTCTGCCCACATGCATGGCACCTTGTTTCAGAATCATTAACCAGCTTACGAGAAGCTGCTGTTTCATTTTACGTCTTCGATGGCACTTTAGTTTATTGACTACAAAGTAAGTTCTGCTAGCACAAAGATGAATATCAATCAGCCTAACAGTGGGCAAAGCTACAGGAGCTTGTTTTGGTCTGGCAGTATTTGGCTTTAGTTTATTTAAATGATTGTTGAATCATTTTAACAGAAGCCCACAAATATATCAACCTAGAAATACTTTCCCCCTTAAATCCCCCATTGCCAGGATTTAACTAAGCAAACAGATAAGAGCCTTCCACTGGACAGTTACTGCAGTGATTCATATGATTCACCTCACAACAGCTGAATTCAGCACTGAGTACCTTCTCATTTCTTCAACGTGCATGTCAGAAGGCATATCCTGTGGTCGCGGTAAAAGATGTTTATCATTTTCAGAAGAGTCAAAATGTTGGCCCGTGTCAAGCAAAGAAAACAGCCAAGATTGCTGAAACTACTAAAACTGGGTTAACTCTCCGACACACTATTTAAACTAGGAAAGATAGCAGTGAGCAAACATCTAGAAAAAGATATGATTGCTGAAATCAACCGTAGAGCTCACATTTAAGCTCACGTTTAACTGTGAAATTGAGAGCATTTCAATATACAATATGAAGAAAACTCAAAAGACTGGGATTAAACAGCTGTGAGCCTTAAGAAAAGCACTTATCAGTGAGGCTTGAAAAAAAAAGCCTTAGTTTGCTACTGAGCATAAAGGTTGGCATCTGGAGTGATGGGAAAAGATCATGTAGTCTGATAAAGATTAAAGTGATGGGAGCATCAGTGTCAGAGGAGAGCTGATGAAGCAATTTCAGCTGTCATGCCTGGTGTCTACCGAACAAGCCTGTGCAGTGAAGTGGAGTTGGGGTTGCTTCAGCTGGTCGGGTCTAGGTTCATCGGTGTAATAAGCTCAGTTGACAATATGAATATACTGAATCACACAGGCACAGGCATATTTAGATTAAGACAAAGCCAGAGTTCACTGGGCTCAAACTGTGCAAGAGTGATTCAGGGAACATGAAATATCATGTCTCTCTTAGGCCCACTGAGAACCTCTGGGACATGCTGGAGGAGACGGATCTCTCTGACATCAGAGGGCTCTTGTGGTTTACAGGGTCAAACCTAATCCTTTCATCCTGTTTTCCTTCTCTCACCCCAACCGGTCGCAGCAGATGGCCGCCCCTCCCTGAGCCTGGTTCTGCCGGAGGTTTCTTCCTGTTAAAAGGGAGTTTTTCCTTCCCACTGTCGCCAAAGTGCTTGCTCATAGGTGGTCATATGATTGTTGGGTTTTTCTCTGTACCTATGAAGCGCCTTGAGGCGACTTTTGTTGTGATTTGGCGCTATATAAATAAAATTGAATTGGAATTGAATTGGACTTTTTCCTGTAAACAGCATGCTAGCACTTAGCTTCTCATGTTGCCATATCAGGGTAGCACTTTGACATGGCATTTTCAGCTGTAGGTAGTATTTTGAGCAAAAGGTAAAAATATATCAGCAACAATACCCATGAGCAGAATCGAAGATCATATCGATCACCTCAGATTTGATGAAAACAAACTTATTTTCCTTTTCCTTTGTTAATTTCAGAGTTTGGTGTCTTTGACTACATCCTGTACGGCATCTTGACCTTCATGGCAACAGTTTCTTTGCTGGTCTTCTTAGAGGAATGTATCTACATCTATAAGAAAGTACCTGCCAATAAGAAGAGTCTCATCGTCTGGGTGAATGGAGCAGCACCGGTGAGAACAGTTTGCAGAAAAGAAAAAGATGACACAAACGTGTACCTGGATCTTTAATTGACACTTGTCTCGTTTTTTTCAGGCGATTGGCACCATGTCATGTCTGGGGATGTGGTTCCCCAGATCTACCATGTTTACTGATATGTTCTCCGGCTGGTGGGTTTTTATTTTTTTTCCCACTCGTCCCTTCTCTTTTACTCATCCTCCATTTCCCACTGTGCTGTGTGTTTCTCTGACCAGCAGAGTCCTGCTGTGAAAGATAATAGTGAAACCTGAACCTCAGAACCTACAGAAAAACTGAAAACAGGAGTGCTGTTATGTTATGTGTGAGGTGTCATTTACTTTTCTACTACTCTTCCTGAGCCCTCCTCCAAAAACCTCTTTCTCTTATTCTTCCTACGTTCCTAGATCTCATTCCCATGTTCCTCGTTTCCGTTTACCCACCTCTCGTCCTCTTCTTTCACCGTAGTTACTTTGCCATCGTGGTGTTCAAGTTCCTGATCCTGATGGTGGAAGAGGTGGGTGGCGACGAGGCGTTTTTGAAGCGTGCAGGAAAATATAAACTGAAGATCAGCACGGGGCCTTGTTGCTGCTGCTGCTGTTGCCTGCCAGACGTGGCCATCACACGGTAAATCCACAAGTGACACAGACACTCATTTTTTTGCTTTAGTGTCAAAGGAAAACCTGGAAGGAGAATAAGAAACACAAACTCAGTTTATTTCGTGTACACGGGCGAAGCTTACTGCGTGGCAAGACACAAGCAAGTCGCGCAGAGCCTCAGTCCGTTCTTTATTTTATAGCAGAGAATAGATTACACAGCATCTCTAGGTGGAGCATACGTAATAGAAAAACATCTCTAGATATGGTTATCGCATGAGTAGCTGTTATCCAAAAGACAAGAGGAACTTGTATCTTTTGTCATATCAGCTTCAGGTTGGAACTGTCTCTGCCTGAGCGTGTGTGACTTTGTAACTTCTGTTCCTTAATCTGTAGGTTGCAGGCACATCATGTTCTCACAAGAAATTATACTTAAGCAAAATAAAAGTTATCAAAGTAAGTAAATGTAAAAATCTCTTAACATTTAGTTTACTGCCGCGTAAGATGAGAGTAAACCTGCTAAATGACTAACTTCTGGAGAGCACTCAGCAGATGCATATCTTCAGAATAGTCACTAAAGCTGATGATGATGATGGACGTCTTCCGATCTTGGTTTTTCGTTATTCTTGGCAAAAGAGCCTTTTTCTTTGGTAGATTTTTTCCTCCTTGGTAGGTATGGGGTAGGGGTGGAGGGGGATTTGAGGCTATAAATGCCAGATTAAATAAACTAGATTAAACCTCACGGCTAATTTTGGCCTTTAAAGGAGCGTGTCAACATCCACAAAAGTTCTCTGAAAGCAGTCAGAGAGACCTGAAAGCAATTTTGCCAGTGCAATCAAGCATGAGCTCTCGTGTTTGCTTGAATTCCAGGCTTATTTTATTGAAGTTTTACATATATGGAAGAATAGTCTTGAAATGGTGCGTTCACCTGCGAAGGACAGTATTTATTTACTGTCCGTATTTAATAGTTCCAGCGAAGGGTGGTCAATTTCCAAGGATGTTTCCACTGATGCTTTGATATTGGGCAATTGCTCCAGGACAGGCAGATGGCAACCACCTAGAATGCTAATGAAGCACAGACCATGGCGGGTGGCTTTGATGTAGTTTGCGCCCCCGTTCAAACATTACACAAACACAGAGCCTCTTTGCGTAGAGCACTGAATTCATACTAGAGCTTCAGTCCGGTTCTCAGAATCCAGGTTACACTGTTGGTCATTCAACTCGGTCGAGGTGGGGCAGCATTTACACAACAGTCATATCATCCCCTTCTCTTGCAGAACAAAGCCAAGTGGCACCATGTGTTGGAATGGACTTTCTGATTTGGCCATTTTAATCAGATACAGGAGTCGCACAGTGGTTTTGTCTGAACAGAGCTGACCTGGCGTCTCAGTTCATGTGGGACTGCGGGGCATCTTCATCCCTTAGAGAAGTCTATCTATGAACGTGTCCCTATTGAAGCCTAAAGATGATGACCAAATAAGAAAATGGGTGAACTTGGCAGATATTTGCCCACACAAGCATTATCTCCTTCCCACGTAGTTTCTTGGAATGAGGCCACACTATTGCCAAGCAGTGACAGGCAAATGTACAAAGTTAACAAAAAGCCTTCATTCTGAATTGCAAGATGATGACAATCAAGCCAGGGCATGCTCAGCTACTTATACTGTGCCCTGTTTTTATGTTAAAAAAAAAAAAGCTAATGCACCTCAGAAGCACAATGTTGTTTTGGTTGCGTAACAGCAGTCAAATCTTGACATGCCAGCAGCACACAGAGATGTGTCCAGATCCACTCTGTATTGCTCCAGACATCCTGAAGTAACGTTCAAGGGCAGGTATAGTGGAACTGCACAATGAACTTTTTGTAGTTTTTACTGTAAATCAGAGGTTAGATTATTCCGGGTCATCAGCAGAGATAATGAAATGCTTTCCTCTGTTTCGTCTCCAGACGCTCTCTCTTCCTGCTCAAACTTGGCTCCTTCCAGTTTGCCGTCCTGAAGACTGCCTTCACCATCTTTTCCATTGTTCTCTACACCAACGGCAACTATGATATAAAGAAAGTGAGTTGAAAGTACAGAAATGTAAACAACTATCTCTCCAAATACAAACCCAATTCTGAAGCAGTCGGGACACTGTGTAAAGAAAAAAAAAAGATTAGTAAAAATATCAGCTCATTTTGAATGTGGTGGCAGCAACACGTCTCCAAAAAGTTGGGCAGAGGCAACAAAAGGCTGGAAAATTTAAGTGGTTTTTTTTTTTTTTTTTTTTTTTTTGAAAACATAGATGACACATTCTCTGGCTTAAAGAGGAGAGGAATCATCCAGCTTGTTATCAGTGTTCAGTTCAAATTCCTGCATCCCTGATGGGATGGGGTTACATTAGTGCCTGTAGAATTGGCAACTTGCACATCTGGTAAGGCGCCAGCAGTGCTGAAAAACATATACAGGTTTTAGAGACACATATACTCTCATCCAGATGTATTTTTCAGGGAAGGCTTTGAATATTTCAGCAAGATGATGCATACTGGAGCTATTACAACGGATGGTTTTATAATAAAAAAGTCCAGGTGTTGAACTGGCCTGTCTGCAGGCCCAAACCTTTCACTAACGGAAAACATCTGGCACATCTTGAAATAGAAAATACAGAAAAGAAGGACTGTTGGGCAACTAGAATCCTATATGGTGTAGAACAGGGCTGTGTTAATAGTTCATTAAAATTTGGCTTCTAAAACAGAAATAGAAGCAATCAAAATTATCACCCCACCAAGGACATAATTCAAAGACACCATTAAAAAAATATGCATCAGATTTCCCACAAATTTTTCAGCAGCAACTTAATATGGTACTCAGTAGTCTAAATGGCCCCCACGAGTTTGTATACATGCCTGAAGATCTAGTTTAGATTTTTTTTTTAAATTGGGGCATGCTCCTAATGAGATGAAAGATGGTGCCCTGGAGAATCTACTTCCTAAATCTGGACCAGACCATCACTGACCCACTGCCAAACCGATCATGCTGAACGATGTTACAGGCATCATAACGTTCTCCATAACTTCTCCAAACTCTTTCACATCTGTCACATGTGCTCAGGGTAACCCTGCTCTCATCTGTGAAAAGCACAGGGCAACAGAGATGGACCTGCCAATTCTCTTATTCTATTGGAAACTCAATCAGGCTCGATGGCGCTGGGCAGCGAGCGCAGGGCCCAAAGGACTTTGCGTCCCCAGGCCACCCTCATGAAGTCTGCTACTTATTTTTGGTCATAGACAATTACGACAATGGCTTGGTGGAGGTCATCTTGTAGGGCTCTGGCAGTGCTCATCCTGCTCCTCTTTGCAGAAAGGAGCAGATACCAGTCCTGCTGATGGGTTAAGGACTTTCTTTGACCCTGTAAAATTACTTTAGGAGAGATGTACATGTAAATTCCAGGAGCACGCTGTTGAAACATAGCAAACCTTCTGGCAATGGTACATGCTGATGTGGTATCCTGGAGGACTTGGACTACCTGTGCAACCTCTGAAGGGTCCAGGTATACCCTCATACTACCAGCAATGACACTGACCCGAGCCAAATGCAAAATCTAGTGAAAAATCTTTCAGTGGTCTCCATCTGTAAAAGCAGTCCTGTCATGGGGGTTGTCTCATTGTTGCATCTCTAGTGCACCTGCTGTTACTGTCATTTCATTAACACCAAAGCAGCTAAAACTACAACATAAACGATCAGATTAGTGTCCCAGAATTTTAACAGACTTAATGCTATCCTCTGATTAAAAATAGTTCATTTAATTCTTTTAAGCCGTGTGTAAACTCAAGTTATTCATGTCCAGTTATTTAAAAATCAATACATGTTATTCATTACACACTTCTAAATAATGTTTGTGTAATGAAAGTACACCTTTGTCATGCTGCCCAAAAGTAAATACTGCCCAGAGAGTACGGAGCCTTTGAGGGGGGTGCGCTCTCGGAGAGCTTCTTGTTTGCTTCTTTAGTTTTTTCATTGAAAATTATTTTAAAACATACTCTGTTGCTCTGGACGTTTTATACACAGCTTGAACCACAGTTGTAATTTGTAATCTAGACCTGTTGTAGAGGCAGAGGGTTAATAGTCCCTTTTTTCAGTTTAGACATAGTTTGTACAGGGAAGAGGTTTGCACAGTCACAAAAGCTGAAGTTGGCTCAAAGCTAAGTCACAGAAAACAAAATTGCTGATCTGCCTAACATGCCTCATTTTATAGTACAGTAGTTTTTATAGTCTATGTTACTTATCTGTTTCACTGTGTCATATGATTGCTCCCTTAAATCAAGCTGTTACAGTTAAGTCTAGATTCAGCCACCTGTCTGACAGTGATTTATTTTCTACCTAGAGTTACTTTTGCTAACTCCACTCTGAGTAAATCACATGTTGTTAGCCACAAGAGTCTTCACACACTCGCACACTTGCTACTACTTTGTTGGGCCCCCTTTTTCTTACAGAACTGCATTAATTCTTCGTGGCACAGCCCTCAACAAGCTCCTGGAAACATTCCTCTGAGATTTTGGCCCATATCCACATGATTCTATCACAGTTAGCATCTGCAGATTTGTTGGCTGCACGTCCATGATATGAATCTACCATTCCACTGCATCTCAAAGATGCTCTGTTGCATTAAGATCTGTTTATTGTGGAGGGCGTTTGAGGACAGCAAACTCATTGTTGTGTCCAAGAAAGCAGTTTCAGATGATTTGAGCTTTGTGGCATGGTGCGTTGTCTTGCTGAAAGCAGCCATTACAGGATGGGTACCCTGTGGTCATAAAGGGATGGACACAGTCAGCAACAATACTCAGGTAGGCTGTGGTGTTTAAACAATGCTCAATTTAGTAGAATTTAGTACAAAGGGGCCCAAAGTCAGGCATGAAAACATCTCCCACACCATTACACCACCAGCAGCCTGAACTGGGTGAATCCAGTCTTTCATGTTTTTCATACCAAATTCTGACCCTACTGTCCAAATCTCAGAGCAGAACTGAGACTTATCAGACCAAAGAGCATATTTCCAATCTTCTATTGTCCAATTTTGGTGAGCCTGTGTGAATTACAAAAGTATCACTTCTGCTGTAGCCCATTTGAATTACTGATGCCTTTCTTTCCATTCAAAGCAATTCACTACAAAACCTAGGCATCAACCAGGCATTTTCACCCAGGGAACAGGCAAGATATTATTTTCCTCAGACCACTCTTTATAAACCCTAGAGTGAGAAAATCCCAGAAGATCAGCAGTTTCAGATCAGGGTGTCTGGCACCAACAACCATGCCACATTCAAAGTCATGCAAATCATCTTTCTTCCTCACTCTGATGCTTGGGTTGAACTTCAGTAGGTCATCTTGACTGTGTCTACATGCCTAGGTGCAATAGCAGTTGAGTTGTTGCGATGTAATTGGCCAATTAAACATTTGTGTTAAGGAACACTTAAGTAGTCCTTATACAAAACATTATCCTGTACAGACATGTGAAAAATATGCAATAACAGATGAAGTAAGAGCGACATTAAAAACAATCACACAAACTAAAAGAATTATTCTCTCGTTCCGTTAAGATGGATTTAAACTCTCCCATGATAACCAGTTGAACTGGTATTCCTAACAAAGTGCCCAGTGACAGCACAATGTAATTGAAACTACCCTGAAATCCTGTTAAAGCTGTTTTCATTTCTGTATTCTTGTTGTTAGTTTCTCATGTCAGCTGACAAAGCTCTGCTTACAGTACTGTTAAACCAATATTATAACTCCAATTTTGTATGAAAAAAATAAATCACCATATTCATATGTTAAAGACAATGGCCAAGCTGTTTTGACCATTTTTATATATGAAATGATTACTGTTGATGTGTTGGTAGTTTTTCTAAGTCACCAAAGTCGCCTTAATAATGTCCTGCACACTGTTGAGTCAACTCAACTGAGCTAACATGGCGAACATTTTGCTTTAACCTTCATCTTGCTGTCAGTGTGACCATATGAGCATGCTGTCATTAGTGTTCACCTCGAGCAATGCTTATTCTTGGCAGCACAACTATTTTTTGTTAATAGATATCTAATAGATATAATAGAATAATAGATATCTGACATGATTTTAATATCCAGTTTTATATAAAGTTCTCAGATACATTTCCTGCCATCTTTTTCCACAGTGTGTCATCAGTTTGTACAGTTCTGGTCCCTCATTGCCTGACTCCACTCTGTGTGTGTGTGTGTGTTGTATGTTGCAGATAAGCGCTGATGGAGATGCAATATGGATCAACAGTTTTGTAGGCGTCTTGACAATCACAGGTTTGTGGCCTGTTGGCATCACATTCATACACCTGAAGAACACCCTGCGAACAATAAAGATCATCCCGAAATACGCCATGTATCAGGTAAGACACTGATCAAGCACATGTGCACACTTTTGGATAAAGACTGTTAACAGATTTGAAAGACTGTTTTGCCAGGATAACACAAGCTGCAACTACAATTAGTTCTTGTATGTTTTCATTTGTGTCGTTAGCTGCTCCTGATTCTTACCCAGCTGCAGACAGCTATTATCAACATCTTGGGCTCGAATGGCACCATCGCCTGCTCTCCACCTTTCCCCTCGTCGATCAGAGGATACAGTGAGTTTACATCCATCTATCCAGTCAGGCCAATCATCCACATATTTACAGTTCCATATATATTTGGACACTGACACAAGTTTTATTTTTGTATGTGTTTACTGAAACATATTTCGATCATAGTTAAATAACGGACTTGGACATAATGTGTAGTGAACTCAACAATGCAAAAAGACCTGGGCGTCCAGAGAAGACAACAGTGGAGGATGATCACAGAGTCAGTTTTATGGTGAAGAGAAATCACTTCACAACAGCCAACCAAGTGAACAACACTCTCCAGGATGTAGGCGCATCGATATCCAAGTGTACTATAAAGGGAAGACTGAATGAAAGTAAATACAGAGGGTTCACTGCAAGGTGCAAGCCACTCATAAGCCTCAAGAATAGAAAGGCTAGACTGGATTTTACTAGAAAACATGTAAAAAAAAAGCCGGCACAGTTCTGGAAAAACATTCTTTGGACAGATGAAACCAAGATCAACCTCTACCAGAATGATGGCAAGAAAAACGTATGGAGAATGCATGGAACAGCTCATGATCCAAAGCAAACCACATCATCTGTAATACACAGCGGGGGCAAGTGTGATGGCTTGGGCGTGCATGGCTGCCAGTGGCACTGGGGCACTAGTGTTTATTGATGATGTGACACAGGACAGAAGCAGCCGAATGAACTCTGAGGTGTTAAGAGATGTAATGTTTGCTCAAATCCAGTTAAATGCAGTAAAACTGATTGGGGGTGTTTCAAAAATACAGACAGACAATGACCCAAAACTTACAGCCAAAACAACCCAGGTGTTTATTAAAGCAAATAAGTAGAATATTCTTGAATGGCCAAGTCAGTCAGCTGATCTTAATCCAGTTGAGCATGCATTTCACTTGTTAAAGACTAAACTTCAGACAGAAAGACCCACAAACACACAGCAACTGAAAGACACTGCAGTAAAGACCTGGCAATGCATTAAAAAGGAGAAAACCCAGCATCTGGTGATGTCCATGAGCTCAAGACATCAGGCTGTCATTGCCAGCAAAACCATTAAAAACAAACACTTTATTTTCACTTATTTAATTTGTACAATTACTTTTGAGCCCCTGATATGAAGGTATTGTGTTAAAAAATACTCTAGTTCCTCACATTTTTAGGCAATCTTTTTGTTCCCCCACTGAATTAAAGCAGAAATTCTGCACTTCAACTGCATCTGAGTTGTTTCATCTAAAGGTCATTGTGGTAATTTACAGAACCAAAAAAAAAAGAAGAAAAAAGCAGTCTGTGTCCAAATATTTATGGATCCAACTGTATCATATTTAGCATGCATCAGTATCCTTATTTTTTTACCAGTAACCCTGTGACAGCTAAGCTTGTTTGTGTCCTTATTCTGCCTTCACAGTGATGAGCCAGCAGCTGCTGATCATGGAGATGTTCATCATAACGATGGTAACACGGCTGCTCTATCGACGACAGTACGATCCTTTACCTGAAGAGCAGGATGCCAATGAAAACACCAGGATGACTGACTTAACACAGTCTCCATGAGAACTAAATTGTGTTAATGTGTGTATGTATGTGTGTGTGTGTTTGTATGTTTGATTCATATTTTCTTTCAAGTATTTGATTAAGACATTGCATATATTCAAAATAACAAATATGAGTTATATGTAAATGGGTTGTGTGGCTGCTCATTAAGCTTACCGGCTGCGAGTCCGCTACACAGTTTTTATTGACAGGATACTCGGGTCATGTACAGGCATGTGAAATTAATAAGAACATCCCGTGGAAATGGACTGACTCTCATTGAAAGTCTACAATTTTTTCAAAGAAAGTAAGTGGGAATAAAAAACAAAACAGTTGGAGGAACATTTTGCAGAGTATCAGGTTAACTGGCAACAGATCAGTAACATCACTGGGAATAAAAAGAGCATCTTAGAGAGGCAGAGTTTCTCAGAAGTAAAAATTGGCAGAGGTTCGCCAATCTGCAAAAAAATCAAAAATCAGAATAATGTTCCTTAATGTAAAATTGCAAAGACTTTCAATATCTCATTATCTACAGTGCCTAATGTCATCCAATAATTTAGAGAACCTGGAGAAATCTCCATGCACAAGTGACAAGGCCAAAAATCAATATGGATGCATGTGATCTTCAGGTCTTAAAATGACACTGCATTAAAAACAGGTGTCATTCCATCATGGAAATCACTGCACAGGCTCAGGAACACTTCCAGAAATCACTGTCTGTGAATACAGTTCACTGTACTGTACACAAAAACGGATACTTATTGCACTGGCAATAGCTTGAAGAGTTAAAATACAGCTTTACTGAAGACTCAGACATTGGACTTGTTTTGTCCTAGAGCTCTCAGTGCTACATTTGACACCACATTCTCACATTTTCGAGGTCGCCTGATCTTTTTTGTGTAATAACGCTTGTATACACACTTTTTTCCCCAGAAGAACCCTTTAGTTTTCCTCCAAAACATAATCTGCAGTGAGACAGAGAACCACATCTGACTGCCAGAAAACATGTTCTTAATTAAGTGGTATCAGGGGGTTGTTTTAGGAGATGTTTTATTTTACAAATATGAGATTTTCCCATAATTTACCAGAAATTATGTAGGCTAATTTGATACCATTTGAATAATGGCTTGTGAAGTACACAAGCGAAAGAAAGCCTTTGTCTCTGGAGATTTCAATGCATGATTTCCTTATGCTTGCGAAACAGATAAAGGAAAAAAGCTGGAACAGCATCATAAATCCTCGCTGATGGATGCTGATTCTCATCTACTTGAGGTCATCGCAATGGTGCTCAGTTACAAGAAAACAACACTACAGAAAAATAAAGCAAAGCAAATATTTTTAAAAATCACCAAAGTTCAGATGAGTGAAGTATCGAGTACTGTGCAAAAGTCTTGAGCTACCGCCTCACTAACTCAAGACATGAAGCAATGTTGTATCTACACATAACAAACTTAGAAAAGAGGCTTTTTGTTACTAGCAGCCAGTTCCCAAAACATACCATTTGTTTGCATTTCTTTAGGTGATTCGATAAAAAATGTTAAACTTAACAAAGTATGACCGGCATAAAACTGTATTTTCTTCCTCCACTTGTCTAGTTTTCTCTATTTTTAGGACACACTGCCCATAGATATGCCAATTCTTCGGCTATGTACAGCAAATGAACAGTATTTAAAAGTCGTGTTCTTAAGAAACAGGAAGAAAAAAAAAGTCAAAGACCTGACACAGAACCTGAGAGATGCTTCTTCTGAGCCATCTGCTGTTGACAGAAATGGTCTAGGTGGATGTTTGGCTCTGAAGAAGCTATACTTAAATATTTCAGATTATCAAAACTGGACTTAAAATTAGTGACGGCAGGTTTTATGACAATAAATACATTTAATATTTTTCTCTTGAATCGTCGTCAATATATGTGGAAGAGGTCTGGCGAGATGGGCAACAGTGAGTGTCTTCAGCTATCTCTGTCATGATTTGGGGCTTCTCCTTCTTCCAGTACATTGGCTTATATTTCAGTGTACACGTTAAACCTATTAATCGCTTTAGTAACAAAATACAAAGAAATAGGGAGTGGCTTTAGACTTTTGTGCAGTACTGTATTTTAATATTAATTTATTATTAAAAAAATTTTGTTCATTGCATGCTGGCATTTTACGGTTTAACATCAGCGTACCTGCAATCCTCCGACTCTCTGGGTTACAAAGAGAATTGGAAATAACTAACAGGCCAGTTTAAAAGTCTTTCTAAAAAGTTGAATTAGCATTAAATTTAAAAAAGGTGATTGTTTTTTTGTTTGTTTGTTTGTTTTTTGGAAAACTATAGGTGCTCAAATAGAGTATTATTAAATGCATATAATACACATATGTATGCATGTATGTATGATATGTTGGCCTACTTTAACTATTCACATGTGGTTATTTTAAAAAGGTAATGCTCTAACAGTTCTCCGGTGTGGTGTTTGTTCTCTGGTCCAATACTGTCATTGCTCTGGGCACTGTAGATTTTTAAAATATTGTCTCACTAGGGGGCAGTAAAAACAAAAAAAAAACAGTAAGGGGCTTATTTTTTCGTTTTAAAAGAACCATAATCTGCTTACATCGTGTTAAAAATGGTGCCCAAACCTGTTCTCCACCCACAATCTTACGTTCTGTACCCCCCATTTCTAACATCTACTGCCTGCTGACTGCGCATGAACAGATAAACAGGTATGTAGACGTTAATGACGTTGACTGACAAGCCTCTGACCAATAACATTGTCGAATTTGTCGCTCCTCTCTTGGAGCCAATCACGGCTGTGAATCCACAAGCCTGCACCAAGTGCGGTTGAGTCGAAGTTTTCGAAGGTACGTGCTGTCCACAAACGTCAATGGAGATCAATTACACCGGATGTTTACAGATCAGCTCTTCAAATTAAAAGCTTTTGCCTCTACGCAGGGATACATTCAACTACACCTAAAAGTGTTTCATTTATGAATTGGTTTACGGTGTTATTATTCATTTTTAATAGGAAAAACAAAAAAAGGAAACCTGTTGCAAGACAAAAACAAACCATTTTACCTAAAAATATATTTTTTTTAATACGAACTTCATACAACCTTCAACAAGGAAATGTCCAAAGACATTTGCTTTGGGGTTACATTGATAATGTCATTGTAATTTAAAACATGAGTGATAAGTTACCCTTATAGACCATGTATACACCAGTAATTAAGTAAATTCTTTAAAAAAGCATGGTGTTTCTGTTAAGCGACAGAATTTGTGTATAAATGCAGGTCATGGGTCGGGAGGGAGACTTTAAATAATAATCCCAAGTATAAGAATATAATGTTTTATCCATTAAAATTAATAAACCATTTAAGTTGAACTCTTTATTGTCCTTGCACGCTCGTACTTTGCACAACAGTACACCAAAATTGTTGTATTGACCCACATCAGGGTTAAAGAAATACATGCAAAACACAATAGATAAATAAGGACCATATATACAGAATTAAATATATACAACGTGTGCAGAAAATGAAATATACAATATGCTAATTGATTTAATAAATATTAATAATTTTATTTGAATATTATATAAAACTAATAAATGTTGTTGCCAGGCTTTCCAATTTACCCCTCCTTGCAGCTTGCAGTGTTGCCCTATAGACGGTATAAAATATTACTAAATATACTGCGCATTCTTTCTTTATTTTGAAAAGTATGGCATGAAGTCGTCATGTCATTGCGAAGGGCTTTGGATAGCTGAGCTCATCTGAGCGTGCAGTAATGTAGATCCAGGAAGCCGTTCCTGTCGCTTCTATCCTATCCTGTAACCTTATGGAGCTGGCTCTGTCGCGTCGCTCCGTCTCCTCCGCTGTGGCCGGTGGAAATGTGGCCGCCCCTGGAAGAAACGCACCGTCCGAGCATCTGTCCGCCTTCTCCTAATTTCTTCTCACTCACATCATCGCTAAAACTTTCAATATGAGGATCTTCTGGTCTTTGCTGAAAAACAGCAACCCCAAAATCGAGTATTACTCCAGATTTTCACCGTCCCCGCTCTCCATCAAGCAGTTTTTGGATTTCGGTGAGTAAAGGCATCGCCTGGCACCTTTAGAGGACTTGAATGACTTGTAGAGGGTGGAGGCGGAGGTGGAAGGCCCTGTTGTGTGTTTTTGTCATCTCATCAGTCGCAGCTGTGGACCTGAAGAGTCACACGCTTAGCCCCGGCTCGTTATTAATAGAAGGGAACATGTTGATGCTGAAACAACATTTAGTATAATGATCTGGGAACAACACCAACACGACGATATCAGATCGTGCAACATTAGACTTTCTTACGGTCAGGTGTGTTAAACGTAGAGATCGCCTGCAGTGAAGCAGCCACATATAAACAGAGGACGGTCCTCTGTCCTGTGCGGATTTGTTTACGTTGTAAACAAGTATTGACAGGCACCCTAACGCATGCAGGTAGTCTCAGTCAGACTGGCACAGCAGCACGTATGCAGTGGAGGGGCCAGCAGCCCCGCTCCTGTTGCCAAGATGCTCAGGAAGCCTTTAGTCATTTTATTTATTTTCACTTGTGTCTTAGTGAGGTCGCTCTAGAGCACGAGTCATTGCAGATTGATGGTTTTTAAATGTGTTTCTGTTTAATATGTTTTCCCCGCCTTTGATTTCAGTTCCCCCTCTATTGCACCAAGACATGTAGAAATCCCGCCCGTCGCAATGTGTGCCACAAGACGACGGTTATTAATGGTGCAGAAGCACTCAAGGCTTTCCTTAATCCGCCTCTTGATTAAACGCTGGCATGTCTGTTGCGTAATTTGTTCTCGCAGCTGTGGATGTAGAATGCGTGACGGGAAGTGTGCCGCACTTGTTTGCATTAAGGAGAACCCCTGCTTGGCACCAAGAGAGCCAAAACATATCGGTGTCTGTGTTTCACTCTGGAGCACGTGAGACGTCATCCAGGGATAGTCGCCACAGGCTTCTTTGTTCTCACGCACAAGCTTCCTCATTCTGCGTTTCACAAGATTTCCCCCCTTTAAACTGCTGAGTCAGGTCCAGCTTTTCCCTCGTTTCCTCTTGTCTGATCATCCCAAGTTCTAACACTGGACGTCATGATCGTCTCTTCTGTGTTGAGAGTTTTGAGGTTGTCCCCAGGGCAGCACTGTCCAAACTCTAGAAGGCTCTACTTTGTTAAGTTCCCCCGCAACAGATCTAAAACACCAATCCCTCTAACGTCTCCCTGACCGCCCATCCCTCTTTCCAGGCAAATATGACCAATGATTTCCCTGCGTGAACTTTTCAAGCTAATGTTGGCACGCATGTGGATACAGCTGCAGTCAGATGGCAAAGTTTAAGATATCAGGTTAAAGGTTGGATATTGAAACCGAGCGCTCTTCTTAGATGAGTTCAGCACACTTGCTTTTTAAGCACCTTCTTATATGAAGCTTTGTCTTTCATTTGACCTTGATCCCCGTGAGCTGGGAGCCTCTCTGATTGCCGAAGCAAGCAAAGAAAAACTCTAATCACGATATTTTATTGATGGCAATAAACAGGATTGTGAAAGTGTCAGAAAACTGATATTGTTTACTCCACACTGTATTTATTGGCAAGAGAAAACTAAACTGGAAGCTCCACATATGTGGTTAGGTTTATAAGTATTTGGACAAAGACACGATTTCGATTATGTTTGCCTTTTTTACACCACCACAATGGATCAAGCAGTCAATATGGTTCAAGTCTAGACTGTCAGCTTCAATTCGAAGGGTTCTAACTGAAGTTCTGCATTAACCATCGAGGTGCAAACCACAGGTTAAGAACAGAAGGGTCAGATTAAACTTTACTGGAGTTTAATCTAGTTACTGGAGGCAAAGCTGAGGCCAGAAAGACTCACAAAGAAGCAGCAACTGAAGCATCTCAAGGGAGGAAACCCAGCATTAGGTGATCTCCAAGGGTTCTAGACTTCAGGCAGTCACTGACTGCAAAGGATTTTCATCCTAGTATTTAAAACAGTCCATATATTTCATTTTGATCATGACTTGGTAAGATGTTGTGAAGTTGTTTTCCTTAACCGTGGCAATAATTCTGCGATCATGCACTCATGATCATGGCGTTATCTGTGCCTCTCACTTCTGCTTCCCTCAGGCCGCGACAATGCATGTGAGAAAACGTCCTTCATGTTCCTGCGTAAGGAGCTGCCCGTACGGCTGGCCAACACCATGAGAGAGGTCAACCTTCTCCCCGATAAACTGCTTAGCCAGCCCTCTGTCAAACTAGTGCAAAAATGGTAAGACACTCCCTCCAGAAATGTTCTTTATACGCCTGCCAAAGGGCAGCCTTTATGGCAGCAGGACTTGTTTTAAGGTTTATTGCCATATTGTTAGTAAGCATGTGTAAAGGTTGCCTTTTGCCCTCTGTCTGTTTTATCAGGTACATGCAGAGCTTTGTGGAGTTGCTCGATTACGAGAACAGAAAGCCAGAGGACCCTCATACTCTGAACGAGTGAGTGGATGTTATCTGTATGAAAAATTAATAAGCACGCTGTATGTACAGTAAATAAAGCTTTACAACACCCAGCTGTTGTATACTTATGTCATTAAGATTAGAGTCCCTCTGGCACTGCAACTAATCCTCTTAGTGCACATAGATCTCTGCTGACTGCTCAGGTAACGCTGTATTTATACAAAAACAATGCCCGTCTGTTAAACAGCCATGTGTCACCGATAAACGCAGACAGGAATGTGGTTGGGTCTTTCTGTTTAGAGAACACATTTCCAATAATTGTCCAGGGAAAATGAAATAACAATGCAGATCCTCATTCTTGTGCTGTGTTGTGCAGAGAAATCATGGTGACATTTAAATTTCTGGCTTGTTCTTTGTGCACATATAAAACATGTTTCTTCTTTCATGTGATTTTTATTTTGGTTTGTTTTTTTTAGTTTCCTGGAGCTTTTGATTGAGATCCGCAACCGCCACAACGATGTGGTTCCCACCATGGCTCAGGGGGTCATCGAGTACAAGGAGAAGTTCGGCTTCGACCCGTTCATCAGCAGCAACGTCCAGTATTTCCTGGACCGCTTTTACACCAATCGCATCTCGTTCCGCATGCTCATCAACCAGCACAGTGAGTCTCCAAAAATCCCCCAAAACATTTATGTCGTTTAGACCATCGGATCCATCTGTGCAGCTGAAGTTTATACATCCACACGTCTGTGTTTCAGCGCTCCTTTTTGGTAACGATACCAACCCAGCACATCCCAAACACATAGGCAGCATTGATCCGAACTGCAACGTGGCAGAAGTCGTCAATGGTAAGTTTGGGAGTTATTTAATATGACCGATTTAACCTGGTTTACTAGAAAGAAAAAGATTCGTCACCCTCAATAAACATGAAGCAATCATTTTGAGTAAAATGCAGCTGAAATATATAAAATTAAAGGTTTATTTAGTCAGATCATGAGTCATTAAGGAATACTTGGTATGAACTGATTGTATACCAGTAAAGTTTTTTAGACCAGATTTCATAAAATGTTATATTTTGCACTGTAATTATGTAACAAAATGACAGGAAACTTTACATGTTATCAAATTAGAGTCAGCATGGGCATACAGTTTGTCTTGTGTGTTCATCCTCCTTTTAATGCTGTAATTCCTCATGATCATGCTCGCTCAAGTCAGAGGGAATATTTTTCTTTCTATGTTTGACTTATTTTGTTATACTGAGCAAATGTATTCATTCTTCTCACAGGAAGTGGGGGTTAGCTATGTTTTATATCACATCGGCCGCTCTCTGCAGTGACACAAATCAAACAAAAGAGTATCAATCTTTGCTGAGCGGGGTGTTTATATAATGATAGTTTTAAAGGAATTCCAGCACTGCACTTTCAGTGACTCAGGAAGGGACAGAAGATGCATTAGTGACCTGTGAACAGAAATCCGCGCCGTTCTCTGGTCTGACTTATGTTGTTTTGCCTCTTCCATCAGATGCTTACGACACTGCCAAGATGCTGTGCGAGAAGTACTACTCGGCCGCTCCTGAGCTCAAGATTGAGGAATTCAACAGTAAGAGTGCTTTTGTGCATTTATGCAGTTTAAGCAATCTCCTCTGTAATTAGTCACAGCACTGAAAAAACTACAACCCTGTGATCCGGTCTTTTTAGAGCTTTTGGGCACAGATTGGGGCCAGATTTAGTCCTGTAATGACCCACTACCTCATTTACTTCAAAAGAAGCTGCTTTTTAGTGTGCGTTTAGTCTTCATGCTCCTTTTCTTTGCAGTGAAGGCTCCCAAAAGGCCCATCCAAGTGGTGTATGTGCCCTCTCATCTATTCCACATGTTATTTGAGCTCTTTAAGGTAGGCAGGCCAGTGTCAGTGCTCCTAACCTAACTGGCCCGGATCTAATTAAATGCAATTAAGACGTAACAGGACTATAATTCTGTAAGGGCTGCTGCTGAGCTGAGTTAATGAACTCTTGGGATGTTTGCAGAACTCCATGAGAGCCACAGTGGAGCTTCATGAGAACAGTAAAGAGGGATTACCACCAGTGAAGACAAAAGTCACTCTGGGTAAAGAGGATCTCTCGATAAAGGTAAATTCGACACACATTTGCATCGTTAAAGAAATATTTAGAGGTGTTTTAGCTTTTATTGTCTTTAAGTTGTTCCATTTCTCCATTGTTTTTATCCTTTTTGTCTCTAGATCAGCGACAGAGGAGGAGGAGTCCCTCTCAGGAAGATAGACCGTCTTTTCAACTATATGTACTCCACTGCCCCAACGCCGAGCCTGGAGCCAGGAGCTGTCCCGCTGGTACCTGCAACCATACAATCGCATCAGTATCGACCCTTGTGATCAAAAGCCTCTTTGGGCTCCTGCATTTTTCTATATAGTATGACTTTACATTAATTTTCTTTTTACTTTACAGGCTGGTTTTGGCTACGGTTTACCAATTTCCAGGCTGTATGCCCGATATTTCCAGGGGGATCTGAAGCTGTACTCTATGGAAGGAGTTGGCACGGATGCAGTCATCTATCTGAAGGTGAGCTATTCAAATTTGAGTATGCTGTAACGTTGCAAAGATCTGTAAGGCACGACACAGATTGGTGATTAATTAAAGGAAAAAACCGAACCCTTGACCTCTACAACGCCTCAGTTGTGTTGGCATTAAGCTGGCACAGTTTGGGATTATTTCTCCCCCTCCTGCTGTTCAAACGTTCCTATTCCAGGATTTTTCCCTACTATTATTACGTCCATCACTTGTGTCATCATCTTAGTATTTTTTTTTAAATTGCACTTGAGATAGATTAATGGGGAAAAAATGATACTCAGTGTCGTGTGCCACATTTTGGAGTCTTGGATTGTGACCTGCAGACAGCAAAGAGGTGGAACTGGTTATGGTAAAAATAGGCGAAGCGAAAGTGAAATTAGAGTTGACGTCAGTCAGTGCCAGTAAGAGTTCTTTCTCTTATTTTTTTTGGACTGGGTTCATTAATCAGACATAAAGCTGTCAAAAGAGTATGCAGATTTATAAGCTGGGATTTTAGCTTGAAGTTCAAGTCACAGGCTTTGCATCCAGGCAGCCAATCATGTAATCACGAGTTCTACTAAATCTGTCAGGAGACTTGTGATTTCGATTGTGGATTCTGCCACAAAAGGTGATCTTCTGGGCAGATAGCCGAACTGTACTGTGGGGTTTTTGTGTGAGAAAACCCTTAGTGAGGAAATGCCCTTTGAAAGAATGGCGTTCCATGCCTCCTGTAGTCTCTTGGACACATAATTACCCAGGACCTTTCCTTTTGTTGTTTTTTTGTTTTTGTTTTTCCTTTAATTTGACACCTCTGTTTAACTGAGAGTTGAAAATACTTTTGAATTTGGGAGGATTAAAACAGAAGAATCCACTCATGTCTCTCTGTGAAGTATTCTGTTGTGGACGGGAGCTTGGACGCCTAACTTTGTGCACACAATGTCTCAAGAACGAGGCGATGTAGATTTCTTTGATGACTTTTAAATCGATACCATAACAAAAGTCTTGAATGAGTTTACTGCCTTTACTGCAGCCAAGTGCAGTCTCTGGCTACAGTTTAGTCTTTAATAACTGAAAGTTATGCTGCGCTGGGTTGAGATCA
The DNA here is from genome assembly GCF_001858045.2 of Oreochromis niloticus. Taxonomy (NCBI): domain Eukaryota; kingdom Metazoa; phylum Chordata; class Actinopteri; order Cichliformes; family Cichlidae; genus Oreochromis; species Oreochromis niloticus. The sequence goes on from NC_031974.2 coordinate 21,285,613, forward strand.
GGTATGACTTGGCCATTAAAGAATAGCTCACTTTTTTGCCTTGAGAAACTCTTGGGTTGCTCTTGCAGTTTGCTTTGGTTCATGATTAATTTACTCCATGAAACGAAGCGCCGTCAGCATTGAGCTGAACCTGAGCAGAGAGTATAGCCCTGCACACTTCACAGGTCATCCTAACACTCATACCAGCAGTCACACTGTCAATAAACACCAGTGGCTGGCCCTGAACTACGGTGAGCTTCATGAACTTTTTCTTTTCTTCTTCCTTTTCTTTTCCCATCATTCTGGTACAAGCTTTTCTTGATTTCATCTGTCCAAAGATTTGTTTTTTCCAGATCTGTGCAAGTTGTTTTAACCCAGCCCTCCTGTTCTTGAGTGCAAAGGTTTACATTTAGTTGTAAACCCTCTGTGTTCAAGGCGCCTCTTGATTGTAGACTGTGATAATGATACGTCTACCTCCTCAAGTGTTCTTGACTTGGTTGGATGTTGCGAAGTTGTTTTTCTTACCCATGGAAATAATTCTGTCGTCATTCATGTCAGCTGTCTTCTGTGGCCTTTCAGTCCTTTTGATGATGACCAGTGAATTTCTTCTGTTTAAAAATGTATCAGATTGTTGTACAACTGATTGTGTATGTTTGTCATGGAGTAACAAGACAACAGGCTTCACCAGAAAACTACCTGCCAGTCAAATGTCCAGTTATTTTTAAGACTCTGAAAATTGGGTACTGTGGTTCCTCATCAGTAAATTCAATACTTTGGTTAAATCCATTGAACTAAAGCTGAAAGTCTTTGATAGTCTAGAGTGAAAGAAATCACTCTAGTAGTTCACGTTTCAGTATACTCGCTGGCCTATGCTGGTACTGCAAGCTGGTATTTGACTGTGATGGAGTAAATGTGGTGTTAATTGCCAAGCGGTGTATTAACTGTGGACAGATTGAGGCTGACTTGACGGAATTTAACGACATGCTGCTACAAACAATTTTCCTCTTAGCAGCAGCAGCTCCCTGTGTTTTAATTGAAAAAGGGGAATGGCACTGGTTTTCTTTCAGCTTCTTTGAAAGGTGCCATACAGTTATTATATGTATGTCGGCTGATGTTCTGCCAAAATATGTGTATCTGTAACCTAGGCGCCCCCCCACCCCCAAATAAAAGTGTGATTATTAAGCCAGAAGATGAGTAGCTTAGTTAAGCATAAAACGTGAAGCAGTGTAAACACCTTGCATATCACTATTCAAGTATTAAGATTTCTTAGGCTCATCACTTTATTACCTACAAAACCGCATAGAAGCTGGAAGCCACCAGAAACAGTGTTCAAAGTCTTCATGCTGAGCTAAGCTAATCATCTCCAGCTTCACGGTTATTTAGACCCATCCAACTCTTGGCAAGTAATAAAAACAATGATAATAACTACTCTAATAAAGATAAGTCAAAGTTGCTTTTCCTTGACTTGGATGTATTGTTTCTTTATTTAAAGGCTCTGTCCAGTGAGTCCTTTGAGCGTCTGCCTGTCTTCAACAAGTCGGCGTGGAGGCATTATAAGACGAGCCCCGAGGCGGACGATTGGAGCAACCCCAGCAAAGAGCCACGTGATGCCAGCAAGTCCAAATACAAAGCCAACAGATAACTCTGCCCAGCTCGCTAGCAAAGCTTTCCCCTGGGAGCCAGAATGCCTGCACTCTGCATAGAACATGCACGATGAAATGTTGCCCTTGGGTAAAACGCCTGGGTTAGGATTAGACCTGCTTTCACATTCCACTCGCTAAAGGTTTTGAAAGGATGGATGTCCTCCACTCATATCGGTACCCAATGGCAACGGCCTTCATCAGCGTAGCTTTCATTGTCGTGGCATCACCACTGGCTGTAAGACGAGGTTTAAAATGAACCTTTTCCATGTTATAGACCCCCAGTGTCCGACCCCTTTAAAAATAACTGGTTACTCTTGTGGACCTTTACAAAGATGGACTTCATTTCTTCAAATTTACTTTATAGCAGTACTGCCATCTCTTCCTCTGTCTCACGCACATTGGCCTGCTGCTGACTAGGCTACTGCTCTGTGCAGCTGAATAAGCTCCCCTCCCGCTGCTGATGGAGTGTCTTTCTCAGTAAACGCTCATGTTCTGTTTCTTTCTCGCCACACACAGGCAGAGTCAGGAGAAAGGGGTTAGTTTGAGTGCAAGTTAGAATAGGAGGAGGTTTCACTTCCTTTCAGATACACTCTTGACTGAACGCACAATTAGGCCGGTGTGCCCTTGGCATAGAGACTTGTTTTGGCTGCACTCCGTTTTTAGCTTGGGGGGGTGAAATGGGAACCAATGGATGAAGCATACACTTTATTCTTAAAGCTTCTAAAAGTCAGGATTTTATTTAACGAAAAAGAGAGCAAGCCTTACTTCTGGTAACGTATGGCATATTTATTGTTTTTAAAAAGCCCGCCTATGAAGGCTGGAACTTGAAGAGCATTTAAAAAGGGACGATGTTAGAAGTGAAAAGTGTCTGAGTGTCTTTCCCTCAACTTTGTTTAGCTTTACGCTTAGAGGATAACCAGCCACCTGCAGACCATTAACAAATGGTACTAACCCTCATCAAATATTTTTGCTCTTTGTCCTGATATAAGAATTATTAACAGACCAATGGAGCATCTCTCGGATGCTTAGGAAATGCCACCAGAGTTGTCTATTCACTGTGATTCAAATGATAGTAGCTATCATCATCATTATTACTCTTTTACCTTTTCCAATGATCATGAGAGACTTCGCTTGAAAAGCCACGACGCACTTGCATAATCTGAATCGCTCGTCAATAAATCGTACTTTAAGGGTTTTTTTTTAGTCAGTTTGTCCTCTCAGCAAAACACCAGATGGAGGAAAGGGCAGTGTTGCAGTAGAAGTACTGCAATCGTGTCATTTTTCAGCCACACTAGCACCATGTATTGTTTAGAAAAAAAAAAAAACCCTTGCTAAATGCGATGAATCTGCTGGGATCACACTTGGACTATTAAAAAAAAAAAAAAGTGGGATTACAGCTTTCATTTCGACACTTCCTATTTCGTCCTGCCGGCACGCCACGGTGGATAAGCAACTGCTCGCAGCTTTGACTTTTTTTTCATAACAATGCTTCATCAGGTCAGCGTGTATCTATTTTGTGGTACTACTAATCCTCATAGTCTTCTGAGTTTGAACAAAGTTCTGCTTTTTTTTTTTATGTGCTTTTGCTTTTTTAACTTGAATGAAAAGAACTGAATTAGAAGCTAAATGTAAGAGCATATACTTTGACTGGCTTTTAGTTTATTTGTACGATTGTGCACAATTTTCCTTGGCTTTTTTTGGCTTTTGGCACTGACACGTGATTGCTTTCATTCATCTTTTAGTGATTTGTAGGTTTTTAACTTTAACTAAAATTTTTTTTCCTTATTTATACAATAGGAAGTCATGTGGGACACACAGTTGAGGGTTTGGATAAGTCGGCAGAGGAAAATGTGGTCAAAGAAGCAGAGCCTCCAGGGCACTGAAAGTTGTGCATCAATCCATCCACTTTTTTTCCTGGGTTTTTTTTGTTTGTTTGTTTTTTTTGGCACATGGATCATATTCAGGAACCTGTTTTTGTGCACTTTACTAATCCTACGTGTATATTTTTAACCTCGTGTAGCTTTCATGCAATCACTCCAGACCTCTATCAAGGAGCTAATTAAATCAGATCGGATCCCAGGTCAGGATTTACTAATGGTGATGCATTTGTTTTTATTTATTTTTTTGAGGCTGCTGAAAAAGACCAAAACTTAAACAAGTCATGGCTCAAACCTGGATTTATTTAAAGCAGATGTTGGGAGATTTTCACAAATACGAAGTGACGTCTTTTTCTCATCTCATTTAGCTTCACCTGATGTGTAAAGAGGGAATAACTCGGTGTGGAAACCGACATGTTAACCATCAGATTTCATCACTGCCAATTCCTTTGTGACATGCCAGTCTGGCTGATACCCTGTGAATAACCTACCATAGAGGATGAGCTGCGTCATAGGTTAGTGGTTGATGTGTAGGCCAGTGTGGTCCTGTTGTTGACCAGTCACCTAAAAACCACATCTTGATCAAAGTTATACTTCCAGTTTCCATCATTTATTGAAATGAAGATCTTCTACTTTTAGTAGTTTACTGTTTAAAGACCTTCTATGTGGTAAGAGTATTTTAGAAAATCATATATAATGTATATGCTGTAGATGCAGCCAGTGTGGAGTGATGTGTGTTTTTTCCACCCTGCTGTACATCCAGCTTAAATACTGCATTTGGAGTCTCCTGGATAAGAGGTGGTCGTGCAACATCAACATACACCAAAAAAAAGGTTTTACAATGGTCTTATAATGTGATTCAGCATGAGATGAACTTCCAATACCAACTGTCAAACATTACAATAAAAGAGATTTGCTGTTGTGTGTAATCGGTGTGTTCAGTTTTTATCCACGCTGTAATCAGATCGGGGGTTTTTTCCACAGTGTTGAAACATTCTGGTCCAAACCACATACGGCGCAATTATGCATGATTACATTAAACAGTTCATGTCTCTGTTTTGATCGATTGCTTTTAGCAGATTGGCTCTGCCTCAGATAAACATTTGAATCTCCCGTAAATGTCTTGCCTAAAGTTTGCAGGTGTGGAAAAGGAAGTACACCCTCTGTCCAGTCTAAGGTTTTACTAAACAAGACAAAATTTAAAAGATGTAATTGGGCCTTACCAGGTTCTAAAGTTATACAGTAACACGATTTTTTACTCATTGTGATAATTTAACAAAAACAGCCAAAAAACATAAGCAGTGTGTGAAAACCTACTTTTATCAGCAAGTAACTTGAAGAAAATTATCAGTCTCTTACTTTCTTGTGGAGGAATTTTATCCTACTCTTCTACACAAGAGTGCTTTATTTAATTGAAGTTTGTGGGTATTGCTTTATGCACAGCACTCTTAAGATCCTGCCACAGTATTTCAATCAGGTTGAGATCTGGATTTTGACTTACTCTTTCCTTTTTCAGCCATTCTGTTGTAGAATTGCTGCTGTGCTTGAGATTGTTATCCTGTAGCATGAGCCAGTTAGAGCCCAGCTTTAACTGACTGAAAGGTGACCTCACATTTGACTCTATAATACTTTGGTATACAGATGAATTCATGGTCTGCTTAGTGACTGGAAGGTGTCCAGGTCCTGTGGCTGTAAAATAAGCCCTAATCATTACCCCGCCACCACCATGCCGACAGCTGTGTTTGGGTTTCTCTGCTTATTACGAGCAAATATCCAAAGGTCTTGTGGTTTGTTCAAATGCAACTTTGCAAGCCTAAGCTCTGCTGTGTTCTTTTTATAGAGAAAACCCTTCCAGACCTAAAAAACTGCTGAAATTTCTGCTTTCATAAAGATGCTCACACTTACTTATCCTTCTAATTGTTGTGGAGGGTGGAAATAATGATACAGTCTAACAGGTCATATGTTGTTTTATGCTGTCTTAATTTCTAAAACAGTTAAGGATTGGATTATTTTTATGTCCTGATATTTGAAAACTTAGACGTGAAAGACACCATACCTTCTTTTTCACATGACATCACTGGGGTTTAACAGTGTTCTTTGCACCTCTTCCCACTACTTCAACTCTTTATTTGCACAGTTGAGTCAGCTGTTGTCAAGTCATGTCCCCCCCAGTCTCTATTGACCTTTAACTTTTTAGCATCAATTAAAAAGTCTAAAAGTCTGCTTCATATTCTGTTATACATTTTTTTTCTTTTATTCACATTTTGATTCATTTGAACATTAAAATTAATAATTAAAAAAAAGACACACATTCCCAAATTTTGTTCATATAGTGCAGATTAACATATAGTGCGTACAGGACATTAAGGTCTCTACGTTGCATTATAGGGTACTTACTGTGTTGCTGGGGTGGAAGAGAGGTCTGCTCAGACGTGAGCAATGTACATTTCCAATCATCGCAGCGAGAACAGCGCCATGTTCAAACCTGACGATTCACCCAGAGAGCTTTAATATTTTTGAGATATTTCAAGTATCGTCAGAGTTTGTCAGGTTTTTGTGGACAGCTGACATCAGGTCCCAAAGAGCCAAAGAAATCTCTGCTAAACATGAAAGACTACTAAAAAAATTACATGGCTTTTTTTTTTAAATGGTGAAAATCCACAAGTGCTTCCTTTAACAGGTGAGACGCAACCTTTTATATGGCTAGATGTGAGAGTGATAACATTACCTCTTTGTGGAGTCTAAAAGATGCAATTTACATTCAAGAGGTTAATAAATGAAGGCTCTATTTTTTCTATTTCATCAAACTATTTGGTGCAGTAAGCCTCGAGGACTGGATTTTGTGTCTCTTTTACAATCATCCAAAAAAACGTGAGCTTTAAAAGTTGTGTTTATGTCTTGTTTTTCTGTATTTTGCTGGGTTTTGCTTAGGGTTTTTGCACATATCATCTGCATTTCAGAAACTTGACAATATACGGTCTTCTGGGCTCCTGCAGAGAATTTCATATGAATATCTTAGAAGTAACTCGTGATCAGTGAATTTCAATGCGATCGTTTTTGTGAATACGGTCTAAAACGGCAAAGGCCGTGTGTTATCCAAGCATCGCCTCAGCTACTCTAGGCTTCGCAGGGGTCTGTCGTTTAAATAGCACAAAATTACACAAAATGAATGAAACCAGCTCCAGTGTGCACGATATGCAGAACTGAATGTAAGATGAGGTGTTTCTGTAAGTCTGTGCCTACTCGCGCATAGCTATCACACCGGTTACAAGAAAACTTGGCATCTTGAAGAGAAAATGATAATCTCACATAATAAGACAAAAAACCAAAACTGATGATATTATAAGCAAGCTGTTTGACAGTCTCTATCAGTGCTGGACAATCCAAAGTCAAAGATGCTGCACGGGATTTTTGTCCTTACAAAATCTGACACTTTGTCCTCATCCTCTTCGTCCTTCCTCTTCCTCCTGTCTGCTTGGTTGCCCAGAAACAACAGAGACAGTGATGGCTTCTTAGCTCTGCAGCTCAGAACTACATTCCCCATGATCACCGTCTGCATTGCATATTTGCAACATCCTTGAGGGTAACTGTTTTTCAGTTTGTCAGCCAGTGTTTGGAGGAGTGTGTGCATGTGTTTGTGAGTGAGGTGTGTGTGTGTGTGAGTGTGCGCGTGTGCGGGTTGGTGTGACCGTCTACTTTTCGTCTTCATCCCCTTCACTCATGCTGCTTATAGACGCAGACGCTCCTTTTGGGGAGGTAGGGGGCGAGGGCCGCGCGTTGTGCCAGCGGGCGGGGGGAGACGGGGGAGAGGGTGAGCGCAGGGGGGAAAGTTCGCGGGGAGGGCTATTGCTGGGTGACTCTCTGGGAGACAGAGCGTAGGAGAGCATTCGACCACTGCGCTCCTGAAACACTTGTTTCTGCGCAAAGAGGGGAAAGAAGATCGAAATGTTAGGAAATTAGATCACCTAAGAAAACTGAATGTGGCGGGGCGTGGTCTGTGGTGCGGCTGCAGGGAGGCTGACACACCAGAGCTGCATCGGCTCATCACGCCTCCCCTGCAGCGGCGCCACAGACTGTGCCCCGCCACACTGGACTTGTTATCACATCAAAGTACAAGCGACAGGGAATAAAACTTCCACTTGAAAATGTGTCAAAGACATTCCAGTGACCAAATGATCGTAAGTATTTTAAACTTTTTTCTATATTTAGTAAGCGTTGACATTGGATAGTTACTTACCCATGTCCCATCAGGTCCAAATAATTCTAGGAAGTTCCCGATGAATTCTCTGGATTTCTCTTCCCATTTCTGAATGAGGTCGTGGCTCTTCTCCTCCACTCGGTAAACAAAATGCTTGCTCTTTTCCTCGACTGTGCGAACTTTCTCCTTCATCCGATCCACTTGGTTCTGTAGCCGGTACTTCTTCTCCTGGGGGCACAAAATATTGCGGATAATTGCCACATTTTTGGAGAACCAGAACCTAAATCAAAAATTGTGAATATTGTAAATAGGAAGCATATGTCTGAGGTCAGTTTTCAACACCGCAGCTTTGTAGTCACATCACAAATTAAGCTCCATACAACTGTGATGCACAATATCCAAAGACCTGTTACTTTCTCAAAAGAAGAAAATCTGCTTTTTTTTCACATTAAATTTGTGCTAAGCTGATGTTTAGAAATACAACACAGTGCAGTAAAATGTTCTCACATTGATGTAGCTGACATTAAGCTCCTTGGCCGTGTAGCCACGTTGAAGGTTGCGTCGGGCGTAGACGTCATAGTCTCTGACAATTCTCGTAATCAGGTCAGAGGTGGAGATTCCTTCTGTGCGTTGCGTGGGTACAAACATCCCTGATATACACACACACAGCAGGTATGTTTTATGGTGGAAAACAGTTATTTTATGTCCTTTTAGTCATCGGACACTGACCTGCCTCCTTGATGTGTTTGTAAACGTCCTCACTTCCTGCTGAGGAGTATGGAATATCATCATGAGCCACAAAATCGATCTGAGGAACAATCAAAGGACACGTACTGTATGGCAGACACACAAGTGAACATGCAGCAGGTCTTTCAAGGGCAAAATATGCATGCTTAAAGTTAGACGTGGCATGGCCATGAAGACGTCATTTCACACAGAATTTCAGGGGTGATAGTCACACGCGTCTCATAATTAGAGGTCTCCTAAATGGTAAAGAAAGTTTCCTTACTCACAGCATAGCATCCTCCTCAAATACTTTACTCACTAGCTACAGGTATTAGGTCACAGGTGACAGGTGAATGTGTACAATACATATAGTAAATGTACTAATACTTCTACTCGAAGCACTCAAGCTTCATTCACCTATTCACACAAATTCACATAGCGCGTTTATTCTCTTCCTTTAAGTGTTTCATTCGTACACTCTGACAGATGCACTGAGGGGGAGTTGGGGTTCAGTATTTGCCCCCAGGGAGACACTGGGGATCAAACTACTGATCTTCTGATAAGTGAATGACCAGCTCTACCTGTATATCAATGCACAGCAGCATTAAAGGAGCTAAACTAGATTAGACTAGGTTAGATTTGACTGAAATATAATTGAATTTAATAGCAAAACTAAGCTAAACTAAACCTAATTGCTAACACTGCCTGCACCATTGACTGAACGTGAGCAGGTAAGTTTCTTTCAGGTAATTTCACCTTGAAACCAAAAACTTTAAAGCCCGAAGAACTGTCAAGATCCTAATTTTGAGCAACAAGTGTCTCAAAACTTAGCCGATTAGTGAACAAAATGTTTCATCCACTTTAAAGCTTATATAGTTGAAACCCACACACACACACACACACCTTGTGTTTCTCAAGGAACTCAGGCGTGAGAGTCCAGGGTGCATCTCTCAAGACCTCATCGACGTAGCGGCAGTGTCTCAGCGCCTCGTAACGTTCGTGCTCCGTCATGACTGTGAAGCCCTTGTACTTGTGGGTCAGTTCATCACTGCACACTGTTTCAAGAGCACAGCAGTGACATACATAAAACCCATGTGAGGTGTGGTGATTAAATAACAAATCTGGACAGGTGAAACCGTACCAGTGTGGTCTGTCTTACCTCCTACTATGAGGTAGGTATTTGGAAAGAGATTCTTGGCCTGCATGAGAGCACGAGCGTGTCCGGAGTGGAATAGGTCAAAGATGCCATCTGCGTAGACTCTGACTGGCCGGTCCACTGAAAATACAGAAAGAAAAACAGAAAAACAGTACAACATCACGGGAACAGGTAAGCACAAATAAGTGAAGTGGTGTGCTGTTAGAGTAACAGTTAATATAGCCTCAAGTCAAACACAGAAACAGAGAATAAGCAGGCTGCAAAGTAGTTTTGCACAGCTTCATCTGGAGCCACAGAGGCTCATTTAAACATTTTTAAATGTTTTCGAGCATGATCAAATTGGCAGTGCTTTTGGAGTCAAAGGATTTTCACTGTTTTCTGGCTGTTTTTCACCAGCTTTGGATTTGACTAAGGTCAGCATCACTGCTGGTAGCATGAGCCAACACCTGGACCCTACAGAGGTTGCACAGGTTGTCCAACTCCTCCAGGATGGCACATCAGTAGGTCCCATTGTCAGAAGGTTCGGTGACTCCCAGCACGGCCTCAATAGCATGCACGAGATACCAGGAGACAGACAGTTATTCTAGAAGAGCTGGACAGGGCTCGGCATCTGCTACTTAGTGCAAGGAGGAACAGGGTGAGCACTGACCCCCAAAAAACGACCTCCAGCAGGCCACTGGTGTGAATACAAGCTACTGAGTACCATATTGAGCTGGTGCAATTAAACTTCAGCAAAATGGACTAGCCTGCTGCTTTCATTCCTAAACCATTACCCAGTCCACATCAATGTAGATATCCAGCATTTTTTTTCCCATTGAGATCTAATGTGTTTTCAAACTGTTACAATAATTTGTTTGAGCAGTGTATAGCCATACCTTTTTAAATAACATGCTAACAGACAGAAGACAAAGAAGAAAGAAAGAAAGAGACTCTTTTGTGGAAGTAATGAGCGTAGTTGAACTGCCAGCAAGTTACTGCAAGATGTAGTTAAACCCCTACATTAATTACAAGTTCAGTCGTCCCCAGCAGTGGTGGTGACATGAAAAGGACTAGTAATGACTTGCCCATTTCAGTCCAATTATCTTGTAAAAACACATGCTATTATCTCACATACTATAATTACTGTAGCAGTGCAAGTACAAGAGTACATGGGAAGTGGCAGCTGTAAAAATGGCAACAGCAGACAACAACACATTTAGTGGAAGGAGTTAGCACAGAATTAGTGGTGGTAATGACATCAGGGGTAAGAGTGTAGTAGCTGCTGTGAGAGTTCATAGTACAAACACTTGGAACAGAACCATTAGTTGCAACAGCAATAGGAGCTGTAGCAGTAGTGGTAGTAGTAGTAGAAAAAGAAGTAATTGTGATAGAGTAGTGCAGTAGGAGATGTTGCAGAGGAATGCTGTAAATGGAAAACATCAAAGCTGGGAGAAGACTGTGCGCAAGACAGGAGGATACCGAACAGCGGGAGGTCTACCTGGGGTGCCTTTGCAGGCCTGAGCGATGGTGAGCTTCTCATGAGGCGCGCGACAGTCACAGCTGGTCTCGTTGGCAAAGATGGCAGGCTCTGTGAGAGTCTGAGACAGAGAGTGACCAGGTTAAACACAGAACGAACGAGGGAGACTGATGACAGTTACTTCAGCATCCAAAAGCATGGGAAATCCCTTTGCAGAGAAACACACTCATCTATCACTTCAGCTATGCACAGCATGCCTCCTTTTCCACGCCCTTCCTCACTTACTGTAACCTCCATTAAGTTATTGATCATAGCTGATGTCTGCGCTCTATTGGGACAGCAGCGCATGAAACAGACAGCGCTGCACTCAGTGTTATCGATCAGTCAGTGTGTGCGGGCAGACCTACCTTTTCGCAAACCTGTGTGAGCATTGACATGACGGGACAGATAGATAGATAAAGAGTAGAGCTACTGATTCAAAAGCCTCCCAGGAAAAATGCAAAACAAGAGCACTTATGCGGTAAAATGAACAAGGTGAGGAGAGTTATCACTGGGACATGGAAGCAAAATACAGAACAAGAAAGCACAGGTGAGATCTGGGTGCCTGTTAGCATGTGTCAAAGCTATATCAAGGTTAAAGTGTTGCAGCCTTCCTGAAAATGTGTCTTTTCGTGCCATCTGTTAACTGCAGGAGAAACGCTGAATCTCATTCACACAGATAAAAAGGACCTGGAGTCAGCACAGAACAGAAAGCCGTGGGAGTGTGAGAGGAGGAAGAAAGGATGGAGACAGATTCAGCCTCTGTGGAATAAACAGGCACCTGACGTCAACATGTATCCTCCAGGAGCAGCAACCGGTCTGGCATGGAGACAAACCAGTAAACGTGACACCAAGACGGGGAGTCTGAGAGGGTTTTAAAAAGGTAAATAGATGAAGAAGAAAACACAGAGCTAGAGGGCAGATATTATTTGCATATGTGTATGCATCAGCAGTCCAGTATAATGAAGGGAAAATTGATGCCAAATATTTTATATTGACCTTAAAACAGTACCTCAATGCCGTAAATCAAAAAAACTTGCCACCATTGTTTATTGAATTTTTATTACCAACCTCAAATTTGAGTAACAAATCAAGACCCACTTCGGTATCCTTATTAACCCTTTTCACTATAACCTTTAACAGATCAAAACTCAAAATTTCAACATTTATGCCTGCTGACTGCTAGTGATCAGAAAGGTGGAACCAAAGACAGAATGCAGGAGAGAGTTCATGAACTGCAAAAGCAAGCTTTAGTGGCAGCTATCCAAGTTCAAAACACAAGAAACTAACATAAGCAAACAGATGATGTGATAAAAGATGAAAGAAAGACAGAAGACTGACGACTAATGAGAAACGGGAGGAGAGGAGCACAGGGGAACACAGTCAGCAACAGGTAAAAATCATTAGGGAAGGCAGACAGGAAGCAAAACTAACACAGGAAACAAAAGAAAACAATCTTCAAAGTAAAAGCCGATAATGATTTAAAGAGGCTAACAGATACCAACAGTAACACTTAGCAAGATGACAGAGAGAAGGGAGCAGAGAGGGACCAAGGCATAAACACAGAAATGAAAAAAGAGAGAAGCACAAAAAGAAACACCAGAAATTTGCTAATAAAACCAATAATATGACCAAAAAAACTTCTATTAAAAGCTCAAAGACAGGGGTAAGCAACTCCAGGCCTCGAGTGCCAGTGTCCTGCAGGTTTTAGATGTATCCTTGATCCAACACAGCTGATTTAAATGTCTAAATTACCTCCTCAACATGTCTTGAAGTTCTCCAGAGGCCTGGTAATGAACTAAGCATTTGATTCAGGTGTGTTGCCTACCCCTGATCTAAGATAATAAAATAAAATAAAAAAGCTACACACTTAACACCACCACAACTAAGACTTGTAATATCCTAGAATTATAAAAGAAACAAACAGAACCTCGAACTTGAACACATTAAATAAAAACTCAAAACAGGTATCAAGGACAAACAGTAGGGACCGTGGCAGTTAGATCCTGGCTGATCCTTTCTCAGTGTTGGAGATAAGTAGGTAATTTTGCTTGTACTTGTCTAACTTTGGAAATGCACATGGCTGGATCATAAATGAATATTTGTTTTTCCAAAAAGGAGTTCAAATTGCACATGTATAAGCTGCACAGTATAGCCTGCCTATCTGTGTAACAGCTGTTTTTTGCGGTCATTTCTTTTGTCCTGTCTTCCTCCCCTCACCACCAACCGGCCCCTCCCTGAGCGTGGTTCTGCCAGCGGTTTCTTCCTGTTAAATATGAGTTTTTCCTTCCCACTGTCGCCAAGTGCTTGTTCATAGAGGGTCATCTGATTGTTGGGGCTTTCTCTGTATTATTGTAGGGTCTTTACATTACATTATAAAGCATCTTGAGGCGACTGTTGTTGTGATTTGGTGCTATACAAATAAAACTGAGCTGAATTGAATTTCTATATTCAAAGTATACCTCAAAGTACTTTTTCCATCCTTTATCATCCCTTCACTCATACGTACCTTTCCATCTCTATCCTTGAGCTCCCTAACCTGCTGCACATCCTTTCCAGCTCGATCTCTCTGCTTTCCTTCCTTAGTGTCCAGCCTCACATAGAACTCACTACAAGCCTTTTCCTTTGCCTCTTCTATTTTCTACACATAGTCCTGCCTACTTTCTCTATCAATCTGACAATCTAACTTTTCCTTAGCTAACCTCCTCTTTTAAATGCTGTCCTGTACTTCCTAATTCTGCTGCACTTACAGACAACATTACAGCCAGAAGGTGTTGGTTAACAGTGTTTATTAGAGCTTAAAAGTGAATAAATGCATAACACACACTTCAACAGAAAAGAACAACAAAGTGCTGGAGGAGTTCCCTCATCACCCGTGATTCACCTATGGCCCAGGAAGAACAGAGCTCCACCATCTGAACACAGCAGATGGTAAAGACTGAAAACCAAGTGACCAGAGGTACAGGCACCTGACCTATCAGAGCAGGCGCTCAGTAATGCCGACTCTGGCACAAGCAAAGAACATCTGGCATAAGAAGGATTAAGGCTGGGGTGAAAGAGAGAGCCACGGGGACACGGGACATGAGACTAACAATGAGATTGGCTCTCAAGAAGAAAAAATGGCTCGATGGAGTGGAGACAGAGGTGAGGAAAGGGCAAAATGGAGAGTTTTTAGGAGCATTAAAGCAATAAATCACACCAGAGTATCCCAACATAGGAAGCTCTGTATCCTTGCTGCGGCAATTTCCCCCTCAGCAGGAGGTTCATGCTATGTTGGCTACCGTACGGACCCCTTCCCTCCTTTGGCAACACACTCAGAAACACCCACACACACTGTCCACTCAGCACTCTAAGCAGATCCCACAGCCACATGCTACAGGGGATCTGTTTCATAACAGGACCCTTTGTCTCCCTCTCTCTGTCACACACACTCTGTGCGCAATGGAAGACGAGAAAACACACACACACATAGGCGCGGATGCCCTACCGTTCGGGGATGAGGGCAGGTGTGTTCAAGCTCCTCCATTATTCCCAAAGACTCATGGGATGCAGCTGTGGTCCCTCTGATATGTGACTCAGCATCAGTGGAACGATGCCTCTCCTCACCACTCTGTCTCCTTCCTCAGTTCCCCCGCCCACTCTCCGCTCTGCCTCTCTGTCTGTCCTCTCCTCATCATCTGATCCTCTCTGCTGCAGAGACGCAGACTCATGGCAGAGGCCTCACTCTGACTATTTTTTGGAATAAAAAATTCTGCCCGTTTTAATAGTAATTTAAAAAGCGTCAAGCGCCGTCTGTTAAATCACAGTTATATTCCCTTTAGTCTTGCGTCATATTAAAGCGTTAACATAAAAGACTTCTCCGAATTAAAAGGGTTTAACCATATTTGCTCAGGGGTGCCCCTTTAGGGTATACGGGGAAACACCAGAGCACTCTTCTTTTGACTGCTTGACTCTATGGTGAAATCCTCACATGGGAAAACATATTTGGCAAATAATCTGATTTTGATTTTCTACGATCTGTCTGTTTATTACTGTGTACTAACAAAGGAGCACAGATTCAACCCAAAACAGTGAGGAGATAAATTAAGAGATCACACTGACATCTTTTCACGAGCCGTGAGTGAATCTGTGTCTGCGTAAACGATCTCTGCGCGCTGAGGAGCTTTCTCCATGGCGACGGAAAAGAGGAGAGAGAGCTCCATGAGGTAGCCAATGAGAGAGGACCGCCAGTATACCCGGTGAGGATTGGTGGAGCAGGCCATAGCACCATCAGTGAAAAATGGCACTGAGTGGCACCGCTATCCGCCAAACGCTGATTTAAATAGAAGTATGTGGGTTTTCACGTGTCTAGTGTATGTGCTTATCTTTGTGTGAGATTTGTAAACAAACATGATTGTGGAAAAGAAGAAGCTAAAAAACTGTCCTGACTAGTTTAGTATCCCTCATTGTATAACTTAAGGTAAACCAAGCTCCTATAGAGTACAGCAGTGCATTTGACTGTAACAGGATCGTCGTATTTTAATATTTGGCGCATTTTCTTTAGGATTAGATTCCGACTACTCATAAAAGTTTACCCTCCAAGCTAACGGGCAACTTACCCCCGCGAGTCCTCAACAAAAAGAAGAAAAAAAAGTCAACAAATGGAATACGCATATAAACTGCGAATAAAGAAACAACTATTTTAATGTCTGTTTAGGGATGTCTTACCTTTAGAGATCCTCTTCTGCGACAAAAAGGCGCGACAGGTGCGCAAGAGGAATGCGCTCTGACGCGTCGTTGTTTCACCATGGTGGAACAAACAAAATATCACAATGAGGCTCACTTTTTCTCTGCTTTGCTCTTTATAAAGTGAGCGAGCTGCGCAGCGGCAGAAGTGCAGCAGAGCAACAACAAGCTGTTTGTCTACTCTGACCAAAGGACGCATCAGCTGTTCAGCGCTGATGAGCAGCGACAACTGTGGGCCATAGTCGATATAGCAGAGCTTACAGTAGACTTCCTCAGTTTTGTGCCTCAGCAAACGGCCTAATTCATGCAATCTGCAACTTCTTACCCTAATGAGAACAAGTTTAAAAAGCCTAATGTTGTAAAGACAAAAATAAGATGAATACTACAAAGAGCCTTTCTATAACCTGCAATATACTGTGCAGTCCACCGGAACTTGGCGAAGTAATCAGTCATTTAATGTATAGAAAGCCAAAATAAGCCGTGTGAATGGAGGACAAAACACGCTTTGTGTTTTCATTATTGGACGCACTGTGTCTCTGTGGCCCCAATCTGGGACAGGAATCTATTGTCCTCTCCATGGACCGGTTTGGTTGCTGTGGAAACCAGCTTCACTGGGGTAGCCAGGCTTTGAAAAACAGAGCAAAATAATGGCCCCAGTACTAAAAATCCCCGGATTTATAGAATGGTTTAAAAGATTTTTGTTGTTTTGTAAATATATATTGTTCTTGTTTTGTTTCTTTTAGCCAAATTGCGATGCGATTTTATTAACTCAAAAGAAATAAAAAGTCACTATAAACTCGTTTGAACCTCATACAATATTTATGCTAATATCACATAAATTGACTTTTTGAGACCAACTGACAAAATTTTGCTCAGAAACTTTCTCTGATTTATATTCTTATGATTGCATTTTAAACTTCTTTAAGTTACATAAACTTGGTTTCAGTGTAAATTCTGAAAACGGTCGAAATTGTGGATATATTTTAAGCGCATGTTCTGTATGCCACATCGCGCCAGACCTCAGTAATCACACACACATTTGCCTGCCAGATAAATATAATCCGGTGCACAGAGAAGAAGATACAGTGCAGCCCATAGGGAGAAATAATACTGCTATATTGTACAACACTGCCACCTTGTGGACAGAGGTGATATAGCGTGCCAGTTTATTGGTTGGGCGCTCTGTCGTCACTTCCGACATATGACTTTCCCCGGGAAGCCGATTTGGCGCGAGCTGTTCTGTTGTTGTGTTGACCTGCCATAACCGTACGAATAAATAAGACAAAACCACCACTTCTCGCCATGGCTCCAGTGTCAAACCCTGACAAAGACATGGACGCTCCGGACGGCGGTGAGTTTTGGGCCTCGCGCCTCTGTTTTTGCTGACTTTTGGCGACATTGCGGTGGGAAAGCAAAGAAGCTAGCTGACACGCTAGCTAGTTCAGATTATGTTAATACACCTGCTATCAGGCTTCGGTCATTAACACCCAAAGTGCCCACCGTTGTCTGCTTGCCAGCGTTTTACACTGTTAAATGAGTATTATTAAGGTTCAAGCAGGAGGACATGAAGGTAAATATAGGTAGCTAGCAGAAGAGCGCTGATGTGGAGGTCTGTTAACTCGCCACTAAAACCTTCTGTGGCGCTTCGAGAACGAGAAAAATCTATATAACGACCACCAGTAAGTCTTCAGACGTTTAAATTGAATGGTAAAAGAAACACAAGGGTCAGGTCGATCTGGTATATGCGTATTATATGTTTGAAGAAACGAGTCAAACGTCCTTCCTTATACTGCGTTGTCTTGAACCTCTCCTCAGACGATGGAAGTGAAGCCTGTGGTTTGGCGAAGACTCGCTCCAGACGGGAGAAACGGGAGAAGGTGGGGAGGAAGTCCGCACTGGAACAGCTCAAGAAGGCTAAGATGGGAGAGAAGATCAAATATGAGGTATGAAAGGCAGCCTTATCACTGGTTTCTGCTTCAAGGTGTGTGAAGAATATGTTAATTTGCATCAAACACCTGTTTTAACTCCTTCACTGTGACTTAATAAACAAAGCTGGTTAAGTATCTTCATACTTCCTTTTACAGCATCTGTTTTTCACTCATTAAAATGATTCATGCTGTTCTCTATCCTAGGATGCTGTATGCAGGTGTCATATCACAGTAGTACACCTGTGTTTTAACCAGTGTTGTGTTTTTCAGGTGAAGGAGTTCAGCAGTGTGTATGAGGAGGTGGATGAGGATGAGTACTCAAAGATGGTACGAGAGAGGCAAGAGGATGACTGGATTATTGATGACGGTTAGTGTCAGTCAGCCTGCTGTAGGAATATTTATACTGTGCCAACGTCACAATTGTTTTATTACCTCTTCTTTTTTCTTTCTTTTTTTTTGCCAGATGGAACAGGATACGTGGAGGATGGACGAGAAATTTTTGACGATGATTTGGATGATGATGTAGTAGAAGACAAAAGGGGTAAACACAAGGAGTTGATTACATTTTCTGGAGTAAGTTGTCCAGATCAGGTGCATGAATAGGTTTTGTTTGTTTTATCAGGAAAAGGAGGCGCCAAAGGAGGTGACTCAAAGAAGAATGTGAAGAAATCTGTCGTAGCCAAACCCAACAGCATTAAGAGCCTATTCATGAACAGCAACGTCAAGAGGCCTGCTGAGGTATGTGTTTGTTAGCATCTTTGATTTGCTTCTGTGAAAAATGCCCCATGCAGGTCTACATGTAAGGATTTCTGTGCCTGCATGGTGCTTTGGATATTCCAGTCAGTGTAAAGCTCAAAAACATCCAGCTTTTTTTTGTTTGTTTGTTTGTTTGTTTGTTTTTGTCCTTATGCATTTATCAGATGTTTTTGTACTCTTGTCTCTTACAGAAAGATGTTGATCTGTCCAAAGATGACCTGTTAGGGGATATCTTGCAGGACCTGCACTCTGAGGTTGGTAATTCTTCATTTAAAAATGTGACAGTAGTCTGTAGCAAGGCGTTTTCATCTATTAACCACACTTGAGATTACACATGCTGTTCTAAAACCTGCAGTCTTTTATTAGGTTTCTCTTCACGCCATTTTGACTTTTTTCCTGTTTGGGCATGATGACATATTCCCTTCTGCTTTTTCTTTTTCTTTTAAAGGCCGTAATTTCTTTCTATTGGTATCTTAGCCTTTGTTAATGTGGCTTTAAAATATGCTCCGTCTTTCCAGAAACCAGCTCTTCTGACTCCTCCACCTGTGGTGACTCTAAAGAAAAAGAAATCTGTGGGATCACCCATGAATCCCTTCTCTATCAAACCTCAGTTGCCAAAGGTAACTCAGCCCACCCTCCTAATCAAAGGATATTGATTATCTCTTTAGACAAATTTATAAAGTGGCTTACCTGAAATTATAATGAATCATCATCCCTTTGATAGCAGGACTCGCCCTCAGCAGCTGGGTTAAAGGCAAAAGTGATTCGAACGCCACCATCACAGTCTGCCCCCAGGTCATCAGTCCGCCCTCCCTCCTCCACATCTGCTTCTCCTATGGCAAAGCAGAAGGTAAAAGTGGAAAAACTGAATGAAGAAGACAAGAACGAAGAAGAAGGTAATGAAGATGGTTTCTAATCTTTTGCCCTTTTTTTGCTTTGTGAAAAGTTTATGCACTAACTTTACATTTTAACGTGTTCCTCAGTGAATGATGCCATGGCATTTGATGAGATGGACTTTGATGAACCGATGGAGGTTGGCCTCGAGGAGGAGGCACCTGTAGTGAAAGACGACGCGGAGTCTAAACCTGAAGTAGCAGCAGTGACTGCAGTCAAAGTTGAGGCCAAAGCTGAACCTCAGGACCCAGTCCTCATGTGAGTTTTTTATGCCTTTAGTCCAACCTCATCTTATTTCCCATAGTTGTAGTTCTATGGGTCGTGCTAAAATTGCTGTGTCTTCCAGTCTGGAGGAAACGAAGCAAGGACAAGGAAAATATAAAATGCATATAGCAAAGTTAACACGATGTTTACATAAGTCAGTTTAAATGCCCTTTAAACAGGTGTTTAGTCCTGTGCCATCTGTTCCTCCCGTGGTTTACCTGCACATGCCGGTGTTTCTAAAGGAATTCGAAAAGCTAAATGCGATGGCTGATTATTGCATGGGCTATTATGAAAATGACTGCAATTCAGTTCACTTCAATGGTTCACAAATCTGTCTGGGTCAAACGGCAGGGCTCCATACAGTAAAGAAAAAGACGAAACATGTCACACTTCTGTGTCACACCTGCAGTCAACCCCCCACAAAACATTGCTGGACTCATTAAGGTCTGAAATGATTGTAGCTGTGAGTAACTCCAGATTAAAAATAAAAATCTAAGCCGTCTTGTTGTGTTGTCAACTTGCATGAAATCAAAAATGAATTCCCCAGCAAGTGAGCAGCATTTAATGTTCCTCACGCTTGTTTTTAAAAACATGGGAGTCTTGTGTTGCCTGCTTTTATATTCACTGCTTTGTGCAGTCACCTTGATGATTGCAGGTGCAGTTAGCATGACCCACAGAACTAATTATGTTCTTAAACTGGAATGGTTTGCATATGAGCAGATGAGTTTTTAGCAGTTTCTTTGCTGTGTTCCTTGTCAAGGTCCAGCAGAATTGGAAGCTCTTGGGGACAAGAGGAGGAGGGCGGAGCTAACGACGCTCCGGCCGAGGTGCAGGTCGATTCCAGCCAACTTCCTCTGGTGGAGGGGCCAGATGGGGAGCAGGTTTTCCGCTTTTACTGGTTGGATGCCTTCGAAGACCCATACAACCAACCAGGTGGGTCCCATTTTCACCCACTGTGAGGATTAAATACAATGCGGTTACATTTACTGTTTTTAAAAAATCATGGGCAGGTTTGTAGAGCTCACACTGATATGCGAATTTAAATTAAAGGTGTGGTATACCTGTTTGGAAAAGTGTGGATTGAGTCTGCAAAGTCTCATGTCAGCTGCTGTGTTAGCGTCAAGAACATTGAACGGACCATGTACCTCCTACCTCGCGAATATGTAAGTTTCATCTGTCGAAAAATTCATTACCTGTGAAAGTAGAAAGCTATGTGATTGTGTTATTTAACTATGATTGAGTTAAGTAGTATTTTTATTTGTTTTCCTCTACAAAATATTAGCAATTGAATATATGGAACTATATTTGTTGGAATCTAAAAAGTGAGATGTAAGTTTTATACAGAAATATCTACTGATTACAAGTCTAATTAGTGTTTGTATTGTATTTAACAGAAGACAAACCCCAGGACCGGGGAGGTGTCCAACACTCCAGTAGGGATGATGGATGTGTACCAAGAGTTCAACGAGCTCTCTGAGAAGTTTAAGATCATGAAGTTCAAGTCGAAGGTCTGATTATGGACTGTAAAGTGTGAATGTAGTCATGTTTTTAGCTTGTGTTTGATTTCTTTTTCTTGTCCTACAGAAAGTGGAGAAGAACTATGCGTTTGAAATTCCTGATGTGCCCACTCAGTGCGAGTACCTGGAAGTCAGATATTCTGTGAGCAGACTTGTATATATGCTATTCTCACATTGTCCACGCTTTATCCAGTTCTTTATGTTTAAATAAGCTTTAATCCTTTGGGAAATATTGTTTTGCAGGCTGAGTTCCCCTCGCTGCCTTCTGACCTTAAGGGGGCGACCTTTTCCCACATTTTTGGAACCAATACATCCAGGCTGGAGCACTTTCTCCTCAGCAGGAAGATTAAAGGCCCTTGCTGGTTGGATATCAAGTCACCACGTGAGTAGGAGATGTAGACTTTTGTATTACTGATGAAAGATTTTACTGAGTTTAATGTTATCTGTTGGAATTCTGCAAAAAATTTCAGATGACATGTTAAACTTTGTCTCTAAACTTCACTGTGTCAATGTTAGAGCTAATGAACCAGCCGGTCAGCTGGTGTAAGGTGGAGGCGCTCTCTCTGAGGAGTGATTTAATCTCCGTGGTCAAAGATCTCCCACCTCCACCACTCACTGTCATGTCCATCAGTCTCAAGACTGTCCAGAACCCTAAAACTCACCAAAATGAGGTCAGAACACACAATCAAATATCCTGCTGGATACTGTGATTTTATGGTTTTTGCAAACAGACTGAAATTCTAAAGAAGTGAGGACTCAATGCAGTATTTTCCCCTGCAGATTGTGTCTCTAGCTGCGCTTATACACTATCGCTTCCACATGGATAAAGCTCCTCCTCAGCCTCCGTACCAGACTCATTTCTGCGGTGAGTTTTTTCATGGCGTCGCACATGAGAATGTAGTCTTTGCATGCATAGTTATTTAACAGACTGCTGTTTATTTTAACAATCCCCAGCCTTAACATGTAAAACAAAATGTCGGTTAAGAAGTAAAACCACAGACTAAACGAGTGGGCTTGTCATTTTATTATTTGTCTTCTCAGTTATCAGTAGACCAGCTGACTGCATCTTTCCTTATGACTTCAAAGAGGCTGTGAGAAAGAAGGTGAGCGCGTGTCCAGATGTAAACCTCAGCGTGTTTGCACTCATTCATAAACTTCATAATCAGAAACTTCAGCTTTAAACATGCATACTAACGTTTAGTGCACAAATCTGGGATTCATCATCTTCCGGATGTTGTCCGTACTCTGCCTGAAAACTTTAAAACTGACTCAAATGACACAAACAAATTCTGGGACATCCCTCTCTATTTTTCCTCTAATGTTTCATATACAGTACATGCAACATACTGCTCTTTTGTCCAGCATGTTAACAGTTTTCCTTTTGTTAATCACCATGTTTTTTTGGACACTTTTATGGATGTCTTAGTTGATTTTGACAATTCATATTAGCAAGCATTGGAGTTTTTCTCGTTTTTGCTGCATTCATCATACTGGACTTTACTGGAACAAGCTTCATCTTCTGCTGTGCCAGTTATTTGTTTTAATTTTTTATTTTTCTATCGATGGTCTGTTATCAGTAGCGTATCACTGCTGTCGAGCACGTTTAGGAAATTTCTTTCTGCACAATACAGGGAACAGCTGTGACTGGAATACACGAGCACATCAGTGGTGATTGAGGGAGCGCTTGATTTGCTTTTTGTTTTATTGGTGTAGCACGCATTTCCAATATCCCTCATTGAAGTTTGGGAAGCCAAAATTGTGAATGTGATTAAAATTCAGTTAATTTTGCTGCTTTACATGGAACTTGAATAGAAACACTTTAAAAAAAAAATCATTTATTTGTTTGACAGACAGTATAATTTATAAATGTCAGTTAAAAACATATTTTGGGTTGATGACTATGTCAGAAGTAGGGTGCTGTATTTTAGTGAAAACACTGATGGTGTGACTCGCTCTGTTAGAATGGGAAGGTGGAGATCGCTTCTACAGAGAGGACCCTGCTCGGCTTCTTCCTGGCCAAGATGCACAAGATTGACCCTGATGTGCTGGTGGTGAGTAGGAGACGTTGAGATTGTGATAATGATTTTTAATTGGGTTTGAAGTTATATTGTTTTTTTCTCTGGCTAAAAACACTGTACATGTTTGTTTTCTGTAGGGTCATGACATCTTTGGATTTGACTTGGAAGTTCTTCTCCAGCGCATCAATGTGTGTAAGGTTCCCCATTGGTCAAAAATTGGACGCCTCAGGAGGTCCAATATGCCCAAATTAGGGGTAAGAAAACAAATTTGCTGAGAAGTTTTTCTTTGAATGTATTAGAAAGAGGGGAAAAAAAAGCTTTATGTTGTTTTGTGCTGGTGCTTTTGAATCTGCAGGGTCGTAGTGCCTTTGCAGAGAAGAACGCCACCTGTGGCCGTCTGGTGTGTGACGTGGAGATCTCAGCCAAAGAGCTGATTCGCTGTAAAAGTTATCAT
This sequence comes from Oreochromis niloticus, assembly GCF_001858045.2. Taxonomy (NCBI): domain Eukaryota; kingdom Metazoa; phylum Chordata; class Actinopteri; order Cichliformes; family Cichlidae; genus Oreochromis; species Oreochromis niloticus. Next base: position 21,309,243 of record NC_031974.2, read on the forward strand.
CTGACTGAACTCACTGCTCAGGTGCTGAAGACTGAGAGAATCACAGTCCCACAGGAAGACATTAAAAACCTCTACAGGTAAATACATGTAAAGGGTAATTTCACCAAAAACACAGGATAAGAAGTAGAAGTCACTTCTTTTGTATTATTCATCTTTAAAGTTTCTACATGTTATTTCTTTGCTCACAAATCAATGTGGGAAATAATATGTGTACATTAATATATGAATGAATATGTGTGTCAGTGACTCTCCTCACCTCCTGTACCTGTTGGAGTTGACATGGACAGACGCCAAGTTGATCCTCCAGATCATGTGTGAGCTCAACGTGCTGCCGCTCGCCCTGCAGATCACCAATATTGCTGGAAATGTCATGGTAATGCCAACAATGCTGCTGTTTCTTTAGCATAATTTAACATGCACAATGATCTTATAGTTTGGCTGAGCCACAAAACTCAAACTGACAGTTTGCAGAATACCAGGGTATTAACATTCAATTAGTCACATACTTATAATGCACTCTCTCAACTGATCAAGAAAAGCATTACAAGTCTAAACCACAGGGCTAAAACCTGCAGGGCTGTGTGCTGTAGGTCTGGGTAAGATGTTGATATTTATATGCTGGATTGTCATGTGCGTTCTGTATCTTGGTATTTTCTGCAAAAGCAACAGGTGAGATGTTGAAAGCAGCTTTATTCAAACAGAGTTCTCATTTCAAAAAGCATAAAATTTAATTGTAGGGTCGTATTTTAAAGCAGCTGGTTTCAGGAGCTGCAGTTTTACATATTTGTGTTGGAAATAATAACTGTTTCACTGAGTTTTCAATCAATTCCTGTTTTGCGAGTTTCTTGATATCATAAATTTAGCATTTAGTACCAATAACAGAATTACATGACCTTTGGTATCCAGTTTAATACAGCTAAAATGGCAAACATGTATATCAGGGCGATCACACAAAGTATTTTCACACCGTAGTCTTTCTGCCTTTCTGATTATTGAGTTGGGGCAGATTTAAAGTGACTATAGACCAACTGATATCCTATATTTTATCTTTTTTTAACAGAGATTCAAAAAATCTGACATTCCAATTTATCAGCTAATATATAATGTTTTTTCTTTTGTGTTTTGGACATACAATACAGTAAACAGACTTCCCACTCCCAACATTTGTTATTTTTACTTGTTTATTTACTCATTTACTGTAGCATCCCCGGTTGAAAAGATGGTCTCTCAAACTGATGGTTCACAATCCTTTTATTAAACAGCCGGTGTATGTGAACACACCGTAAGAGCTACAACATACAGAATAAAAGACTATTAGTAAATCAAACAGTGTGTTACCTTTAACCTTTTGACTTATTTATTAATCACAAATTAATTCTCTTTACCTTACATAACAAATAACACTGAAACTTGTAAATTATTGCATATAACAGTGAAATCGTTGCATCGCTGCCTAAACATGACGAGGTACGTTAGCACCCTCTAGTGGGTGAAAACTTAGCCTTTATCCTTAGTAGCGGTCAGCAGCTATATGCTCCGTAAAACAGCAAAGTACATATCCACAAGACAAACTTTGTTACAAACCTTGTTCCCTCATCAACCAGGTGCTAAGAAACTGCTTTCAACTCAGGATTGCACCTTTATAGCCGTTCTTTTTCCCATTCCCGTCCATTAACCATAGAGCACACCTTCTCGCTGTGCATTAAAACCCGCGCTTCTGCTATATAGTTAATTTACAGCACCTTGTCGCTCTGTGACTTTCAAAATAAAAGCATCCGCTGGGTCCAAGCTCTAACAATATAATAGCCACTCATAAGTTTACAAAACACTTTACAAAATATTAATGAGGTCATTTACATTTACCTTCTACCCAGCTCTGCTTGGATCAGCTCTTTGGTCCAAATGTGTGTGCCCTCTGGTGGGCAAATTATACAATGTCAGCGCAAATAACATGGGTTGATGGGTTTTTCTCCAATCTTTTATCTACTTTTTAAAATTTTTTATAATGCTGATATCAGTAACAAGAAACTAAACATGCTGTCACAATCCACTCACGCTTGTTTGACAAAGACATCAGTTTTACTTCACAAAACTTCATTCATTAGTGTTTTTAACCGACTTGTAACATGTTTTCCCATTTTCTTTGAGGCAAAACAAAATCCTTTTTTTGACATCTTGTTCTGGAAGCTCTAATTGCCGTATGTGACAGAAAATGTCCTGGAAAATGAATTTTTGTCTCTGCAGTCTCGTACTCTGATGGGAGGCCGCTCGGAGAGGAACGAGTTCCTGCTGCTTCATGCCTTCCACGAGAAAGACTACATCGTCCCTGACAAACCTTCTTTCAAAAAAGCACAGCTCGAGACGGTGAAGATGCAGCCAAATAACACACGCAGCTGAATTTTTGTTTTTTCCAAATTAGTTAATTGAAATAAAGCTCCTTCTATTTTTTTCTTTTTTCTTTTTTTTTCCAGGCTGAAGGCGAAGATGATGTGGATGCAGGCAAAGGCAAGAGGAAGAAGAAGGCAGCCTATGCTGGAGGTTTGGTGCTGGATCCTAAAGTTGGTAAGCACTGGGCATGTCTAAAAAGTGTATTTACTCACCTTGTCTGTTCATGTTTACGTCATTATTTTAACTCTCTTCTTCTCATTTTTAGGTTTCTATGATAAGTTTGTGCTGCTGCTTGACTTCAACAGTCTGTATCCTTCAATCATCCAAGAGTTCAACATCTGCTTCACCACCGTGCAGAGGGAGGCTCAGAACTCCCAGAAGAAGAAAGAGGTAGTGTTCAAAAACTGTGGTCACAAGATATGTTTATAGGTTGAGCCTGTTGTCCTGCTACTTTAATGCTAAATGCTTCAGAGTCAAGATTCAATTCATTTACACACTTTTGACTTGTGTTTAAATGGCAACAGGAGGATGAACCAGAGGAAATTCCCGAGATTCCAGATCCTAACCTAGAAATGGGAATCCTGCCTAAGGAAATCAGGAAGCTGGTTGAACGGCGTAAGCAGGTCAAAGGGCTCATGAAACAGCAAGACATCAACCCAGATCTCTACCTGCAGGTACACACGTGATTACACGTGAACACACACTGGCGGTAGGGGTGGTATTTGTGAGCTTGTGTCAGAATAGAATAGAGAAGCTTTATTGTTATTGCATGTGATGTCTTTCATGAATGAAAAACCTCTTTTCCATTAGTACCTACTCACCACAGTTTTCAGGGTTTTCCATTAGGTCATAGTACCCCCTGCTCGGCCAGGGCTCCAAAGCGATCCGAGCAGGTACTAAAATGCAACGTCATCAGACTGCACGCCACTGATTAGCTGATCAGTGGCGCCTTGTTCCCAAAATTCAAAACCACCTTTTTTTTAAAAACCCGGCAACGAGGGAAATGGCTACAAGAATCAACGCTGTGGTCCCCAAGTCGGATGAAAAGTCACAGACGGAGCAGCAGGTTTATCGTCGCCTCGATGTCCACCTTTGTTATAGCGTTCGTGTCGCATACTAATTACGTCACGGGATGCCCAGACGTGTTGCTATAACAACAACCAAGCACATTAGGTGGTATTCAGTTGTTATGCAACACCAGACTATCCGAGTCAAGCCCTGGCAAGTCGATCCGATTAGATACTAATGGAAAGGGGGCTAAAGTTGCACACATACTCAATAAATGAAAAACAATATGTAATAATATATAAAAACCAATGCAGTGTATAAAACAGTGTACCTAAGAAGTAGCAGAAACTTAGATGAGAATGATTGAAAGCTCAGTGTACAAGGTGCTGTTACTGTGCATCTACTGATATAGAGCTATTAGAATGATGATACTGGAAAGTGAGACTGTCTTTCACTGAGTTCCATCTGTTGGATAAAGACTGTTCCTGAATCTGGAAGTGTGGGTCTTTAGATCCTGTTTTCCAGACAAACGACAACAAAGTGAATACATGATTAAAGTCCTTTATAATGTTGGAGCCATACCATATCAGATTACTTAAATCTGTTGATAAATATTTTGCTGCGCTGCACTTCTTTTAGCCGGTTTTCCCATTGGAATATTTTTGTCCCTCAGTACGACATCCGTCAGAAGGCTCTGAAGCTGACTGCTAACAGTATGTACGGTTGCCTGGGATTCAGCTACAGCCGCTTTTACGCCAAGCCACTTGCTGCCCTGGTTACACACAAGGGTAGGGAGGTGAGTAGACAAACACACTGCTGACTCTGTAGGCTATGTGGACACCTAGAGTTTTAGCTGTAAAGCTTTTTTTTTTAGAGCAGTATCTGGATCTATAAAAGGGATCAAAGCTTTTGGTTGGCACCAGATACACTGAGACTGATTAAATACAAGTTTATCCTACTTTCTTTTGAAAAGTGTAAAGAACAGTCCCACGTTCATCCACAAGAGGGCACTGCTACATTATATTCAGCACTGTGCAACACTCCTCACTGTGGCCTATTTTCTTTGACTTGTCATTTGTTTTCTGCTTTATCCTGACTCACATTTGTTTCTACAAATGTCTTTGTTTCTCCCACACCCTGTGCCCTTTTCTGTCTTCCAAATATGATTACATCTTCAATTTAATTTAGTCAGAATAAGAGACTTGCCTTATTTTCGGTGATATCAGTGACACTATGCAAGTATTTTCCAATAACAGAATGCCACGGGCACTCTTGAATCTAACACTCTCCATTTAGTCTCATTGTGTAAGCACTTCTTTCAACACACAAATGGAATGACAGGGGCATGCACGCTCAATAAATTGGTGCAAAGCAGCATGTGTACTGCATGACATAAACAGCTAAAGCTGGTATTGTAACTGAACACCCCCCCACACATGAGCACACACACACACTCACACTCTCCCACTATGTCAGTGGTAGTACTCATGTTCATTTAATGAGCTCTAACAGTACAAGTCCTCAGCAGAGGCATCAGGCTTTGCCTCAGGGGAGTCCTTCATTAAGATCCCCTTACACACTCATTGTGCTCCCTAATAGAGGGCAGGGCAGTAACTCACTGTGCGTGTTTGTTATTTTGTCAGTCCGTTTGGGCCTCCAGTCATGCTTGTTGTTCAGCTGACAGAGCTACATTGTTAAAGTTGTGTATTGGATTTGCTGCTGCAGGTGGGAGTTTCTGTCCCTCAACACTTCACCGCTTATATCTTGTATTATCAACAGCCTGAGGTAGATGGGTTCATTTACATTTGTACCTCCTGCTTGCTTTACATAATCCGGGAAGCATCACCATTCGCGTGTAAGGAGTAGACTAGATTTCCATTATTCGAAGGCTTTGCTCTTGCCCGTGTTGCTAGATTTAGAAGCCCTAATTTAATCATGTGGAATAGACTTACAGCTAGCAGCTATTTTCATGACCTTTCTTGGTGATTTATTTGTTGTATAAAAACTGAAACCTCAAAGTTATTTATCACAAGAGGCCCAGAAATCCAAATTTAGTTGGAGAAAGTGCTGACACAGATGTCACCATTAGTGAGTCACATTAAGATAGTTATATGCTACACCTTCAAGCTGATCACTCTGCTGGTGCCTGAAAGTAAGAAGGTTTCACTAGAACAGATTAGATGGGTTACGTTGAGAATACAGATACTGATGTCCAATGTCTATGCAGCAAAAGGGACTTTGCATCATACATAATGGGATTATACATATCTAACCAAGGCTGTATGAAAAACCTGTGAAGCATAAGTGGTGTAACAGTAAAATTATGCAGCTGGATCTCTTTTGTAATAGTCGGGCTGGAAGGATGTGACATTGTCCTTGCTTTTGAAAAAGTCTAAGAACAACTGATGTGTATATAAAAGATGGGTTTTTTTGTTTGTTTTTTGTGCTTCCTGAACAAAACCCATTCTATATCTGAATCTGGGACTCCTTTGCCCCCATATGGAGCTCACACTGATCGTGCCAAGTCCTTGTTACGGTCAGTATAAAAGATGGAGGTAGCTACAGTGATGTCACACATTGGTTTCTGAAGCCTTGAAGAGTGTTTTCATTTCGAATGCAGGTTTATTTTTTTAACCGGAAGCTATGTCCATGTTTAATACTTTTTGTGGTACTTGGTACAGATTGCTGTATCCTCTGTGTTGAGAAAAGGGCAGGGTGTAGATTAGGCTTGGTCGACTGACCCCTAATGCCACAGAGTATCAAACCCTCCGCGAGGCCTGGTGCAAGCCATGCGCGTCTGCCCCCTGCTTCTTCCACCTGTCCTATCAAAATAAAGCATAAAAACATAAATTATTGTTATTAAAGAGTCGCTTGGTTACCAGATTTTTACCTGATTATCTGTTGCAGTTACTCCTCAATGAAATGATTGTTACTTAATTAGTATTATTAATAATTATTACTCTAATTAGTATGTTCAGCGGTAAATGGACTTGTTCTTATGTAGCGCTTTTCTGCTCGACTCAAAGCGTTTTATACAACATGCCTCAGTCACCCAGGCACTTCTTTCTTCCTAAGTAGTACTTTGTAACATTCACATTCTCATGAACGCATCAGAGGAGCAACTTGAGGTTCTGTATCTTACTTAGACATGCAGACGGGAACAGCCAGGTATTGAACAGCCAACCTTCCAGTTAGTAGAGGCCCTACATCCTCAGCTACAGCCACCCAAGTATGAAGTCAACCTCCAAGCCTCACAATGTGACACAAATACATTTGTCAGGATCAAATACTTTACTACTCTACAGTTATCCTTACACAGTTGCCGAACATTGTAAGCCTTAATACAGAAAGTTATACTGGCGGCATGTCTCGTTAGACTGCATTGGGTTTATCGAGGTGTACTTAATGTGTCAGCTGATTGTTTATACTAATAGTGATTCAGATGCTTTGCAGGTTTGTTGAAAACTAAAATTTCCTCCAAAGTTTTCTAAAACTTTTCAAGTTCTCCTGTGTGGCAGGGAGGCTGTAAGCAAATTGGATTTAGGACTTCAGTACACTCCAGAGTGACGCGACAAATTGGAGAGACGTGCATCAAAAAGGTCATCAGTCAGTGTGCGGCGTACACACGTACCTCGGCTTGCTGATGAAGCAGGAGATCCCACTTCACACAATCTTAGTGTTTTGTTTACTTTGTATCTATGATCCTACCACAACTCTATTTATATAGCAGCTTGTGTGTTTGGGGAGCGCGTGGCTTCAGCACCACCCCGCTGATAATAAGGCAACATGCTGTGGAGGATATTCTTTGAAATTTACGTTTACGTGACAGTTTTACTTGTATATAAATGTGTGTGTATATAAATCTTATAGAATCTAAAATAGGATTTTTGTAGGACCGTTTTTCCAGCACTTGAGCATCGTATGCTCTCTGGCTCGTCACGCAAAAGCAGCAGATCAGCAGTAGTACGAACCAAATGTGTCTGTTTTACTGAATTTGTACAGAGTTCTAAAGTTAACAGGAGGCAAGCTGAGTAGTTCTCGGTAGTTTCCGACTGCAGCGAGCCAGAAAAGCCAGCTGGCATTTATAACTGGGTTTCTAGTGTATTTGTGGGCATTGCCATTTGCACTCCCACCCCCATTTTAATCGTCACATTTGCACTCCACTTTCATCTCATGATTTAGGAGGCTTTTTATTTTTGTAATTGTAACACGTACACTGATCACCACTCTGTTCACAGTGTAAATCCACCCTCCTCCCGCGCCCCTGCGCGCGTTCCCTTCATCTGTTTGGACGAGTGTCCAGAGTGAATGTACATGTGTTCTCTGTATTTATTGATTGGCCCGGCTCTCATCTTTCTCTCGCTCTCGTTTTAAAATGAGGCCTAACCCCCCAGTGTGGCCGGATGGCTCAGGCTGCAGGCCACGGCAGTGTCTCAGCCCTGGGCTTAGATGGGGGTTGACAGACCCTTGGCTGTGGATCTTCTGATCAAATTTGCCAACTTAAGAGGGGAAAGCCCCCACTTACCTCTCCTCCTGATTCTTGTGCGTCTTCCTTGGGTATGTCTTCTATCTTGTGTGTGCACGCATGCCTGCATGTGTTAATACCCATCTGTGTGTGCGTGCACAAGTGCTACTGGCCGAACTCTGCCCTTTGTCGGGACCATTTGTTGTGGCCCTGTTCTGTCCTGGTATGTGTGGGTATTAAAGGGGGGGGATGATGGGTATTAAGAGGAAGGTGAAGGTTTAGGATTACACAGTCGAGGGTCCTCCACAGATTGATGTCCCCCTCAACCCCTCAGCGTTATTTTGGGTTCTTTTGTATGTTCGCCAGAGAGCTTTGGGTGCAGAGAAATGGTTGTATGACACAGACAGACAGCTTGCACACATGTGATTTTTTTTTTTTTTTTTTTTAAATTTTATTTATTTATTTTTTGTTAATGGGTTGATAAATGCATCTGTCACACCAGAAAGATTTTTATTGGCCACAGGCTGCTGGATCTCTGAATTCATCCAATAAATTAGGAGAATTCAATTTGGGGGGAAAAGGTTGCCGCAAACCTGCTTAGGGATGAGGAATCAGCTGCAGGATTAGAACAACTACATGATTTTTCCTTCGTTGGCCTGTGTTAGTGTTAATGTTTCTAGTCACTTGAAATGGCGAAGAGTGTACTTGAATTTCATTTGTGTTTATGAAATCAGAAGCTCGCTTTTAAAATTCTCAAGTTGTTTAGTTTGGCCTGCTTCTCTTGCATGATGGTGTGTTTACATCCTCTTAATCGAGTGATGTTCACAGCGCAGGCCGAGGGAAGCCGCTTATTGTTGCGGATCGCAGATTGGTTTGACCTTTGACTCTTTTGCCTGCAAATCTGACAACCATTAGCAGGTGTGTGTCTCTCAGGATGGAGGGTGACTCCTAAAAGCCATTCTGCTGTAATTGAGTCTCTGTCCTTGTGTTTAAAAACAGCCTGACAGGAGCTCGTAGTTGACATTATTGGCTGGCATGCAGAGTGAAGATAGAAGCTGGCTTCTGTAACGGAGCTGAGGGTGCAGAGAGGTCAGAGTTTGGTTTAGGTTAAACCCTCTCCCGTACGTACGTGTGTGCAGGGGTGCATGTGCTCGTAATGAAGTCTAAGTAAATATTGTTGCCCCTGGTGTCCCTTGTTCTGCTTCTGTATCATCTGTCTTGTCTCAAGAATCACAAATCGGTTCCCAGAATTAGACACAGGAATACCTGAACCACCCTATCACGTCTCATTTGTGGTCGCATCTGTCAGACTGCATGCTCTGATGTCGTGTGAGTAAATATTGTTGCCCTCATTTCTTTCATTGAGGGTTTCAGAATCACAGGAGTCATTTTTACATTTCCCTGAATTAGACATAAGAATACATAAGCCTGCCTACGCCGCCGGTGCGTTTGGGGAAATGAGGGCTGCGATGTTTCCATGATCCTGTAGTCCTCTTAAAGAGCGGGCTTTTCTCTTGATAGGAGTGGACTTAACAAATAGTCACATGGGAGCAGCGCTGCTATTCTGGCATCAATAGCGTGTCTGTGAGGGCGGACGGTGGACAGCGCAGGGGCTCAGAGTTTAAACGGCGACTTAGTAACACCTGCTAATGAGGCCATGTGAGAATGAGCTTATGGCAGAGATTATAATTGATAATGGATTCATCTGGTGTGCATTTGTATTTATTTGTTTACTTTATAACTTTATTTTGAAAAGTTCTATATAAATACTAATAAACTAAATAATGTCCACATGGACATGCTTTATGAGTGAGCAGCTATTTAAATTTTAAATAAGGAAGAACCACATTTTGACTCTTTGCAAAGGCAGCTTTTAACATTTTAAAAAAGATTAACTTCAGTAACTGTTAGCACAAGTTTTTAAAATTCATTTTAGTGACTTTGTTCTAAATGAATGGCAGCCATACTGAGTAATAATTAGTATTAATAATAGTATTAAATAATTCATGATAACAATATTAATTCATCAATAATTATAGTGAGTGACCCCTAAAAAAGAGTATTACTATTTACCCTGTGGAGTGAGTTGAATTTATTTATAGTGTTAGCTTTCAGTGATTAGTAAAACCAGATATTTGAGATTAAATTATCATTATTCCACATTTTCTTTGCTTTTCGGGAAGCATTTCTTTCTCAAATTCACTCCCCACCAACCAGTGGCATATTTACTTGAGTACTTCAATGAGCTAGCATCTTTTAAAAGTGAGTAAGTTCCCTTGGCTGTCCCTTTATTCCCCAGGCACTCAATCTATTCGATAGAGCCATAGATTTTATTTGGCATAGATTTCAAAAGTATGAATAATCATTTAAATTCATGATAATCATGATTTAAATATTGGCCACAATAATTTTCACTACTTTTTGTTGTCTTCGTGACAGCTGTATTGCCACCCCCATTTAAAAAAATAAAAAATAAATAAAAATAGTAAAAAAAATCTGGCTTCACTGGTGCTGTTGAGTATCTGCCTTTATATTACTTATTTACTTGACAACATATTAAAAACTTGGCAGAGAAAAATGCAGTGACATACCAGGATGCATCTTTTCCTGCTATTAAAGTACAGTATTATAATTGAGCGGACAGCAGGAGGATTGTTGTCATTGTTGAGTTATTTTCAATCAGTGTCGGCGTTTGTGATCTTGGCCGGTTGTATTAAATCAGTCACAGCTTTACAACAGATTGACCTTCCCGATGGCAGACATGAGAACACAGCTATGGCATCTGCCAGGACAGGTGTGTGTGCGTCTGTGTGCGTGTCTGTGTGTGTTGTGCTCTGTGCTCATGAATTCTTGCATGCAAGTGAAATCATTTTAGTGAAAGAAGGCCTTTCGGTCTCTGTGGGTGTGTACGGAGGTGTGTGCAGATATAACTTCACGGTAGCAGAAGAGAGCCTGTAAATCTTTTATGCATCTTTGCGTGTGCGAGGCTGTGTTCGTGAAAGAGTTTTGCGAACGTGTGTGTGCGTGCATGCTCAAGTGCCTTGTGGACATGTTGTGTGTATGTCACCCCCCCCACCCCCCAGCTCTGACAGTGGTGTGTTCCTCCACAGGTGCTATTTCAGTCGACCGACTGTCATCCCAAAATGCTTTTCAGCTGAGTGCTTTTCAAAACAATCGTCACTGGTGCCCCAGACTCTTTTTACAAGGGCCCTCTGCTACACAGAGGTTTAACATGCCGCTTCTGATCTGCTGATCAGCAGAAGGATGTATGTGGTGTGTATGTGTTTGTGCCAGAGTTCAAAATGTAATGATAATGGGGGGGTGGGGGGGCTCGCTCATTTATCTTTTGTCTTTACTGCTGCCTTTCAGTCTGCAAACTACTCATCACTCAACCAAGCAGGTCAGTTAAGACTAATATTCTTATTAAAATGACAGCCTGGCAAAAGACAAAAGATATTTTGATGAGAAGTGTATGAGTGTGAGGGTTGGGGGGGGTAGTGGATTCAAATAAAGAATACACGAGATTGACGTGACAACAAGACATGTAAGGCCCTAATAGATGAGGCCAACAAAAAGCTGAGCAACAGCTGGGAAAAGGAGGATATCACAACAAGGCTGAACCACTCATCAATTAGCATGACAGGGTGCAATAACGCACAGCTAATGGGTACAGCTCGTGTGCAGGCACACAGGTGCACATGCAAAGACATGAGACGCTGTTAAAAGCACTAAATGAAAAGGGAATTACAAGCTGTGAAAAGTCAAGTCAAAGACGGTGGGAAAATGCAGCTTTTACAGTGAGATATTAGGACGAGTATTAAAAAGTGTAGATGGGTTTGTGTTAAGCGGCTTTGTAAAAATATTCAGTCTGAAATCCATTGCTCCCTTTTAAACTTTGATTTGAAATCTGAGTTTTATTCAGCTGGACAGGAGGTGTTATTTCCCTTAGACTTTTCCTCCTGTAGTTGTCACTCCTGGTCACTTTTTTCTTTTCTTTTTTTTTGGCATCTTTAAGTGTTGCAAACGAGTGGTAGTACCATTTAACCAAAGTACATCTTCCGGAGCCCTGAAGACTGTGTGTTCGAGTCACAAGGCAGATTTGTTGGGTACATTAGGTTTTAAAAATGAGTAGTGCAAAGGAAAAATGCCACGTGGAAGCTGTGCATGTCAGTGTAAAACTCCTGCAGGAATACCGCACTAACACTTTAACTGCTGAATCTAAACTTGGAGCGTCTGCTGCCAACTGCAGTGTCTTGAGTCTGCTGCAAGTCACAGGTTTATGTTTATTGCAGGGTTTGCATTTTAGTGGGGCACACTGGTTGGATATGAAAGCGCTGCAGATGTGTTCTTGATGGGTGGTGAAAAATGTTGAGTTTGTTAAATATATCATTTGCAGTGATCACAAAAGCTATTTTTTACTACTAAAGTAGGACATGGTAGAAAAAATTTGAGAACCATCGGTTTAGGTCAGTACAGATCTCGCGATACCAGATGTGACTATGTAATATTCAGTATGACCATATTAATGTGAACTAAACGTCTACAGTAGCTATGTGATTATTTCTTTCAAATCAAATGAACCAAACCTAGGCACTCTGGGGTTGGAGACTGTGGCACAGACAAAATTATAGCAAACTTGTAATCTCATTGCTTTTGAAATGGCTGGTTTGAAGGTAGGGGCTAGGACTGTGACCACTCGGAGCAGCGGCTGATGTTGCTGCGTACGCACAGAATAGAATATATCCTACTTATTGCAAGGTATGTCCTTTTATTTGGTGTCTCAGTCCAAGGAATGCAACCTGACATGTGAGCCCTGCAATGTGGCGTCAAAAGGATGAGGTGAAACTGATTACAAACGTGAGAAATTCAGTCTCATGTGTTCTGTCCTGATCCTTCACTTTGCAGGAGCACTTGTCAGCGAGCTGCTCAATTACTGTCCGGTCTATTTACACTGTATTAACACCAAGGAGCCGGAAAGGATGAGAGGCAGGAATGTTAGAAAATTGGTTTTATAGTGCGAGGGGAAAAAGAGCGACTCAGTAATTGGAAGATTTTGAATAGATTATCTAAATTCACTTTGTAGAAAATGGTTAAACTAAGGGAAGCAGCTACACTGGTTGCAGGTATTAAGATGGCAAAACTCAGTCAGAAGTAATGATTGTAAAAATTGAAAGAACAACTCTTATTCCGTAGCTGGAGCGAAAATGCGATCGGCACAAAAAGCCAAGCGAGGGTACAGACTGATCCGATCAATTTGATTGATGTTAGCAGGTTAACATTAAGCACTGTGAGCCCCTCTGCTGAGTTTTTTCAGATGTTTGGCCCAGAATGAGCGTCATTCACGGTGCTGACGAGTGCAGTCATCACGGTGAAGACATACATGCACTCTTTTTACCCCCCGGGGATGTGTGTTTGCATTGGTTCGTATAGTATGTGTATGTCGGTATGCGTTTAAAGATGAGCGCGCGTGCACACACACTGTCAGTTGCACACATTCCAGCGTCATGGTCAAACGACTTGTCTTTCATACAGTTCATTCCTTAAAGCAGTCTGTCCTGCTGGAACTGACAGCATATGGAAAACCTGTCTAAATGAGTCCACACATCAATTACATCAACGCATTCTCACCTCGCTCGCCTCGCTTGTCTGTCTTTCCCACATCTCCCCATTCATCACATCTCTGCACTTTTTATTCAATCCGTTCCATCATTTCAGCTTCGTCTCCTGGCTCTTTCTCCTTTCAGTGCTTTTATTTTGCTGTTTTGTTATTATAAAAAAAAGTATTACTGGAGATTTCAAAATGGAATACAAAAGCAGAGTTTTAGCCGAGTTTTGTTGATGGGATGATTGACACTGTGAGAATAATGAGCATGGCTAAATTTCTCTAAGATGGTCCCCCTTTACTGTCTGCATCAGCAGGCCTGCATTAAAACATTGTACTGGGCTCTGTTGGTGGGCGTGTGTTGTGCCAAGTAGCAATAAGCAATGAAATACAATCCATGGTGTCTATTTGATGACTGCATTTGTGAATTTCAAGATATATCATACCCGGACTCTGTGGGGTTTTTTTAAAATTATTTTCCTCTTTCTTTATTCTCCTACATGTTTTGGCTGTTAGCTGGAGAACTTGAACTTCATCTTGTGATGTATGCACTTGCTTTCTTTCGAATGGGACATTATGATGACTTATTTAATTTTTCCATTTAAGGAGTGGGAAGGTGACATTTAAGGCTTTATAGACAGCTAAGGTAAATGATTGTGGTTGAGGGTTAGATTAATCAACAAAGGTTATATTTTTGTTACGTCTGTAGAAAATTAAAAAAATAATAATATTAATGCTTTCTGTCACATTCGTCTGTAAGTTCATTTGTCCTTTTTGGCAAATGAGGTCAACTCAGACTGTAAGCGAGAGAATCAAAAACATACAAAAAGAAGTTACACAACTAATTGTGATTTTTGGTTAATGTGATATGGACATTTTATTCTTATAAATGCTCTTTATTGTGACAGCTGTGCCTGCATTTTTTCCTGCAGTGGTGTCTGAACACCATCAGGATACGTTGGGTTTTGTTTAGAAATGTTCAAGTCAGCAAACGAGGAACTTGATCTAATTATTAAATTAGCATTTCTGTTGGGTTACTTATAATTAGTTGCATTTGAATTTCCATGAGTTTTACTATATCGTGATTTATATCCTGCTGATTTTATAGTGTATTTTTTACTTTTTAGTCATTTTCCAGCTTGAATTTTAGCATCTGATTCAAATAATTTGGCTTGAAACGGCTCCTTTGTCTGATTATGTGACACTCGCACTGTTATCTTTATTTCTGATAATCCTCTGCTTCATAAAATCACATTACCCAAAGGGAAAAAAATGTGACGCTTCAAGTTTTACTTTTAATGATTGAAATATGGGAGGAATCTTTGCTGCAATTTCACACGCCTGTTTTGGAGAATTCTTTTTTTTTTTAATTAAACAAATGGATGGTTCAGCTCAGGCACAGCTGAGTTTTTCTTACTCAAAAGCTGCTGCTCAGTGGCAGCTGTTAACAGAGGAAAATGTGGCTCGGTATACAAGGCCTGATTTTCCCTCCAAGACAGATACTTTGTTATTTGTGTGAACTTTGGTTTGCACTTTGATAACACTTAGCAAGTGTACAAAACGCTTTAGTCACATGCACATGTGCATACACCAATGCAAGGTGCTGCCCTAGTGTCTAACCAAGGACTCCTTAGCAGACGAGCCTGAACCATCACAGCTGCTTGTTGTGGTGTTTGTGTTCAGTAGCTGGCTGAATTTGAAACATCAACCTTCAGTTATAGTGTTTCATATAGTTAAATGTCAAAATAATTTTCAAATGCATGGAATTTTAAAAAAGGAATAAGTAAATGTGACCTTTAGTCTGGCAGACTGAGCACATTTGGTGTCATCTTTACATTTTATTTTATATCTCTGAATGATCATTTCCTCTGGCTCGTTTTCTGTCGTAAATAAACTACTCTACACTCGCTGCAGGCAGCTGTCATTCACGTTTTAAACCATGAATCGAGGCCTTTACTTTTGCAGTTTTAAAAATGTCTCAAATTAGATTTGTATTCAAGAATTATTGGAGTGGAGCACCTGTGCACTCAGTCTGAGTATTAATAAAGAGTTCTTTCATCTTCCTCTTTTCCAACCTTTCATCTTCTGCTAAACAGGCAGGGGTCATTTTGTCTAACAGCAAAATCCACTGCATAAGTGCAGAGGTGAAAAACTGTGTGTGTGTTTGTGGTAAGACCTTGACCTTGACTGCAGTCCCTAATGGAGAGGCTCTTCCCTGAATGACTCAAACTCCCCCCGCCGTACAGCGGTATGTAGCAGCCCATAAAGCATGCTTATGGCCCACTCTGGTTTCAGGGAGTGGAAGCCCGACCCCGCCCCTTCCTCACACTCTGAAATAGCCGCGTCCTTGTCCCCACACGGAGCACAGTGCGAGTCGGGGTGTATATATGCGGCTGTGGTTGATTGAGGAGCAGATTGCTGGTGACAGGTCACACTGCGTTCCGTCCCTCCGACCCCCCCCAGATTAGCGACCTGAGGTCCCCACACTGCCCTCCCCTCCTCTGGGCCCCCACCTGTTAGGATCCCTCTGCTGCTCAGAGCTTTCCTCACGCACACCCACACACAAACGCGCACACACACAGTGGTCAATCTGCATTTACAGAATTCTCTTATTTCTCCGTCAGTCAACCAGAAGGTTATAAAGGCCATTACAAGTCATTATGGTGTGTGTGTGTGTGTTGCCTGACTGTGAATTTGTGTGGGTTGAAAAGACGCCTGTCACAGCATGCTCTCATAATTGCCCTCTTAGCCAATTATCCCCCATTTAAAGCAAATCACCTGCTCTGCTCCCATGTCCACACAAATGTGTGTGTACACACACACACACACACACACACGCACAATAAATAACACGGAAACTTAATATTTAATCATTTCATCTTCCTGAGTGACATGTTTGTTTACTGTGCTTGTACTGTGTTGTTTTTGTTGTTGGCATCGTTCATAGTGTTGTCTCTTTTCTCCAGATTCTGATGCACACCAAAGACATGGTTCAGAAGGTCAGTCATTACCAAGTTGTTCCTGTTTAATATCTCTAATATGATATGTAATTATGGGCAGAATGACGTAAAATGTACAGGACAAATAATCCTTTTAATAATCACTTCTTCACTGGGTCAGCACGCCTGGATTCTTGCATCTGTATTCAGCAGCTAAATGATAAACTTGGGGTTAAATATCATTTAAGTAGCCAAATCTAACATGAGATTGTTTTAGAAATTGTGCAGTTTGATGTGTGTAATATTCAGTTTATTATCCCAGTAACTGTATGGATTCTTTCTTCTTTTTTTCTCTTACCCCCTTTTGTGTGACTCAGATGAATCTGGAAGTCATCTATGGAGATACTGACTCTATCATGATCAACACAAACAGCAAGTGTCTGGATGAAGTTTTTAAACTTGGCAATAAGGTGTGTGCTTTGGGTGTTTTATCAGTTTTTACATGCGTACCATGCAGTGGAGATTTTAACCAGATGTTGTCACTGAATCTGTGTGTGTGCACTTTGATCCCAGGTGAAGGCAGAAGTAAACAAGCTGTACAAACTATTGGAGATCGACATTGATGGTGTGTTCAAGTCTCTTTTGCTGCTGAAGAAGAAGAAGTATGCCGCCCTTGTGGTGGAGCCAAATGGAGAAGGACGTTTTAGCGTGAAGCAAGAGCTCAAAGGGTTGGACATCGTCCGGAGGGATTGGTGTGACCTGGCTAAGGAATGCGGCAAGTACGTTAGCATGGGAAACAGCGCGTCAGTGTACGGAGCACTGGTAGCACCTTACAAAAGATTTTCATTTGTAAGGAAAAATTCATTGTGTTTATTTATTTTTCTAGCTACGTGATTGGCCAGATCCTGTCTGATCAGAGTCGTGATGTCATTGTGGAGAACATCCAGAAACACCTGGTGGAGTTGGGAGAGAAGGTGGCTAGTGGAGACATACCACTGAACCAGTATGAGATCCACAAGGTGAGGGAATCACTGTTTGTGTGTTTACTTTTCATTTGATTAAAGTGGGGCTTAAGACTCTGTACATGCTGGGTTTTTCTTTTGTGCCATTCCCATTCTCATCTATTACTGCTGTCTTGTCTTGACTTCACCAGGCGCTGACAAAGGATCCTCAGGACTACCCTGATAAGAAAAGTCTCCCTCATGTCCACGTTGCTCTGTGGATTAACTCTCAGGGTGGTCGTCGGGTCAAAGCTGGAGATACCATCTCCTACCTCATCTGTAAAGTGTGTATCTATTAGAGAAACTGGAATATCTCATTACTTTGTGTGTTTCAGTGATATTTCAGTACAAATACATTGGAAATGCATCTTCTTTGCCCAATAGGATGGCTCCAACCTGCCAGCCAGTCAGAGAGCGTACGCTCTAGAGCAGCTCCAGAAACAGGAGAATCTCACTCTGGACACACAGTACTACCTGGCCCAGCAGATCCACCCTGTGGTGTCTCGCATCTGCGACCCTATTGAGGGTATTGACGGTGTACTCGTAGCCTCGTGGTTGGGTAAGTGAATTACAAGTTATTGCAGACCCCAGAAGTGAGTAATGTTATGGCTTAGGAAAATGATAAATTATGGAAAATAATTACAAAAAAGTTTAAAGGAGCTGTGTTACTTAGAAATAAAATGACAAAATTGCTCGAGGAAGTTCCCTACAGATGAAAATACTGCTTTTGGAAAACTGTTTTATGGATTAAATCATTACTTGGATTCATATTGTATGCACGTTTCCTCTCTTGTCCCAGAAGACATAATACCTGCTTAATAATCTTGTCAAGTGCTGCAAATTATTTCCAGTTTCACTACAATACATTTCCCGTAAACACTCAAATGAAGTGTCTATGGGTCACAGTTTAATTGTTTTTAAATAATAATAACATCTGTAGACAGCCGAACAGCTAAATACAGAGTCCTTAATTGCAGCATGACCACCTTTCATTGGTGTTTATCAGGCATGAAATATTTTGCCTTCAGCCGTGTTTCTGAATAAACATTGGCTCTGCTGTAAACCTTAAAAATGTTTTATTTCCGTGTCAGGTCTGGACCCGAGTCAGTTCAGAGCTCAGCAGCAGTTCCAGAGGGAGGAGGAAGCCGATGGCTTGCTGGGTGTTCCCGTCCAGCTGACTGATGAGGAGCGCTATAAAGACTGTGAGAGGTTTACTTTCACCTGTCCTCAGTGTGGCACTGACAACATCTACGACGGCGTCTTTGAAGGAGCTGTGAGTAGATGAACACACCGCTGTCCATCATAAAACTCCTCTGTATTGCTTTCTGTGTTTGTGCAGAACCAGATAATCTTTCTTAGAGTTGTATTTGAAGTCGTATTAAACCTTTGACAGTTTAGACTTCAGCTGAAGAAATGTGCTGTCTGTTCTCAGCGCACACACACAAAGCACCTCACAGATATGGCCGAAGACTGAAAGGGAAGATGGCTTTTATCAGTAATGGTGTGTTTCACTGGTCTAATGGATTAATCAGTAGAGACACGAATAAAGAGTACGACAGCGGGAGAATAATGTTTCCGAAGGCATTTCAGTAAAACTTCCTGTGAAGGATTCATGCGTTAGTCATCCTCCATATTGTGTCTCTGTCTGTATTTTAAGACAGCTGCCTGGCTCCAGTACGGACTCTGTTTTCATTGGCATAGTTTGGACTCCACAACTTGAAAAGCCTTTCCTTAACCCCTGCGGCTCTATGGAGACACACACACACACACACACACAGATCTCCTACCATTTGTCAGGCCAAGGTTTTGTGTGTATGTGTGTGTGTTATCAGCTTCTAATGAGGAGCAGGGCACGCAGCTTTTTCTTGTCTAGAAGACACTAATAAAACTGACAAGCCTTTGGCCTCGAGTGGTGGAGAGAACTTGCAATAATTAAAACAGGAGTATTAAACACACACTTTCCATAAAAGGATAATATCATTACACACTTGAGCAGATATGCTGGTGTGTTGTACTCTGAAACAGTTGCACAAGAATAATCTTGCCTGAGTGATCGTGCTTGTACTAAACGGCCTGCGTCCTGCTATTAAGAGTACAATGCATGAACTTGAAATGTCAGAATAAAATATAGCATTAGTCTAAACGAACCAGGAATCATCTGATTACTGATGTTAATTCTCCTCTCTGTTGCCGGAGGCCGGTATGCACGCACACACAGTGATACTGATAAGACGGTAAGTTAATTAAGGTGGCGAGCATGGTCTAACAGCTCAGAGAGAGAGGGGAGGACAGATGGGCCTTGACTCCTCCGCTGACACAGAGCCAGAGATGGTAGGAGGAGGCGGTGATGTATGATGGAGGACAGACAGAGGAGGAAAGTTGTTTGATGGAGGTAGCGGGAGAGGAGGATGAAAAGATTAAGTGCAGAGAGGGGAAAAAAATGTGGATAAGGTTGCAGGGGAATACCCTCAGTTCAGTTTTAATAGAGCGTTAGGTATCCCACGCAGGCAGTTAAATCAGCACGCTGTGAAAGCTGCACAAACCAAGACGTTGACAAAATGGCCTGCTTAGGCAGTTGGCATGGCAAACCTTTTAAAATTGTTTTTCAAAAGCCTATTTAGTGTGCGGACATGAGGCGGTCCAGATAACGGCCGGGGTTTGTAGCCAGAGGTAGAGGAGAACTGGGAGTGTTAGAAGATATCATCCCTTTCTCATAAGTCTCGCACAGTCACAAGACGGTACTTTGAGTGTTTCATATTTTCATTTAATTGCCCGGCGATAAAATGACTAACAAGAAAGTGGTGTGGTAGATACAACTTGTTTGGGAAGGAGAGTCTGCTCTTGAAAGTGAACTTTTGAAAGAAACATGTAAAAGATAAAGAACAGGAGGGGAGGAGATTATGGAGGGAGAAGAAGGGAGTTTGCTGTCATCCAGAGCAGACTGAAATGAGAGAAGTAAAGCAAGGCTAAGATGTGTGTTTGTGTGTGTGTTCATAAGTGTGGCTGCCTATTAGAGAAATCAAATGAGTTGATTGACTCTAACTGGTAGAAAACTGTGTGTGCGTTTCTTTTTTTTTTTTCTCCCCAAAAGGAGTGATGTAGGCAAACAAAAAGCCAGTGTGTGGCTGGGTGGGGGGGTGTCACATGCATTCTTTTATGTCACAGACTTCCCTGCAGAAACCTTTTTTTGCGGCTGTCAGTGCGACAGGTAAATGGAGTTGAGGTTTAAAGGAGCAAGTGTTTAAAGGCGTTATATTTAGTGTAATTGGTATGTAGTGCGTCTACTTTTTTCATTGCATTAACTATAAACCTTGCTGTCAAGTGGACAATTCAGGGGGACCGGGGTCATGTTGACCTGTTTTCTTCAGGCTACAATAATGTTAAAATCTACTGGACCCAGGGTTTCTTTAAGCTCTTCTGTGTTTGACGTGGTCTTTGTTAAGGTTTAAAGGTAATGGTTGTGTTTGTGTGTCGTAAAACTGGGTTTGCTGATTACAGGGTTAAATATGGAGCTGTGATGAATTCATATAGTATGCATATAAGGCAGTGAGACTATAGTTGATGTTTGCCCTTAGAAGCCATTCTACCTGCTGAAGCATTTTAGTACATGTGCATGCAAACTATAGGAGGAATTTTAAATGTCTCCTGATTTGTGGTTCCATTTTCTTTTTATTACCATCAATAAAATAAAGTTAGTTTACTTCATTACAGGATCATGCAAGCTTAGTGTACGTGGTTACATGCGGTTTCTTTTCAGGAATGTAATATATACTTTCTTTCTCAGGGTGCAAAGGTTGAGCCTAGTTTGATGCGCTGCTGTCACATCCCTTGTGGAGGTTCTCCAGCTGACTACATTGTCAACATCAGCAACAAACTTGTGCTTGACATCCGTCGCCACATCAAAAGATACTACGCTGTGAGTATTTCTGTTTATATTCCCGTCTGCCTCTGATAGTCACATTTTGATGTGCAGCTGATTCCAGATAACTAAAATAAAAAACCGATGGACTCTAAAACAGCATAAATACAGTTTTCTTTAACCCTTGTACACCAATGCCAGGTGATTATTCATTGTTTTGCTTTGAAGCCTTTTAATAGGGTGATCTCTTATTTCAGTTTGAGATGTATGGGTAGAAATGAAAGCACTTCAATTTGACATGTATTTTTTTGCATTAATATATTTCATTGACTAAAATATGCCCAATATTAAAGATAGTGTTAGAAAACTGCACATCAAGGTTCTAGGGTTAATTAGTTTGGCTGCTTTCCTTATTTATTTATTTTAAATCTTTCTCTGTGGTACTAAAAATGTGTTAATTCAATCGAAAATGGTCCTTTCTTAATGTTAAAAAACAAAACAAAAAATAAACAAGTGTGTCTTGAGTCCACATTGTTGCATCTATGCTTGTTACGTACGACAGCAGCACGTTGCTAAAGTAATTAAATAAAGGATTTGGCTGACAAAATACAAGCTCAAGTGGTCACAGAAACTGAGCTGTGTGTAATGAAATCGTCAAAACTCGGTAAAATTGACCTTCCACAAAGTGTCTGTGAAAGGGTTGGACTGTATTTAACACAATGGGGGATGCAACAGATGCAGTCATGTTAAGAGAAGCTATCAAAAGGATGTTGGGCAAAAGATGAAGAAAACCTCAGCAGGGCACTGTGCTGACATTTTCAACCAAAGAGCACACTGAGCATGTAAAATGGAAAAGAGCTCCAGAAAGATATGTCGGCGCATGATCATGGAAATAGTTAAATGGCCATTTGTACTCTGAATACCAAGTTTAAAACGCACACGCAGTTTTAGATGATAAGGTGAAATTTAAATGATAGATGTGGGAAACGGGGTCATTAAGGTATGAGCAAAAACTTAAATTACTTTAAATCAAACATAATGGACTTTAAAGATCAAGCAGATTTGTCTCAATACAAGACACCCACTTACTTGAAAGACTATTTACAATTTTTATTTGCTGTAGGTTTTCTAGCGTAAATCGTTTTTGCAGGTTGTATTTAAGCATTTATGGAAGGCGTGAAAGTGTGAATCATCATCTCTCTACGCTGGTACCTATTCATATTTTCAGCTGTGCATTGACAGATGATGAAATGGTTGTCAAATATACATACCTATAGAAATAATGCCAGTATATTTGCATTATAAAGAAGCGCAACTGTAAATAACAGCAAATCTAAGGATACTTTTCTGACAAGTAGAAGAAGGCTTACATACAGTTTGATTTTCTCCGTGCTCACCTTTCGTTGCAAAAGTTGGGCCGTAAGAAAAGAAACACCAGTTGACAGTTTTGTCAGTGCCATGTCATCAGAAAATGACAGCCATTAGAAAATTAACAAAGAAAAGAAGGAACAAGGCGCAGAAGAAGACGGGCAGTGAGTTGGTTGGACACTATTATAACAACAAAACGAAGATTGGTCTTCCTACAAAATGTTTATCCACCTTGTCTCTATGGTTTGGAAATGAACAGATGGCCTTGACTAACTAAATATTTTGTAAAATTGGGAAAGCAATGTTTCCTTTTACATAGAAATGTTTGTCTCTTCCTCACGGTGAGAAATGCAGTTTATTAATTTCAGTTCTCGGTATCGGCAGATGCCTTAAGCTGAGGATCAGCATGCTCCTAATGACCAATCACAAGTTAAAGTGGCTCAGAGTGGTCGGGTAGATCCTGGATTAGTGCCATAGCCCTGAAGATAGCCCTTTTCGCCTACAACAGTCCTATGCTGTAATGTTTCAAACCAGAACTACTTTGACATCTTATGTCCCAAAAAAGGTTAAAGCAGGCATTACAGTGCAACTTAGTTTCATGTATGTTTTGCTTTACATGTTAGGATAATAATTCAGTAATATTATTGATTATTTATCACTTAATTTAGACGCTGATAACATTTCATATTTTCAAAACTTTTACTAGTTTTGTATTTTTATTTATTTGTAAACATGGCAACACTGTTGCACTCATAGTGGTCAGTACACCACTTTGGTGCAGAGTAAAATGTCTCAGGACCTTTTTAGATGGACGTAACTGAAAAATTTAAGATTTTCTCTCTGGTAACAAATCAAACCAAAGAAACACGTGTTAAAATGTGATCTAGTCACACTGGAATGCAGAGTCATGGCAAAGGGAAACACTGTATCGTCTAAAAACTGAATTATGTTCATTTTCAGATAATATCGAGTTGCACCCAGTAGTGCAAGTTAAAAAGTCCACGATTAGTTTCTAACAAATAAAAATTGAAAAAGCTGAGACTTCCTCACCTCACACAGCTAACTATACTTGGAGTGAGATCGGTGTGAATGTTTCATAAACCTCTTTGCGAGCAATTCAGATCCTCATCCGTTATATCTTGTGAGCTTTTTAGACAGCAGAAGGCCCCAAGAAGTAGTCTTCATACGAAATATGCAATGTATGATAAAACTGCAATAATTCACTGCTATGTTAGCTAAAGTGTCAGTGAAGTTATTGAACAGAAACATGACCGTTATGGCAGTGTGGGGAAATTGAAGACGTTTGCTACATCAATATAGACCCTGAGAAGATGATTTGTAGTCCTCCTGCAAAAGACTTTGATTTATTTCTGTCGTTTTCAAAAGTCTGCCATGCCGTGGCACTCTGATTTATGGCAGTAAAGTATGTGAACACTGATATCTGCAGATTCCTCTTGGACAGAGTAGATCGAGAGGCTGTGACACATGACTGTGTAGAGGACAGTGTAGTCGATTTGCAGCCTGGGAGTGAATTAAACAGGATGCCTGCGTTGTCTTCGTAGGGGACTCTATCTCTGTGTGTGTGTGTGTGTGTGTGTGTGTGTGTGTGTGTGTGTGTGTGTGTGTGTGTGTGTGTGTGTGTGTGTGTGTGTGGCAGGGTAACTCTCCCACAGTGCTGAACAGAAATCAATTAGCGTGGTGAATGTGTGGGTAGTGAGTCCCCCTCAGCCCCTTTGTCACGATGTGTGAAACAGCTGCTACCACTGAATACTTACACGTCACACAGTAACACACATTTATACACACGCGCACACACACACACCGAGGGCTGAACAGCAGTGGACACAGCACACACAGCAGGGCAATGAAGAGGGGTAATATTGTGTAATTAAGGATTCCTTTCAGGCCGAGGGAGAGTTCAAATAGAGCTGTTTGTCTGGGCAGATAGAGTGAAAGCTCTGTACCTCTGTGTGTGTGTGTGTGTGTGTGTGTGTGTGTGTGTGTGTGTGTGTGTGTGTGTGTGTGTGTGTGTACGGATATACATACATATGTGTTGGCGTCTTTAGCTCCAACCACAGAGACATTAATCATTAGTGAAATTACCTTCTGCTCCCCACCTCACCCCCACCATTATCAATAAACCAGCACCCTGAGAATGGGCAAACACTTGTTCACTACCTCTCTCTCATACACACACACACACACACACAAACACACACACAGCCATCATTCCCTCTTCTCATCCCCGCTGTCTTTGGCAAAATGAGAGATTCGCTTGTTTCCTGAACCACCCAATTCTTCTTTTTCTTTTTCTTTTCTTTTTTTTTTTAACCCCTCCCATCTAACCACCGTTACCATGGTATTTAACAAATTATTGCAATTACCCTCGTCATGCGGGTCGCCCCTGGAAACGGGCTGAGGGGCAAGAGAAGAAAGGGGGAGGGAGAGAGAGAAAGGGTGAATGAAGACCAGAGAAGGTGATAATCCTGTTTTGAACAAAAGGTCAAATTGTTGAATAGAGAAGCTTTGATTAAGCGGAGGAGGTACAAAGTGGAACCGTTTGAGCTCTTTTCACTATATGTGTGTGTGTGTCTGTGTGAGAGAGTGCGTGTCTGTGAAGTAGACAGATTTTTAGGTCTATTCACTTTAGAGCTGGAAGTGTTGACTGCCAAAGCACAAAAAACAGTTAGAGGTCTTTCTGTGTGTGTGTGTGTGTGTGTGTGTGTGTGTGTGTGTGTGTGTGTGTGTGTGTGTGTGTGTGTGTGTGTGGCAGGTGGATTCCTCTGCTGCAGAAGTCACATCAGAGAGGCTTCTCCACTTATACAGTACAACAATGGAGCTCAAATTATCTCATTAATCAATTATTTGATTTACAAAACATCAATTATCAATAGTTTTTTTTGGTTGTTTTTGTTTTTTAGATGTGAATGTTTGCTCTCTGAGAGTAAAATAAGAACAGCGCTGGAAAAACTACTTTAAACTGGCTTTTTTTTACTCTTTACTTCACTGTAAGGTAAACTGCAGTTTTAAAAGAAATGATCAAACTGGAAATGTATACAGGATTTGAAACTGTAATGATTTACAGAGAAGTAGAGAAATGGCACCTAATTGAGTTTATTGGACCTTGTTGTTCCTGGAAGAGTGCCATAACATCAGATTGACTGATAATCTATCAACTTCTCTGAACATATAACCAGTGCAGGTTTATCCATAATGATGGTGCTGTGTAAGCCCTGAGCAGCCTTACATGTGGTCTGCATCAGTGTGTAGTGGTGGATTCCTCACTAACGCATTGCCTGGGTGAGCCATCAGAGCAGAGGATCGAGACTTAAAAAAGGGGCGTGGCTTCTCAGCAGGAGTCTACAGTATAGAAGTAATGTAAGAAACAAATCTAATTTTATTGTCAGTTTTAGCCACAACTGAATTAATTGAATCAAAATCGTCAAACCTCTACTTTAATTACCCTCCCCAAGCTGTATTTAAAATGGCTCAGTAGCAGCACTTTAAAGGGTTATCTATAACTTTGCAGGCCACTCGATCAGTTATTTATGGAATATTATCAGTGGATTATTCAAACTGAACATTGTTTATAGCATTGCTTACTGAAATAAATAAACATGGAGATGATGAGGGAAGGTTTATGAACTACAGCGTCGAGTGTGATGTTGAATTCTCAGAGCCTAAATTATAAGAATGTAACAAAGCGGAGGGTTTCGGATGAGATAAATGTGTTTTAAAAATAAAAAAACAAACAAAGAAGAAGCTGCAGAGGAAGGGTACATTTCGCGGTGGGCCCTGTCGTGGCCTGGTCTTGCCTCTATTTGGTTAAATTATGTGGAACTCATTTGACGTCTGCATTCAGTGTGTCAGGTATCCACTGCTGTAATTATGCAATTATGAGCCTTTATTCTCGCGTCCGACTGTACACCCCCGCCCACCCCGCCCTCGCTCTTGCAATATGCCTCAATTAGACTTTTTTTTTTTTTTTTTTTTTTATCCTTCTTTGGTCCTGATGTGCTTCTTGTTTTCAGTCGTTTCTATGTGGCTCGCAGGTCTGCCGCACTTAATCTTAACTTAATTTTTTATTTCCTTCGGTATGTGGCTTGTGTGTGGACGGGTTTTTGTGGTCACAGCGGCAGAGCAGAAGGGCATTGTGGGTTCCTCCTTTGAACCTCCTCGGTCTTTGATGTGTGCCTTGTTAATTCATTTTAATTCATGTGAATGGGCGCCAATGAATATGTTTGTACGCACACTGAATGTTTGTGTGCCAGTGAATCAGGCCCATGGGAACAGCAGTGTGTGCCAAGGCTTGTGTCATAAGAAGTACACAAAAAAGACGGCGCTACAGCCTCCCACTCTCATACTCCTTATCTCCCACCTCCATGAACTATTGTCCTGCGTGTGTCTTTATCAGACATGGTGAAGCAGTCTCATTTCCCATGATGCCTAGCTCTTTGCACAAGAACAGCAGAGGTGTTTGGATAATTAGTCCTGGCGCTGGGTATTGTGGGTAAAGCTGTGAACTCTGGGACTTTCTAATTGATTTGGGACATATGTGTGTGTTTGGTTTTCATTTAAAAGAGATTGGCCAAATTTCTCTCTGTTTGTATGTGTGTGTGTGTGTGTGTGTGTGTGTGTGTGTGTGTAGCCTGTTTGTGTAGACGACATGTCTACACCTTCATCTCCTGTTTGGGGGAGAAAAAACATGCAATTTTTTTTCTAAAAAAATGAATCTTTTTCTGGTATTCATGTTGAACACAATAAATAAATTTGCTGAATTTTGTTGATGTGGTGAGGTGTACATGAGGTTACTGGAAATGTGTGCAGTTGCAGAAGAATAGTTGGGTTAGATGTATTTGTCTCTGGTTTGATCTAGTTCAATAAATTGTTAAATTAAGTGAATGAGGATAGAGGAACATACACTC
Source organism: Oreochromis niloticus (assembly GCF_001858045.2). Classification (NCBI taxonomy): domain Eukaryota; kingdom Metazoa; phylum Chordata; class Actinopteri; order Cichliformes; family Cichlidae; genus Oreochromis; species Oreochromis niloticus. Next base: position 21,336,798 of record NC_031974.2, read on the forward strand.
ATTAGCCACTTTGTTAGGTGCACTTGTTCAACAGCTCATCGGTACAGATATCTAGTCAGGACAGTGCATTTAGGTTTGAAGACGTGGTCAAAGTGACCCGCTGAAGTTCAAAGCGGGCATCAGAATGGGGAAGAAAGGTGATTTTTAAGTGACTTTGGACATGACATGGTCTGAGTATTTCAGAAACTGCTAATCTACTGGGATTTTCCCACATAATCATCTCTAGAGTTTTAAAGAGGATGGCCTCAAAAAGAGAAATTATCCAGTGAGCGAAAATGAATTGAAGAGGTCAAAGGAGAATGGAGCGGACTGCTTCAAATTGACAGAAAGGCAACAGTAACTCCAACCACTTTTTACAACTAAGATATGCAGAAGAGCATCTCTTGTCAGCTAAGAACAGGAAACCGAGGCTGCAGCTCAGTGTGATTGGTGAATATTGGAAAAAGTTGACTGAACGTGGGTCTCAAGTTTTCCTGTGTGATCGAATTTGCCATGAACATAAAAGTTGGATCAATCCTTCTTTATATCAATGGTTCAGCCTATGGGGGATATTTTCTTGGCACACCATAGTTATCTTATTAACAGCTGACTATCTTTCAAATGCCACAAGCTACCCGAGTATTCTTGCTGACCATCTCTTTATGTTCAGTGTACCCATCTCCATGGCTCCACAGTCAGCAGATCTCAATTCTGCAGAGCACCTTTGGGATGTGGTGGTACAAGAGAGAAATCATGCATGTGCAACTACTAAATCTGCAGCAACTCTCTGATGCTATCATGTCATTATGGAACAAAATCTCTGAGAGATGTTTCCAGTATCTTGTTGAATCAATGCCATGAAGAATTCGGACTGTTCTGAAGGCAGAAACCTGGTTTTAGGTACTAGCAAGGTGTAACTAATAAAGCGGCCACTGAGGATGGTGTTTAGCAGTCCAACTCCTAAACTGACCTGCCACTGAAAATATTTAGTACATTATGAAAATTAAAATGGGACAAATTTTGCAATTAGTGATCCATAATGTGATGCTTTTTGGTCAGAAATTCCTGACATGAAATACTCGTCTCATATAAACGTCATAGCATCACAACTTCACTGGAACCCGGTGAAGTCCAAATTGCATAAAGAAACAGTGGCTGAACTGAAGTGCTGTTCATTTGTACTGGGTGGCTCAGTGGGGTGGAGTGGGCGGTCTGCCAGGCACATGGTTGGTAGTTTGATTCACAGCTCCTCCAGCCTGCATGCCTGGGTAACATACTAAACCCCAAAGTGCTCCACTGGTGGAAGTGTGTGATAGAAAGTGTTTAAATTCATAGAATGAAGAGATGTATGAATGTGTGTATATGTGGGTGTGGGTGTAAATGGGTAAATGTGAAGTAATAACTGGATTGAGTGCTCAGTTAGAGTAGAAAAACATTATGTAAGTACCAGTCCATGTACCATTACAGTATTGTTCGCTGATGGATTACTATAGAAAAATCCTAAAGATGGTTTTGTGTGCTCCCCCCCCCTCATTTTGCAGGAGAAATGCATCCTTAAAGCCAAACCTGCTTTTTACAATAACCTTCAAAAACCTGACAGATTATTAAAGGGACCAATACAGGGGAAAAAGTTGTTCATATAAGGTTAAATCAGCTGTAAAGAAAATAATCCTCACCATTTCTTTTGGTTGCTGCTTTTCAAAACTGATCAGTAGACAAAGGCGGACCTAAAAATCAATCGGAGCTACCCTGTGTGTGTGTGCATGTGTGGTGGGTGAAGGGGGGTGGTATTGATAGGCAGACAGGTGCAGCGTTTTGAAGGGGTTTATTTTGAGTGAATGGGGAGAACGAAGGCTAGCTGGATGTAGGAAAGGAGCAAAGGCGTTGATGGCGGTGGGTCTTATGCTCTGTCATTAGTTGGGCATTAACCCCCTCCCCTTTAAACCGCCTTTAGTAATGACAGGGCATAAGAAGCAGAAAGGGGAGGAGTGATCTGGAAGAATATGGGGAGATTGAGAGGGTTAGCCCACAGCACCTGCCCAGGGTCACTACCTCACTCCAGGAGGTCCTAACTACTGCCGTTTTGGCTGTCTGCTGCTCTGCCTGTATGACAGAGCAGGACCCTGACACACAGCAGCTGAAGATACATCGAAATGTAAAGAAAAGGAAACATGAAAAGGCAGAATGTGAAGTCAGTAAACTTCTTTCTTTTTTTTTCATGCAGTTTTTTCGTTGTATTTTACAAATCCTATTTGCAGTGCATTTCTTGTCAGATTGTTGTGCAAAATTAGAGCAGCTAAATGGAAACAACAATTTTCAGCAAAATTTCCTCATTACCAGAAACAGTTTTTAAAAGCACCTCAAGACAACAAGTTTTTTTTTCTTCTCCCCAATTTTTTAAGAACACCTTTAGCAACAAAATAAGTGGCAAATCAACACATTTTATAAATGAGTAATGACATTGGATGCTTTGAATGTGTTTTCTGTGTTCATCTGTTTGATGGAAATGTACATTAATTTTCATCAAGAATCCTTTAAACATGATTTCTAATCACTGTTGCGGTAGAACTTCAGAGTATAATAAATGCCTTAAAAATTGAATCTTAAAACTTTTTTTTTTTTTTTTTTTTTTTTAAATTTTAAATGTTGGTTTTGTTTTGTTTTTCCTTTGTGTTTTTCTCTCTGTCAAAGCAGCAAGTTGACATTTTCATCCAAAAACTTCACAAAAAATTTAACTAACAAGCAACAAATCGCAACATTTGGAAAACTTTGTGTGTTTGCAGCTGTTTCACAGCTGGCCGAACTAAGCTAGTTTCATGTGTCATAGGGCTGGTTGATGTGCGAGGACCAGGCCTGTCAGAACAGGACCAGACGTTTGCCCATCGCCTTCTCCCGGCATGGACCCATCTGCCCCGCCTGCAGCAGGGCGACACTTAGACCCGAGGTAACGCACCCGCAAACATCAGAGTTCACACTGGCACACACTGGCACACACTGGCACACACGTGGCGTTGCATTCCCATTGGCTTAAAAGAAATATATCCCAGGCTGAGTTAAATCTCCACAGCAGCATGGGTTGTTGCATTCTGTGGGTCTTTTCCAGTTGATGGTGCTATGGAGCTGCAATATCCGCTCTCATATGTGCTGTGCATTTCTGCTCATTAGCGTCACATTTCCTCAAATATACACTCTGATAAAACCAATCTTCTACTTTGTGGTGTAGCTTCTGTGTGTGTGTGCGCGACTGTGTTTCAGTGCACATGTGTGCCACTCTGTCTGTGTTTGGAAGGCACTAAGAGCTTGGATGGTAGTTTAGCCATTAAAAGCATCTGTCTGTCCAGCTCTGGTAGCCGCCTTATGAACACTTTGTTAGTTTGACCACTGGATTTAAAAGAAACACTCTCCCTTTCAATTTGAGCGTGACAGTTCAATCTGCTTTTTGTCTTTTCTGTCTCTGTCCCATTCTTACCATTCCTGTCTCAAGCCTTTGCCTTAACTCTCTCCTGTCAATTCTTTTTCTTTCTTTCGTTTTTTTTAACCATGCGTGCTCTGCTCCTTTCTGTCCCACCCCACCCCCCACCCCCACCGGCTGCTTTGCTGTGTCTGGCTCTGTGGCGACAGGTTGTAAACCAGAAGGCCAATTTCTGCTGTCACTGTAGCCACTTAGGCAGCCATTGCTGTGCCTGAGGGCCGTGGCACTTTAAACTGTGGGCTGAATAAAACATTTAACTCTCTGTGCTCGTTCATGCACCCTTTCTCTACTTTAAAAACTGCAGCCTGTCTTCATTTTACTTCACGGTTTGACTCCACAGACTTGGCCTTTTTATCTAAATCCATGGGTTGCTGATGATGAAGACAGATATAAGCAGTTTTGTGTAAAAGTCAGGATGAATACTCAGAAGATATTATTGATACCAGTGCAAGCATTCTCCACCGGGTCTGTGAGGATTTTCTGTGTGGGGAAGAACATCAGGTTTTCAGGTTTTCATCGCTCAGTAATATTTGCATGTGACTCAGGTGTTCAAAATTTTTGTTTGGCAATGTGCAACTGTCAGGAAAAGATGCCAGCATTGCTAAAAGGAACTGATAAGCCTGGAGCCATACGCTTCCAATGAACCGGACAACTTGGAACAGGTTTTCATCTGGAGCTTGTTCTTAATTCCATCCCTGCTTGCAAGGTGCTTTGCATACATTTAAAATTGTTGAAAGAAATGTTATTCTTGTTTCAAATTCAAACATTAGATAAGACAACGTGTGGAGATCAGGCTTGGCATTTTCTTTTAAGAACAAGGAGTAAAAATTTGCAGCATCATTTGATTAAAGTTTATTTAAATGTTTTTTAGCTTCTTAACTACAATACAAATACTCCTGTTATATTCAGACAGAGGTTATAGATGGCAAAGTGAGGAATCAGGGGTTAAGATTACATTCTTTTATTTTTGAATATCCCACCTGCTTCCTCATCGTCATTGCATCCATCAGAGTGTGAATGTATGTGAATGATAGAAAAGTGTATGAAAAAGTGCTTGAATGTGTGAATAAAGCATGTTGTATAAAGCGCTTTGAGTGCTTGGGTAAAGTAGAAAAGCGCCGTATGAGAACCAGAGAAACCAGTCCATTTACCGTTTTACTGTTTCATGACTCAAATGTTTTTACTGAGATAGTCGTGTTTCAAAAAAAGAAGTCACTTCGCTGACTGTGTCTACCAAGTTTGCCATACGCAATACAATGCTGTGCAAAAGTCATGCGCCACAACTATTTTTGTTCTGTTTCCAAGGAACCCGACTGTCATTTTTAAAGTGGTCTTTAGGAATAGTTCTCCAGATTTCCTGATTACTTTTCCTTTGTAATTTGGCTGTTTTTTTGCACGTATTTTCAGTCCTGTCCTTGTGCAGTACATCCATCCATCCTTTCTCTTCCCCTTATTCCCCTTATTCAGGGTCGTGGGTGGGTGGGCTGTTGCAGTCACACCTATGGGCAATTTAGAATCACCAATTAACCTAGCCCCACTAAGTGCATGTGTTTGGACTGTGGGAGGAAGCTAAGAGAAAAGGCTGAGGTATTCTATTTTGCACAAGTACTGAACTGAAAATCAGTGGCAACAGGCCTTATGGAGCGATGAACCCACATTTGAAATTTTTGATATGTCATGAAGAAGGTCAGGAGAGGAATACAACAGTGAGTGTCTACAACCATCTGTATAAGGTGGAGGCTTTGTGGTTTGGGGGAATTATGAATACAGAAAAGTACCATCAGATTTGGATCCACCATGTGGAAAACATCTGATTGGCAACAGCTTCATTTTCCAGCATCTAAGTGACCCCAAACGCTCTACCAATGCCATAAAAAGCATAGCTGGATAGAAAAATCACTCAAGACTTTTCAACAGTACTGCATTTCTTTCCCCTGACTGTAATGTGCAAAGACCCATCCCTGCTTTGACTCTGATTGGCCTTTCTAACCAGCCATGTAATTTGAAGGCTAACTAAGCAACAAGCCGCAAATCAGAAGCAGGATATGGGCAGATTACATTATTGTCTTAATTAAATAAAAGACAGTAGAAGTTTCCACACATTGCAGGTGAATAACAAACGAATAATTTTGGACACTGACATGAAACTGATCTATTGCTTTAGTTGTCTGTTGAGGGATTTGAACCTTGATGGAGGCGCTGTGTGCAAAATGCCAACTTTTACTCTTTCTGTGGCTCACGTCTGTATCACTACCGACTGCTACTACAGTGTGAGGCTGGAATAAACAGATGTGACACATGGGGTAGACATGATGTAGCAAGTATTAGAGCAGTAATTGTTTTACAGTGTAGTTGTTTCTGTGATGTTCAGATTTTGGCACCTCTTCTTGTCCTGGTTTTCCCACTCACAAACATTTTAGACAAGTGGAGGTGCGACAGAAATTTGCCACGTCTAGTCGAAATATAACACATTACACGTGGGAATAAACTTGACCGTTTTTATGATGTTGAACCACTTTTTAAAGATGGCATTGCTCTTTTTCTTCTTGTGTGTAAGTAAACAGATTCATTAGACTAATATTAAAAATACTTTTTATTTTCTTATGAATTCATCTCAGAATCCCTTCGCAAGTACATCACTGAGTCTTTATTGGCCTTTAGTGTGCTAGCTTCAACATTACAGCTCTTTAAATACCTTGTTAGCACAAAGGGCTGCCACTTAGCAATATAACAAAGGCTGAAGTACCCTTTGAGCAAGACATCTAATGTTGAATTATTGCTGCTGATTTCCTTTTTGTTTTTTCCTGCAATAGAGTAAGTTATGATTCAAAGTAGGCTAACTTTGACTTTTCAGCACTGTTGTCTGAATTGAGCCAGTGCACCGAGATTAACAGTCCAGCAGCTTACGTTTTTAATTGCTGCTAATTATGCAAAGTATTCAAGAGACCATTCATGGCTGTTTGAGCTGGTGTGGACTGCTCACGCTAGCAAAGAAGAAGACGAGAAATTAGCCAATTTCCACTGAGCGGTGGTCTCCTTTTTTCTTTCTTTTTTCTTTTTTAAATGCATTAAAGTTCTGATTACTTTTGAAACGTCCATCAGATTCATGTGCATCCTGCCTGCTTTATCACTCTGGACACATTCCCTTTCTGCTTTTCGTCTGCCAGCATCATCATAGTTTATCGGTCTCAAATTTGCAACAGCCACAAAGACGATTAGTGGTTCTACTTTTGTGTACGCTGCACCAAAAGCACTTTTTTGTGTGTGCCAGAGCTTCCGTAAACGGAGTATCTTGTTTGTGACTCCTTGTTCCCGTGTCTCTCTCTCTCTCTGCATCATGGTACATTTACCGTCACTGTGGGGCTGCCTCTTCTCTCTTCTCCTTCCTCCATCTCCATCTCTATCTCTCTCTCTCTCTGCCTCTTCCTTCTTCTCCCTCCTTCTCTCGCTCCCTCTCCCTCTCTCTCTGGACACAGATTCAGAGCGTGATCTGATCTCCATGTAATGGGAGAGTAATAGGCACTCTGCCTTGATTGGTTGGTAATTTGGGGGAGTTATGCACAGGTGCAATTTGTAATATTTTCAGTAAATTAAATTTCTTTCTCTTCCTCTCTCCCTCACTCTTCATCTCTCCCTCTCTCCTCTCGCTCCCTCTGCAGTGCTTAACTCAAATAGGCTATTTTTTTTCTCACCCTGTCTCAAATCTGTCCTGACTTTTCCTTCCCCCTCCTCCCCCTCACCTCTTTATTCAATGCTTTCTTTCCCTGTTCCTTTCTTTTTATTTTCTTTCCCTCCCCTCCCTCCCTCCTTAGCTCCTACACTTATTCTCTCTTCTCTTGGCTCGCTCTCTTTCTCTCCTCCTCTCACCCTCCCTTTCTGTCTCTCTCTCGCTCTCCCTCTCTCTTTTTCTCCCCTCGTTTTATTGATGTACGCTCAGGCGCCCATTAGAGCTCCCTTTTTCCCTCTAGTGGAAATTGCAGCATGTTAATTTTCACACAAATTACGGCAATAGCAGGTATCTCTATTTGATACATTATAGCGGGAGCAATCAGAGATAATTGAGTGCCTTTCAGAGGGAGACGGCTGCATTCACTGCCGGCTCAAAGCTGCCCCATTATCGCCTAATCGCTCTTTAAACACTGAATTTTGCCGAACAAAAATTCTTGTCATAATTTTGCTTAAGTGTATTTGGAAATCACAGTCCTTTGAGCGAGGATAATTGAAATCAAATCCCTTTCACTGGAGCTGACATTTCTACATTTCCCCCCAATTGAAATTAATTTCAAAAATTGAGCATGAATATCTTCAAATAGCAGGCAATTATGCCTTTCAATGGGGAGAAATTACCGGTGCTGAATCGTTGGAGGCTTGCGGGCGAGAGCACCAGTTAAATGCCTTTGTTTCCCGCCGTGTTTGCCTAGTAAAGATTTACATATATTGACTCATTATGGTGTCTTGTGAAGCTGATCGGCGTGACTACCACAACCGGCAATAACGCTCATCGCATCTAAAAAGCTCAAGAGTTTTAAAGCCTTGTGGCCTCACAGCTGAGGGAAAAATGTATGTTTGTTTCTCTCCATCTCCCTCCCTTTCTCACTCCCTCTCTCTATCTGCAGCTGCAGTAGCACAAGTGCTTGTAGACTCAGTATTTACAATGCATGTTTGCAGCAAAGCCAGAAAGAAGCATGCAAAGCCGAGGCCTTGTCCGTGTCACCGGTGCTGGGATATTTTCTGCCATGTCAAAGCCACTGGGTGCTTGTAGTTTCACAGCAGCTCACACATGTTCCAGCCTCTGTAACCCAAAAAAGCGGGGAAAAAACTGGCTGTGTTTTTGTTTTTGTTTGGCCTGCTGCAACGTCTCTCCCTCGCATGCTCGCAGAATATTGTCTGTCTGACTACCTTTCATTAACTGCTTCACTGGTGTACCTGAGCGACAGTGTAGTGCGCAAAAGTTCTCTGGAGGTCGGATATGTGCGCGCGCGCGGGTGTCACGTAAAAGATAGAGGCAGGTGTTTTTAAGACTGAGGAAGTCTTGAGTGCTTGTTTTATTGCGTGAAGCCATTTTAGACTGTTGCTCTGTGATTTGGATCAATTTGTATGATTTAGCCTCTTTTCTTATTTCTTACTTTTACCTTTTATTGTATATATCCTCTCTCCCACTTTATCGTCCTCCTGACACATCTTCCTTATGGTGTAACTGTGTTTTGTAGCTGGGTCGGGGTTGTGTGCATCTGTGGGGAGGCAAGGGAAAGGGGGGGGGTAGTCAGTCAGGGATGAGGGAGGCAAAGGAGCAAGCGGTACGAGGTGGGGGCTGGGGGGTCCAACACTCCCGGGAGAGAGGCAATTTCACAGCTGGTTTGCTCCTTAGGCAGTCAGGCTGAAAATGCTGCAGATTTGTGGAGCAAATTGAAATGGTGTCAGTGCAGGAACAAAGCGCCGAGCTGAATGACGAGGTAGGTGTGTGTGTGAGTGTGGGAGAGAGTGAGGTGGGGTTGAGGGGCTCTAAATTCAATAACAATCCTGTAACATTTTAGCCACGCCTTTCTGACACCTGTCAGTCAGTCAGTACGGCGCGACTGGCCCGCCCACAATCAGCATTATATTGTTCAAATGTGAGATGTGTGTGTGCATGTGCGTGTGCATTTTTTGTGGTTTTTTTTTTTTTTTTTTTTTAAAGAGGAAGAAGCGACGCGCTGTGTGTGTACCGACCGAGCTTGTTCAACCTTGGCAACCGTAACCGAGGCTCCATTATGGGATGCGCATGGTTTGGTTGTTGACTAGGCAAGTGCATCAGCGGTCAACAGCTGTGCGTGCCATGTGGGCAAGCCATAGAAAGCCATTAAACACACACTCGCTTTCACACATCACACAGTTTGCGTATAGCTGCATTAGATACTCTTGCCACTTGATTATGCCACAGCAGTAAAAACTGAAATTACAATTACGCACATTCCCGATTGGCAGGTATAATGGGCGCACACATACTCGCTTCACTCACACACACACACACACACACACAGACACACGGATACTGACACACAGGGATTGTCAGGGGATTCTTCCTGGTGGTAATAATAAAGCACTCGGCGCACACCTGATGGCAGTGTGGGGTCGGGGCTTAGCGTGCCCTCTGCAGCGTAGCAGGGAAATGACGAGCCAATAACTGCAATTAAACATGCAGTATAATGGCTAATCAAATTGACAGCCTCGGCTGTTCACATGCCTCTCTCACAATGGCTTATCACAACAAACTATTATGAGGGAGGGTATTTCAGGCCTGATCCCCTCTTTTCGTTCTCTCTCACCATCTCTCACTTCTTTCCCAGTCTTGCTTTCTTTTGCTCTGTTTTTCTTCTCTTTTTTTTCTCTCCCCTCCCTCCCTCCCACCGCTCTGTCTTGCTCATCCTCTCCGTCTCTTTCCCCTCTCTCCCTCTGGCAGGCTGTCGTGTGGCTCCATTTAATTGCAGTGGAGATTAACAAAGCAAGCAAATTTGTTTTCTCGCTTTACTGTGTCACACAGAGGAAGGGAGATGTTTTCAGGGAAGTATAGTCATTTGGGCTAGGTGCACCCTCTTAGAATTATGTTTAATGTGCCTGCTTTTCAAACTGGTAAACCACTTTTATTATTCTGTTGTGGATAGGTTTTTTCCCCTCCTGTCATGATCTTGACTCCGTTCTCGGCAGAGTGAATAATGGTGATTAATCACTTATTAATGCAGAAATGAAGCAGTAGTGTTGTTGGTGAGGTGGCTGGATAAGACTAGTGGTGACAGGGGTATTCCACACATGCAAAAAAATATACACAAGGCTCTTCATCCGCCTCAAAACAACAGAGCTTTTGCCTGAATCCATATCGGGGGGGTTTCTTGATGAAGTAACTCTTTTTGTGTGTGTCTGTTTTTTCTCTGCAGTACTCGGAGAAGGCCCTATACAACCAGCTGTGCTTCTACAGGTTCATCTTTGACTGGGAATACGCAGTCACAAAAGTACTAAATCCAGAAGAAAGAAGTAAGATAATACACACCCAGCATACATGTTGCAATAAATCTAATTCATTGTTTTTCACCTGGCCTGTAGGTGGTTTTGGTTTGAGCCGCCCAGTTTTAGAGAGCTCTTGTGTAGCAATGTCTGCCTTTACTAGAATATAACTAGTTACATGATGCAGAAACCTTGTTGTGAACACATTCATGCAGGAACTATTGTCTTTCTACTGTTTACATCCACCAGCTGAGGGGGGACGGCATTAATGTTTACATCCTGTCACAGTGTTAAAAGTGCTAAACCTTTTGTAATGGGTGTACAGATGTTTTAATCTTCAGAGTGACATAGATGTTGGATGTAGACAGTAGAAAGAAAATGCTCACGATATGATGCTTGGACTTTAGTTTTTTTGTGAGTCACTATTTTTACTGGTGCATTGAGCACAAGAAGGTAAGTGCCATTCACTTCCATTATATTCAAAGGAAGGCTGATCTGTCTCAAACGGGCCAGCTTTTACACCGAAACAATCTACAGGTGATGATTGAAGCCCACTACAGGCCAAATGAAAAATTAAGGCCAAATTAATACATCAACCAATATTGATTGATGTATTTTGATTTCTTTGTGATAAAGAATAAGTAAGTTTTGGGGCCAGTTGTCCTCCAAAGTTTTGCTTTGTGTTTGTTTTGAAACTGGCTCTGCTTTTGTAAATTTAGTCATATTTTATTCATTTTTCTTTCCTTCTTCTCTGCTATACAGCCACTGAAAGTGAAATCAAGTTAGTAGAGCCACTGCTGAACTTTGAATTTTAATATCCTAACAAAGCTTCCTCACAAATACATGTACAACATAGCATTAGCAATCAATGTCTCAACATAAACCTTTTACCCAGGCTGCACTTAAAATATTCACCAGTGATGTGACACACACACATGTGCGCTCACACACACACACACACACACACACACAAAAGTAGCGGAGCCTGGGCATTGGATATGGGAAGGGGGGTTAAGGACATTCAGCTCCTCGACTCGACAGCCCTAATTTAGGAGTCGGATTCAATCACACACACATACAGAATGCAAAACGCTCCAATCACTAGAAGAAAGAAGGAGAGAGCCCTCCATCGCTCTGCCTCTACCCCTACCCTCACTGTCCATCTCTACTGCTTTCTCTCCCTTGCTCTCTCGGTCTTTTCGCTCGCTCTCTCTCCCCCTCTCTTGGACAGGCACTCGTTTGGCTGTGTTGATTGAAAACAGGTTTTAGATTTGGGGAAATGATAGGGGGAGTAATGGGCGCGCTGACGAAAGGATAGCCCTTCTCATATAATGGGACATGGAGCGTATATTTCCCCCCTTGGACTCAAATAGACGCTACTCCAGTGATCTGGGCGCACTCAGTAGGCGTCAGCCACAAGGCCTCTTTACCCATAGTTCTCCCTGATTGATGTCACTTGATTAGAAAGGGCCGCTGGGCCGAGTGATTTATTTATTTGATTAAATTTTTTATGTATGTATGTTATTTATGTATGTATGCTTGAATGCTGCGGGTGTGCACACTGGGACCTGAGTAAGGCAGGGAAAGAGTGAGACAGCAGAGTTAAATATAACGTGTAATCAACAGATGACCACTCAGAAGATGGAGGGAGCTAAAATGGAGGGATTGGACCATTGTAGAGGAGTGGGGGGAGACTAACATGATTATAGCCTACATTTTTTGCTTTTATTTCTGTCTTCGTCCAGATGCAAGAAATCGTCGCCAATCAATCCTCGACTCTTTCTTTATGCTCCTGTGCTTTGCAGTGTTTTTGATCTCTTTGAACTTTCTCGTCCTCAGTTTCTCATTTTTGTATCTCACAGCACAATACTGTACAGTATATCCACTATAAGGGTACTCACAGTTTACTGTACAGCGTTCGGTAAACAGCAAATGGTTGGATGGTTGTGGGTTTGTTTAACATCTTAACTTATGATTCCTGAAAGCTTTTTGATTTGGGATATTGATCTGTTCAGTTAAGTATCAGAGGGGGCTGTTAATCAGCTTCAGCTGCTTTGGAATTTATGAAATTAACAACAGGTGCATTAGAGGGCCAACAATGAGACAACTCCTAACACGGGAATGTATTTACAGACCGCTGACATTTTCCTCCACATTTTCTGGGTGAATATTACTACTGATAGGAGATACTTGGACCTGGCAGAGGTTCCACAGGTAGTCCACCTCCTCAAGGATGGCACATCAATATGTGGCATTGCCAAAAGGTTTCGTGTCTCGCAGCACAGTCTCAGCAGCGTTGAGATTCCAGACACTTAGTCTAGGAGAGTTAGACAGGGCAGTAGAAGGTCCTTAATCCAACAGCAAACCTGGTGTCTGCTCCTTTGCCCAAGGAGGAACAGGATGACCACTGCCAGAGCTATAAAATTAACTCCAGCAGGCCACAGGTGTGAATGTCTCTGACCAAACAATCAGAAACAGACTTCATTAGGGTGGCTTAGTAGGCCCTCTGCTACCTGCACTGTGGAGCCTGATTGGCATTTGCCTTAGAATACCAGCACTGGCAGGTCAACCTCTGGCACCCTGTGCTTTTCACAAATGAGAGCAGGTTCACACTGAGCACATATGACAGATGTGAAAGGGTCTGGAGAAGTCGTGGAGCCTATAACATCGCTCCGCATGACCAGTTTGGTGGTGGGTCAGTGATGGTCTGTGGATGTATATCCTTGTAGGGACACAGACTTCTACAGGCACCCTGACTACCATTAGCTACCAGGATCAAATTGTTGAACCTACTGTCAAGACCCTGGTGCACTGGATCCTGGGTTCCTCCTGGTGCACAATGTCTGGCCTCATGTGGTGATCTGTGCAGGCATTTCCTGGATGACAAAGGGATTGATACCACTGACTGGTCCCCAAACTCGCCTGATTTGAATCCAATTTTCAAAAAAAAAAAACTGGGACATTATGTTTCAGTCCATCCAACACCACCAGGTTGTATCTCAGGCTGTCCAGGAGCTGTGTGATGCGATGTTCCAATTAAGTGCAGAGATCCACTTAGACCAAAAACTAAAACTCTGCTTATTAATTCAGCCTGATTATTTGTGTCGATACCAGCTTGTTGTCAATTCTCAGCTAGGAAACTACTGTTAGCTCCCCTTTAGAGCAACACTGAGTAAAGTGTAGTGCAGACACTGTTCTGATCTCATGGCCAGAAATTTTATTCCTGCCAATATGACAAGAGCTCATTGTCAGTATAAAAAAAGAAATGTAGCAGACATTACACATCACACTAATAATTGCTGTGTTTCTTCAGGTTAAACATGAGCACGTTGCAGCTGTAGTAGAGTACAAAGAGTAGCTACAAGTGTGGAGAGAAGTGGTCCAGTTTCCTCTTGACATGGTAGAAAAAGTGGCTCAGTGAAGGGTCACAGATCAGGGGATACACAGATCAGAAGGGTCCTGGAGGGATGTGATGAACCACCAGACGGTGGTTTTAACTGCAAGTGGAAGTCATGTTAACCTGTTACTCTACTCACTCACCAGACCACAGCACAATCCGCTGTTCTTCACCACACTTGGATGGTTTAGTTTCATAAATCACATCTCCACTGCTCCAATTTCTCTTTTCATGCTTCTTCCCCTAAAACCTGTTTGAGAGACAGAATGTGTGACTGGATGCTGTCTGTCACACCCAGTGTTGTTCTGCACTGCCCAGCACTCTGCAAAGTTAACACTGACATGACAGATGCAGTGATGGCCGTGATTCTGGGGATTCGCCTATTAACTATTAGGCAGCTCCTGCATGGTCAAACTTCTCCTGCTGCTCTAATGCCCTGATGCTGGAAACCATCAAGGTGACATCTCTCAAACAGCTATGTTAGGAATACTAATCTAAATTAGAAAGTGAAAATCTCGATGACATTGAGGCCGCATTTATGAAAGATCTGTTAATAATTCAACATGTCATGTTTCAGTCATCACACATACGTCACTGTGTTAACAGTGTTTTGCTTTGTGTGGCTGTATCCATTAATCCTGTCTGGAAATACTAACAAACCAATGGTGTCCGCTGCAGTTCTGTGCAAAAGTCTCAAGCCACCCTTCATTTCTTTTAATTCACATTCAAGGATCCAGACTTTCTTTTAACCTTTTAAAGTGGTCTTGAGAAATAGTCCTCCATGTTTTCTGAAGATCTTTCAAAGTTTTTCTTTGTACACTGGTTGCTTTGTCACTTATTTTCAGTCCAGTCCATGTATCCGACCATTTTCAGTGACACTGGACACTGACCTGTGAGTCATTCAAGCATAAAAAAAGGCACCTATATTAAGGGATGACTCAGTGTTGTGTACACATGACAGATGACTTAGCAAACAACCAGTTTGTATCTTAAGGCACTTTATTATCAGCCTGTCACAAAAATACAAATATAAATATATAAGTGGAGAAGTATACAACTTATATAGTCAATAAGCTTCCTTAAGAAAAATGGAGGGGAGGAGGGGGTCCAGCAAAGACCTGAGATAGGACCTGAGAGATCAGGTTGACCCAGTTGATCCTTATGCAGTTTGCTGAAGCCTTATCAGAAATGGTCTCAGTGGAAGGGTGGCTGTCAAGATGGCATTTTTAAAGGCTGAGGCATCTCTAATTACACAACAACTCAACTGAACAACTGGACTGAAAATCAGTGGTAGCAGGCCTTATGGAGTGATGAGTCCAAATTAGAAATTTTTAGTTAAAATCAGGATGTACGGAGGCAATCAGGAGAGGGATGCGACATAAGGTGTCCACAGCCATCTGTGCGAAGGTGTGGGCTTCCATTTCAGCCAATGGTTTTGGCGACCTTGTCAAAAATGATGGAAATATTAATACAAAAAAGTATTGTCAGATTAGCAAAAGCTTCATTTTTCAGCATGACTGTGATCCCAAACACACTGCCAATGCAGTAAAGGATACCTGGATACAAAAATGGATACAAAAATAAAACACCACTAGCCCTTTTCCACTAAAATCTGCTTGGAATTAATCGGCTGACTCTGTTTTTAGGGTTTTCATTTAGGTGGTAGTACCTGGTACTAGGTACTTTTTTTTTTTTTAGTACCTACTCAAGACTTTTGCACAGCACTGCAAATTACTAATATACAACACACGCAACTCGTTTCCTCAAAGTCAGCAAAATATAGACATGCGCACGCTCACGCTGCTATAAAATATAGGTTTACTGTGTTATCCCTCAGTCCTGGGGTAGTAATAACCCATATTACTGCATTACACACCCAGGGGCCAGCACTGCTCAGATTACAGGGAGGAGACATATGATCCTATACTCTATACTGTGTCACTGTATACCAGTACTGATTTATGAGCATTGTTTTTCCACAAACACCATCTAAGCTTTAATAATATAATTCTTTCTGGCTGGTGAGCGGACACAGGGTGCTGCTACTAAAAAGAGCTGGTCTGGCTCTGTGGGGGCTCAAGTTTTTGTTTTCGACTCTTGAAGGTAATCAAGATTTTAGAATGAAATCTTACTCAAACTGAGTCATCTTTCGGCAGCTGGGCCCATTAAGGATCAAAGTGCTGCCGATGTACTAGGCAGTCATCTTAAACCGCCTGTGGGAGCTTGTTGTGAAGCGTGATCTAATTAAATGTATAGAATCACCAGTCAAATCTGTTTTGTTTTTTTTTAAATATTTTTTATGCTGTTTTTTTTCTTTTTCTTCCAGTGTTTTTGAAGTTGCAGAAGTCGCAGGTTTAAGTTCGGGATTCCTGTTATTGTTATGTCTGAGAAAACAAAACCATCTATTTTTATACTTTAGGTATTATCACCTTATCAATGTCTATCATCCAGCCCTGTAACTCTTCCAGCCTTACTGTAGCACTGCCTGACTTCTTCTTTCAGCTTCTCCTCCCGTCCTCTGCTTCTACCTCTGTCTTGCCAACCACCTGCATCTCCTCTCTCGCCACATCTCTTTGGCCTCTCTCTTTTCCTCTTGCCTGGCAGCTCCGTCTTGCATGTTCTTCTCCCAGTACACACGCTCTGCACGTCCAAACCAATTCAGTCTGGCATGTCTCACTTTGTCCCTGAGCTGTCCATCTGATACACTCATTTCTAATCGTGTCCATCTCCGTCACAGCCAACACAAAACTCAGCATCTTTAACTCACCTGCCTCCAGCTCCGCCTCCCGTCTCCAACCGATATAACGTACATCGTCTCTCTACCATCGTGTAAAATATTCCTTTCACACTTTCAGTGGCAAATCACTCCCGACGTGCTTCTCCATCCACTCCACCCTGCCTGCACTCAGCTTGCAAAGCATGAAATGTTTCTTTATTGCTATAAACATATATTCATGTCATTTTGCTATTCTGCACACCTGCTGATAAAAATACTTACCAGCCTACGAAATGTGCATTCGTCTGTAGCTGATGAAACTCCGTATACTCTATTGTTTAGATCAAGGTTGTTTGGGAGATTTTTTTATGTTTGGTTCTCAACTTCACCGAATTCCAGGTTCATTTAATTGCACTGCGAGCTGAACTTTAGCACGGGCGAATAGTGACAGAACAGAGGATACAGGAAAATACAACAAGAAGCCCATGACACTGATCAACACTGGAAACCACTAGCTGCAGTACTAGGGGTAGTATTTCTACTACTGCTACTCTCAGCAGGCTGCTCTCAATCTTTCATGCTCCATACTGTCAGCACTCCTGATAGCTGTGTTTATATGTTAGAGAGATGACTAACAAGATGTTGGTTTTGGTCTTTTGAAGGGAACTTGTTGAAAAAGCGCGATAAAACGCCAGCGGCTTCATCCTTTTGTGTTTGCATTTCCCGTTGTTTACTAAAAGTACACATGCATCGTGATATGCTGCCCGTTGTGTCACATACTTTTGATTGTATCTGGGTATTTATGCATTGTCCAACCATTGTAAACGCTGAATGTTTACCATTATTCTGAACATATATAATAAAGCCCATTAAAAGAAAATAGCTTTACATAAGAGCTCTGATTCAAAGCAGAATGTAATTTGATCAGCTCGCATGTGTGTGTGCTTTTGTGTGTGTTGTGTGTTATGTGTTTGTCCTCTGCGGTGCTTCAGTATGTTTGTGAGTGTGCGCACATTTGCAAGCATGCTCCTGTCTTATCTACATGTACATTGCATTTTTGTGCCTGATTGCTGCGACTGAGTAAAACATGGAGGTAATTTCATCCGCTGCAGGAGATCTCTAATAGATTGCGCACACACACACGCCCGCGCGCACTCACACACACACTCACGCGCCGAGTCACACACTGCTATGATAAAAAAAAAAAAAAACATGCTGTCCATTCCTTAGCTGGGAACATCCCGTATCAATGACTTTCAAATCATTTCATGTCACTTTTCTTCTCTCAGTCTCACCCCCCCGCTCTCCCTTTTTATCTCCCTCCTCCCTCGTTTCCTCTGTCTGTTGCTTTTCTCTTCCTTCCATCACCCCCACCCCACCCTCCGTAGGTCTCAATCTTGAGTGTGGGCAGTATGATTGCGTGTGTGAGCAATAATGTAATTTTGCCGCATTGATAAAATATAAATTGTCCTTGAGCTGCGCTTTTCTAATGATCCATTTACCGACAGCTTCCCTGCCACCTCTCAGTGCTCTGCATTTGGTCCTCTTCTACCCTCCCACTCGTCGTCTTTTTTTCTCTTTTTTTCCCCTCACTCTTGTCTTCTTTCTCCTCCTTTCCCTCTCTTTCCTCTCCATTTTCTTCCCTCACTCTCTCCTCATCTTCCCCGCCTCCCCTCCCTTTCTCCGGCGATACAAAGCGGGGTGGCAAAATCCGCGGGTGCGATTGTCAAATCAATTATTCATTCTGTGCAATTACACTCACACAAAGAAGTTTCCCTGTGCTCCGAGTGGTGATTAAATTAACTGCTATTCCAGCTGCCCGTCGCCACCAGCCTAATAGAATATTCATGGAGGCGGCCGACGGAATGGCCGATCTCCATTAACTTCATCATGCTCACTTAATTACAGGCTTGTTATTGTATTTACACCTAGTTAGAGCGTGCAGAGCCCCGATCTACTCGTGCCCAGCACCGCCAGCGTGTGCGCGAGTGTGTGACAACACCTAGTTAGAGCAGAGATAACCCCTGATACACTCACCGTGCGCGTGCGCGCATGAGAGACCATGTGCACGTGCGTGTGCGTGTGTGTGTGTGTGTGTGTGTGTGTGTGTGTGTGTGTCATGGAGACAAAGATGGTGTCCTGGTTGACAAATTTCCATTCAGGTTCATCAATTTGACAAACTTTTCAGGATGCGTGTGCTTTTTCTCATATCTTTGTTCCTCTTTTCATTCTTTTTTTTTTCTATTTTTGCCCCTTTTTTCCCTTCACATATAGGCCTTCCCAATATCACCATCTCCCCTCCCTTCTCTTCTCCTCACACCTCCACCTCACGCTCACTCTTTAGGGGGAATCTATTTATTTGAACCGCACTCCCTACTGTGCCCCGACTTGCAGCAAGGTGTCTCCTTCTTTCTTTTCCTCTCCGTGACTTTTAAATCATTCTTTTATCCGTTCGCCACGCAGTGATTGAGGTGGAAACGAGAAAGGAGTGAGGAGGGGGGGGGAGAGAATTATTTTCTCCTACCTTTCAGAAATGATGACATGATTGCTTTCGCTTGATCATGCATCATCACCCCCCTTCTATTCCCCGGATAAATAGACTAGTCTGCCTCTCCCTGCCTCTCTTCTCCCTCCATCCCTGTCCATCCTTAGCTAACGTGAGGATTATCTGGTAATAGTGGCTGCTGGTGTTAAAGTCAACCACACCATCTTCTATATATGTGTGTGGTGTGTGTGCACATGCATGTGTGATTGCTGTTTCTGTCACATAGATGTCTTTAGTGACTGAGTTATTGTGCTTTTTAAGTGTTTAACTACCTTCGTTGTCATGTATTTTGTGTGTGTGCGCGCCTCACTGTTGATCTCTGTGTATCTAACCTTTGTTCCCTTGGGCAGTCGGTGGGCTGGTATTTATCCAGCAGCCACTAATGCAGCAGGCAGGAAGGACGAGACAGGAGATAGGGCTGTGGAGATGGCGAGGACATGACAGTCGGCCATATGGAGGACTTTGTGTGTGATTTAGATAAACACAGACAAGCACACACTTTGTTTAATTAATCACATCGATGTCCGTTTAATCATTTGGTCATTTAAAAAGATGAAGCCTTTAGTATTTAATGGAATTATACCACCTAAACCAGCAATGTGAACGCATCACTTTGGGCTGAGGGGAGCGGTGACATAAGCAGTTTTCACACATGCACTGCAGCCCTTCATTCTTAAAGACATCGCCCGCCAGACGTGCTTGCAAGAGCGTAAATGTCCGATGTAGTCCACTTGGACGTTAGCCGGCTCCCAGCCTGCTTTGGCACCAAGTCTTTGTTGTTTGGTGCATTCACTGCTAGCAAGTGAATCTCATGTTTGTATTTCCAGTCCTGAGAATGAGTTTGGCTGCGCATGTAGCACCCGGACCCCTGCTGGGTGCTACAATTGGGGAAAAATATCCGTGCGCGATCTTCCTGAAATCGTCCAAAGTTAAACATCTGAAGACGGCCACAGTCCCAGCTGCTGCCAGCTTTTTTTTTTCTTTTTAATCAGTTAATATGCAAATTATTTACTCAATTTATCATTTGTTTTATAAAGTGTCAGGAAATAATAGTTTAAAAAAAAAATGCCCCATGCAATTTTCCACAGCCTCACTGCTCATTGACTTTAATTTGCTGCTGACACCCTCTGATTGTTGTTGTTTACAAATAAGTGGTGCTGGTGCCTAAATGATTTTTATTTGAAGCTCCGAGGACCAGAGCGTTGCAAGTAAAGTGAATAAAAGTGATGACTGCGGCTTGTGAGGGTTTTTTTCTTTCTCCCCTATAATTGAAAATGAAAAGATTAAAAACACAGTGCCCATTTTCCTGCTTCTTCACCTGCATCAGCTCGCTGTTATACCTGATGTCGCTTGCTGCACTCATTGGTTTGATGCTGTGTTATTACTTGGTTTCATGATACTTCATCTACACTTGACGCTTGGTATAATACCGTAAAGATTTGGTTGTAGTGGCCGCCCTGCCCGCTCAGTCTTCTCTCTGGCCTTATTACGGCCCACCTGGAGAGATAACGGGGGCAAAATATTGACTTGATGCTCTCGTTGGGGTTTTCTATCGATCTTATGGTCGTGTGTGTGTGTGCGCCATCGACCCATCAGTCCAATTCTGTGTGGTCGCCCTCCTAGCCCTCAAACTTGATAGCATTACTTGCAGATAGCATTGGATCTGTTAGCTCTCTCCACTTAAGGTTAAAACACTCTAAGTTTTTATGAGTAGAAACAAAGTCATTGTGCTCTTTGTTGCTCTACAGTAGGACTCTGCACAGCTTAATCCCACGTTTGGAGGGCAGCTGAAGTCATCCAAGAGTGAATAGTTAGGTTGAAATGCATGCATGATCTTCTACAGAGCTCTAACAATATCAAATCTTCTTTCTGTCCTCCTCCAGAACTTGTTATCAAGATGAATCAAGAAAAAGACGTCTATCGGAAGCTAAAGGAAGTACCAGACAAAGCCTTGGCGTCCAGCGGGTACTCGGAGATTAACCTGGCCAAACTCTTCCAGGCTTTCTCCTCCCTCAAGTAAAACAACAAAAACCTCCATGAAGACGTCAACACCAAGAGGCTCCAGTTTCTGACACAAAAAGCTGGACATATGCACATACAACCACATGTTTTCTTTGTTTGCAGTTTCCACATATAGACCTCAGCCTCCTAACCCTTATGTCATCTACCCTGCAGCTAATGGGCTTGTAATATAGCTTAAAACCCAATCACAGCTTCCCCATCCGCGCACACACACACTCTCTCTCTTATTTGACCCCGTCACCCTGGCTCTGTATGGTAAAGGGGAGCAGCAATCATACCTAAATGACAGCCTATTGTGCGTGCAGAGGCTAGCTGTGCCCAGATGTGTGTGTGTGTGTGTGTGTAAGTGTGAGAGTGTAAAAATGACTTATCCTCAGAGCAGCCAGTATAGTCCAAAAGCAGCTAATTACCCAATGATAGTGACCCCAGCCTCTAAGACCACTGGATGCCTGCAGCGATCGGACACTTGTTCTGATTACTACCATTCATCCTGTGTGTGTGTGTGTCTGTGTGCGTGTGTGTGTGTGTGAGTCAGATCAGTGGATGAAAGAAAAGAGTAAAGGAGGATGCAGGGAGTGACGGGGTGAGGGAGGCCACACGCGCTGCTCCCTCGCTCTTTTGTCCCAGTATCGAACAGCTGATCTTCTCCTCCACCGCGTCTGTTTAACTGATGTCATTTCGTCTCTTTCACCTTTCCCCCCTCTCTCTCTCTCTCCTGCCCTTCCTCCTCTGTGCAAATTGTGTTTTTAAAGCATTTAATTTTCTGTGTAACAGAGTTGTATCTCTCGGTGGGGTTTTTGTCCTGTTTCTTTGTAATGATCAGAATATTTTGATATTGAACAATTTAATGTTTTTCATACTGAAACCTCAATAAAAGACTAAATGGATAAGAAGTTAGTCCTGTGTTGTTTGGGGAGTGGGTGGGGGAGATCCTGGTTTGCCACTACACAGTGTAATGGCACTGTGATAAAAGTCAGATTTATTAAATGGGGGGAAAAAATGTTCACAACATTGGGACATCTGGGTAGCTAAATAGAGCATCGTTCAGCATCATTTGCTCACAGGACAACTGAAAGCAACAATGAATCAATCATACTACCCAGTAATCTGTGTCCAGAGCCTGATGTAGCTCGTCATTTTGCTCCGCATCTTCAGAATCATATAGAATCTGCTGCAGCAGGTTATATGTAGTGTTGATAATGTTGCTCCTGCATCAAACTGCTGCTAATAAAGTCTATAATGAGTACTAAATGAAATAAATGTCCTAATATTCTATACATGAATATTTTAATCTTCTGAAAGAGAATGTGTGCACTCCTGAGAACTGGAGCTTAAGGCTTGGAGTGATGATGGATTGATGATTGAATATTTTCACATAAAGACCAACACAGAAAAGTCATGTCCCAGAAATAACAGTCTAATCAGGAGCTGAGAGAAGACATAAAGCCTTCTATTAGGACATTTTATAAGCCTGTATGTTGACATGTTAGTTTGTTCTTCTAGGTAATCATTTGAGGGTAGGGTATTTTACCCAGTTAAATCCCGGTGCACGAAGCATTCCTGCTCACTGATTGCTCCCAGTGCAAGCACACCAAAGGGATTAAACTATAACGTTTGCCCAAATGCATGTTAATCTATAGTAATGCCAGCCTGTGCGTACTAAATGCTGGCTGTATTTACTCAGCTCTACTTAAAGTTCAACATGTAACCCGCTGCTTCGAGTGTTTCTCGCGTTTTTCCTCCCAAGAATTCTCCTTTGTGTTAATACAGTCGAGGGAATTTTTTTTACTCCATCCTGCCGTGTGCATTTCCATAAACACGGTACGCCTCACAAATCACTTCAAACCACTGTGACTTGTGAAGGCAACCTTAAGTGGGCTGAACACTTAAACCGTGATTCACTATGCAATGGATAGAACATGCTGAGTGTGTGTGAGAGAAAGCGTCTGCATGCATTTACAGCCATAACTTTACATATTTATTAAAGCATATTAGCTCCACTACTTCTCCCTCAGTAACTTATTTTTTTTCCTTCTTTACTTTCCCCTCCATTTAATCACCCTCAGCTCACAGTAGCTGTGCTCAGGCCTCCTGTTCCCTCTATCAGACTGCGGGGTTTTTTGAGTAAGGGCCCCCGTTTTGTCCTCCCGCTTTGCAGTAAACCAGTCAAATGAAGTCCCCTGCATTAATTTGACCCTGCTAAGCTAATAAGGTCGAACAAGTCTCTTTGTATTGTCGTGTTAAGCTTTATTGCTTGTCGTTTTGACCAGCGATGGACAAGGTAGGCTTTGATGAGGGAATTAGTCCCCTATTCTGTCCCTGTTATTCATAGCGCGGTGGAACATACAAGCACCAGAGAGGGTGTCAAAAGGAGAGCTGGTCCTATTGCAAAGTGTCTCCCTTGTTGGAGCTGAAAAGGCGGTTATGAGACGATAAACCGCTTAATACACTGAGCTAATTGGATGAGAGCAAGAGAGACGGGGGAATTAAGGGGCGATCCGAGAGGGGAGCGGAGAGCCATGGCCCTGCTATTCAGGTCTTTCATCGGGCCTGGTTCTCCGCCTGGGGGGGAACGGAGGGGGAGCCGTTCATCAAAGCGCCTTTTAGATTTCCTCTCCCGGGGACTGAGTAAGGACTGATCCGGCTGAGGCTGTGGAGTGATTGGGCCTATTCTCTCTGGCAGGGACGTGGTGGGGGAGACGAGGCCCGGGAGAATCCAAAATCACGGACCAAATCAAGTCCAGCAGCTCGGGGAAGGAGAATGATGAAAATGGGCAGACAAGTCAGTGGGGGGAGATTTTCTGGACGTTTGGACTTACCTGCGAGAGGCGGGCTGCATTAAGACCCGGTGCACTGACGCAATCCAGCAAATAATGCAGATTTGGCGTCTTTTTTTCTTCTTCTTCTTTTTTTTCTTGCAGCCAATTTGCAAGAAAACAGCTCGTGATTGGACAGCCGGCCCCATTTTTATATCAACATTCATTATCATGGTCATTCATGCAATAAGGAGCCTCCTGGCCTAATCCCAAGTGCAGGCGCTGTCTTGAATGGAAGGGCACACATCCAACAAGTGTGACTTTATAAATCCAGAGCCATTGGCCTTCGACAGCATTTCAATTTTCTCGCCTTTTTGCGCTGCAAAGAAAGTTTAAGCCTCGCTCCCAGCGGGTCACCCGCCTCCTGGCATTCCCCAGATATTAGGGACAAATTGGTTTGCCATTCATTAGTTATATTCACAATAAGATTAAAACTTCCCGGACAATCTCATCAAAACCCTATACAGGAAAAAACACACACGCTCCACCGAGCTTGAGCAAAAGAATAGGGGAAATTTTAAAAAACATGGAGCTCTCACACATCGTGGATGGTGGTTTGGGCACATAGGAGAAAATTGGTTTTTATCTCTTTTTTCTGCATTATGCTCCAAGGGGCGGCTGGGTGACTTAGTCAGAAGCTGCATTGGAATAAATTCAGATACATCTTTCCATCAGTCTGCCGGATCTAATTCCTGCATGTTTGGAGTAAATTGGCTTATTAACAGGTGTAAGATCATAAACCAAAGAGCAGGGACAAGAACAGGTTTTCTTCTTCTTCTACTTCTTCTTCCATAGATGCACACAATAAAAACATGGGCTACATTAATCCGCAGGGTAATTTCACGCGATTTGGTCGGGCACCGAGGAGAGTAACCATTGATTGCTGTAATAGTCCTGCATCAGTATAGCGAGATCCAATGGAGAGAGAGAGAGAGGAGGGTAAGAGGGGGGGGATTGAGGGGAATTAACTCTACGAGGTTGTGTGTGTGAAAGCCGTTTGATGAAGTGGTTTGTTACTTCATTAATGACAAAGGGGACTCGCTTCCATCGAGACGGCATTACAGATGTTAAGACCAATTTAGCGCCTTTAAAGGGTTTTAAAGGAAGTTTTGTGACGGGCCCCCCAAGATAAAGTGGGCGATCTAATTGAAAACCCCTCTCCTTTGTCGCGCGTTTCACATGTTGGGGATTAAGCTCATGAATATATGGTCAGTATTTTGTCAACTCCACTGAAGAGGATAGACGCACGCAGCGCACCGGATTAAACACCTCGTGGATTTTGGCTTTCTGCAGGTGGAGCTGCATCTCGATAGATTCCTCTTCTTTGTTTCAGCTGGCCTGCAGGCATGAGTGAACACCAGGCAACCTGTGAGTGAAGCTGGCTGGATATTTATTTTACATTCCAGCATTGCTCTCTAATGGCACCGGTGGCATAAATTTAACATAAATAAATAAATAAATATTCAATTTAAGACAGAAAGCGTTTTTTTTTCCATAACACTTTTTATTAATAGTTCTATAATATTCTATTTCGCATTATTTAATTTTCCTGGTTTTAGGCCTATGTGAGTCCTAAAGGAATCTGAAATAATAAACGATAACAAATTTTACCAATGTAATTTATTCAAATTAGTTATATTAAACCAGGAAACTTACAATCACTTAATAATTATAAGAAAAACAAAAACAAAAAGCGTTCTTCACTCATTTCCTTAAGGGGGGGGTGGGGGTGACATAAATAATTATCTAAAAACCTAATAATTGATAAACACGGGTGGAATTCTACACAGGGCGACATTCATTACACACTACACCGAGTGCAAAGGACCAAAACACGGTCTCTTGAAATATACACGACCTTGTTTTGAATTTTTTTTTTTTACTTTTTCCCCCCTCCTCTTTTTTTTTAAACACAATATGTACAGTTTTCTCTCACACAGTCAGGTCATTAAAGAAACACCAGATCTCAACGCTGCTCGCGTGCCCTGCAGTCACACTCAGCGGAAATGCCACCGCTGCGATAATCAGACAGGGAGGAGAAAAATTGCAGTAAATTTACAGAAATCTCGCGCTGACGTGGACTCAAACCACCTTAAATCACACTGAACTGATACAGGGATTTAAAAATATAGGCCTATATATATTTATATATATATATATACGTATATATGACGGCTGAGTGTGACTGTCGGGTAGGCGAGCAGTGGAGAGGAGTCAGGCTTGTAAGAGAAGGCTATGGAAGGTCTATGGACAGTTTTCCTTTGGTTCAGGGTGGACCTCCTCCAACACGCCTTTGTTATAGATGCAGACCTGCTCAGCCCACATCAATGCATACAGATTAAGCAGTGTTAATGTCGAGCACTCGCCGTTGTCCACATTTGAAGTAGCACAAGATTTCTTTCTAGAAGTCTGGGTTCCCCTGCGGTTCTTCAGCTCTCACAGCGCGCGCGCGCGTGCATGTGTGCGTGTGTGTGTGTGTGTGTGTGTGTGTGTGTGTGTGGAAGATGACAGACTCTTAAGTAAAAACAGCCTGAAGATGGTCGGTTAAAAAAAGAAAAGAAAAAAAGTGTTTTTAAAATAATTGAATGCGGAGAAAGAATTAGAAAAATGCACAGAAAATGTGGATTAAAAATCGCCTTTTGGTGTCACCCACATTTATTAAAAACAATTAGATTAAAATGGATTACAATAAGTGGAAACAGTTTTAATCTAGTTAAATTGTATTTTATAATTAAATAACGTAAAGGCCTCTGAAATGTCGCAAAAGTGAAGTAGAAATACTCAAAATATTTGTACTTAAGTACATTATTTTAGTAAATATACTTCCACCTTCCTCCAATGGTGATTTATTTATTTTATATATTAATGTAATTGTATTTTTTATGTATTTGGTAGTTAGACTTTGTAAGCCACATTCATGTATACTATAAAAGAATCAAGAAATATTTAAAAGACTTCTATTAGATTGTGTCTTAAATGATCCAAAAGTAGAAACATTTTAAAAAGTTAAATATGTAATTTAGTGGACTGTCTGTCAGGTAAGTGTGTGTATGGAGTGTAAAGCAATGTAATAATAACTGCAATTACCACGCACACACACACACACACACACACACACACACACACACACACACCTTTGTAAAACCAGTGCTCCTTTAAATTTGGTCGTGCTATTTTTGGGGAATGGGGAACATGAGGTAACAGGGATGGCTAAACATGGGGGGGGGGGGGGGGGGGGGGGGGGGGGGGGGGGGGGGGGGGCATCAGGACTTCAGCTTCCAGAGGTACAAATGGGGGTATTTGGAGGAGTTTTGGGTGGGTGGGGTGTCATGGAATGGGACATAAGCCCAGGACGGGGAGGTCTAGAGCTGGTGTTGAGTGTTCAGCACACCTCCTTCCCTGTGGCTCCGGTGGGCAGGATGTTTAGCTGGGTGAGCTGAGCTGAGTGTTCCTTGGCCTTGAGGCGCAGCGCGGCGATACTCGAGGCTCTGCGGTCCGCTGCGGCTGAAGAAGTAGTAGTGGAGGAAGATGAGGAAGGGTCAGGGAGGACGGGCCCCGTGTGGGAGGGGTTCTCTACAGGAGGTGCGGGCTGACGGAGGAGAGCTGCAGCGGTGGAAGCACTGGTCAGAGGACCCATACTGGAGAAGAGCCTGAAAGGACAAAATGCAGAAATCTATATAGATTATTTGAAATTAAAATCATATTCAAGTTTAATTTATGCACTTCACTCTCTTTGCTTCCTATATCAGAGTGCAGGATGACCCAAAATCCTGTCAGTGTGATGGCATACGAAGAGGAACAGCATTGCCTGCTCATTAGAATTCTCAAACCTCCTCCTTGGAAAGATTTATGTCATCTATTCCATGCTGACTTCTTTTATATTAAAGCTAAATGGAAAGCATAATGGTGTATAATGGAGAAAGTAACTGTGGCATATGGAGAGAATCGTGTCACCCCTCCTCACAGCTTGTCTTGCACAATCACACGTTCTGTTAATTTATTAAGGTGTTTGACAGAGTGATTACATGCCACTGTGAATGGTTAACAGTATAACATATTTGTAATCAGACACTGAGATAAACAGTGAGGGAGTGTGACTGAGGATTAGTGTAAACATCACTCATTAGAGTTGTGGGAGTTTATTTTAAGCTCTAATGCTGCTCTGCATTTTCTGTCTGTGTCTGCCTCTAAAATTGTTGTCATTTACTATAAAACAGAGGAATAAACATGAAGGTCAATTTTTTTATTAGAGGATCAAAGTCCAACGGGAGATGTGTTGTGCAAAGAATTATCATTCATTAGATCCAAGGGAAGTCTGTCGATCTGTGCAGCTCACCTGCCAAAAGTGGGTCCAATAAAGGCAGGGTGGCGAAACATGGCAGCCGTGCCCAGGAAAGTGCCCAGGCCGAGTGGGGCAGCCAAGGGTGGGCCAGAGCCGTTGTGAGGCGGTGGAGCCAAGCCTGGGAAGGCTGCAGCTGCAGCTGCGGCAGCCGTCCATGCAGACTCCAGAGCTGGATGTGGGTGAGGAGGGAAGGGTCCTCCCTCTAGGTAGTGGCTGAGAGGATGGCCCGCTGCAAGAGGGCCTGGAAATGGCAGGCCTGACGGGTGGGCCTGCACCCCGGCCTTCTCGCGTTTCCTCCACTTGGCCCTTCGGTTCTGAAACCACACCTGAGGGCAGAAAAAGATGAGAAACACATTAGTATTAGGAGCAAGATGGCAGATACAACACAAAATGAATTTACTTCTACACTAATAAGTGATAAAGGAGAAAAGAAAGAGCAATTTTTCCTACATAGAGGCAAGAGAGGGGTCTGCTCAAAGCTAGACTTAGTTGTAACCCAGGTTAAAATTAGATCTATAACTCTCTATCCTGCTTACTTCACAGCAATGTTGCACTCTAATTAACATAATCTCTATTGAATGTTGTGTCAGTGTAGTCTAATAGTTGTCTAGTTCAGGTGGTGGCCAACAGGCGGAAAGTCACCGGTAATTACATGCAAGGTAAACCCCGCCGCTCACGGTCCCTTAAATCTACTTTCTGTCTAATTAAACCCTCCTCCCTGTAGACGGGCTTCGGGGTGGGGAGAGATAATTAAGAGCGGTGTTAACAAAAGATCCAGAAAATTACCGCTGAACTGGCTCCAATAACAATTAATGCGCTTTAAATTAAATTCTTAAGAGACGTCGAACGAGTGACTTCCATCCAAGAGACTATTTAACTTTCCCACGCATCCACTGTTGCCCAGTTTGCACTGCAGAAGCACGGGGCTCTCACAATGAGCAAAATGTCAACATGTGGAAAGTGACTGAACAGAGCAGGGGCTTGAGCGACAGGCACTGCGCGCGCGCACACACACATTATTCCCAGAGGGCTGTTTAGCATTACACAGCCCCTCGGGAATTTATGAGTTTTTATCACCTCCTGATGGCGCCCGTTAAGTGATTTGTTCACCTACGGCCCCTAAAGAGACATCTGTTGTTTTACCTTCGGCCATAACATCTCGGAGCTTCCACCGTGTTTGAACTGTCTCTCTGGTTATGAGCGCGGGCTTTCGACATGCAAGCCACGCTTTCAGTGCAAAGCAAAGGAGAGAGGGAGGGAGGGAGGGAGGGAGAGAAAGAGGGGGGAGGCATGGATGGATGGATGGATGGAGAGAGAGTGGGATTGGGGGGTTGGTGGTGGTGGAGGGGTGAGGGGGAGCAAACACCTTTAATGGTCTCTCATTCGCTCCCAAGTGCAAAGCATCGGATCAATGCAGGTCTATTGCAATCACATAATGGGAAATCAAATAGCATTATCCCTCCCCTCTTTCTCTCCCTCCCCTCCCTCCTCCTCCTCCTCCTCTCTCTTTTTTTTTCTTTTTTTGCACACGCACACACACACACCTCGGCCTCGCCCCCTATCTGTCCCCTCTGATGGGAATTCAAACACCATCTCATCCCGGGAATACAGACAGTGTTTGCTCCTGCACTAAGTATGCTTTTTATGAATCGCCGGCCTCGGCTTAATAGCCACTAAAACGTCCCCCGTTCGCGTGTAATAACATTCAATAACAGGAAGGACCTTCCCCGCGCAGCGACTGGGGCCATTTAACACATTTTACTGTAATAAATTATTGCCTCAAATTGGCCCGTAATCGTTGATCCTCAATCAGTGACGCATATCACCGGTTATTATCCAGCGCTGCATATCGGAGACATTTTATAGAGGACAGATAAAACATTAGAGGATGCTGCTTTTCCTTTTCTCCCCTCCACCCCCTCCCCTTATATTTGATTTACAAGTCAAGCTTCTCTTTTTTTCAGATAAAAGATAAACACGGAGCCACTTACTTGAACGCGGGCTTCGGTGAGATCCAGGCGCATTGCGAGCTCTTCTCTAAAAAAATGAAATAAAAAGAATAACAAAGACAGAAAGAGGAAGGGAGAAAAAGCAGAGAGACAGTAAGAAAAGATTCAAGGTTACAGGCCACCATTTGGAAGCAACGCAGAATTGCTGTTTTGTCCCCTCCTGTTGTTCACTGTCAACAATAGACGACCAAAAATAGGCTGGATTTTTCCCCCTCTCTTCCCCGACATGAACTGCAGAAAGACGCCATAGCCATATTCTATTTTCCCTGTCACGGATGGAAAGAAATAGGCCTAGTGATTGTTAGATTTTCCTTAGCCAAGGCCTGTCACCGTAACAACATAATGGTTGAAATAATGACATCTAAACTAGCCTGCCACAAAGCAATTGACGCTCCCTTCAGCTATATACAAGATGGGCTCGCAGTTTAAATTAGACCCACGAGTCGCCTTAAGGTAGATCGACTGAAAAATAAAATAAAATAAATATATATGTGAATAATCCCAAATAGGAAAATTGGAAAAATTAATTTTGCGTGATGTTTCAGAAGAAAAGTCAGAAGTGTCAATTTAACAGAAAATGAATGAGATTTATTATTATTATTTGGTTATTTTATTTGGTTTTGGTTCAAACTACTAAAAAAATTCCTGGATAACATAATTTTAACAAAATGTATAAAATATCAGTTTGTAAAGCTCTGGATTTCTTTCAGTGTGTGTGTGTGGGGGGGAACAACGCGTGTGTACACCTGCCCTTGGGCTTGAGGTTAGGCCCTGACTTTGAGCACGCAGTATCATGTCCAGCAGGTAACCTGAGCTGCTCCACTTAATTATTCCTCCACGCAGGAACACCGCTGCCATATGTAGAAGCAGGCACTGTTTTTTTTTTTTTTAAATAAGGGGGGGGGGGGGCTCCCCGTTAGCACTTACAGGCCCATTGTGCTCACTTATTTAAAGCACGGATTTAGTGTGGGGCATTTTATGAGCTGTGATCGGCGCAGTGTCCTGTTACACACGCGTGGAATTACTGGGACTGTTTCTGAAAATTTTTTATGGGCTAGGGGAAGTGTTTATTTAAAAATAAATGCAATTAATTATCGCCTTCAGTCATGGAAGTATGAAAGAACATAGGGCTCGTTTAAGGTTTAAGCGTGTTCATTTCACTCTTAGCTATAATAATAATAATAATAATAATAATAATAATAATAATAATAACAATAATAATAATAACAATAATGTAGGGCAACGCAGTTATATATATTTTACATGGAAATGAAAACTCCATTTAATAGGCCTACAATCGTCGCTTTTTAATTCGTTAAGGAGTGATGCAGAATAACTGAAAATAACAAACGGTATTTTTTTTAGGTTAAAATTTTACAATAAAAAACAACAACATTTTTTCCAAACACTTCCTCGTTTTTTGTTTGCTTTTCTTGTCTTTTTTTTCTTTTCTTTTCTCTCACCTGGTGAAGACATCGGGGTAGTGCGTCTTCTGGAAAGCTCTCTCCAGCTCCTCCAGCTGGTAACTGGTGAAGGTAGTCCTGTATCTTCTCTGCTTCCGTTTCAGCATCCCTTCCTCCGAGTCACTGCCCGCCGACAGACACACACTGTCTTCCCCGTCCCTCACGTCCCCATCCCCGGCGTTCAAGCTCTCCCTCTCCTCGTCCTTCGGGGATAGCGCCACCGCGTCCCCGCAGCCCTCTTCCTCCTTCCCCGCGTCCTCCTCGAACTTCAGCGGACCGAGCTCCACCAGTCCCATGCTGCCGTCCTCCGAGGCCTCTCCGGGGCTCTGGTCACCGTCTCCCCGGCTCAGCGACGCGTTCTCTCGGTAGGACTTGCTACGGCTGATGCTCACCTGTGGCGCCTGGCTGATTTTGAGGCTTTCGCTAGCTTGCTCCAGCAGGAGCCTTTCCCTCTCCAGCTTCTCTGCGTGCTCATGGAGATACTTCCCCCCAGGTCCGTACAGCCGGCGGAGCTTTGGAGGCAGGTGCATGTCAGCGCTGAGAGAGAGAGGCTCTTTCGTTGGCCCTGAGAAAGAAGCGTGTGAAGGATGTCAAAAATAATGAGCAAGCACTTCAATTTTCTTCAAGGCTAAAATAAAATGTAATATTTTCACCGGTGTTTAAAATGACCTGCTTAGTCGTGGAAACACTTTAATTAACCAAAGAGAGATTCTTGGGGCTATAATGGGCTCACCTACAAGCTTCATTAGAGCAACTCCTGCAGAAGCGTTACTCGCATACTTTAGGGCTAAATTAGTTTGCTTTGTTACAAATTTACCCCTCCTTACAACACTGCCAAATAACCAATGTAAACTACTTTTCCAATTTTCTCTTTAAAATAAACTCACCGTCGGCGGTCTTGTCGAGCTCCACTCTGCCGGGCAGACCCGTCAAACTTTGAGCCCCTATCAGTCTGACCTTACAGGGACTCCTGCGGCCCAGAATGCTGTCTATGCAGTAAGAGGAGAGCAGTGTCGGGGATTTACTGCTCTTCCTCTCGCCCCGGTCGTGGATATCTTCCTCAAACTGACCGCTCATGTCGACGCTTCGGTTTGTCTTTCGGTAACGCCTGTCAGTCTCCCTCTCTCTACCTTTCTCCCCTTCCTCTCTCTCGGGGTCTTCTTCTTTTTTTGTTCGGCTCCTCTCAGGCCGGCTCGTCTGTTTACCGGGACCGCTCACTCCTCCCTCCTTCTCCTCTCTCCCCTCTGTCACTCCTGTGTCACACTCTCAGCTAATGACAGACAGCGGTTTGGCTTCCTCGCGCTGCGCTCCGGGTCTGCCAGGCGCTTCTCCGCTCCGCGCGCTCGCTCAGCATAGGCTACGTGTGGGCTGTTGCTGCGCTCTTGATTGGCTGGTGTGTGTATGTGGGGAGAGAGACAGCGCGCAGCTGCTTTATATATTTTACATTAAAGTTAATTTGAGGGAGAGGCGACAAAACCCGACATGGACTTCCCATTCCTCCGCGGAACGGACTCAAGCGGCTGGAGCAGCAAAATCCAAAGAAACTAAAAAAAACAAAAAAATAACGGCTTCTCCTGCTCGTTGGTGTAAAATGTCTCTAACACTTTTACTCACTGTAATTTATTAGCGATATAGCCTCATTTAATAAACCAATGGGGTGCTGACAGGCTAACAAGTGTAGCAATGTCACTAGCACAATGACTTTGGAGGAAAGTACCATACATTAGGCTACAAAGCACAATTTCACAGCTTTTTTCCTTCCCCAGGTTACACGCCATTACATTTCAAAATAAAAGCACACGTGTAAACGATAAAAAATAATAATAGCTGACTTTTAAGTTGATGTTGCTGGCTTACTGGCGCTAGCTAACCAGGTATCTGAATAAAACAGAGTTGGGGCCTATCAGCATTTTTGGGGAAAAGGCCCACTAACAGCTAGCCTACTTGCCATGTACACTGTATATATAAAATATGGTATTAGCAGTATAATTTATCTACTGGTAGTAGTAATGTCCATAATGACGATGATATTTAGCTTTTTTTTATTAGCAATTTTATAACATAACGATAACAGTAAAAAAATACAATAATAATAATAATAATAATAATAATATGAATAATAATAATAACAATAATATGAAGGAATAGGCTTTTGTCTTCTTTGATCATTTCCATGGTCTTTACTTTATTATTACTTTTCCACTATAATTATAACTCTAACATTTTAGGCTATTTCTACATTTGTTTTAAGCACATGGCTTAAATCCTTGTGCCAACATGCAAAAAAAAAAAAAAAAAAAAATCTGGCGCGGAGTTTGTGTTTAACCACTGCACCTGCGTGAGCCATGTCACAGACTGAGTCACATAGAAATATAAATGATCAACACAGAGATCAGAATTTTGTAGCTTTTAAAAACAAAAGTTTATTTTGACAGGAGTGTAAGCATTAATACATGCATCTAATCTATCTATCTATCTATCTATCTATCTATCTATCTATCTATCTATCTATCTATCTATGTCTTACTTTCTGTCTCTCTTCAATTGCCTGCTCTCTGCTGGAGTTGGGGATTGACTTAAAAAGTGAGGGTGGCGCGCGGTGATGAGACGCCGCACGGGGAGCCGGGATGGCACGCAGGGACTCCGCTGTGGAGAGGGGGAGAGATGGAGAGATGGATCGAGAATGTAATTTTAAATGAAAGTCTATTTAACCCGCTGTGAATGGCATGACCCCTATCCTCGCCTCAGAGCCCATCACTGTTAAAAGGATCATTTTCAGAATTCAATCCAAAAACTTCAGCAAGCTGCAATTTACTCTCTCCCACTCTCTCCCTCTCTCTCCTCTTCCCCTCAGTATATATCTGCCCAGCTAGAGCTTCGCAGCAGACGAAAAATAACAATAAAATATATGTCCAAGATTGTACAAGCTGCCCCCCCTTCTCTTCTCTTTTATCTATTTTTAAGTCAGAGCTTTGCGGCCCCTTTTGTGATTGGAATTGGAGTAAGAGCGCAATTGATCTCAGCAAAGTTAAGTTAAGGTGCAGGTCGCTTAGTATTAGAAGAAGGTAAACCCACCTAACTCGGTTTCATCTCCTTTTTTTCTTTTCATTTAAGAGCCTTACAAAAAGTTAACATAGGTGCTTTTATAGAAGTATCGGCGGGAGTGTAATATGAGAGGAAAAGTAATGCTTTTTTGATAGCATTAACCTTTCGTGCCGCACATTTCCTCAAAGGCCTGTGAAATCTGCGATACGAGACGGCACAAAGACAACAGCCAATATCGTCTCGTCATCCGCGTTCACGATAAAACACGCAGTCCTGCATGCTGTCACCTCACGGATGGTGTCACATTTAATCTATCTGCAACTTTTTATTAGTATTATTATTATTTCTTTTTATTTTGTGGTGTCACAAACTTCCGAGCTTGTTTATTTTGCACGCAAATCAATGTAATGAGTGTAATAACAATATAAAATGTTATGCCTTTTCCCTACGCGGTCACAAACAGACGTGCGTAATACAGACGGGTATTTAGAGTCGCTCTGTAATTTGGGGGCCACAATTTGATTCATTTATCCGCACACTGTTATTAACCCTGTGGAAAAAGAGATGTCAGCCGCCATTTCAGCCAGCAGGACATCCGCGCTTTGTTTAAATGCACTAATTACGCGCATACATTAGAGGGGGACGGAATAGCCTGAGCGTAATTTTCACATTTTTCAGTTTCCCGTCTGTTTGACGTGCAGGTGAAGAGATGGCGGAAAGAGGCCGCCTTCAGTTGCAGCGCCACCTCCCCATCCCCTCCCCACCCTGTATTTTCATAACATCCTAACTTGATAATATCCAAGGGGAAACACCGGCTTGTGCGCTTTTCTGTTCGCTTAACGCTCGCATACTGTGGCTGTGCAGCTGTGAACTAGACCCTAGAAGTCCAGAGGCCTCTGAACACATTCACGCCAGTAGGAAGATTCATCTAATGACGCATTTAGTAGTGCATGCGTGCATTTTAATGGCGTGCCTCGGCCTTTTTTTATCTGCAGCGCATGCCTCGTCCTCTCTGAAGGCCAGGGAAGTGATACTAATGAAGTCCATCTAGGGCCAGCAGGTTGCGATGGGCCTATAGCAGGTCATTCAGCTGGCGCCATCTTCTGGACGGAATAGCAAATTGCTCGCACAGGTGAGAAGCAGTTCATGTACTCGTGTCCATATTGCACCATTCATCTGTAACTGCTCTTTCCTGCTCCATCCTCACCACTGCCTGTATTGCCAGTTCATATGGGTGGATTAAATGTAATCAAAGCGGAAACCTCCACCCACCTTTAGGAGACAGGTCAGCACGTGAGGCATTTCATATTATTATTGTAATAATTTTTTAACTACTAATTTGCAGTCGCGTTTTCCGCTGCCCCCTCAAGTTTGCCTCCGCTTTGCATCGCCATGTTGCACCAACTGTCCTTGGTGACGACGGCACATCCTCCATCCATCCCCGCGCTCTGACATAATTGGACACTTGCTCTGCTTGAGAGGCCAAGCAGGAAAAAGAAGGAGAGAGGGAGCGAGTGTGTGTTGGGAGGGGAGGGAGGCTTTTAAGGCGCGCGTAAGCAAAGTTAATTAGCGGTTATTAACAGCCCGCATAATGAGAGCGAGAGGGAGTCAATTTAATGACTTTGTTAGCGCGAGTTCAGAGCGACAGGCGATGATCGAAACAACAAAGGCGAGCGCGCACGCAGCCATCATCCGTAATTTCCAGCGGTAATGCGGTCTGATCAGAAACAAAGGGTTCTAATTTCGTTCAACTGACTCGATAATTTGTCCTTATGTAAGGAAAATAATTAATGACTTAATGCTTCAACAGAAGTAGCTTTCTTTGGGAGAGGATTTTTTTTTTGGGAGGCCTAGTTTGCTGGAGAAGGTGGTAAGGAAATCAATTTCCAGACCCGTAATTATTTACATCATGAATTTAAAACGTGGACGTGTGCCTCTGCTCCCAGTTAGTGCGCAGACGAGGGAGAGTCTATTAGGAGAGGAGAGAAGGAGTTTCGCAGTCTCCTTCTCTCAAGCAAATTGTGTGTGGCAACAAATGGGCCACTTGTTATAATGTAGGATAATAGATTTAGACATTAGAACAAACAGCAAACCGCGAAGGATATGGACCGGATGCAGTTTGGCAAACCGTTAAATGTAATAATAAATGCAATATTTAATGCAGTTCATCAGTGCAGATCTGAAGGGTTTGGTGGCAGATGATTCCTGGTTATACTCTGGAGTCCAGCCTCATTCACGGCTGTATCTTTTCCCCCCCTATGTGCAGGTCATTGTGGCTACCGCCTCGCAAATCATCCAAGCGCCTGCATGCGCGTCTTTACGCATGATTTCATCATTCCACAGATGGGTTGAGTCGGAGGAAAGATGTGAGCGCTATTATCGATTGAGGGAACATGAGACGCCTGCGGGCCACTCTTGGATTCATGGCAGGTGGATAGGTCACCCACACGAGAGCGGCAATTTCACGGCCCCCATTGTCTCCACTGATTACTGCTTTGATCACAGGAATCAAGAGCCCGAGACTCTCGTAAACCTCCAGCGTGGTCCAGGGAGCTCGCGAACTGAAGAGGTCATCATGCTTCATCATCACCATAACCATCGACATCATCATCCTCATCCTCATCATCACCATCCTCATCATCACCGCTAGTTGACCATACAAACCTGGGGCGCTGTGTGTTTTCACAGGCGCGTTGCCCTTTTATTGATTGCGTGCCTTAATTTTAATTCGATTGCGCGAGTGTCAAAAATTCCGCAAGAATCATCCTAGTAATGAGATAATCAAAGTAATATATGCAAATCAGTTATGTTGCCAGCTTATCAAAACCGGAGTGCCCCCCCTTGAGTCTGAAGAAGTCCATTTATTCAGTTAGTGGCAATACCTTGCGCAAATGGCGCGATGCAAATGACAGTTGATTAGACTAAATTAAGAACCTCGTTTCTCCCTGACCTTGTCTGAGTTTTATGTAAATTCTTTCTTTTTTTTTTTTTTTTTGCTTTAATGTGATAAAAGTGCATTTTTTAAACCTTGGCCTTTGTAGATCTGAACAATATTTTCCATGAGAGAAACAATGGTCAACCTCAAAACATAACTCAGTGTGTCAGTAGCTTGGATGATCCCCTGACTGGCTCTTTTGTGTCTGTCTTGCTGTCTGTCACAAATCTCAGTATACCTTGACCCCGGTGCAACACCCACAGTGACAGAAAGTGTGCCGTGATAACTTCCTTGCTGTGGGGGAGTGTGCCTGGAAGATGGACTAGGTGTGGGCGCCTCTGGGTGTGTGTCTCCTTGTGTGTGCCTGTGTGTGTTTACACAATTATGTGTACTCATGTGTGTACCATAACATATTGTCTAAGGAGACAGAGAGAGTGCAGTTGAGACTTCCTCTCTGTGGGGTGTGCGGGGCCTGTAGATGGGAAAGGAATAAATCCAATATAGATTGCAGGGCTGCGCTGCCTCCCGCTGGGGACCCTCAGACTTGCAGGCCAGGATCGAAGTGCTTTTCTCCACCTAAATTGGCCCGAGAGGCCGCAGGAGCAGCCGAGCTACACCCCCAGCACTGGGACTGCCTACGACCTAATGATGGTGCCGGGGACAGACGCAGATATACTCATGCGTACACACAGATGGAGATGCACGCGTTTTGTACGTACACACCCGAAACTCACACGCAATCATGCCCAGATTGATATAACATCAGTCACACTCTTGCACCAGTCAAAAACACACTTTGAGAAGAAAACCACACAGATATAAACACACCCTCCTCGTTCACTGATGTTGAACACACTCATTCCTTGTCCAAAGACCATTCACCTCAAGTCTTCCTCTTCACATCTTAGGCCACCCCTCAAACCTACCTCAGTTAAACTACAGATTTAGAGGAGGCATCCTCACTACCTGTCCGCACACTCCAGAGAGGGAGGAGTGAATAGCATAACTGGCACCACACCAAGTGTCTGGACTGATATGCACTGCTACCTTTTGGTTCCCCTGCAAGGAAAACACCACCAGCTCCCCAATGCCATTACGCTTCCTGCCAAACATCCCGGCACTGTCATTTTGGTTCTGTCCAGGGAGCTAATTCTATTTGTGATGATGTGCCGCTGGGAAGGGTCCAGGAACAGTGTGACAAAATATCCTATAGATGGACATTTGTGGCTCAGTGAGTCTCAGTACCCGCTCGCAGGGCATTAAATGAACATAGCTCATCTCTAGAGTGTAGAGCTGGAAGATGTCATGAAAGACCATGTGCCTTTTGCAGATACAGTTACATTTCTGCATTTTATAAACCATTTTACATCACTTTTCTTTTCATGGGAAGATTTGCGTCATCTTTCTAAACAGATTATACTATAATGCAGATCGTAGCGCTATCTCACCAGCTCGCTAACATGTCACAGTCTTGCTGGCTGTCTTCTCTGTTGCAGAGAGCTCACTTATTACAAAATGAGTGTGGTTAAAAAGAGGATTCAGTGTTTTTAAACTGTTTTGTAGTTACTGCAAAGTGTAAGAGTTTATAGATATGCTATACCTTTTGCTTTGAAGGGCAGGACAGAGCTTTCCCATCCTGTAATAACACTGCTATAGAGCCACTGATATCCTGCTTTTTTGTGTTTGCGCTACCATCTTGTATCTTTTCTCTCCTTCGCTTTGTCTTCTCTACTATTTTCCACTTTGTATTTTCTCCCTTTCAGCTCACTCACGCCTCTCTTGTCTCTTGATGCTGACACATCTTTTACCCTGTTGTCTTCAATAGTCCACTTGTGTCTTTGCTATGGAGCAATTCGTTCAGTTGTCCCTGGCTACACCCAGCTATTTTTTTGTTTGCAATTTTCACGTATCGCCTTTTATTTATTTATTTATTTTTTTTAATTTAATAACTCATCTATGCCCCTGGGGAAAGCACATTTTGAGTTTATGCGTGTGTTTGTGTGCCATGCATACATGGAGAGGATCCATGCTAAATATCCTGAATGCAAAGATAAGTACATGCAGTACACAAACATAGGCCAGAAACACATACACAACAAAATCCTTTTGACATCAATAATTGGTAAATCCTCTGATTAACTTGTAAGAATTGTTCTTAGAGTGCTTAAGTAATTGTGTTTGTGTGTGTCCTTTTTTTATTGCATGCACCCCCTCTCTTTAAAGCACATCTTTATAACCAAGCAATTCCAAAGCAATTTTCTCTGTGGGAGGAGAGTGTAATTTTCTATTCTGTGACACTGTGATGTGTAAGAAACTGGGAGCTGGCGCTAAAAGGTGTCTGTAGTGTGTGTCTTGGTGTGGGTGTGAGCCGCTTTAATGGCCAACGCGGGGCGGGTGGCGGTGGTGGTGAGCGGGTGCATGTCAGGAAGGCCATCATTTAATGACTCCCAAATAGTGCCCTCCTCGTTAGAGCTATCGTCCTGGAAACGCGGGGCTGTGAACCACGAGAGCGCCACACGCTGCAACAGTCTTTTATCTTCATATTAAACCATTTGCATAACATTACCACGATAGATAAGATTCAGGAGATACTCAACCTACTCAGAGAGAGACAGAGAGAGAGTAGACACAGGAGACACAGAGAGGGTATACTACATGTCCTTGCAAATCTAATCAGCGTTAAATGGAGCTGTCAAATGTGTGTGTGTGTTGTGTGAGTGTGCATTTGCTACTGGAAGGCTCATGTCAGGAGTCATTTAACATTAAAGCGCAACAGTATATAACAGGGCTGTAATTACAAAATGCAAGAATCCAGATGTGACATCTAAATACAGCAGTCATTTATTGGTGATACACAAAATAACACCAAATGGCGTGTGCACTTATATGTCCTTCACAAAGTTGAGTTTTAATGTTTTCTTTTTCTTAATGTGTCGCGCAAATTGTATTTGTGGCAGCAGCTCTACGGAATACAAAGAAGTAGCTAATTAGAACAAATTACATTACTAGCATTTTCTAAATTGCAGACATTGTTTGCATTGATGGCTGCATTTTGTGCAGCATCAGCAGACTAACAAAAGGCTGAAATCCGTGTTTTTTATAGGCATGCCGAGCTATGCTGTTTAAAGTGGTTTGCTCTGTTCTGAGGACTGTCGGATCTGCAGCTGCTCTTCCCTGCTCAAAGAAGAAAAGACTTATTCCAACAGAAAGAGCAGGAAAATGTGCCAGCACACGCTAATTAGTTGTTGCTACTTGCCACTACCTGATTAGCGCAGTCAAGAGTGCTGTTGATCTGTACAGTATATTGCTATTAGTATGGATATAGTATATGCCACTCTGCCATAAGCCACTCACAGGTGGAGTGAATAGCATCAACCAAGTCTCTGTTCTTCACAGTCATGTGTATTAGTAACACTCCCCGATGGCACCAGCCTCCAGCTGGACAATGTGCCTCCCTAAGTGACGGATACTTCAGTTTACAGAAGGTAAGGCTAAGCCCACCCTGCTTTATCGTCCTTTTGGACACAAATAGGGAAGATACGAAATGAAACTACAGACTGAGAGCGTGAACTGACCAGGAAAGCATTTTCTGTAGTCATACTTCAAGAACCAGAGGGCTGTTTTCCTATTAATTTCTATACATCTGTAATTTTTTTTGTAGCCAGATCCCTGTTCTTCATTAGGAATTAATCTTAAGCTTCACTATGTTGATCATTTATACTTTACTTAATACTACATAATAGCTACTTAGGAACTGCTTACAAAGAGCCCAAAGTGCTGAACTGTTCTCAAACCTCCACAGATCCCAAACCAGTCGAGCATCTGGAGGCTGTATTGGAACCAAACATTCACCACTGCAGACCCCTAGTTCCTGTGTCCGAACCAAGATAGATTTGAGCTGTTTTGGTGACATGAAGAGGACTTGCAAAATATTTGTAACAACGTTTTAATGTTGTGGCTATAACCACACTGGATTACAATTCCCTGCTCAGACTCTGGTAAGAGTTTAACTGTAGTTTAAGGGTGTAAACAGTACATTTTTAAAGTATTGTATGTACTGCATGACAAAACTTCAGGTGAATGCTTCAGGCACTGACTCGATAAGAGAAAATACCATTGTGCTGTTCAGCTATGGTTTTATGTATGTGTGGGTAGATGATCACTGATCGACAGCTTCCTGACTCTGCTTGCTTGAAAATACCTGGTGGAACGGGGCAACGTATAATTTTTATGTGTATTACCACGCATTGTCCCTAGCATACATTTGATCAGTTTGTGAAAAACAAACAAACAAAAAAAAGACAGCAAAAAATAAAAGAAACCCTAAATAACAACTGTGAGCCATGCAGGACACTTAAAGGACTAATTCAACCTAATAACATACCGGGAAATCTTTTTTTAAAAGGTTAATCTCTCTTTGATATTTCTAACAATGCTTTACCTGAATAATGTTTTTGTTTCTCAAAGCAGAAAATAGGTTTCGTCCTTAATGCCTGTCACAATAAAAGCTGTACACAGAAAGGTCTGGGCACAGATTGAAAGATACGCTTTGTCCTGGATCAGGGTATATCACGGAGGATTTGACACAATGTTTTCTTTCTGTGTGTATTTTGAGTGAACTGAACCTTTAACGGTAAGACTAAGGCTAAGGGGGCAAAAGTGAGTGTACTTGCGTGTGATATGAAAGGCTAAAGATGCCATCACAAAACAGAATACTTACTGTGTGTGTGTGTGTGTGTGCGATAGAGAAAGAGAGAGATTGATTGTTTATGCACACTGGGATAGACTGTGCCAGGTGAGTGTACCATTTACCATCAAACCATTGAATTCAGCAGGCATCTAATAACAAAGCATTTATGGCCCACTTACGCATGCATAGATATAACTGTCAGTAGGCAACAACAGTCCCTTTTCTCCGTCTCCAGCTATTTCTTCTTCTCTTAAAACACACAGGCACCATCCGGATTGGACCCAGATACTCTAGAATTCTATCATCAGACTCGGGGATGAAATTAAAATCGCTCATTTTCTTTCTCCATACAAGGAGCAGATCAATTTCCGGAGACTGGGACGTGATATTTTCCTGCCATTGGGCTTTCTCGTCTTTGGCACAGCACCCTGACTGGCTGCCAGCGGGAGGCCCGGGCCTGACTGCACGCCTCGCCGGAGAACAGTTACTTCTGCCGCGGCGAGTTTATTTGCGCCTCGCTATGAGAATTGCCATCATTTACCCTTCCCCAGCGCCCCCCTCCAGAAAGAGAAAAGAAATAGACAAGCAGGGGGAAGCGAGGCAAGAATGAGAAAGGCGAAATTGATTCTTTTTGATACATGCTGCCTGGGGGACATTAGGCACACCTCGTTTGACCACCTATTTCAAGAAATGAACTGAATAAATTTTGCGTGAAGTAATGTATAGGCCTTTTAGAGGCCTTGCGCTGTTGTTTTCGCTTTATGAGGAATGACGGGCTCGCTGCAGCGCGC
Source organism: Oreochromis niloticus (assembly GCF_001858045.2). Lineage (NCBI taxonomy): Eukaryota > Metazoa > Chordata > Actinopteri > Cichliformes > Cichlidae > Oreochromis > Oreochromis niloticus. The sequence continues at coordinate 21,379,998 of NC_031974.2, forward strand.
AGAGGTCATCTGAACAGAGGCGAATCCTGGTTTTAGGAAAACGAAATTAATTGTAGGTGTACAAGAATGATAACTCACTTTACACGAAACAAGAAGTGAGATTGTGTTGAGCATAGCGAATTTGATGAAAGCACTGAAATCTGCAGGACTGGCGGGGCCCAGGGGTCGATGGCATATTAAACAATTCACGCAGATTGAACAATGCAGCTAAACATTGGGCTACACTGCAAATATGGGGGCGTAAGCCATTAAATAAACTCTTGTTGCCCAGATGTTTGCTTTGCAGGACGTGGGGATGTGCATGGCGCCCGTGTTTGCACAAGTAGTGCGCATGAGGTCACCACTTAAGCAGAATGAGAACTCTGGCATAATGTGTTCCATGTATGATACAAGATTCTGTCCACCTAGCACCCGTACATTTTTCTCTGTATGCGCTGTCAGTGCTAGGATCGCGGTGGCATTTAAAACCATGACTTGGACTTTAATCCCTCAGTGTTCCTTACCTGCATCACACATTTCTTTTTAATCGGTCCTTGTTTGTCCTGGCAGGGCCCTTGTTTGTGCACACTTTGACCATCCGACCCGTCCTTTCCCTTTTACGTGTCCCCCAGCTGTTACGTCACAGAGCCAGTCAAGGCCTAATTAAACCCAGATTGGGAAAGCGTATAAATCCCAGCCCCTTTTCCCTAGTCTGTCCAAACAGCAACATGCAGACACCCCGAAGTGGATTTTAGTCGAAGGGAATACATTAAGAAGAAAACTGCAAGTCGATCTGTAACCACTGTGAAACAGCTGCCATAGACAAAGTTCTGACACACAACAAAAATGGCTGGACTCAAGGTAAGGAGACAATTCCTCGAAGCAAAACTGTTGCTAAATGTGTAAATATTCATTTATTATCGCTTATGAGCTGCGTCTGTGTCGACTATCAGACTGTGCATGCATGTGGAGTTAGGGTGCAGAGCTATATTATACAAAAATACAGAAGAAAAGTTTTTGTTTTTTATTTATTTGTTTTGCACCAGAATGTGCGAAATTCATGCGCCTTAAAGCCACCACAGCTCCTGTGGCCGCTGACCGAAGGGAGGCGTTTCCTCCAACCAATCAGAGCGCTGCATTCTGCAGCTGCCCAGATGTGGTTTGAAGTGCCTAAATCTTTTTTTTTAATTTCAGTGGGAACGCTTCAATTTAATTGCAAAAACATGATTTTAAACCCCAGTTTTCCAATTTATTGCCATTGCTGCAGAATTATGGTGATGGGCTGCATTAAGTAGGCCTTTGCTTAGATTACTTTTTTATATAGGACCTTTAATAGTTGACTGAAGGTTTCATAGTCATGACACCTACTCAAATGCAAAGCTTTGGCTATAGTGGAATAGCTTCGGCTTATTAACAAACTATCCAAGGAATGCTGGGATCATTGCTAAGTCTAGCTTTGCTGCTCTAGCTCTAATAAACTTTTAAGAGGACAGAAAACTGACTTTGTAAAGCATTCCTTCAACTTGGGACACTCTGGAGCTTCCAACAAGCACTTTGGCACATGATCGCGCACATATGGAAACCATCTGTGTCTGTGAGTGTGCTTTCTTGCAAACTCACAATGACTCAGCAAGATGCATGTACACTGTGACAAGTTTGATCTTCCTGTGGCAGAAGAGAAGCGATCAGTAGAGGTGCAGGCGAGATGCAAAACAACACTCTTATCCTAGATGGAACATTGATCAAAACATGCTGCAGAGGATGTAAGTGTAATTAGGCTGTTTCTGTGGCACAATAACACAAAATAATGGATGACTGCAAGGGGGGAAATTTGGCATAACTGCAGTTTGTTTTATCATAGATCTAATGTGAATCAATATGACAACAATTAACAAAAAGACAAGCCTTAATGACAAGCCTTCAAATTTAATTATAACCAGCATGAACACATTTATCCTGCATTACAATGAAGCTGCATGATGTATTTTTTTATTTTTCACTTCAACTTGTCTTCACTTGTGTGTTTGTTTCTTTCAGTACATGAGCGGTTTCGGGAACGAGTTCTCATCTGAAGACCCTCGCTGTCCTGGATCCTTACCCGAGGGACAGGTAAAAACCCTCCCTGGGCTCCTTTTGTTATTTATTCATTATTATTTTCTAATTGTTGAAAATGAGGGTAATTGAACACATATAGTGTACATATGCACACATTACAGCATCAGCATTGTGGTTTTGTTCCATGTCTCTGCAGAATAATCCCCAAGTCTGCCCATATGGCCTCTATGCTGAGCAGCTCTCCGGCTCTGCCTTCACCTGCCCGCGTCCAGCCAATAAGAGGAGGTGTCCATCTCTGTTTGAAACCTAAAGCAGGCTTTATAGTGACTCCAAATGGATCCCAGACATTATGGATAACTAAACATTTCCCTTCCTCTTCTTTCTCTAGCTGGTTGTACCGCATCCTTCCATCTGTTAAACACAAGCCATTCACCTCGGTTCCCTGTGGGGATCTAACAGAGAACTGGAACGAAGTGGAGCCTGATCCTAACCAGGTATATCAACACAAGGAATCCCTGCTCATTTTGGGCTTAGTTACAAATCAAAAGTCTTTCATCGCTTTAACATGTGTGTGGTAAATGTTCAGCTGAAGCCATAACAAAGTTTAGCATAGTGTTTAGATGCCCCAGTGCAACCAAATCTATGCACTGTCTTCTCTAAACCTCACATTAATGCGGTTCATCTTTTTCCTTTAATCCATACAAAAATTGTGGTAAATGACATTGTTTGGGGGCCAGCAGATTCCCTTCATTTTCAGTATTGTGCCTTTAGCTTTACCACACAACCACCAAAGCTATACCAATGTTTTCCACAAGGAAACAATTTCAAGCTCTTCATACTGTTAAAAGTAACAGTGTTGTTTCATTCCATTAAAAAATGCTGGCGACATAAGAGCACATAAAGCCACAAATTTCAAATCTGTGATTGGTGGAGACATGCTGTACGTGACGTCATCATCAGGTTTGTCTATTTCAGACAAGCTTACAAAAAGCAATGATGAAGCATAATAAACAGTAGATATATTTATGTATAGTAACTTATTTAGAAAATATTTTCCACAGATTGATTTCTTTAAATTCACTGAAGGTGCACAATAAGTACACTACAATGAACCGCTTCAAGTAAAAGCTAGTATTTTGCAAAGCAATCTACTACTACTCATAGGTAGCGGTTAGTACTGTAAGTACTAATAGCTGGGAAACTAAATATAAACAGCAAGCTAGTAAGTAATAAAAACAAACAATTAAAAAAGCTGTAAAGCAGGCCCACTGTGAAATAATGGTGGTTATGGTAGTTTATTATAATTTTACAGTAAAAATTTGTTTGATTCTGACTCTGAGGTTTCTTTCACAGCTTCGATGGCTGCCATTCACCATCCCCAAAACTACAGAGAAGAAAGTGGACTTTGTGGCTGTAAGTCAAGCTAATTTTTTCTCTTATTTTTTAATTTTTATGAAAATTTCCATCTGATTTTATTTGCGTCCTTCTCCATGGTTCAGGGTTTGCACACTCTCTGCGGTGCTGGAGATGCCAAATCTCGTAATGGCATTGGAGTCCATGTGTACACCTGTAACACCTCCATGGTCGACAGGTGAGAATGTATACATTATGCGACAAAAGGATATATTTTTTATTAATGAAAAACATTTCCATCCTTCCTTTGATCTTATTTTATTCTTGTTCCAGGTGCTTCAACAACTCAGACGGAGACTTTCTGATTGGTGAGGAAAGGAGCACTGTTGTTGTTTTCACTGTCATCTATCATAAGAACAATGATAGCTCAAACATCAGCCTGCCTTCTTGTTCAAATTTTCTTTTCTCTGTGTCTCTCTTTGTCTGTTTGTGTGTGCAGTCCCTCAGCAGGGAGAGATCTTGATCACCACAGAGTTTGGGAAGATGATGGTCGAGCCGAACGAGATCTGTGTCATCCAGGTGGGCTGTATGTTTTCCATCTCCCCGGTTTTCAAAGAAATCTGCCGTTGTGTCTGCCCCAACATCCCACTTACCATATTTAGAAAGGCATTGTTTGGTGCTTTTTGAAAGTGACCTCAAAAATAAGCGACGGTGGAAAAGAGGTTTTAAGCTACCGAAAGCCTGACCACCTGGACAGCAGCACGTGTGCTTTTCAAAGTCCGTTCAGAACTGAAACAGCACACAGTTGATACTTAATAGGACAAAATTTCCTCTCACTGCCACTTTTCACATTTTTTTTAGCAAGGGATGCGCTTCAGTGTGGATGTGTTTGGGGAAACCAGAGGCTACATACTCGAGGTGTATGGTGCCCATTTTGAACTGCCTGACCTTGGCCCAATAGGTTTGTATGATATTTGTGAGTCTATATAAGTGCAGCATATGTCTTTGTGTTCACTTTTCCTTGAAACGTGCTCACCAAGCTCTTTTACATCTATGTCTTGGAACAGACTATCCATGTCTAAAACTGTTCACACTTTGCGTAACTCACTCAGTGCTCAGAGGATAAACCCTGCTTGCCTTGGTGATTATTTACGGTGTAACTGTTGTGTTATTTAAGATTTGAGTGAAAATTCCAACAAATTGTGGATTTGTGGATTGCAATGAAATACCAGTCACGGATTAGTTAGAAATTTCATTAAGGGTACATATAAAAAGCAACAACAACACAAAATCCTTCTTTGAGTAGCATATTGCTGTCAGTTATTTAGGAAACTAGTGACTAGCTCGAGATTTCTGTCTTCCTACATATAACAAAAATATTTCTTGTGCCCACCAAAGATGTTTTGGCTTTCCGACAAAGCATCGTGGCGCTAATAATAATGTTTTATCATTTAATTTATTCACACCTACAATTGTTTTAATCTTTATTTTACCTTTATTCACTAGCTGGGCCCACGTCCTAATTTTAGGTTTGACAGCATTTTAATAGGTAAAAGTGAATGCTTTGACATGACTTGAGGGAAGGCCTCGAAGGGGACTGGCGATGGCTCCCAGGCCTGGCAGATCCCCAAGCACTAAATAGAAATGAAGAAGTTTTCATTCACGTAAACGAGAATGAACAGCTTGCAGAACTGGGGGAACCTATATAGATGACAGCATGTTTGGAGGCGTGGTCCCGCTCCTGAAATTCTGATACATAACCTTTGCTAAATAAGCTAACAACATAACTACATGAAACCACCTGTGATTACATGATCTGATATATGGATATCATCATAGTTATGCCTACACTGCCTTTACTTTGACACTTTGCGTGTGTTTTGCAGGAGCCAATGGTCTGGCTAACCCAAGAGACTTCCTGTGTCCCGTTGCATGGTATGAAGATCGCAAAGTGCCCACTGGTTACACCGTCATCAATAAATACCAGGGGAAGCTGTTTGCATGCCAACAGGTGGCTATTGTGGCACACAACTTTATCTGTATCACTGTACTTCCACGCATACCTGTGGTCTGACAGGGACACACACACACACACACACACACACACACACACACACGGCTTACTTGCCCTATTACCCTATTTAGTTTTGTGTCTGCTTCAGTGAACGCCATCGAACTGCCGCAGTGACTAACAGGAAACTGTCCAAGTGAAGCATATGATCCATTAGATGCTCCTGCCGACTGAATTGCCATCCCTGATGATTTAATATCGAAGCATTAGCTGTTATCCATTCAGCAGGTTTCCGCCTCGACTCCCTTATGAGTCTTAATCACTCATAATTAGTTAAGGCATTCTGGAGCTGCAGACAGTGTACCTGTGAAGCTTTTGCTTTGTAGGAAAAAACCTTTTTCAAGTTAAGCATTAATTTCAACATATTTCAGCCGGGGAATGATCCTCCCCCTCCCGAAATGTCCTGTTGGGCGCATAATTGGATCGACACATAATGTCTGACAGGAGGTTTTTTACTGAGGCAGGGAGGAGGTGGGAGGAGAGGTTTGTCAGGGGTGGGGGTTGGGGGGGTTGTAACCGTGGAAACCATGTCAAACCACACTGTTATTATTCATCATAGGAAGTACACTAGGGCAAGATACTGTCTTTTCTTTTTTTGAAGCAAAACAGACCTCTTCCCGTCTTCCTCACTGCTTCTGCCACCAGTTATATGCTGGGGGGGGGGTCAGAGGGAACACTTTTTTTTCCCTGTGTCCACTCTTCCCAGAGAGTGGACAAGAGAGGTTGCAGGGGTAAGAAAATAAGATGGGGCGGCGGAGGCCTCGTATAAGGGAAGATGCTGCCGCTCCTGCCTGGTCCTGCTGTTTTGTTCCCCCGCAGAGTGCCGAAATTGCTCAAATTAACTTATTATTTGCTTGACTGGACCAATATGTTTGTGTTTTGTGTGCGTGTGTGCGCAAGTGCTCGCTCGCCTCCATTTTCCTCCCTTCATTTTAATCGAATGTAGTGGAGTTATCACAGATGAATGTCCAAGAAATTACCTGCACTGGATTTCCCGAAGGCCTCTTTGTGCGTCGACTACTGTCAATTGAGTGTGTGTTAAGTTGTTTTCGGCGTTCATTAGTCACGAATGTTTGCGTGCGTGTGTGAATGCATCTGTATATGTATATGTATTTGTCAGTATTCATCGTTGGTGTGTATTAGCTGTTCGTGTGTGGAAAAGCTTGTGTGTAAAGGAGCAGGGAGGTCAGTATGGAGGCAGCTTGAGTTGTAATGAACTATATTGATTTTAGAGCTGCTGTTGAATGTCTTTTTTCGCAGTGACATTATCAGAACAGAGAAACTATATAAAATTGCTGTGGTTTTAACAATCAAGATAAAGAAATATCTCTGCACCCACTGCTGCCGCTGCTCCCCTCTCCCCATAACTGCGCTGCTGCGAGCGTCAAAATGCTCAAAGTTTGGGAAAGTTTGATTGTGAAGCCAATTACCCCATAATACCTGGAGCCTCGTATCACAAAGAAAAGGGGGGAATGAAAGAGAAGAAAGGATGAAAGAAGCACACCCTCTTTCACAATCAACCCTTTTCATTATGACCAGTTTTTTTTCTCTTTATGTGAAGAAGTACTCTCTCTGGGAATTTAAGATTACAAAGACATTATTCATTGTTCCGTTTTCCCTGTGAAAAGCTCAATTTAAAACCTTTTGTGTTTGTTGCTTGGGTAGACTCCTCTTATTTGTTTTGTTCTGTGCTCTGCACGTAGGATTTCTCGCCATTCAATGTGGTCGCCTGGCACGGTAACTACACGCCTTACAAATACAACCTGAAGAACTTCATGGTTATCAACTGTGTGGCCTTCGACCATGCGGTGAGAGTCGTGTTTAGGGACACACCAACAGCACTTTTGAATGCAAATAGCCGTGCTCCTCACCCGTCGCATGTTTATGATCTCTCTATATAGGATCCATCTATCTTTACTGTGCTGACTGCCAAATCCACTAGACCAGGGGTTGCCATTGCTGACTTTGTCATCTTCCCCCCACGGTGGGGTGTGGCTGACCACACCTTCCGCCCACCATACTATCACCGTAAGACACACGCACACACATCCATTTACCCAGCCTGTGTCAAGGCAGTAGGTGAGAACAAACCACCTGCTGTATGACTCACTTCAATGGAGACCCCACAATAGTCCCCTTTTGTCCGATTTCATCGCAGACCTATAAGGCCATCTAGCGGAAATCAGTGTTACACCTGTATATTCAACAGCAAACTAGGCACATGATGCTGCTGTGTTACAGCTCCTCCTGCTTGTCACTGTAGGTAACTGCATGAGTGAATTCATGGGTCTGATCAAAGGCCATTATGAGGCCAAAGAGGAGGGTTTCCAGCCAGGAGGGGCCAGCCTCCACAGCATAATGACCCCGCACGGCCCGGACGTGGACTGCTTTGAGAAGAACAGCACTGCTGAACTCAAACCTCAGAGGGTGGCTGAGGGAACCATGGTAAACAAACAAAATATATATAAGGTTATACATGACCAAGTCAGTATCGATTATCATAGCATGCTTTTTCCTATCACCAGGCTTTTATGTTCGAGTCGTCCTTCAGCATGGCGGTGACGAAGTGGGGTCTTCATACATGCCAGAAGCTTGACAAGAACTACTACCAATGTTGGGAACCTCTACGCAGCCACTTTAACCCCAACTGGAAGCCGGGCAAACAGTAGAAACCCAGCGATTCAGAATGCATTAAGAGCGAACAAATCAAAATAAATATGTCAAAATAAAAATTTCACTTTATAAATGTAACCAAGCAATCCAACGATTTATTTGTGTTCCCCGAGTAGATCTGTTGACAGAATAAACAGGAAGAATAAAGTAATTTCCTTCTCACAGAAGTATAAAACCAAATTGTCGTAACGTGTATTTTTATTTTTAAGAAACATAACTGCAAAATTAAGGAACAATAAGAGGTAACCTTAGCCCAGCATTCTGTTTTACTAAGAGGTGTTTGGTAGGACCACTAATGACCCTGTCTTTACCCCTCATGCCACTGTTGTACCAATATTGCCATTATCCTTTAATATCTAAATGACACTGCAGCGCTTCTTTATTGGACTATATATAGTCTTGCTTTATGTGACGCGGGGATCATTGATATCAGTATATCTTGCATTTTCTTTTCCTGTGCAAATCTGAACTTATGTGAGAGGGGGGAATCGAGTCCTTCAGTCTCCAAGTACATCCTCCTTGCCTCTGTGTATAACTGCAGACATGCAAATGGTACTTTCACACATGAAAGCCACGTAACTCTGGTTTGACAATATAATTTTATTCGGTTAATAATAATTACACACATGGACATCATCTCTAGAACACACAGGACGAGGGTCTTTCTACATCTGGGCTCAAGATGACAAACCGAACTTGCGCTCGAGGGTACCGGCCTTAATCTGCTCCTCCTTCCTATCCTGTAAAACAGATGACAAACAGATGATAGGTTAGTCCGGTTTCCATAGAAACAAAGTCATATCGCCCTCACCCTCATCACCTTCCGGACGTTTTCTCAAACTCCATGTTTTATGAGTGAGCATTTTATGATTTTCAAGCAGCTTTTTTCCCCCCCTTCCCAGCAGCAAAAAAAGGGGGGTGGGGACAAATATGATAGCCCAGCAGTGTGACAATTGCACCAAATTCTCCCTGGAATCTCAATTGGCGAGGACTTTGACGGTGAATCTCCATGACAATGGGGTAGAAAATGAAAGCAGGCAGCATTTTGGATGAAGCATTCATTTCTAACGTGAGCGGGTCTGTGTCAAAAGAAAGAAAACCAGATCAACGGTGCACCTACATGGGAATAATGAGTCCCAATCATCAACTAAATAGCTTTTCAGGTTTCTATGATAGCATTTGTGACCAAATCACATTTTATGAATACCCAGATCAAATACTCTAAATGGTCAAATTATTACAGTGGCTGAAAAATGACCACTATTGTAACAGTGTAAAGTAACCATGTGTTCAATACTGAATTATTTCGTTTCCTGCAGTAAATGTACTGATATTTTGTTAACCTCCAACAATACTTGGCAATTTACTCCTAGTTTCTATTGTTCTTGTTTTGGTTCTAGTCTTGCATGCCTTTAGACAGCCTAAAGAGGGCCAGTGGGGCTTAAATTGTGGTTCAAGAGCTCTCTACAAACTTTTGTGATGAGAAAACACGGCTGAGCTGATTAAACTACCCATTAAGATCAAGCAGACAGCGAGTGAGAAGGCTACGGTGTTTCTTGTCTCATACCCTGTCTGTCTTGAAGATGTAGTAGAGGGCAAAGAGAGGTACAACTCCAAACATTGCACCCAGCAGAGAGGTCTTGTTTGTGGGCCTGAAGTGTGCGTAGGGATTGGCTCGTGCGTACACCCAGCGTGTCAAGGCAGGGTCTTCCTGTACAGACAGAAGTAAGCAATGACATTTATCACCAAATGTAAATGTAGAATTCACAGTAGAAAAATAGACTCAAATATTTACAACAAATCAACCAAAATTTAAAAGTCTCATAGTGACGTTAAAAAATATTAATATCTATTATACTTAAACCTTTTATTTTAGGTGGGGAAAACTCAGGAAACAGCAGAAAAGAGAGGGGGGGGGGTCATTTTCTAAGGACAGGACATTTTTCCTGAAAAATCCTGGTGTACATATTTTAAACAGTTTACATTTAATTTACTGGTATTGTGCTTGCTGGTCAATTTCATGAACTTCATAGAACAAAGCCATTATAAAATGTAACAGTAACATGGCAAAATGTCTGCCTTTAAAACAATCACAGCGCACACAGTATAGATGGAAAAATGAGGTAATCTAAATACACCGACAAGAAACATAAAGCCTTATGAACAACTGAAGTATATCCAGACAGGTGACAAACTAAATCAGCATGAAGGGCTGCTACAACTACTTTGGTGGACATCTGCTATGACTTCAAATTTCAGTGCAGAACCTGCACTGTAACGATTCAAGTCATTAGATATTATACATGATATTCGGTTATACTGTGTTTTGATGATTGTGGTTGACCTGTATAACAGGCCAGCATGCTGTATAACATGCTGGCCCACAATCTCTCATAAGTGTCGAGCTGGATTGGGGTCCGGTGACTGCAAAGGCCATGGCATATTATTCAAACTATTTTTTATAACGATGAAATCATTCAGTGAACCTTGGTGCCTAAAGATTGGGGCTACTCCAAGCTGTAAAGACATGTTTCATCACAGGATACAGTGACTCTTCACACTAAAGACTGAAGTGGACCCAAACCATGTACGCGAAATGCTTCCTAGGAGCATAACAGAACCACGAGACCCCCTAATTTAACACACTGCAGGGGTCGTTTTTTCCTCCCCTTTTTTTTTCCTGTCACCTGTCAGTTTTCAGAGCACACCAGGAAGAAAGCAATATGTACTGCAGCGCACGGTTCTCTGTCTCTAAAGTCCCAAGACGTAAGCGATCTTCGTAATGTAGTAGTGACTAGCATAGAGTGGAAGGTCTCGTTTATAATCTTATCTAAAATTTAGACTAAATAAATACATATAGTCACCACTGTGCCCCGCTAATGCTACCCGTTAGCATTCTGGCCAATAACTTGAGCCCTTTTCAAGGGTGACATTGCTAACTAGCAAGTAGCCACTTACAATGAGCTCTTTTCTGTGCGGGTTATTGAGTTGCAGCTGATACTGGCGCTTCAGATTTGCTCGCACTGCACCCCTGGCTTCTTCGGCACGCCTCTGCTCCGGCGAAAGGTTGAAATATTCGTTTGGATCCAATGTTTTTGGCCGAGTGGCCAAGGGCGCCTCTCGGTAGTCCGCCATGATTGTTTAATGACGGCTGGAACGGTGGCAAACGCGAGCTTGTGAAATCTCGCGTTGAGTGAGCGCCGTATTACCATAGCAACGTCAAACTCTGGCTGAACGAAGCAATGGATGCAGCTCAGGAAAGTGAAGAAAAAGTGGGTGACGGCACATCGCCTGACAGTGATGATGACTTTAAATGTGAAGACGTTTCTGTAGAAGACGAATGGAGTTTAAAAGAAGGTGAAGAAGACTTGGAAGCGACGGTGAAAGCCATCCAAGACCGGGCAGAAGCCAGTGCAAGGCCCAGTTCAACCAACAGAACATCCAAACCACCAGCCGTAGTTGACTTTTTACGGAACTTTCTCTTCCAAATGGGCATGACAGAAGCCCTCGATTGTTTTCAAAACGAGTGGAGTGAGATGGTGCAGAAAGGACTGCTGGAGGAAGAGGGTCTCATGGTGACCCCAGTCGTGCACATTGAAAACCAGCGTCTGGAAAACGAGCTGAGAACCGCTCTGAAGGAGATGGAGGAGTACAGGCGTGCAGTCTCTGCAGCAGCCGGGACTCTGGCGAAGGTGCAAAAAACCAGAGACTTTCACCGGATGCAACATAAGCGTGTTGTTCAGGAGAGAAACAGACTCATCGAGGAGATGAAGAAAGTCAAGATGCAGTGCGACAGCTACGAACCTGCGATGAAGCGGATGAACGAGAAATATGAGGTCGTTTTAAAGCAGGTCATGCTGGCGGCTTTGGAGAGGGACAAAGCCTTCAGGGAGGTGAACTCTCCGTCAGGTCAACACGACACCCTCTGTGGAGGGGAGGAACGAGGAGGCGAGGCGGGTGTAGAGAAATACCCTTCAGTGACACAGCCGAGACCTCCGGCCTCTACGCACTCAAAAAAATAAATTGGGTTGTTGTTGCATTTACAAGAGTCTAAATTGTAATTTGAACAAAATAATTTAATGTTTCTATGGTGAACGTAATTAAATCATGTATGATCTGCATGAAATTCAACAAATTAATGTATTCTTGGTGAGATGACACGATACAATCTAGTAAGAGTGGCTAGTTACCTGGACTCGCGAAATTCACAAGATCACACGAGATTTCAAACCACAGGAAAATCACTGGGGTTATAAGAGGCAGAAAAGCATACACACACTACGTGTATGCTATATGCACTGTTACCTCACAACAAGAAGGTCCTGAGTTCAAATCCGAAGACACGCAACTAGTGGGATTAGATTAATTGGTGATTCTACCCATATGTATGAATGCTTGTCTGTCTGTGTTAGCCCTGTGATGGACTGGCGACCAACTATCCAGGGATGACCCTGCCCCTGGCCCCTAATTTAAGTTATTTAAATTAAGTTGGACTCAGTTGCACTAAATGCTACATTAAGTTGGAATAACAGAATTTCATAATGTTAAAATAAAATTTAATAGCGTGGAAATCCTTTCCATTGTTCTTTTCATGTTTATTCAAATAGGTTTTTTTTTTTTAATTTTTGTTCTTCTTTTATTAAAAAAAAAAAATCATTGTTGTCTGTAGGTGCTGACATGACCAACAAATTAAAAACACACAATACAAGCCCAACATTCAGATTATAAATGAGGGCTGGGGAATAATGTTTGGTCAAGCACGCCAGCAGATTAGAGACCTGATGAGAGAAAACAAGAAAAACTGTACTCAATTAAGAGAAATGTCTTACGAGCTTGAAGACACACAAGCTGTTAATGAGCAGATACAGTGGAATCTCCAAGACACAGAGGAAAAACAACCAGGAGCTACAAGTAAAACTTGATGAAGCGCTGGGGAAAAAAGTTTCTTCAACAGAAGAAACAACTGGAAATAAAACAGAAACAAACGGAGCATAAACTCCAAGACATGGATGAAAAACACCAATTGCTTCTAATAACACTTGATGAAGCACTGCATAAAAATGCAGAAATGCGTCAAGAAAAAGTGCAACAGCAAGAAATACAGAAAATAATGCAACTTGTTCTCCAAGACTGAGAGGAAAAATCTAGAACTACAAGTATGTTATAACAAAAAGAAGGACAAAACCATTGAACTAGAAGGAAAAAAGGAAAAACTGCAAAAACAATGCTCAGAGATGCAGTGTAGGTTCAATGAAATGCAGAGGAGAATTCAGGAGTTAGAAGACATTTACAATGAAGTACAACGGAGGAATACAGACATGCATGAGGCAAAGCTAATACAGGAGGCAAAATCTAAAGAACTAAAAGAAAAAGAAGCAACATTTAAGAACTGGAGAAAAGACTCAAGAAACTTGAGAAGCAAAATGCAGAAACAATCGATGACATAAAAAATCTCATCCTTCACATAAAAGAGCTCCAGGAACAGTGCCTGAGAAAGAAGAAAAAACGCTTCCACTTTTTCAGGAAGGACCCTCCTGCTTCCTCCTCCACCTCTCCTCTCCCCTCTCTCCCTTTCTCTCCTATCACCTCTCTTCGTTCACCCCTTCCTCTTCATCCCTTTTCTTTTTCTTTCTTTTTTCACCCTCACCCCCCATCTAGTCCTGGCAGTTGACTGTCCCTTCCTCAGCCTGGTTCTTTTGGAGGTTTCTTCCTGTTTAAAAGGAGTTTTTCCTCCCCACTGTTGTCTATATAGTGCTTGTTCAGAAGGAATTGTTGGGGTTTTCTCTCCTCTGCCTCTTTCCACCTTTCTATCCCTTTGTTTTTTCCACCCTCTTCTTTCACACTCTTTACCAACCTCTTCCTTTCATCTCTCATCTCCCTACCCTGTGTTCACTTTTGAGGAAACAATAAAGACAGTCAATCATATTTTACATGCATCAAATCACTGTCTTCATTCATGAATAATCTAAGGAAACAGCGGAAAAAAATAACACATCTTAAAGATAATCCTAAACTAAACAGAAACAGCTGTGCACTGGTATACAAGCCCTGTAACTAGGGCGCCTGCCAATAAGCCACTATGGCTAGTCTCCATCTTGACCTAGCACACACTAGTCCTTGAGAGCACTAGCAACTGCTGACTAAATAGCCAGTGGCTCCCCCACCCTCTGAAATAACAATTAAATATCAGTTAAGGATTAAATAAGTTAATAGCAAGGCTTAATCTTTCATCCAATTTAATGATAAGTTAACAGTGGGAACATTAGCACAAGTATAGAAAATGCCCCAGTTCTGTGAATGTTTAAAATGAATAGATTATTTAAGTCTCCAATACACTTGGCACATTCCCTCCTAGGACCATGACTATAAAAGGAGGCCAAAAAGACCCAAACTGGTTTGACAGTTCCTGGGTGTTGCCGGATGGAGGCCAGGTGGAGTCTGGAGGAGAGGTGAGAAACAGATTAGACACAAATCTTAAAACTTTAGGCAACTCTCTTCATGAGAGTTCTCTTAAAAGTAATGTGGCAACAATATATGCAACAGTTAGATGAAAGCCACTGCAATATGCTTAGAAGTCTGACCCTGTCCTTTCTGTAAGTGTGTGTGTGTGTTGTGTTTCAGAGTAGGAGTTTTGCCCTGGGGGATGTTCTTCGTACCTCGCTTACTACATCCAAGATCAAATGACACATCCAAGATCAAATCATCGCGCTAACCGTGAGCTCGCTAATCCGGTTGTCCGAACGCACCTGTTGTTGACGATTAGTATAGCTGGCTGAAGTAATCTGAGATCACTGGGTGGCTTAAAAGGGGCTACGCATCGATAGTAGAAACATTGATCGGCAACCCTGTGATTGGTCGGCGAAGATGTCGAAGGAGCGCGCGCAGTATCTCACGGCAGCAGACCAAGAACTCTTGATTGAGGGATATCAGGAGTTTCAGAGTTTAATTAAAACGCAGGGGAACACTGCAAAGGCTGCAAAAGCAAGGAGAGAGGGCTGGCAGAAAGTTGCTGACAAATTAAACTCGTAAGTGATCCATGATATTACATTATATCATGTGATATTATTTCATTCCACATTATATTATATTACATCATATCCTCTTTCACATTAGAGCCACAACAGGACCCACTAGAACATGGGAAAAAGTAAAAGTGAAATATAAGAATATTCTACAGAATGGTAATATTTATCACTTATATTGCTTTTAGTCTATGACAAGAGACCCTGGAATAATCTGTTTGTTTATAACAGCAACCAAGAAAAGGGCAGAGCAAATAAAGACAGGTGGTGGTCCTGCACCCCCTCGTCACACCCCTTTTTGTACTGTGACATTTATTGACATTGTGGGTTTTTATGTGTGTAGTTTGAATAACACTCCATCACTTTTACCTGTTCCCATGCAAGGGGTGACTGAAGCATGCACAGTAAGTCGGGAGTAAGTATATACAGTACAGTAAGTATATATATATATATATATATATATATATATATATATATATATATATATATATATATACATATATATTTGGAGAGAGAGAGAGAGAGAGAGAGAGAAAGTAAATAATAACCTCACGGGAGAATCGATATCTCTCTATGAGCACACCGTCGCGCTGAGCTAAAGGATCCCGTCTATCCCGCAATATACGCTAAATTCTGTAAACTCTCCTTATCAATCTTGCACCTTCCTTGCTCGCGTACAAACGGACAGGACATGGCTGCGACAGACTTCCCAAATCCACCTTCGCTTTTTTAGCCGTGGTCTCTCATCTTGATTGCACGTAGTAATTTACTATTACTACTCTAAATTATGAATTACATCTGACATGATCTACTACATGTAATAGAATGATTAATAGTACATTTCCCTTTTTTTCGGAAATGACCTGTATGTATCTGTATGAAATCAATAAAAGAATCAAATACATTATCTTTAGTTACATTGATAATATTTATTTATGGTAAAACAGTGGCGAAATATCGCTCTTGCTTTCATATAACTGCAGCGGACATACCTGAGAGGCCGCGATCTAATCCTGTTTACATAAAGTAAACCTGCTCCCGAGCAGGCTTACTTTTACGGCTCTGTTGCTATGACAGCAAGCCCCAGATGAGCTTCGGAGAACCGAACGATCCAAGATCACGCCAAATCGTCAACATTCAAATCCGGCTAACTTGCTTAGCGAGGTACGAAGAACAGGCCCCTGGTCTCCACCCTCACTACTTCACACCTGAGAAGCATCACTGATTACACACCTGGTTGCAGTTGGTCTATTTTAAGATGGAGACATCCCCTTATTTGATGCCAGATTATTGTGCTGTGTGTGGTAACCTGCTTGGTGCCTGCTGTGTGCGAGTAACTCAAGAAATTGTCGATTTGGACTTCATCCTAATCTTTAATGAGAATGAAAGTGCCTATATGCTGGAAGTGGGTCATCCGCCTGAGTGATGTAGAGACAATGAGCTTGTTGTTAACCCCTCAAAAACAAAAGAGATGATTATTGACTTCAGGGGGTCAAGGGTAATTCTCTGGGCATCAGGATGAAGTAGAAGGTAGACAGTAGCAATAAGCACAGAACACTCTAGAGACATTCTTTGTTGGAACGGCGGCCATCTGGCAAACGGTTCAGGACAATAAGAACAAGAACCAACAGCCTCAGGAACAGTTTTTAGCTATCATCACACTACACAACTAATTATAGACATATCATAGAAACTTCAATACAGATAACGCACAAGACGGCACCGAGGACACTTCTGACACCTTAAACTGGCCAAAACATTTGCAATGATGCTGATAATCTCATCTATTCTTACCATCTATTCTTTTCTTTATCCATCCTTTATGTATTCATTTTATTTTTGTTATTGTTTTTTTTTTTTATCTTAAGAGATGTCAAACCATCTATGTATAAAGCCAATAAAGATGATTCATTCATTTATTAATTCATTCATAATGTCCATGGCAATTGCTGGAGTCACTCAATGGTTCAGACATTATAGAAATTAACCACAAGAGGGCACTCTTTAGCAAGCTGTGGTTACACTACTGTGACTGTAGCACACATTGACCGCAGTCTCAGAGAACAGTCTCTAGTAACATGTAAAAACAAAACAAAGAGAATCTGCTGAATAGCATTCAGAGATAAAATATTAAAGTATCAGTAAAAACCCTGCATACCCGAGTCTTTATTTTTCCACTCAGGTAAGAGTGCAGGGTGTGTAAGGAAATGAGCCACTAAACAGACTATGGGAAGTTACTTTATACTGTGGATGACATTCATAGCTGTAATTTTCTCCTCCAGGGGGGTCGAACAAGAATCCCCAGTATTGACTTGATTGCAGAAATGTTTGAGCGTGTAGATTTTCAACCACCAGAGACGATCTGATAGTTCTGTGGGATTTTTTTTAAATCCACAAAGATGATTTAATTCAAGTAAGGCTGAGCTGTTATACACCTTGTCATTGATATGTCTGTGGTATGACAATTGGATTATGCAACACTTATAGGAATGTAAGTCCTCACAGAGCTCTCTCTAATCTTGAACTTTATACTTGAGTAGCAGAGTGGTACTGCTGAGAGAGCTGTTTGATCCGGAGAGGGCCCGGTGTAGCTACGGAATGTGTGACCAAATGATTTATTGTCCTCTCAGGACCTTTAAAGTGCAAGCCGCTCTGCAGCTTTGAAACATCTATTTACTACTTCAAAATTCAGAGTGAGACCACACGGTTCAAAGAGACATTTAGGCTGGAATAAAATATTAATATGTTTCTGGCCTGGCTGCCACCAGTCCCCCTTACGGTGCTGAACTTTGAGAAGTTTTTTGAAACTATTTTTCTCGTCTTGTCAGCTCCCAGAGAGCATTTGGCATTTTATTCCTTATCAGCGATGGTACGGGATGTTTACTTTTTGATGCACTTATTCTGCAAACGCTGACAGATACCAAAGATAATGTGATACAGAAGCAGCTACAGACTGAGAGATAGTGGAATGAAAAGGCGTGGATGATTTCTATCAGCAGCCTGCGCTATACCTTGCAAAGCTGTAATCATTCCCAGTAATCAGAAGTCATTTTGCGCTCCTTTGGTCTTTTAAAAAAGACGTCTACGCACGAGACTTGGCTTGAAAATTGGAAGCAGGTTTCTTTTTCCGACCACAAGCCAAAATTACTTTTCTTCTTATTCATCACCGAAGGCCCCTGAAGCGGTCTGTAGACGTAGAGACAGTGACCTAATGTGTTATGCTGCTCTCTCACGGTGCTTATTCATAATATTTCCCGGCCCAGAGACTCCATTACTCTGTTGCCCATGAGGAATGTAAGTGAGGAATGTAATGTTCATTTCCACCCTTGTTTTCACCTACAGGAACATCATCGTGCCACTTTAAGACCTCTGTAATTTTCACGAATGGCTTCAAAGTTAATGAAGTGCTGGCTGGAAGCAAGAGTCAAGCGGTATGTTATTTCCTGCCTCCCCAGCCCTTATTATCACTCGCTTTGACCGTCCATCCCTCCTCACTGATGCTTCGAGTTTGCGTAGACACAATTGCCTTTCACAGTCTTTCTAAGAACTTCTCAGCACGTAACTCCAAAGATGGCTCAGGCTGATTGGAATTCCTCCCCTGCCTGTCCCCTCAGCTCCTGTCTCCGCTGACAGCCCTGTCCACCTCACAGCCTGCGATGACCTTTAATGTCACGAGGAGGAAAGAGAATGAGAGGAACTTAACTTCCACTGTGCTTTGCTCAGGCTGAGCCCACCCGACATCCTTTCATGGACGCCCTGTTTCTGGAGCTGAATCATAACCAAGCTTGGATTTAAGCGAAGTTTTGCTCCATATCCTCCAAAATGTATTACAAAAAAATTCTCCTCTCCCAATTTATCATCACTTCTCTCTGCTGTCCTATTTTAATCTGTATCTATGAAATTGGTCCACGCTGTCTGCAAATATTCTCTTCTTAATAAATCAGCTTTCCACGGATCTATATAGTGGGGATTGGGTAAAACTCACCAATATTTTCTGCTTTAATGTGCTGTGCAGGGCAGAGATTTGGGCCATGGCAGTGACTCAGCAGGCATCCATCACCTTCAAGGAGAGCCACACAGATGAATAGCCTTGAGATGGAATAGACAAAATCCTGCATTTTTTTTCTTTTAGACCTCCATCACCATCCACCACAGCATTTAGCAAATCGCCACTGACATGAAAACAGGCTGTAAAACCTGTTTTGGTGATGTGATGGTCTCAGAGATCAACTCTGTTTTTCTCCCTGTGTTTTTCCAGTCATTATGTGCTCTGCAAACCAAATTATTTCACTAAGGTGTGTGTGACTCTTGCTGAGAGTTAGATGATCTGTCAATACTTTTTCAAGCTAAAGAAATTGTTAACTTGGCTGAAAAAAATAGAGGAAACACTGAATCTGCCTGTATCTATTAAATGATCACGGTCCCTAGGTCTGGGATCCAGGTTTTTTTTAGTTTTTGTGGGCTCATAATTTGTTTTTGTTTTGAGAAAGAGTTTATGTTCCAGCTTTATAGCTTTTCCAGCTTCCTGTGTGCTTATGAAGTAATTTGTGCCTCTACTTTCTTGCTTTGGTTTTGTTTATTGGTTTTTTAGTTCCCTTTTGTGCTCCCTTTGTTCATCCAGTCTTGTTTCTTTGTTAAGCTGGTTTGTTTGGGTCTCTGTCTAAGTGTTAGTGATAGTTCCTCTTTTATTTTGACAGTCATTTCCCCCCTCATGTTATACATTTAGTTCTCGTTCCCTTGTCTGGTCCTCTGTGATTAGTGTCAGCTGTGCTCCCACCTGTTTCCTCTTCCCTCATAACCTGGTTTTCCCTCAACACTGTGCTCTCCCCTTGTTCTGTGGTTTCCCTTTGATGAGTTTAGCATTTTTGGCCCCAATTCTACCTTATTTTTGTATTTTGGAAGATACATAAGCATTAAAGGTGCATTTTGAGTTAATTTCTTGTCTCCTGAGTCCTTCATTTGGGCCCGAGTCCTGCCTGCCACACAGCTGTTTCATGACATAAATCCAAAATCTTTCAGCGCCTCTAAAACAAAGTCATGTTTCATTGTTTAATATCCCTAAAAAACAAAAAAACAAACAAACCCCAGTTTGCTAAGGTAGTGACTTCCTCAATTCTAGCTCAGATGGAAATGGTCAGCAACAATACTCATGAAGGCTGTGCTGTTTAAACACTGATTAGCTGGTACTAAGGGGAATGGATCTGCTTCTGAGAGCAGGAGCCCTACTCACCTGTTGGTCAAACTTTCTGTTTCCAAGGAGCAGCCA
Source organism: Oreochromis niloticus (assembly GCF_001858045.2). Classification (NCBI taxonomy): domain Eukaryota; kingdom Metazoa; phylum Chordata; class Actinopteri; order Cichliformes; family Cichlidae; genus Oreochromis; species Oreochromis niloticus. Next base: position 21,400,417 of record NC_031974.2, read on the forward strand.
ATCAGAAGAGGGCTAGCTTAATGAGAGAGGAGCTCGTTTTAGAGATTGGATGAACTGAGAGGCTGCTCCAAGTCTTGGCATAAGATAAATAAAGGCTATTAAAGATACTCTAGAGGAGTTCAAGAATATGAATAAAGAGCTGGAAAAAAGAGAATAATAGGATGTCTTAAACAACATTTTTTGCTATTAAGCTAAGCTAATCTATGCTAATCATCAAGTTTGACCTTTATCTTTAGCATATAAACTTGTAATAAAATGTTAAAATGCAGTTTTTGTCAATTACCGACATTTTAGGCTTATCACTAATGCACTGATTAAATGATTAGTTACAGTGATTAGTTGCAAATGATTAGCAACATCAGCGGTTTAAGTGTTAGGATTATACTCCACTAGTAATTTAGCCTTGTTGCTACAAGGCTCTCTTCAATATTCTATCAGCAACATTTTGTATTACTGTAATTTTTATGAGAAAGTTAAATTAAAAGTCATATTTCAGGCAGTGTCAGAGACTGTACATTAGCTTTCCAGGACTACACGCAGGGATTGCAGACAGGGTACTCCCTCTGAATGTGCATATAAAGGCTTTGTTTATTATCAGCTGACAGGGCCTTAAAAATTCAATGAATTCTGTGTTGGACCATAAATAGCCTAGCTCTTGTGCTGCAAAACATGTTTAAAGGGCAGAAGGGAGATATATTGAACTAACATTACAACAACGTTACTGAGGATTAGCAAATATCAAACATACATCTGTTCTTCTCCGTCTCTCTCTGCCTTTTCTTCATTAGGGTCAGAGTGATGTGACAGGGCTGGGCCAATGTGACAGCAGTTAGAGGAAGTTTTGACAGATAGAGTTAGAGAAGCTGCTCAGGGGAGGTGATGTCAGTCCGCAGAAGAGAGACAGAAGAGGTGCGGGAAGACAGCCAACGCCCTGAATCTGATCTGATCTGATGGGAAGTGGCAGGAGATGAAGAGAAGGAGTCAAATTCAGCCTGAGTGTGGCGGCAGTCTAAGGTCAGCGGGACCAGAGGAGAGATGAGAATCACCCCAGGAATACTGAGTGGGGAGTACCTTGTCTTGGCCGTCAGCCTACATTGAAATTGCACATTACAAAGGGTCTGCAGCATTTTTTTGTCACTTTTAAGAAACGTTTAATTAAACTCAACATTGCCATAATTTGTATTAGCTGAATTTACTCTGCACTACCCAAAGTCTGAAAATCAGTAGATCTGAGAGTTCAAACATAGCCGCCCTATCTGATAAACACAAGCTGTCATACACTAATTTAGTCAGATCACTTTGTGAGAAGATGACACCTAATTTAAATGTTCCCAGAGTCTTATCATTGAATTTTCACTGCAGATGGAAACTGTTTGAACAACTTTAGCAAGTTCAGAAAGTAACTAAGTAACCTTTCTTTTGAGAGTGATTATTTGGGTGACTTGCACCATCTTATGGGTGTACGTTACTGCCACGTGCTGCCTGCAGTAATGCAAAACATTTTTCAACACTTAACCTTCCAGAGATGATGAGGATTTTATAACTGAACATATGGTTTGAAGGGGTTTATTGTAAAAGACAATGTTGTAATGACTGCCAGGCAGGCTTTGTAGGTCAGCGCAAAGCTGGCAGGGGGTGAGGTAGGACAAAGGTTGTATAGGGAGGGTAGTGGTTGTGAGTGATATTGACAGTTTAGTGTGTGTGTGTGTCTTTTTTTTTCTGGTTGGCATGAGTCACATGAGTCTAGGAAGATCTGGAGTACAGAGAAAACAATCAGGTAAGCACCAAAAGCCCCGGCTAATCAAGCTAAGCTCACTTGAGAGAGATTCCACATGGACACTATGGTGACTGTGTGGTTAGCACTGTTGCCTACAAATATAGGGTAGAGTTTGCATGCTTTCTCATTCCAGGCTAAAGAGAGCACTGGAAAAAAAAAAAAAACTCATGGAATGACCTGGCTTTGAGTGGGTGTGCAAGACAGGGTAGATGTGCCAAGGCAGGAGCGGGAAGAAAACAACAGAAAAAACACAGACAAACATAAAAGAGTGCAAAGAAAAAGTGGCAAAAACCCCTCTGATGTCTGTGGAACCTAATTACATTAAACAGATATTGTCTTTGCAGTTGAAGTGTGTGCTGTCATCATGCTAAAAAAGAGCTCTCTGAGGAGTGCTACTGATATGTCTATTCATCATTCTGGGATGCTCCTGCTTAGATGTAATAGATTTTTTTTCTCTAATTGGTGGAAATATGAGCGCAACAACAGCAGGCATATCTGAATTGCTTCTGGTGTCTCATTATCTAAATTTGCTGTTCTTTCACTCTCAGATTTGGGATGATATGTTTGTTAATACCAAAATGTATACACTTTACCGACAAAAGTATTCACTCACCCATACCAGTCATGGCCACAGGTGTATAAAATCAAGTACCAATGCATGCAGACAGCTTCTACAAACATTTGTGAAGAAATGGATTGCTCTTAGGAGCTCAGTGAAGTCCAGCTTGGTACCGTGATAGGATGCCACCTGTGCAACAAGCCCAGTCATGAAATATCCACATTGCATGTTCCACTGTCAGCTGTAGTGGTATTATAACAAAGTGAAAGCGACTGGAATTAAGCCAAGAAGTGATAGCCCACGTAAAATCAGGGTCAGCAAATGTTAGCCAACTTTCTGCAGAGCCAATCGCTACAGACCTTCAAATTTTATGTGGCCCTCAGATTTTCACGATCCTGGGTCTTTTGACCCAGTATTTTGAGTTTATATATATATATATTGATGTTTATGTTTAAGTTTAAGTTAATTAGATTCTCTAACTTCATTCCTATTATGCCAAGGTTGCTGTTATAGTTCTTTGTTTATTAGATTCCCCTTGTGTCTTCGACCCCTGTGTTTAAGTCTCTCTTGTCCTTCATGTGTTTCATGTCTGTGTCTTATGTTGTTAAGTTTGTATCGTCATGTCTGTGTCTCATTATGTTTCCTGTTTTATTTTGAAGAGGTCTCGTGTTTCTATGTTCATTGTGTTTAGTTTTACTCTTCCACTGTGACGTCGTTATGTTCATTTGCGTCAGCTGTTTCCCCATGTGTTTCCACTTCCCCTGATCACCTCCTGTGTGCTTTTAGTCTGTGTGTGTTCATTCATAGAATGGGTCATTAGAAGCAAGTGCGTCAGATACGGTGGTGTAAAGGACAGTGCTGTTTGATTTTGGCACTTGCAGGGAGAACGTGACTTTTTGGTGGAAGGTGGATTATGGTGTATGGTTATTTTTCAGGAGTCGGCCTCAGTCCCTTAGTTCAAGTGAAAAGAACTCTTAATGCTTCAGCATACTGAGACATTTTGGATCATTTCCTGCTCCCAACTTTGTGGGAACAATTCGGGGATGGCCCCTTCCTGTTCCAACATGATTGTGCTCCAGTGCACAAAGCGAGGTCGATAGAGACATGGATACACAAATTTGGTGTGGAAGAACTTGACTGGCCTTCAGAGTCCCGACCTCAACCTTATAGAACACCTTTGGGATGAATTAGAGTGGAGACTGTGAGCAAGGCCTTCTCATTCATCATCAGTGTCTGACCTCACAGATGCACTTCTGAAAGAACTGTGAAAAATTCCCATGAACTCACTTCTAAGTCTGTGGAAAGCTTTCCCAGAGCAGTTGAACCGTAAGGATTAAGAATGGGATGTTACTCACATTTGTACGTGTGTGAAGGCAGATGAGCAAATACCTTTGTCAGTAGAGTGTATGATTGAAAATGGAAAACTATCCTAATTCTTTAAATAAAACAAAACCGAAGTTGATACTGTTATGAAAATCAGCCTAGCTTTCTTAAGGACAGACTCTCACAGAACATGCTTTTGACTGTGTTTGCCCCACATTGCATGTTGTTTGGGAAGAGATGCACTCATCAACAAGAAACTAATACTTACGTAGTGGTTTCCAGAAATTGAAGATGTCGACTGCAAGCCACAAACTACATGCATGAACCTGACTGAGCTTTTATGGGAAAAATCTCGCATGTGGCTCTGCTTGGGTCATTTCTCACCACAGTTCTATAGATTCAGTGCTTCTGTGTAACTTTTTTTAGCAGTGATTACCATCAGCTTTGTTCTCAAAGGGATGACTGCAGCCAAAGCAGAGTGGAAACAACACCGCACACACCAGTGTCACCACCGCAACGAATGACTGAAACACATCTACGAGGATCTCTTTGTGTTGGCCACACGCGATGACTCATAGTGTGTGGACTCACCCTCAAACTAACATTTATATCATTAAGATAAAATGACTTTATAAAGCTGAAATCTATTTTCAAAGCATCCGTGTCTGGTGATAGTGAGAACACTTTTTTTCCCTCTTGTTCTATCAGGTCATCAATAAGGAGTTCCCAGGATGCATTAGCTCAAGGGAACAGTCTGTCAAATGATATCCTGCTGGCAGCTGTCACAGAAATCTATGTGCTTGTGTGTTTACAGAGGAGTCAGCTCGGGCTGTGTCTGTCTTGTTGCTCTGAAATGGGATTAATCAGATATTGGTCTTAATTTGCGTCAGTGTTTCGGAGAAATCAGGATGCCACGCTGCTGTGGGTTGTGACCAAAATGACACAGAGGCCCCTCACAACCAGCTAATTCAGGTTATCTGGTGACTGAACAACCGGCTCCGGGGCTTACGCTTGTCTATATTCTGCCAGAGCGAGCTGCTGAAGCATATCTAGCGCCGTTTATGTGCTTTGGGGAAAATTCCAAGTGAATAAATAGCATTTTTTTTGGTTGTGTGCCTCTGTATGGGTCTATAAAACCATAAAAAAGAGAGTGTAAGCACCGTGTATCTACGTCATGAGCTGTGGGCTTTGATCAGTAAACGAGAGGAGGATGAGTCACTCTATTCACTTAGATTGCCTGGCTCGTTTTCTTCATCAGATTTCCTCCTAGTTGGGATTTTCTCTGTACATATTTCATTTTTATTTCTTTGATTTTCAGCCCCTCATTCATCGATTAATTCATTCCCATATAGCTTCCCTAACTGTAGTGACGCAGGTGTTTGTTAAATCTGATCTACCAAAATACGGAGCAGCCCACAAAAGATGTGATTTTGTGCATATTTTTACGTCAGCGTCCTGCAGAAACACTCAAAATGAATTTCTGGTTTAGACCATAATGTGTTTCCATTCGTGGCCAAATGAATTAAAAATGACACAAGATATTAAAATAGAAAAAAAAAAGTCTGACTCCTGAAACAGATGGCGTGGACTACATTTGGATTTTTTTTTTCTCTTTCTCTCTCGCTCACATTTGCCCTTGGCTGCTGAAATGCTAATGGATCAGTGAGTCTCTCAGGTTCCTGCTGGTCTATCCTGCTGCTTCTCATGGCCAGCAATGCACTATACCTGTAACACTTGCCATCTGTAATTGAAGGTTTAGTGGCATTTCAGCCTACCTGATACTCACCTTTTAATAATCCTTCATATTTGAATAGAAACATAACAAGTCATTCTGGGGGGACCAAAGGGCAATGTGTGCAATCCTCCAGTGGAGCATGAAGTGCTTAAACATTAAAAAACCTCGACTCCATATGTCTCTACTTAACTTTTATTGAAACCTGATACAACAACACAGGAGATATTTCTGCAAAAATATAACCCCAATCTTCATAAGGATTCTGTGATTAAATAGGTTACAACAAAATGGCAAAGAAGAATATTAATATAGGATCTTTTTGTGATGAAAAAAAACAACATGCAGGAATATATTAGAAATTAAAAACTATATATAAAAGTATCCATATAAATGTAGACCAGCTGATAAATGTAAGCTAGCTTACAGTTAGAACAAGAAGAACAGAACAGAGGTTTTTCTACTGGGAATGTTGTCCATGTCAGCGGTCGGTTTCTCCACACGTTTTGGGGTTACATCTGGACACATTTCTACTGTGCGCAGGCCCTTGTTAGGTTTTGCAAGAATGACAAGGACCTTTTTTTGTGTGTGTTCTCCAGTTCTTGTCTTTTATGTGCTCCTTTCGGCTCTGTCGCTCTGTCCATCGGTCTGAGGATCCCCCTGGAGAGCACAGGGACACGTCGTTTAAACACAGTACGTCAGAGTTTTATTTTTGAAGCTGTGTGCAGGATGATAAACACTGTAAATGACTCACGAGGACAGAGAAAGCTCCAGAGCGACCCGATTTTCCCCTCTTGGCTGGATCGAGCTTCACTTGTCTCCTCGCTCTGATCAACTGCAAAAGCGATTCCAGACAAATCGGTGTTACAGTGTCATTCTGCATGTTCACACATATATTATAACTTCACACTCAAAAAACTGAAACGCCGCCCTCTGAATGATTGCCTGATATGAAAAAACAAAAAAGCAATTTCGGACAGATTATACAGGTGAGCACACCAATCTGAGCCAATAAAACCATATAAGGTGGCCTTATGACTGCTTGCACATCCGGCCTCAGCTGTTTCTCTGCACAGAGGTTGCCATGGAGACTCACCTGTACGGGGGTGGTTTCCTTGTTGTTGCTGAGGAGAGAGAAGGAGCCAGGGCGGAGTTTGTTACGCTTAGTCTTTTTCTTGCTTGCAGCTGTAACCAAGTGTCGCCGGGACCTATCAGCCTAAGAAAACACCGGACACAGGGATTAGTACATGCATGCATACATTGCCATTCTTCTGCTGTGACCATCTCACAGCTGTCACCCCTTCAGTGAAGCACTGGTCTAACACAGATGCTTTCATTTTTACTTTTACTGAGTTGGTAAGAAATGTGGTTTCTTTTCTTCTTTTTTCCACAGCATATACATATGATCCACTATGACTAAAGCTTCTCTGGACCATTCGGCAGCTGCCACCACCACTAAGAACCAGTCACCACCTCCCCCGCATTAGGCTTTTTCTCCCTCTGACTCCCTTGTGAGTAACAAGAACGATTTACCTGGATGAGCGTTTTAGGGAAGCCTTTGACAGAGACGGCCCCGGGCAGGCTGGAGTGACTCAGGTGGGTGTGATCTCTCTGCTCCAACTGTCTCTTACGTCTGAACAAAGCCTACAAGGATGAGACAGTCACAACCACAACCACAGAGGGAAACAACTCCTGTTTCTCTGTGTGATAACGTGCGTCAAGTCTTGTGTGCAGTGGATAGTTTGGGAGCCTGGCCCATTCTCCTTATCCTGCTCCTGGCCACATCCAGCCTCTGTTCTTTGAGAATGCTTAAAGTCAAGCGCCAACATTGAAAGGAGGAAACTGCAAACATTATTATCGTTACTGGTCCAACCACTTCCTGCATCGATCTGCAGAAAATAAAGACTGCTATTAAGCTACTCAAATTCCAAATAAATGGATTGGCACTTTGAGAAACAACAGGTTTCAGTTTGCCATTTGGGACTTTGGGGAATAAACGGCCGAGGCTCGTGGAGTCATCGCCCTGCTGCACAGTCTGCAGCACGGTTACAAATTTACCACAAAGTTACACAAGTGTGGAAATAACTAGATCATTTCCAGCATAATACTTCCTCCTCTTTTTCCATTTCGCTGAACACAAAGATGACTATGTTAGCTGCAAAATATTTGCCTCGCAATCATTCGCGATGCCATTTAAAGTACTTACAGTGATTGCTGTTGACCTACATTTTGTTGATTGCCTCTGTTTTCAGCATTGTGGGATGGAATATTTTACAATTGGCTGTGGCACAACAGCTGTACACTTCGGAGCTGAAGGTTAATTGCAATATGCATACATTATTGTTTGTTTCTATATCTGAAGCTGCAGGGATGCACATGCTGCAATGCTCTTGTGAGCTGACGGAGAGTGTGTTTCTACAGGTTGACTGCCTGATGTCTCTGTGACAGTTACATCATATTACCATTTCTATCAGTAACCCAATCATCTAGTCATGCAGTTTGCATTGATTAACACAGTTATGTTTTGCCTTCTAAAATAAGATCTGCAACTTGTGGACTGACAATAATATCCATGTCTGTCCAAACTCTTCATAACCACAGTTGCCTCAAGGTGGTTTATATTGTAAGGTAAAAACCCTACAATATTAGAAAGAAAACCCTACTATCATGACCCCTATGAGCAAGCAGTTGGCGACAGTGGGAAGGAAAAACTCCCTTTTAACAGGAAGATAAATGTAGTAAGGCTTTTGACGTAGTTTAATAGATGGACATGAAAGATTAGTGTTAAAATAAATTTCTCAATCTTTTTAGTTATGAAATCCTATCACTTTATACATTTATTCTCTTAGATTTTGTCTTATGATTATTATGGCCAAAAATGTCCTTTGTAAGGTGTTTTATTCTTGCCTGTATGTGCCAAACTTAGATACATTCCCTCAGCATGTTCAAAAATACCACTTTTCCCTAGAATGGGTCAGTCACACAAAAACATAGTGACTAATTCTGGTGTAGAGACATGAAAAATGAACCTGTCACAACCACCCCTTTCCACACCATTTAACTCCCCTCTATAAGTCTTTGTCTTCTCTTTCTCAGTTTCTTATACCACTGTGTGTTTTTCATTATCTTGTTTCAGCAGTGGACTTCTTGAGACCATAAAGCAGTTTCCCTGTGTTTAGACCTCCTCTGAGAAGGTTTCCTTTAAAAGGAAACTAAAGAATTCGATATAAGATGTGAAAGTAAAGAGGAAGTGGCACATACCAGTCCTTCAGGTAAGGGTAGCCCCCTCTGCTGCGTCTGATCATCTGACTGGGGACAAAAAAGAAAGTCAACACTCATACTTTATTTTTCATTTTCCAGTACTGTTCAGTTACTGTGGCTTCTGGGAAAAGCCGTTCTCTCCACTGATGACAATGACTGCGTGATTATTTGTGAATGAGATTAGATTTTCAGTCACTTTCACAGTGTGTAAATACTCTCCTATCCCAGAAGAACCAGACCACACTGCCCCATCTAAATATATATTAATTTATGTTATCACTCATCAAAACAAGTCATTTTTCAGCACTCCAATCACCAAACAAGACAGCACGTCTGAGCGGAATAAAGCTGCAGCTGTTCTCTGCTGGCTCTTGATGACCTCATAAAGTAAAGTGCTATGTTTTTTAAGTGTGTATGTTTAGGATATTCATCAAACCCTGCCACAATCCATTCAGTTTTCTGCTGCTGCGCACATTATGTGCTGACAAGTCCCATAAATTACGCATTTAGTGTATACCACCCCATTACAAACACAAGTGCCTTTTGGTGAGAAAAGGGAAACACAAGTAAACTAAACCAAATGCAGCAAATATATCCTGAAAAAGATGCTGCTGCTGGTATTAGTTAGCTCCCACCACATATGAAGCCTGTAATTGCGTGTGCTGTAATTACATTACAAATAATTGCTGCAGAAGAGCACATATGTGGCGCAAACTACATCACACGGAACAGAATTCCCCACTCAGACTCTTTCATGTGTGGGTGAGAATCCCTCTCTCTCTCCTCCTGATGTCAAATGCATTGTCCAGATGAGGGTGATTACTTTGGACAGAACATGAGGACTGTCCACAGCAAAACGTTAACCACGAAGTTAAAGTTTAACAGGCAGCAGCCACATGAAAAGCCAAAAAAAGGGGAGCTGAAGAATTTTGTTCCACAGAAGGGTATATTTTTGGTGGAGTGTCATTATGGCTGTAAAAACCATTACAATGAGAGTTTGTTTCTGTAAGAAGAAAAAAAATTATATGTCTCCACAGGTCAGGGTCAGACTGTACACGTCTCCATCCATTCGAAACACATTTGGCCACTATAATCGCCACAGCAGCCTTTTTTTTCTAAAGGAGCCAGACTGGACGTACTTACATTCCAGCAAACTTACTGGTTTCCTTTGGCCAAACTATTATATAAACACTAATCATGCTGTGTCTGAGCAGAAACAAATGAAACAAGTATGGAACTTTTACTTAAAGTGCAAACTTTTAAAAACATTTATTCCATTTATGAGATAATCCAAACCTTCCCCATATTTAATAAGAGAAAATGCTGGTAAACAGTAACAAATGTGCTAGACATATTTTTAAAGCTTTCAGTGAGTGGACATGTGGGTTATTTCTACAAAAGAGACTACAAAGAGCTACTTTGTATTATTAACTCAAATTTATAGTAAAAATATGAATCAAATCTATCTCAACGCAACATTAGAGACGTATCAACAATTTTTAAAGCAAACTTACTTTACACGAGCCTAATGCTTTTGGTTCTTTTCAGTTTCATTTGCGTTAAAAGTTGGTTATTATGTCGCTTAACAGCAAGCAAACAGCATTTAATGGGCTCAAACAGGCTGTACTTACCCCGGTCGTGTCACGGCAGCAGAGATGATGACTGATACATAATGAATGCCCTTGTCTTCTGCTAACTATCACATCCATTAGAAGTGCGTCTCTTACCTGTCCGTCTGCGGTCTGTCCGCTGACACACGGCTCTCCCCGGCTTGCTCCTGAGCAGTCGAAGGCGTGTGACAGCAGGCTCGCCTGCAGGCACAGCACGCACAGCCAGACAGTAAACCCCATGATCCAGGCAGGAACTAGACTGTCCTCAGCTCCTGTCAGCGCCCTGCTTTATACTCTCGGCTCTGCTAATGGGGAACAGATGCAGGGGAACAGGAGGCTATGCCAGCTTCACACAGACAAACAGCCCACCACAAGCCTTTGCTGTGCGCCAACCAGTGGCCTGTGGTCCTGCAGAAACATGTCAGACATCTTGAGGGGCCTTGGTTAAAAAAAAAGAAAAAGAAAAAGAAAGAAAACACCCACCCTACCCAGCTACCCCCAACCCAAGTGGGAGTATGAAGGCCATTTTCCACTTAAAGCTGCAGTGTAAAAGCTTCCAAAGTGTGTGTGTTCAAAAACACCAACGCAGAGAGGAAACTTGTGTTGTCAGACTTCTGTACATAACTCATAAAAAAGTGGTGGTTTGAAGAAATCCTGCATTATGAAGCAAATTTGTCTCCCGGCTCTGTAGACATCTCTCTCTCCTTGCGCTTTCAGGACATATATGTCCTGTGACTGTTTATAAAGTTCCTTAACGGATCCAAACACTTCAGCGAGCCGTTTAGGAATTACAGTAATTACTCCTCAGCAGACTTTTCAGTGAAATATGCAGGAGCCACAGACACCGTTAATTCATCTTTCAGCCTCCAGACTTAGTGTTGACTAAACACTGGCAAACCAGATTTAATCACAACTGTCTGATGTGGATAAAAAAAAACATGATACCTTTTTTTTTTTTCCTGGTTTTGGGAGGAGTTCTTATTTTTTGAGTGATTGAGACAGAGACAGGAACTTGTTTTTAATTTAAAAGTATGTTTTAATGAACTGGCAATCATTTTTAAGGGTCTGGCAGTTCTCTGCAGGAATTTATTTGCCGGTAAAACGCTGGAAGACATAAAGACTGCATCTCATGATGGGACAAGCTGTACATGAGTGGGTACAGTCTGTCAAGGTGTGTAACAGGATGGGAAAAAGAAACGAGAGGGAGCGAGAGAATGAATCTACTTTAAAGCCTCGGGCGCTCGCTCACAGAGGAAATGCCTCCCAGTAGGACATGCACTGCTGTGAAAATTATGGAAATCAAATAAATTTTATTCCCAGTCCGAGTCAAGCCTACATGCCACTTATACTACTTTGCGTATCAGTGAAAGATTTAGCTTTTCACTCAGCAAACTTGAAAAAGATTGTGAGAGCATTTCTGAGTGAGTCACAGTTTAAGTGGCGAGAATGAAACATGGTTATTTATTTTCATCCCCCAGCTCTGAATTCCAGCTCCCTTTCCTATATTTCCTGAGATACGTGTCTAAGAGCTGTTGTTGTGAACCTTTTCCCAGGAGGTTCAGCGAGACCACTGGCTAGACAGCTGCGAGCTAATGATGTGAATCGATGAAGGCGATGTTTAGTCAGGAAGAAAAGGGGAAGAGATGGGTAGAAAAGTAACCGGTGCTGCTTCGACAGTCAATCCTCACAAGTCTGCTGGCGGACAAACATGCCAGTCATGTTGCTCGACAAGCCGGGTAATTAATTCTGCTGTCATTCCTAATGAGAATCAGACTTTGTGCTTTAATTTAAAACAGCAGGTGATTTTGTGTATGAAAACATGTTGAGAAGATTACAAGTTTAAATCAAACAAACCTCAATGTGGCCAAAGACATTAGGCGAGAGTCATTTAAGTCTACACGATGTTTTACTCATTCTGCGCTTTCAGCTTTAAAGTAACTATTTTTAAAACATCTCAGAAAGTTAAGTATATAAAACTGCTATGCAAAACCACTTCCATTTCTCCCCCCTCCCTGCTCCCCTACAGGGAGTGTCATTCATCGGCATCTCTGCTTTGAGCTGCTGTCACTGTGTCTGGTGATGATGCTCTATGGGGAGCAGGCTTTGACCTTGTGTGGGGAAAAAAACACTCATTTTGTACACAAAGTGTCCCCGTGTCTTTAACCATGGATTTGACGACAGGTAATTTGTGATATAAATACTTGCAGAAATGTGTTTTCGTGCGAGTGACGGTAAGAAACCAAACTGACTGGCAGCAGCATGACAGATGAGTGAAAACAGAAAATGTGACTTGGGTAACAACATCTGGATTAAGAGAAGTGACTCATAAGGTAATGGATGCTTTGCAAGGTCGACTCTTACAGTTTTATTTGTGAAAAGTGCTATAAAACATTTTCCTTTAATCCATCCAAGTGACTTTATTGTCCAGGTTTTGATATTCAGAAAATTGGCCTTTATAGTTTTTTTTTATGGTGTTCAGCACTGCATTGTAATGATGTCAACAGCAGCAGGACTTGGCTGTGAACTGTTATTAGAATGAGTGTTCCTTCTGCTGAAATGCAAAAATTATTGACATAATGGGGCTTATTTTACTGTAACGAGAGATTTTGTACTATGACAGCTATAAGATTTCCTTATATAGTATTTCTGGGATGTATATTTCCTTGCTTTGTTCTCCAAAACAAAGTTAACTTTGTAGAGGCAAGGCAGAAGAGGGATAGTGGATAGAGGAAGAGGACAGAGAAGATTCATGAATGCAGTGAGGATTGGTGTGACAAAGGAGGATGCTAGAGACAGGGTGAGATGGAGGCAGGTCATTCGCTGTGGTGACCCCTAAAGGGAAAGTCTGGAGGAAGAAGAAGAAGTTTCCAAGATTTACATGAATTTGCACCTATTTCAGGAGGCAGTTAGCTGAGCAGAGCATAAAGAGTGCTCACCTTGCTTATAAAGCTCAGCATTTAACATGATAAATGTGGTCTGTATAATCGGTATAAAAAACAGTATTTAAAAGCAAGATGTGGTTTTAGGGGTCACGGGGTTATGTGGCAAACTTTCTTAGCCATTGGCAGGGACTGCCTGAGTTTGTTGCCTTTGAAGGAGGTATTTCCTCCTGTTTTCAGTATTTATTCTAAGCTAAGCTAACCCTTTGTGGGCTTCAGCTAAATATTTTGCGTCTGTGCAAGAAACTGAATGTGCAAGTGTTTCCCCCCAGTGTTTCAGGTCTCAATGAAAGAGGAAAACCAAAGCTAACTCTCCATATGGGGAGACTGGAGCATATCCCAGCTGACAGTGGGTGGGATTACACCCTGGGCAGGTCGCCAGGCCGTCACAGGGCTAACACAAAAACAAACAACCGCTCACATCCACACTTACAGCCAATTTAGAATCAACAGTTAGCCCACCATGCAGGGGCTCAGGAAACCGGAGCACCTGGTGAAAACCCACGCACACGCCACACAGAAAGAACCCAGACCTCCTCTTGCTTTCTGCACTGCCATGAAGTACATACAAGGTCTTCAGGTTTCTGCCAGAGCTAAAGGAAAATCAGCAGGTAATAGCTTTTTAAAACCAAATATTAGAATAACAGAGATTTCTGTCACATAAGGTACCACTGACTTGACTTGGTGTGTTGTCTTGTCAACTTCCAAAGGCCCATTCTGAACTAGCAAATGCTATAAGTCGCTTTCAGATGATATGAAGCTCTAAAACAATAATAAATTATCGTCTTTGTTCACCAGGATGAAGCTTGTTTGTTTCATGCCGCCATTTAGCCTCCATTTAGGCATGCACCAGAAAGCAGCGTGTCTCTGCTGCTTTGTGCAGATACGTCGCTCACGAAGAGATCTCCTACGTGTAGCACGCTAATGAATGGACTCCGTGTGTGTATAATTAGTGCAGGGCCGTGTAACTATAACCTCTGCTGAGAAATGAGAGACTGCAACTCATATTCCATCCATCACCTCTCTGTACAAGTGAACAACCTTAAGGTCTGTTTGCAAATCAATACTCCTCTACAGCACATTGTCGTCTTTTTATTTTTTCCCCCTCTCTGTGTGCTGCTGCTTTGGTAACAGCTATGTGAAAGGTGTGAGGGAGAGAATAGCAGTGAGGCTTTCAGTGCTATCATGTGGAAAGAGCAGAGGAAGCCAAAGATGAGGCTCAGGAAAAACAACACAGCTGTGCTGCAATTTGTGTGTTTGTCATTGAACAAAGACTGATTACAGTCTGGATTTTCCTTTTATCTCAACTCTTTGAGTTAATCTTAAATAGACTATCATTAGTTAGCAAAAGTTTTTGCCCTTAGTCTCACACCTGTACCATCTCTCTGTGGTACTGTTCACATAAACAGAAAATATTAATTGTGTGGATAGTCGGTAAAATGGTATGTCATCGGGGCTGTGGAAACATGACGTCCCAAATGTTTTAACACATATACATACATGTATTGTGTGGCTTTAAAATAGTAGAAAACTATTTGATATTAGCCCATAAAATCAGGAAAATATCCCATTTGCATTTTGAAACAGAATACAAATAAAAGGATGCTGAAAAGCACTTTCTGATTATTTTAAAGGGGATTTTGGGTATTCTGACAAGTAAATGTGTGCACTGACATTTTCAGGATAAGCACCCTCCCGCTTTCTTTTTCTTCCCTGACAGGCAGGCTAAAGGAGAAATTCACTCTTTTAGCTATGGCTGCCACATTATATTTGGTTGTCATTTTCAGAAAGTTGGAAAATATAAGACATGACAAGTTTTAAGAGGAAGGAATTCATAACCTTTGTGAAACAGGAGGGAGATGCTTTTTAAATCCACAGAAGTCATATTTTTGATTCATGACACAGCTCATGCCAACCTCTAAGTGTGTGACACACACGAGAGAGGCCTCTTTTGCTTGTTTTCAGTTCCACATTTTTATTAATGGAGTCTTCCAGAGTAGCTTTGCATGATTCACAGTTCAAAATAATCCTTGTTTACCCAAGTGGTTCAGGCTGTCTTTAGGTTTCTCAGTTTTTTTTGGATCTAGTTTCCTTTGAAAATAGATATGTTGTAGAGTTTATTCAATTCAATTTTATTAATATAGCACCAAAATCACAGGAGCAGTCAGGTCAAGGAGCTTCACATTATGAGGTAAAGACCCTGCAATAATAGAGAGAATACCCCAACAATCAAATGACCCCTCTTTGAGCAAGCACTTGGCGACAGTGGGAAGGAAAAACTCAGTTTTAACAGGACTAAAGCTTCAGCAGAACCAGGCTCAGGGAGGGACAGCCACATGCTCTCACTGGTTGGGGATGATGGGAGGAAGACAGGATAAAAAAAGGTTAATTTCAGGATTTGGATAAGAGTTAAATTCTTATTTTCCTGGTGTGCCCCTTAATTCTTTGTCAAGTCTTCGTCCTTGTGCTAAGTGTTTCTTGTTCTAGTTATGTTATATTAGTCTTTTGTTCCTTGTATTTTGTAGCACTTCCCTCGTCTCAGATTATTCCACCTGTGCACCAAGCTGTTACCTCCCCCATAGTTAGGCCTTTGCTTCTTTATTAGCTTCAGTTTCCTTTTAACTTTGTCACAATGTGTTTGTCTCCTATGTGTTCCTCTCCATGTGTTCCCTGTATTTGGATTCTGTTACATATTCTGTTTCTCTGGATTTTGGTCTGTTGTTTTTTTTCACCATTAAAGGTGAATTTTATGTTAACCCACCTGCCTATAGAGCCTGCTTTTGGTTCCAAATTCCTGCAAACTACGACAAAAAAACAGCTTCCCCTCTCCATGAAAACCCACAAACCCCTCTAGAGTACGAGTTTAACTCAGTCAAAAGACTCTGATTCAGTCGCTTCACGCAGAAATGAGAATTCTTTGTGCTCATCTTGCATTCCTACATCATTCTTTGCTTGCACTCAAAGACTCTGTGCATCTGCAACGCTTGCTCCAAAAAAATGTGGCAAAAGACAAACATCTACAATTTTATCTATCTTACTTTTGCTGTTCAACTTTGCTCTTCATTCATTTTGATTGTTTGATAATGTAATAATGCATAGACACAGAAGTGAACTAATCCTGCCCATCATGCAAAAGCATGCTAGAAAATCCAGGGAATCAGCTCAGATATGATTTATGAAAGTAAAATTCAAAAATAATTCTGCACAATTTGCATCGTGTAAAAGAGACCGAGGACGGATCATAAGATTCATGAAAACACGGTCATACTATAATCAGTGTTGTATCTTATTAAAACAATGAAGTAAGTAGGAAGATGATAATTAAGTCCAAATTGTCCAGTTATTACTGTAGCAGAGTGAGCACTGCTCATTCAGCCAGAATACTAAACACAGCATCATGGGAGACTGTGTGATGTTCGGGTCATGCCCTCTCACTTTCTCTCATTTATATCCAATCCTCTCTCTGCTCTGGTTACCATGGCGGCAAGAAGTTGGATTCACACAAATGCCACTGAGGGCTGAAGCCTTTGAGGAGAGGAGAGAGCAGACGAGGCAAGGTGTGGATGGGCTTCGGTTTCACATGCACACCACTCCACTAGCCTCTCCAGCTGCACACTCATGCACGGAGTACTACAGACACTAGGCTACCTATTATAATCAGAGAGCAATTAGTGTCACAGTGCATCTTTATTACATAAATATGGATCCATAAAGAACAGGTTTTTTTCTGGATGTGGTGTTGGAAGCTTAACAGTCTTTAGACATCTATGACCTGAAATGGTGACAACCAGATAAATAGTGACAACCGGACTGGCTCCCCACAGGTTTCAGCAGACCTTTAATCTACCTGGAAACTAGTTTTTTTAGCCAGTAAAGACAGTGATGGCATCACAAAGGGGCCCCTCCCATTGTGTTTTCTGTCACAAGTCACACAGGTGTATGATTTCTGTTGTTGTTATTATGACACTGGATTAGCAATGCCCTTTGTTTTTGGTTAAGGTGGTATCCTTAACTGTTATTCCTCAGCAGGTTCAGGTCAGTGCTGTGTAATATTCCCATAATATTGTTGCACAACACATTCCGTAAAGCTGGAGTCTGTACCTGGTCAATGCTTCAACCAAACCTGTCACAGAAGGTAAAACAAAGTCAAATTTAGCCACTTGTTTCTTGTAATTGGACTGCAATAGTATAATCTTTCATTTTGTTACACAGAGGATCTCAGTACTGCCATCACGAAGAATCCTGCCACATCCCCTCGAACTCCTGCGATTTCTACCTGTTATAATGTGCCACAGTTCACTCATACCACCTATTTCTCCTCTATTCTCCTGAGAATACCCCTGAAACCGAAAATAAAAAATGTGGATGGGATGTAACACATGCACAAAGTCTGTAGTGTTATTCAGAGAGAGCACTTCATGATATAGCGGGTCTGTAAAAGATTAATTGATCTGAGTGGTGAGAGCAAACCGAGACGTTAAAGCTGTGGAATCCAAAACCACTAAAGTGGGCTGAAAAATGCCGAAATAAAAGCCAGAAAAAATACAAATAAAAGCTATCAGTGTCTTTTCAGTTTGTTTTTGCATAACAAAGCTTGGATTTGTGGAAGGTTTTGTATCTCTGGGCTAAAACACAAAATGAAATGAAGCTGCATAATTGATTCATTTACATTTCATCGTTGCTACGGGTGCATGACTGCTGAAAATAATCATGAGCCGTGCTGAAGCTGATTGTCTGTGTTACATGTACTGTATGCATTAATAAGTGCTACTAACCTATGATCCAAGGCCGGCTGGCTGTAGCAACAGAAACACCTTCTTTGTAAACAGCTGTGGCTCAACTTGGCTGGAGAAAACTGCTGGCAAGCAAACTGGGAAGTGGAGTGGCTGGCAAATTTACTCTCACTCATGCACATTTGTGAAATAAACACAGGAAAGGAGGGGAGTTAGCAGGCTTCTGTGCTGTGTGACTAATAGAGTCTGTGAGCAGACTGACCAGACTGTCAATATGTTGTGGTTTCTAAACAGTAGAAGGAAAAAGAATTAGTCTGGGGTTAGTGGAGGCTAAAGGGGGCGTCTTAAAGTATGAGTTTGAATCTAAATCATTTTGCCATGTGAATCATAAAACCTCCAAAAAAATGTTAGTTTCCACAACCTTCCGAGCTCAGTTGCGTTGCGTTTCTGCTAACCTGTCTTCAAAATCAGCCTCATTGAGCATCTCCTCTGAAGGTATTTTACTGCTAACTGGTTGAGTTGTGCATAGTGTAACCAGAAGGGAAGGCTGTTGTTTTCCATTATGAAAGTGATTTACCTCAGCTCCTGCTCATAACTCACGTCCCAACCCAGAGGGCAATTAGTGCTTTATTAGCTGTAACAGGGGAAATGACTCCCTTCCGTCACTCCGGGGAATTCTAACAAAAAAAAAAAAAGTATTCATCAACCACAAAAACGCCAAATCCATTTATCTGTTTATCAGCTGTAAAGATATCAAACATTAAAAAAGCTCACATTTTGTCTGTTCTTTACAAGATTAAATACGTTTTCTTCCATTTAATCCACACAGTGCATAACCACAATGCACAGAGTGACTCACAGTGTTTGTTTGCTGTTTGCAATGCTTTGTTTCCAGCACCGAAATGGCCACTTATGGGCAATTAGTCATGCTGAGTAGGCAGAGGCTTCACCTCCACCTCGTCACTGACTAATGCAAGACACTATATGTTGGAAAGGAAGTAAAGCGAAAGCATCGAGAGGAGGCAAATATTTTGTTCCTTTTAGGAGCTAGACTGCAGAGGGTTTAACACACAAAATATTATGGGGATTAGACAGGAGCTTTGATCCAATACTCTGAGGTTTGTAGTATTTTAGGCCTTTAACACTTACGTAGATACATGAAGCAATTACAGCCCCTAAATGCTTTGAATAATTATATTCCTGAGATCGAGAAGCATCTTACTTGCTAGTGTGCAACATCTTGCTAATCTCCTACTCAATAGATATTCTCCTGCAAAGTCATGCTCCCCATAAAGTGCACATTCATTCAACATTGCTTTGCAAAGCTCCTGCTCTTGAGTGAACTGCCAGATTAAAGCACAATTTTGGAACTTACAGATATTCTGATCTTCCAGAACAGTCAGATTGGAGGAAGGTGGATTATTTAAGCAATCTCCCATCAAAGTAATTGTGAGGCTGCCTTTCTGTTCAGCTCCTAAATGACCTCTGAAATGTCTTGTGGAAGAAGAAACCACCATGTTTGCTGGCAAGCATCAAGAGTAATTTACTGTACGAGTGGTCCCAAATGGAAAAGCTTCCCCGGGAGAGTCGTTTCAAAGAGTAAAGTCAACAGGAGCAGGATATTTCCTCTGTTACCCGGAGGACACAGAGACAGGCTTAGGTCAATATATGGATCACTGAGGATATCCTGACTGGCGACTGTCGCAGGTGCAAAAGCAGTACATCTCACACACCTGCTGCCTTCCTGGATGCACGGACGTCACTGCATTTTTTACCGAGTACATGTGAAATTGTGCAGACTGTAAAATACTACATCGCAGATCTAAATTCGGACATTCTCTATAGAGGCTTGTCATCTATGGAATAAACTTCCAACAGAAATGAAATTGATTCCTTCTTTTACGTCTATTAAATCTTTTTAAATACAGGTCAAAGGTTGGTTTAAATGTAAAGTAAAGCTGCAGTCATTTTGGAGGTAATTGTGTGCGTATCTTTATTGAGCTAATGTCTGTGTGTTTATTGTAGCTTTGTATTTATATTGTATTGTGGTTTTCTGCAATTGAATGATGTAAGTCTTGTTTGTGCATCACTGGGTATAAAAGCCCAACAGCAGACAGATAAATCAAATAAAGACATGAATTTATAAATCATATTCTTTTTACTACTGGTATTACTTACAGTTATCTAAATGGATCAGCAGTAAACATAATCATTTTTGGATGAGAATCACAGAAGATGCTAATCTTAGGGATTTGTGTAGTGCCACTAAACCAGTCATGGGGTTGTTGTTTCGACAACATCACCACCTCTGAATCTGTGAAGCTTTTGTACGTGAAAAACATGTTTTTTTAAATGACCTGTTTAAAAAAAACATAGCGGTTTGTGTCTTCATAAACTATGCTATTATATTATTATAGTAATAACTTGAGTGAGGTTACATTTTGACGGCCCCCTGGTGGCTGAAGATGGTTAACACCCTGTCATTTTTTCCCTAGTGGGTAGGATTCACAATGGTAAGTGTTTTGTGCCTGTAAACTTCCACTTATAGTACAAATTGTTGTGTTTCCCACTCCAAAAAAGTTACAAGTTTCCCTGACAAAACAGTCATGGATCAACTCACTCTGCCTTCTAAAAATGGGATTGTGATTCACAGACCATTTATATGGTTTTGAAGGGTGACATTTGCCAACGGACGAGATCATATACAGTGCAGCGAAGCCCTCAGAGGGCAATAACCTCAAATGCCATCGCTGAGAATGTGGAGCTATAATCTGCTTCCAAACACATAAAGACAATGACTGTCACAGCAAATAATACCCACACACAGCTGCGTTTGTGCACACATGAACGCTGTAACTTCAGCATGTGACATGGATAGAAGGGGGGTGTGCTTTGCCGTCCCCGTTGCTCCACTTCAGCCATAACTCCTCAGCAGGCTTTACCTGTTTGACTGCACGTTCACACAACTCCGGTAGAAGATGCACGAACATTCCCACAGTTCCCACTTGTGAACTTGATGAGCTTATGGGAGCTCTCAACAGGACATTTTAACAAGCTAAAACACCCCAGGCTCACTGATTTTGCTCACCTCAGATTTGAGGTAAATGCAGGGTCATATAGCGAGTGAGTCAGCAGCAAAGCATGAAGCATGCACATTAGAATTACCAAAGTGTAAAGCTTTTAATAAGCTTTTTACATGTGCTTACGACCAGAGGATTTTGCACGTGAAACCTTAGAATGACCCTCAGCTTCACACTGGAGCTCCATACTAAGTGACCCACAATACCAGACTGGAATAGTACTGGGAGTCTCATCCTCCTTCCTTCACTGTTTTCATTTAGTTTAATCCCTGTGATATGCATACTAACTGACTCTTGCATCCCCATTACAAGATAATTGCAGTTTATGTTATGCAGAGAATTGGCCATCCTGCTGAACTTCTACACACGGTCAATTTAGCACCCCCTACCTCGCCTTTGTTATAATAGTGCACAGGTAGAACGTTTCAATATATTTGTTAGACATGTTTGCTTCCCATGCTGTAATTAAAGCTTGCAGACAAAGCAAGTAAAACCACAGTTTAACAAGCCAGACAAGTTATTTAAAGCAATCTCCAAGCAATAAGCACTGAACCATAACAAGCACGCTTGGTTTAAAGTGCACCGCTGAATATCAGGCATGCAGTCATATTCACTCTAGTTAAAGAAGCGAAATGAATAATCCCCAACCGTGACCATCTAGAAATAATTGCTAAGTCCGTTTATTTATACGCCGGGGTCTTGCAGTGATGCACTTTATATGGTTTAATGATGTATTGTTTACTATAATCATATCTGTGGTATTATCTATTTCAAAACAGAAGGTAAGTAATAAGTTTGAAGGTAACAAAAGAATAACTGACATTAATGATATTTCCAGTTTAAGGTCAGAATTAATTTAATGCCAACGACTCATTTCAAAAAAGCTGCGGGATGTTTCTATTTGACTCTTTTTTAGCATCATCTGCGAGCATTTGTGAGCTGAGGTGAGAAGAACAGTAGCTGCTGTTATAAAAATAATCGATTTCGCATTCTTGCTTTTAATTGGATCTCAGCTCCTCAACATTTCTGGTCTCAACATGCCAAAAGACTTTCTCTGCAAAAGACATTATCTGTACAACATCTGTATATAGTGTTTAGCATTAATTAGGCCTTTGCAGATGCCATGTGGACTAATGTATCGCCAAAGTATCACAGCCTTTGAACAATGAGCTGGAAAGTCTGTCTCCTTTTTAGCCTTGAAATTATTATTTTTTTAAATCATTGAGGTTCTAATTAGAATAATTAATTTCAACATTAAAACAGTATTTTCTAAGTATTACACATATTTCCAGTTTGCGACTTTGGATCCAGTTTAGGTCTTTAGTTGCATGTGAATATGCAAAAAACATAAAACTTTGACATTCACAACCCACTTTAAAGTCTGAATAAGTATAATTAAAGAGAGACTTGCCACTGCAGCAGGTTTCTGAAGGTCTCTGAAGTCCTTCTTTGGACATTGGCTGCTTTTTCACTCACGCTCAGTCGAGCCCTTGTACCTCACCATTTTCAGAAGAATATACTTTTTTTTGCTCGTTAAGCCACCTAACACTGACCTATGCATCATTCAAGAATCAAAAATGCACCTAACTCAAGGACTGAACCAGTGTTGTCTCTACATGTAACAGACAACTTAGCAAAATCCTTTGAGAACTTGGTAACTAGTAGCCTTTTGCTACTAAAAACACATAATTTTCTCCCAATTCTTTAGTTAGATCAAGAGAAATTCCAATGTTAACACAATCTGACAGGGATAAAATAGTATTTTCCGCGCCAACAAGGTCATGCCCAAAAACTTTGACAAATTTGACTATCTACAGCAGTAAAACAGTATCTGATAGTCATGTCCTTAAGAAATAAAAAAAGAAAATCCATCAAAGACCAGACAAAGGGCCTGAGAGATGCTCTGGACTTTCAGTTGATCCAGTGAAATGCTCTTATTGGAATGGTGGCTATCAAAAAGCCGAGAAGCCAAGGCTGTGATATCCCAGATTACTCAAGTACTAGACTAAAAATCAGTGGTAACAGGTTTTATGGAGTGATGAATCCAAATGTGAAATTTCTGGTTCAAATTTTCATCAATATGTACAGAGGTACAGAGGAGGCCAGGAGAGGGATACAACAGTGAGTGTCTACAGCCATCTGTAAAACACAGTGGAGGCTCTTTCATAGTTTGGGGCTGAGTTGGTGTCAATAAACCTAATTAGTACCAATGTTACAATAGTATTTCCGCCAGTGATGTTGACGATCACATCAGAATTGATGAATTCTGAACACAGAAAAGTACTATCAGATTTTGATCCACCATGCAACACTGGAATGCGTCTGATTGGAAAACAGCTTCCCTTTCTGGATGACAATGATTCCAAACACAGTGCCAACGCAGTAAAAGCATACCTAAACACAAAAAGCACTATCAGTCATGGATTGGTCTCAACGTTATTAAAGCAGAGTGGGATCATCTTAGCAGAGAACTGAACAAAAGGCAGCCAATATCCAGAGAAGAACTTTAAATTTTCTTCAAGAAACCTGGAGAACTACTTAAAGGATATTTGACTACTAAGTCTGTCCAAGTGTTAAAGGGCCTACTTAAAGAAATTGCAAGAAAGCCTCCTTAATAGAGTTCAGGCTGTGTTGGAGAATGAATGAATATTGACTTTCAAGCTTGTCAGAATTGCACAACTCTTTAAAAAAAAAAACTTATATATTGTGTATCTCCATGTATAACTCCATATGTTTTAATAAATGACTACCTCTATTTCCCCTTTTCCTTGCAAAATATGAAGAAGGGTGGCTCAAGACTTTTGAACAGTACTCTATGCCTGCAGACCAACGGTGGGCCCCCCATTTTTCCAGTACATAATCTATCTAATAAGTGAAAACAGGGTTTGGTATGTGCGATAAAATATGACTTTGAAAAACTGCCCTGGCAACATCTGCTGCAAATCCAGCATCTTTAATTACACTTAGAATAAAGTAAGCATCAGCACTGCTTGATTTATAATACAGGCGAAGTAGCCTGTAATTGCAAAGTTAGGTGAGCTCTTTATTTTGCAAAAAAAGCATGTAGGGCAACAGCCCAGAAATTGTTTTTGTGAGGCATAGTGTCAGCATTTCTTAAGACAGAGCACTAATAGTGCTCTGGTGCTTTGGCAGAGCACAAGGCAGGACTAATAATGGATACGCAGGAATTGGAATGATTTTCTAAAGTCCATCTGTTTATGAAAAACAATTTATATTCAAATCTTTTCTTGAAATGGGTTTTAAAATTAATTAATGCATTACGTAACTTATGTGAAAGTTAATTAAGCCAGATCATTGCAAGAGTGAAGTCATCTAACGATTTGATCCATCTGACAGAGACTTGGGACGAGCTGCCTCACCCTCTCTTTGGTTAATTGCACAGTGAATGGCTTTGTGAATGAAGTAGTCAGCCAACACAGCGCCTCCTCCCCGCCTCCTCCCCCAACTCTCCCCATGCATGAGCATCAGTGCCAACACTGGAGCTCGGGATGCCCAGGTGCCTGCAGAAAAATGAAATGTGATATTGCGTCAGCAAAGTGCGGAAACAGCCCCAACTAGTTTCTCTCCAACCTCGAAAATTTCATCCCTAAATATGAGTCCACGCTGTGCGCCACCACGGAAGAATCAAGGTTTGGGTGCCAATCCCTTACCTCCCTCGCCGTGCGTCCTTCCCTCCCTCCCTCCTTCTTCCTCCTTCCTCCATGTAATACAAACCTCGTGATCGCCCATTCAGCGGTTCCTACGTCCGCTGCTTTGGGGGTGGTGGTGGTGGTGATGGGGGGTGGAAACACAATAAGCTGACTAACCGAGGGGCAGGAGAGGAAAAGTATCTGGGAGACGGACAGGTGTCGCGGAAGTTTACACTTGCAGAGGCGCATCCCCTCCGCGTCTTTCTCTCATTATTTGGAATAACGTGAAAGAGACTGTGACTGGCGGTCATTCGGCTCCCACTGATCCTGTGTAAGTGATTCTCCACACCGGCTCACCGAATAGGCGAAGAGGTGAACGTTAGCCCGTTATAATGAGCAGGCATAAGAGGCAGGAGCCTCGGTCAGGTGCCTGATTTTGAGATGCACGATTTAACGGCTCGGCGATTCTTGCATACCTCAGTATGAAAATGCTGCCAGCCCAGCTGCTCGTGCAAGAGCTACAGGAGATGTTTGTTGCACAGATGTCATCATGCGATCGCAGCTAACGTGGCAGCCCGAGTGAGATGAGTATAGGTGCTGGTTTTAAATGAGGGGCAAAAATGCGGTATTTTTAGCCTGCGAGGTGCAGGTGAATTTGCATCATCACAAGTGCTGGAAACTAAAAGCACGTCCAGGCAACGCACGGTGTGACTCATCTCTTTAAATTGAGAAACTAAGACGCTTCGGATTAATCAGAGTAAGCCATCAAAAAACAACTAAAGTCACATTTTTGAGTCTGAGCCACTGCAAGAAGGAAAAAAACTTTAACCCCCAGGAATGTAAGCTGGAAAAATCCTTACTTGGCTGCTACTCTGAGTTTGGTGTGCAGGTACAGGGAGCTGTTTCTCAGTGCAGCTGTTTGTGTTGCTTTGTTGTTGTTGTGGTGCTGATTGTCACCTGTTGACAGTAACACTTGGGGACACCTGGGTCACTTGGGCGACACTCCCCCAAACATTTAATGAATGAGTCTGCTATTCTGAGGCGTTCATTCAAAGAAAAATGAAGATCACCCAGCAAAAAAATCACACTTAGTGCTCATGTTACAGTAGTTCTCAACACTTAGTCACATCCACAATTACCCAGGCAGATTTAATCAGCACCTGTTTTTATTTTAACACTTCACGGTTAATGCCTTGTGTAGTGTGTCTTCACGGTCTGGTCTCCGCAGCCTCTTGTCTTGCTCTGCATAAAGTGGTAATTGGCCTGTTAGTGATAGATGTGACACAGCAGGTAGATGTCAAACAGAGACGAGTGATCGAGAGCTCAGTGGGGATTTTAATGCTCCCCCGGTCTTGATGTTAGAAAATTCTTTGGCAGAGTTAACATTTGGTGCCATATTGACCATGCATGGCTGCTTTGGACCAGCTGAGCCGTGGGAAAACAAGCCATGCTTTTTAAGCCTTCTCTTTCCTTTAATTTTGGTTGATTATGTTCATAGAAAGTAGAAACAGGATGGTTTTTTAAGCAGCAGTAAAATCACAGAAGTTACCAGTAAAATAAAATTCAAATATTCTCGTGACAGTGAGCCAGCATGCGTTGTACCAGGACCGGGGCACTGAAGCAGGTTAATTGAATTTACACAGCTTTAATTTTCCTGCTTTATCTACTTTGACATGTCATAGATAGAGTTTATAAATGGCGACAATGGAAATAATAGAAAAATGATAGAATGGTTAAATATGATGTAGTTAATATTGCTTTTTGTCAGTGTTGCTGCATTCGCTGCTCCCAAAGTGGCATTTAGTGTTAATGTGGGGTGAGTCGTTGCTGAACCAGCTAACGTCCTTAATCTTAATTACCCTCTTGTCTGTGGTTTATATTGCATTTCCTTTGTGTCAAATTATTGCACTTATGCCATCCTATCATTATATCACAGATCATCTCTTCCCAAAGGAGGTTTGTTTTGTTTGTAAAGAGTCATGTTTTAATATAAAAAGTGATGGCATTTTATTGGCATTGAAGATTGATACTATACCCAGTGGTGTAATGCAGTAGACTAACTTTGTTAGTTTTTACAACATTACGTTAATGATTTACTTCATGAAGAGAGCAATTCCTGTCCCATTACTTTTGTGTTACTCTGCAACATGGCTCGAGATGCATTGTCTCACAATTACCAGTTAACAATAAAAGGCTGAGGCTAGATGCCCACACACAGACACAAATCCCCATCCAAATGAGGACACGTACACACTTTTAGTGTTCAGGTTCTGAGGTAAAACTGACTACAGCAAAGGTGATTCTATTATAGAACAAGGCAGAGGTAGAAACTGAGGCTACTCCAAGCCTGGCTGTTTATCACGGTTGCCTCTCTGGATTTGGCATTGCATTGCAGGTTCTTCACTAGTAGTTCTTCACTTTGTGTTAAAGTTCCCTTGCAGATGATTGCAAAGAGTCAATGTTCCCTTTTAGTGCAGTAAAAATGGAAGCAGTTTTTATATTTCCACTCCTCAAAAGTTGTAGACTGCTCTACTATTTTTGTCTTCCCTGCAAATGAACTGAAATCAGTTGATTGTAGCACCAGGGCTCAGGAAAAGTGCACATTTGATGATTTCTTCCTTTTTCCCTATCATTCAGATTATTGAAGAACTCATGCAACACAAGTAACAACTTAATTGTTTGAATTTAGCACCGTAGTGGCTCATATTTATTGAGTTATATGCATTTTTTTTTCTCCAAGTGTTTCTAATACCAATTCTGCCGTTGCCTTATGCCATGCCTAAGCACGTACACTTCTCTTTCCATTGTAGATTTTAGGTTGAATTGATATTCTCACAAATTCATCTGTAATGACAGATCTGGTCATGCGGAGCTGTTTAAAATGTTGTCTTGACATGCAGCATTCACTGTATCTGTCCTAAACTAAATCTGGTGCCACAATTTTTCTTGCTTCTCTTTTCTCTCTTGGCAACTCTTGATGTCATCTTGACGGATAGTGGTCATATCCCAGGTAGGAAAAACACCTTGAACACGTCTGTTTCTGCTCGCACGTGGCTGTAAGAAGACAAATGACCAAAGTTATACACTGAGAAAACAGTGAGCTGTCGCTCTAAATTCTCAAGCACAGTGTAAGACAATTTCCAGCTTATATTCCCATTCAAAGATGCATCACACACACAAACTGACTGATCTGCAAAGTCAGTCCGCTGTATTTACCTTCTGTCCAAAAAGTAATTTCAATGAAGTCATCCTCAATGCACTTACCTCAAGCTGTCACAAAAAGCTGATGCAATGGAGAGTGTCTAAAACAAGCAGTTCATTTAGCGCTTGGCTGCACCTGCCCTTTTAGCGCTCCAGCAGGGCCTTGTCCTCAGCTCGCCCCTCCTCTGCTGACTCTCCGAGGTGACAGACAGCAGCAGCAGAGCCAAGTGCTTTGCAGCACGGTGCAGGATGAGTCGTTTTTCTGCATGCTCCAGTTTATTTAGGATGATCTAGCATCTGCGTGTCTGCAGTTTTCTTAAAGAAATGATTGATGCACATGGTGTTTCTTGGCGAAAATGCAGGAAAATGGAGGGGTTGTGTTCTGTTCTCCTGAGAGATGCATCAGTGTGACCTATTTTCTGTCTGAAGTGGTTCTCGGTGCCCTCAGAGTGTCAGCCTGAACATGTTTGCTCTAGTAATCTGACAATATTACACTGGTGCACCCCATTGTTGTGTCAGTCAAAATGTGACACTAGTAACAAATCCTGTATTTTTGTGACTTTGAACAGAAAGAGAAGCCTCAGAGTGGATGCAGTTATGGTATAACATCAATATTCAATATTTATATAATGAAGTTTTACAATGTCTTTAATGGTTTTAAACACAGAAAGATGCTATCGTTCATAAATTACCCTTACTAAACTATGCATTTCTTCTGGTCACCTGACAGTCTGTTATGGTTATTGAATTATTTTGGCTCAAATTTTACAGATAAAACGTATATGTTTCTCAATCAAATAACACACCCAGGTTTCTAACAGCGGATTTTACCTGGACGGATAGGGGACGAAGGGGAAACTTAATGTTTGGATGCAGCTTGTCTGAATTAATGATAAGAGTTTCTGTTTTATCTGATTTTAATTTAATAAATCCATACATCAGTGTCATAATATCAGGCAGGCAGTTTATAAGGTTAGTTGAAAAGAGCTTAGTAAATTTAACTGGGAGGTAGAGCTGTGCCTTTTTGGCATAGCAGTGTAACAAAATATTATTTCTCTGTGTAATGTGTAAAGCAAGGATGTTTTCAGTGCTGCAGCGTTAGTCACCTGTTTCTGACTAATTTCCGCCATCGACATCAACCAACCACATGCAACTACTCACTAATCAGCTGGGGAATATACATTTTTTTTCCAAGCAACTGGCAGTTAGCATGGAGTAACCACCAGTTGCTCGGGACTGCCAGTAGGCCCGTATGACTATAGCTTAAAGGATTGGCTGAAGCCAGTGTTGAGCTACCTTAAACCTGTGTTTCATGTGAAGTCAGCAGGGCTTGGCGGCTTTGGTTGCAAAAACAAATTAAACTGGAGGAAAGGAATACAAAAAAATTGCCTTACTTTTATCCTAATAATTGCAAGTTTTGTCTAAATCGCAAGTTTTTAGTATTATTTGATACAATATGGTATTTGCTGGTGTTCAAACCAGGTTTGGGTTGTGGGTCGCTACTCTATAACTGACAAGCTACTGTTTAAGTGTGCCTGTAGAGTTAGATCTGCTGTATCTATGATAATGTGCTTATTATGAATCATGCCATTATAGTGACTGTATTCAATTAAGTCTATATGAAACAGGACCTCTGGTTTCTGCAGATGAAGTGTTAGATGTTTGGTAATCATGCACTACATAGTGTGATAGCTATTAGTGTAAAGGCAGCTTTAACCTCGGAAGTAAAAACATGCAGATCACGTTTATTCAGTTCAGTATCCCATCTTCACCGAGAACACTGAACGGATTGTGGACCTTTGAACCACTAAGACAGTTTTGTGTTGGTGAATGCAGGTTTTTCTTGTTGCCTTTTCATCTGTGTGCACCACACCTGTGGTATTGACTTTGGTTTGTTAGTGATGCTGCAGAGTAGTGACTCTACTCCGTATGGGAAGCCTAAATTTGAGACATAATATGCACGTGTTTGTGTGCATGCATGAATTGCATGTTGTTGGAAATTATCAGTGAAAGTAATAATGAACTGAATGTGTGTTTGCAGCCATCAAGTATATGCGTCACTAAGCTTCAGATGCAGACACTCTCACGCATAAATGCTGCTTCATCCCTGTCCTTGACACCACTCACTATAAAAAGAAGGCCTAATAATTGCCTTCCCTTGTGGCTATACAATAATGGCCATATAATCATAGTGTATTCATCTTCTCTATACATCAAAAGTAACATGGATGTAAGAAAAATAACTTGCCCTAATAAGCCACTGCTGCTGCTGTAATTTGTTCCAGAGATGATAGATTGATATTCCAGCTGCTAATTTAAGGAGTAAAAATGGTTTAATGCACATTTGAGATCAGCATAATTAGTTTTCAGGTGAGAAAGTGTGTTTTGCACGAATTTCTCAGCTAGATGTGAAGAAATGCAAAGTTAGGAAGACACTTGGCACAGCAGTAACCTCATTTTTGGGAAATATGCTAATTTGAAATAAAGCAGACTCCTAGTCAACTCTATGCACTTCAGTGTTGAGATATAATGTATGTTCCCCTTCTTTTTTCTCTTTTCTTATCTTTGGTGATCTAAGTAAATGCAGCTGTGTTGTTGAATGCTGATATTTTCTGTTGAAACAGTGTTTCAGTATTTGTTACTGCTATGATCAAGTAGTAAAGTCAAGCAGGGTAAGAACTGTGTGTGTGTGTGTATATATATCATTTTTGTGGTGGTGATTTTTCTCTTCTGTAACAAACATTATGTTGTACTGAAGAAGATTTCGAAGTTATTGAGACCACAAACTCATGTGGAGAAAAATGCAGAAGCGGGGATTAAGTCAATAGAAAAGCAGTGTCATTTTTCTGATAGACTTCTGTGTAGTCTGAATTTTTCTTTTTAGCAGCCAAGCAGTCACCCCCTGCTGGTGATTTGAAAGATTGCAGGTTTAAGGTGGTTCAGACTGGGCTTTACTTTTCCATCTTTCATATACAGTCTGTGGTCAAAGTGTTAAAATCAGAGAAAGAAGACAAATGCAGGTAAAAACAAACAAACCCCAAAGCATCCTTTCTAGAGATTTTTTTGTTTTGTTTCACCTCCCAGAAAAACAAAAGTGAATGCCAGCCATATGATGAGTGCCATTCATACTTTTATGCACCTGCTGGCACGTGAAACTGTATATCCACATGTGACTAAGTGTGTATTTTAATATCTTGAGTGGAAAAAGAAGTGTGATTCTGCTAGACTGGAAAGCCTTTACAGTGGCTGAATGAAAAGTAGTGGTAATGTGACAGTGTGCTTACTCTGTGTGATAATAGAATTTTGAGACAGAGATTTTACTGGGGTTTATTTATTTTTTGGGCCACAGTGCTGATAATGTGAAAATTGTCAATTGTGTATGTTCACATTTGTCTTTTGGGATCAGGTAGGATATTCCTATAGATAAAAATGAAAACTGCAGTTTCATCCCCACACAAATGAAAGGAAATGCTCTACAGTTCCACAACTTAATGTTACAATTAAACATCACAAACCTATTAACAAACTTAAACTGAGATTGACTATTATACATAGACCAAGTATGACTGGCTCAGTTTTATTTTCAGATATTAATTCAGAAAGTTTAACAGTGTGTTGGGGTGAGCCAGGTCCTGAAGTGACTGGAGGAATGAGTAAGAGGCTGGACTGAAAGGGAGATGCGCTGTCAATAAAGCTATTGGTCCAATAATAGAATGGACATAATTGTCTGGTCTTCTGAGTCATAGCTCTCATCATAGCTCTCTTCCCTGGCAGTGCTCACCCTCCTGTTTAGGCTCTGTTGTTAATGTTCTCCTCCTGTCCATCTCCTCATCTGTCTTTGCTTCTCTTTCTGTGCTGTCATTACCATTTTGGTCTTGTTTTTTTGTTGTTGTTTTTTAAAGGCAACCCCTCTATGTCTCTGTGGTTCTATTTTTACTTCACCATATGTACTAATATGCCAGTTCATGCACCATTCGTAGAAATAAAATCATAGCAAGGCATTTTATTTTTCAGATAATGACATTAAAAATACTTCAGATGGTCAAGAGGGCCAGTTCAGTGACTACAATCAACCGAGGCGAAACTTAACAGATGGCTGTCGACTACAGCCGCCTGTTCTAGCATTCGCCTGTCAGTCAAAGGGGCACCCGCTTCTAAAAATGATACATTTAAACAGCGTTAAGGATTAAAGTTGTGAATTCTACATTTTATATATAAATCTAAAATATTATATATTATCATAATATAAAATATTATGGTACGAAGGGGAAAATTAGCTAGGGTGACGAGATTTTTGTGCCGTGCTTAAGCATGTTTATTTCAGCTCTGAATTCGGGCAGTTTATCACGGGAATCTGTGGAAGCCTCAAGTGGAGAGAAGAGGAACTGCAGTTTTGCAGCTTCCAAGGAAGATGCTTGGCCTGTCAATAGAGTCTTAGCCAACATAAACTTCTATATTTCTATTTATGTTTAAGCAAAAAAGGTATAATCAATTGCACAACTACTGTAGTCACTGTCACTGTTTCATAGTATAGAAATATCCAGGAACTATACAAATGTTTTTAGAAGAATATGAATACATTTGCTTGACATTTGCAGATATATTGGGTTAAATTTTCCCATAAGTTCAAAAATATAGTTTTTTGCTTCCAGTGCTAGTTTATGTAACAGTCATCTGAATGGTCCCAGAATGTGTGAAGAGGATGCTTTCAAGACACTCGATATTCACTTTACAGCCGAGGTTCATCCTGCAGGCAAAGCAACCTGTGACTCAAAAGTTATCCACAAGTCATACAAGGAAACTTAGGCAGTCATTTTCAGTGTGAGATGAGCATAATTTGGTGATAAATTACTAAAATCCACTCGGACATACTCACACAGCATATAAAAGTTAATTTAATTAAAAAACGCACAATCCATTTTTATTTTTCTATCCGTTTGTCTTGTTCCAGGGTTGTCCCAGCCTCGGCCCCCAGAGCAGCGGTTCCTGTGCCTCTCCACCTCCTCTTTGACTAGTAGCAGCAGCAGCTCGGTGTGGCGAGGGCAGGAACAATGGGCCGAAAGCTGGACCTGTCAGGCCTGACGGACGGTGAGGCTGAGCACGTCTTGAAGGTGGTCCAGCGGGACATGAAACTGCGAAAGAAGGAGGAGGAGAGGCTGAGGTGAGATTGGAATTTTATATTCAGTGCCTATTTTTTATTTTGAGTATTTTTTGCACATTTGACAAGTACAGGGTGATGTGACAGGAACTGATGCGAGGCAATGTCATTCGTGTCTACAGCTGGCTCTTACCAAATCTCCTTTCTGCAACCTGCTTCTTTACTAGTATATTTCTTGTGCAATAAAATGTTTACAAAGTATATAAAAATTACATTTACTGTCTGCAAAACTAAATCTCTGAACGGTGCAATCACAGCTTGGCAACAGTGACTAGGCACAGCAGGTACATATGCCTGACTCTCAAGGACATTCAGGAGACTCGACAACAAAGACGCCCACATATGTTGAGACTATGTATAGTAGTTCTGAAGTCTACTGCTTAAAAGGGTGTCTTTGTACACATTCTTCAGGTCTACAGTTTCTCAGCGTCCGTACAGTTCATTTACTCCAGGAGGGGTATGTATATATGTTATCTACTTCACCAGAAATTAAAGGAAAGAGGCTCTTTAGGCCTTGGATTCATGCGTGACTTTAGACACTTTATCAAATGGAGATGCTAATCTGATTTAGACAGAAAATCTTTTACCACGTAAAGTTTACAATACTCTGCAAGCTAAAATGAGGTACATAGAAAGTTATGCCTTCATGTTGCGGACTGCGACTATGTACAGCCTAAATAATGAGACTAGTGATTAAAAACTGCTGATCTGGGTGAAATTAAGAGTTTGCGTTGAAATGAATGACCTGCTTTCCTTTTCTGGGTAAAGACCCAATTTTTCAAAAATGAATGCATATCCCAATTACTGAACGGGCCACTGTAATCACTGTGAATTGAACTGGGTGCTATGCTACAATGTAAAGCCTCTTAGGCATGGCTTTAGTAAAGTAAAGCAGTCAAATAAAGCAGCAGTAAAATAACTCTTCTTCCACACAAAATGATCCCTGTGAGTGTCACCCACCCCAATCAGATTTCATCAGATGATGGACCAGGTTATGTGTTCAGTATAAGTCACAACGGTGAATTAGCCAGTTAAAAAAAAGTGCTGCTTTCATGACACAGAAAATTCCAACTGTAAGTTCAACATAGTTCTCAAATGCCAATCATCTTGCTTCCTAGTACACCTGTCACATGTGACTTTAGGCCGTGCAAAGCATGGAGCAAAACTGCAACCACACTTGGTTTTTTCCTGGTAACACAAGGAACAATGTCATGTTTTACCACATTAAATCTAGCTTAGTTGTGGCATCAGAAGCCTTGTTTGTTTCAGGTGTTCTTCGTCATGCTTATCCTCCACCATTAGATCCATATCATACAGTGTGGCTTTTTTTTGCCAATGTTGTAGCAGCAACTGCAATATCTCCGATGAGAGTTTATACAGAGTTTTTAAATGAAGTAAAGTAGCAAAGTAGTTTTTGTAACTGAGTTTTCAGTTCTGCTGTGGTGTGTAACTCCTTTCGTGTTTTCTGCTTACAGGCTGTCAGGTCTGATAGGGTCATTATTTCGGCCCTCTGGTCTTTCTCTCATGTCACATCTTCTTAATTAACAAATGCTAGACCGCTTCCATCCCTTCAGCTCCTTTCCTTCACTCCCTCAGGGAGTAGTCAGAGCGGATTCAGTTTGGCTGTGACAGACATTAATAGGAGGCCGGCCATCGAACATATGCTCGGTTCAGTGTTGTTGTTTCATCGTGACTACAGGAGGAGGTTTGCTAGTGTATCTAATGCCACCACAAAATCCAGAAAGTTGTTTTTAGCTGTTTTTCAGCAGGAATTTAGTTGAACCCTATAATTTTTGAAACGCAAATATTCTCCTTTGACTGCCTCAGCTATTTTGTTGTGGAAATTTGATGTCTTTCTTCAGACTTGAACAGTGAGCCTCAGTGGTTTATTGTTCTTGAGTGAATGCCACAAGTGATTAGGCTCCTTTACTCGGAGCGCTAAACATCTTAGCTGTACTCAGAGGAGCAAAACAAAGTTGCTTCACAAACCAGAATGCAGCCGTTGGTTTGCGCTGCTCGAAACTCTACTTAGTTTCCCAGAATTAGTTTCAGAGCAATGATGCTGCATTCCCAAATTACTAGGCTGTAAAATATTCCCCCATCAGTCTGTCATGAATGAGCTGAAATAAATTATGACTCTCAGGCTGTTATTACTGCTGTGTACAGCAAGGAGATGAGCAGAATATTGATGATGTAATCACAGGGGAATATTTATTAGGCAACAATTCTTAAAAAAAGCAAAGCAGATAAAAAAAAACAAACAAACAAAAAAACCCTGTTTCTACTCTTAGCATAAAATTTTCAGAGAATGCAAAGTCACAGTTGATGTAAATTTGTCCACCATGATAGAGCTAGATTTAAGGGGTATTTCAGCCCAATTCAAATGAATTGTAGCCTGTAGTGCTATTTGTACATTAAGGTTGTTTTGATTTGTCATTCTTTTGAGTTCTGGGGAGACTGCTGCCGTTGGGGAGTGTTCTTTTCTTTGCTTAAGTTGGTGATGTGTGACACAGCAAATCATTGGTTTCTAATGAGATGATGAATGTGATCCACTTCACCTGCCAGTAGTTTGTGTATAATCAGATTATTGTGTGAAGATTGAGAGCTGTAGTTCTTAAACCTAAAGGAGTGTTTTAGTAAAGTCTACATTAAATCCAGGGACAACAGATCTGCAAAAAAGAAAAATTTGCGTGTTTTCAGCTGTCAAAATGGTCACCCATGTAATTAAATACAGAGGTACCTCCCTACCACACTGACATTATATTTTATAACTGCATTTTATGCAAAATCTTACTGGAGTAGTAAACAGCAAAGCTCCAAAACAAATGTTTTCTTTCAATAAACCTTACCACATCTTTAAACCTGTCTGTTCCAAGCCTGTTCACAGCGTCTCATTTCTTATGAATTTTTAGTGTCCGAGTCCAAACCAAGATGAGCCTCGTGGCCTCATGAGGGATTACTTTGACTTGACAAAGCGGACCATCTCATTACAATGCAAAAATGCTACAACTGTGCTTTAATTTTTAGACTGAATACCACTGCTTACATTAGCCATAACATCATCAAGCTTCTTCAGCCTGCACATTCAAATGCTTTAGACTCTCTTGAATACTGCCCACGGCTAAATACTGAACAAGGACGTGTTCTTGGTCCATCTCTCTCTTGGGAACTGTGTTTTGCTTTTTCTTTCCGCCTTCATCTAATAAATAAAAAATATTTGTGCGCTGGTCTTTGCATAGTTTGACTTTATACAGTTCAGAAAAACAGAGAAATCCAAACAAAAGAAAAAAATCTGCATCCTGACCGCTACCACGGCCAGTCAAGTTACGGAAGGAAGAAAAAGAAAGAAACCCCATATCCTCTCATTTGCACTGGAAAGTTTTCCCCAGTTTACGAATAGGAATATAAATCTCTCTCCATTTATATACCATTCACAGCAGGCTCCCTCTGGGTTTTTTTATTTTAACCATGCATGGCTAACTCTTTTACGATTGATTTATTGTAATTATTTATTTATTTTTGAAGGAAGGCAGCCCTGCAGAGCTTCAAATTAGGCTGGTAAACTTTCATAGAACAGTTTAAGGCTCAGCTGGCTCTTTTAATGCTGAATTTTGATTTTCCCTCACGGTGAATAATAAGAAATATTTGAAACACTTGACTGACTTTACCTGCCGTCTTATGTACACTCAGATAAAATAAATGCATTAAAGAAATGGCACAGATGGCTATAAGTTTAGTTAGAGACAAGCGGTGCTGTTCTTTAAATTATTTAAAGTCGGAAACTGCAGGTAGTCTATGATGTCTCCCGGCTTTACTGCTTTAATGTCTTTGAATGAGTGTTTAAAACTATGTTTATTATTAATGTATAACACAATTAAATTTGTTTAGATAGTTACTATTCTGTTGATGCTGAGGTCTGTTTAAGGTATACATATGCTCAATTTCAGTAGTGTGATGACATGTATTTGTCATATTCAACACCTGGATGGAATTTCATTACATCCGGAACAGCTGTTCACTTGGGCTCGGCAATCAACTGTTTAAAATCTGGTGGTCAAAGGTCACTGTGAACTCATGAAAGTCATTTGACCAGAACTCAAGAATTCATACGCTAATGATGACAAGATTTCCCATAAATGTCTCAAAGAGAAAAAGTGATTTAACTTCAGGTTCTTACAGTATACATATGCTCATGATGTATCTGCATTTTATAATTTGTCATTGCTTTGCAGAAACGTCCATATTTGAGTCATTGTCCACTCTAATACAACTTTAGATACACTTACCAAAGTTAGACACACTTAATATCTTTTATTGAATTCGCTGAAAGAATTCAGTGCACGTGTTTGTTATGAATATGTGCAGACATGGAATTTAACTGAAAGTTGACTGGCTGGGATATAACAGTGGGGTGCTAATCCTAGTTTCAAATGAAGTTTAAAGAGATCTGAGGCCTTCATTAGTAACCCGTAAACCAGCCGTGCAGCTGTGATCTTTAATCTGAAAAATCAAAGAAGAACTTAAATGTCATATTTGATTCTGTCTTGTGTGTGAGCTAGCGCTGCTGGTGCTTGACTGACACTTCCTTCCAACTGCTCTTGTTAAACTTTGCTGGTTTTTATAGAGCAAAGCACTTTTTTGAATTACAGTAGGAAAAGAAAAGCTGAACTTCATGAAAATTGGGATGGCTAACTTCAATTTAAATGGCTTACTGGGAAACTTAAATAGAACAAAGCTATTGAAAATGTCATTAGTAATACTTGTGCTTATCCTGTAGTGCTGTCACAGTTACATGTTTCAGATCATCAAATATTAATATTAGATAAAGCTGCAGGGCAGCAGGGTGGTGCAGTGGTTTACACAGCAAGAAGATCGTGAGTTCAATTCCACCATCAGGCCAGGGTCTTTCTGCTTGGAGTTTGCATCTTCTCCTGTTTTTGTGTGGGTTCTCTCCCCGTACTCCGGCTTCCTCCCACAGTTCAAAGACATGCAGTTAGTGGGGTTGTCAGTCTTGATGTGTTAGCCCTGTGACAGACTGGCAACCTGTCCAGGGCGTACCTTGCCTCTCACCCTAAGACAGCTGCGATAAGCTCCAGCCCCCCACAACCCTGAATTGGTGGAAGAGGATGGATGGACAGACAAAGATGGTCCAAGTAAATGCAAACTGCAGTTTTAAAATTATATCTTTTATTAAGGGAAACAACTGTGTTATGAGAAAGTAATTTCCCCTTAAATCTAATAACTAGTTGTGCCACCTTGGGCCAGGGGCGTAATTTCCAGGGGGGTTAGGGGGTTATGACCCCCCCCAATAATCAGACCCAACCAATATAACCCCCCCAATAAAATTATGAATTATCTTGCATAAATAGGCTGTTGATTTTCTTTACTCGTTTCAGGTATTACCAGCAAAATAGTTTCATGTTTATTCATCTGGGAATTTACCCAGATTTATTTGTTTATTTAGATAGAGATCTTGACCCCCCCAGTGTTCAGCACAAAGTTACGCTGATGCCTTTGGCAGCAAGAACTGGAATCAACCATTTGTGATAACTGGCAATGTCATTCACATTGCTGTGGAGAAACTTTAGCTCAAACAACTCTTTGCAGAATTGTTTTAATTCAGCTGGATTGGAGGATTTTTGAGCATAAACTGCTGTTTAAAGTCATACCAAAGCATCTCAATCTGATTATGGACAAAAACTCCAGACTCTGACTTGGCACTCCAAAAACCCTTTTTGTTTTCTTGAGCTGTTCAGAGGTCTGTGTGCTGGTGTGTTTTGAAACATTGTCCTCCTGCATAAACCAAGTGCACTTGAGCTTTATAGGGCATGAAGTGATAGTTGGACATTCTCCATCAGGATTTTCCGGTAGAGAGCAGAATTCATGGGTTGATCAGTTACAACAAGTTGTCCAGATGCTGAAGCATCAGAGTAGCCTCAGACTATCACACTAACACCACCTTATTTCACTCTTGGTGTTATGTTCTTTTTATGAAATGCTGTGCTAGTTTTATGCAGATGTAACGGGACTCAAACCTTCCAGGAAGTTATACTTTTGTCTAGTAAGTCCACAGAATATTTTTGCCAAATTCCTGGGCATCTTCAAGCTGTTTTTGGCAAATGTACGATGAGCTTTTGTTCTTTTTGGTCAGCAGTGGTTTTCCCTTTTCCCTTTAGGTCACAGGTGTCGAACTCCAGGCCTCGAGGGCCGGTGTCCTGCAGGTTTTAGATGTGTCCTTGATCCAACACAACTGATTTAAATGGCTAAATTACCTCCTCAACATGTCTTGAAATTCTCCAATGGCCTGGTAATGAACTAATCATTTGATTCAGGTGTGTGGACCCAGGGTGAGATCTAAAACCTCCAGGACACAGGCCCTCGGGGCCTGGAGTTTGACACCCCTGCTTTAGGTGATGCTCTGGGTTCTTCTGTGACCCTGTGGATGAGACGTTGATGCAACATCTGGAAAGTTTCACAGCTGTTCCAAGGTTTTTCCGTTTGTGGAGACTGGCTCTCACCGTGGTGCGCTGGAGTCTCAAAGCCTTAGAAATGGCTTTGTAGTCATTTCCAGACTAATAGATGTCAGTGACTTTTTCTTAGATCTTCTTGTGTTTCTTTTGATGTGTTGCTTTCTGAAATCTTTTAGTCTGCTTCACTTTGTCAGACAGGATCTGTAATCAGGTCTGGTTGTAGCTGGTGAAATTGAACTAGGCTTTCCACAAAATGTAGTTAATCACAGTTAATTTATGATTTAACAAACAACCTATAATTATGAAATCATCTAAAAACTGGAAATGTGTTATCTTTGTGAAATATAAAAATGTAATGTAAGTTACATGTAAGTAAAAAATAAGAAATTGGGAAGGGGGCAAATACTTTGTCAGCTACCAGCTTTAACTGAGTTCCACACTACAGAGCTTTCTGGAAAACTGATATGATATGAAATTAAATCTGTACTAGCTTTCATTTGCACCCTCACTGGACTGGATCTGAGGGGTGAGGGTGTGCTTCTGTGCGATTCAGTTAGAGGCGGTGAGCTGCTCAACCTCTGGCCTCTACCGACTCAGTGGTCATCCAGCTGGAGAGGCTCATTATGTAGCAGCAGGCAGCTCAGGGGAGCATGGGCTTGGATCTACTTAACAAACAGCACAAGCACACCCAAGGGAGACAGACTGGGAAATTATTATAGATAGCAATCCACCACTGTTGCTTTGTCAACAGCGAGGCGATGGCTGGAGTTTCAGCCGCTGGTGACTCTTACAGGTAATTTTCTCTCGGTGTTGGGAAGGATCCACTTCATTAAAGTGTCTGGCAAGTCCTTGCATGGATAGGGCAATTACTGTACCTCCAAACTCATTTCAAATGCAGCTGTGGCAAGTCTGTCCCACCAGTTGAAAGGCTCTCCTTTATCCCGGCTCCTTTGTGTGCGTTGACCAAAGCAAATAGTGCTCTTTGGGTAAGTCTTAATTATATGTGAAGTTGTTGCCCACTGTGCTTCATAGTGATTCACCCTGCTTTTTAGTCTTGGTGTAATTGCTGGCTGAATAGCAGAGGGTGATATTTTGCATCAGCAGCTTTAATTAGTCAGTAAAATTGTGAATGGTTTAGTAATGAAGTTGTGTTCGGAGAAGTGAGCAGTAACTACTGACGTCTTTTTATTAGCGATCTTGTGATTGTTTGAAGCTTTTTTTCAAACCATGTGCTGCTGTTTTATTGTGCAGCTGTTATTATTGCACATTGAACACATTGAGCTTCTGTGTAAGAGAGAGATTTTTTTTTTTTTCAGATTTTTTTTTTGGGCATTTCCAACCATTAGGTCAAATGCTATGTGTCATACAAGCAAAGGCTTTGGCATCTTTCTTCTCATTTCTTTTCAGTGGTTTCTTTTTAGCTCCGGTTGATGTGGCAGGAAGGTAGGGACGGGTTCACAGGAGTCACACTGGGAGGCTGTCGCTCTGTCGGGGACAGAATGACCTCTATTTCCTCTCGTCTTCATCCTCTTGGCTGCCTGTGTGGAGAGAGGCAAGAGGATAAAGATGAGCTTTGTAGATATATAAAGGGACAGCTTCAAAATGTATTATTTTTGAGCCGAGATGAAAGACAGCCAGGTTTGTTTGGTCCAAGCGGCTTCTTATTCATGAGGATCAATAAATTGGTGTAATTGGATTTCAGAGCGCATGCAG
Organism: Oreochromis niloticus; assembly: GCF_001858045.2. Taxonomy (NCBI): domain Eukaryota; kingdom Metazoa; phylum Chordata; class Actinopteri; order Cichliformes; family Cichlidae; genus Oreochromis; species Oreochromis niloticus. Next base: position 21,441,623 of record NC_031974.2, read on the forward strand.
TAAGAGAGGATATTGCCCTCTGTTGCAGGACAGTCCCTCTGGGCTGCACTGCCATCTCCTCTATTAAAGCTGCACTGGAGGGAGGGGGGGGCAGATGAGCCTTCTGACATCGACTTTAAGGCCTGAGGTCTTTTCCTTTCACAGCTTCGACTCGGATTTAAGTTTACACCCACATCTATTAAACTGTCCTCCTCTAAATACAGCAGAGTGTTGTTTTATTAATGTTTCTCTAATGAAGCAGGTTTCCCCAGACTGAACTAATGACCCCGACTTGTCTCTGTTGAGGGAAAATCCAGAAATTGCGTAACAGGTCCAACGCAGCTTTGAGGTTTTTGGGCGGCTGAATGGGTCCATTGTGTTTAACAGACATGCCTTATTCTTTTCTTCTCAGTGTCTAAGGTGTTTTTTCTGTGCCATAATCCACTTTTAGGCCCCGTTTTAAAATAATTTTTAACACGTATGACTGCAGATATGCAGTATATAACCAGTGCAGCAGCCAGTAAAGTGGGTCTTTGTGTAGTTTAATTTCAGTCTAGCTGTTGTTGTGGCAGTTGTGTTTTCTTGGCTGCGGTTCCTCTTTGGTGGGTATTAGCTGTGTTGTGTTATTGGTGTGGGTTATTTGTCTGACTCATATTGATGTGGATTGTTTTTGATGTGAAAGTGCTTTGTGTGTGTGTGTGTGCGTGTGTGTGTGTGTGTCGGTCTCGTCAGCAGCGTGTTGTACTGTATGTGTTTGTGTGCAGCAAGCAGGAAGGACAAATCCTTCTGACCCCATTTTTTTTTTTTCTGAAGCCACATTGGCTGGTGTAATATCAGCATAATTTTGTGAGTCATCACATTTCACGATCTACCAGGGTGACATTATACTGCTCTGGTTATTGTAATTTATTTCTTTTAACTTTGTTTTAGACTTCAGAAAAAAAAAGCACCTGAATATGTTTTATGCATAGATTTTTCACCCTGGCTACATCAGGAGCACTATAGCATTTAATGTTTCTTTAGTTGATCAGAGCTGCTAATTGCTGTGACCTCATTGTTGTGCGGTAACTGTTTTAATAATGTCACCCGCTTCTGTGTGACAGGTCAGAGTATTGTCTTTTAATCATATGAAAAAAATAAAAAATAAAATGCCATTGACTCATATCTCAAATAGCAAAGCAAGCTTCCCATTGTTTGAATGGCACAGTCTGCGTGCTGACTTCAGATCAGTACCTACTTAACTTGCTTACCTGTGTTTAGGGGCTGTACAGGTGCCACAGACTCTGATTTCTAATTAGATTTTAATATGGCTCTAAGTAGACGACATTAATATAATTCAACTTAATTAGCAGAAGGAAATATAAGCCCCCTGACCACAGCAATTATACATGGGCGTGCTTATGCATACACTGTCTTGCTCTCTGTGTACAGACACATTTTTCTCATATATGGCTCATCTTATGCTCTTATAGAAAATAGCATCTTACCTGCCAACTACATCTTCACCAATGTTTTTATTTACAACATTTAACCAGTTGGCGCTTGTTTAATTATTTCCTTTACTGGTTGTTATTTTTGGATGGATTGCAGGTTTTTTTAAGTGTTAGAAATGGGGCTGCACAATACTGTGTTTGTTTAATCGGCATCATTTAGTTGCATCATGGTAGCCAATCATGTTTATGATCTGTTGACTTAAAAAGAAACACATTAGAAATCAGAAAATTAGAAAACTGAAATGTCTGATGAAATTTTCTGTGCGTGAGCCGAGTCCCTGGAGAACAAGCGTCTCTAACAGATGCCAGTTTACGGCGTCTTTTTGGAGGTAGGTTCTGATTTCCCCCGAGTGTGACAAATCAGCCACTGCTCATCCCCTTGGAGCTGCTGAGCCAACAGGATTGGCTGATGAGATAGTGAAAAATGAATCCTACTTGTGGCACATTTCCTTTCATAGCTCTTACGCCCCTTTAGCGTTTCCAGCTGACTGAGTAGATAGGTGTCACCTTGCCTGCAAGTAACCTTACGTGCGCGTTTGTGTGTGTGTCTGTGTGTGAGAGAGAGCGCCAGCATGTGGTATCTGAGCTTCAGCTAGCCAAGGTTCAAATGGAGGTGAACGGACCACTGCTCATCTTTGTCTTTCTCTGGATAAACCTGCTCCTTTTTCCACCAAGATAAACTCGTGGGTTATCTGCAGGAAGACTAAGACTGATTCAGAGCAATAACTTGAATATTTCTCCTGCGGTCTGCTGTGATTGCTTCTGCTGCTGGCCAAATGTCAAGTGCTGTTTTGAGTCGGAGGAAAATAGTTGGTTCCAACAGAATGATGGTCTTATCTTGCTTCTTGGTTCCTATCTCTCCCTTTTTGAGATTGGCTCATCTATTCAGTGTCAGTGTCTGATTCAGTCCCATTTTCCATTCAGTAGTATATCCTCTATGCACCTATCTGTGGATGTTTTGCTACCTCAGTAGATACTTAGCAAGGTCCTTTATGTGTTTTAGATGGGCTGGAAGGGCTATCGGGCAAAACGGCACCCCTACTTATTTTGTCTGAATAATTCACATTCTGTTCTCACCCCAGTCCAACTCTTCATTACACCAAGGCTAAGAGACACTAGACTCATTTATCTTCTATCACAGGTCTACTCAGTGGTTGGTGCTGTTTACAGGGTTACTAAGCAGCAAATACCCAGTTAGTTACCCGCATCTTCAGAGAAAATGGGTCTTTTTTGGGAGGTAAGGATTTAAGAAAGTGAGACGTCCTTTGTGGGATTACATCTTTTTCTCGTGAGGATGGTGCAAGGACAGAGCAGCTGAAACTGCCAAATGAAAAATGCATGCTTAAACAGCATCAGCCTTATGCATGTCAAACTGTGTGCCACTTGTGGAGGTGTAACATTTCTGCATCACCGCACTCTCTCACTCTCTCTTTTTTTCTTCATGGTGCATTTAAAGATCCTCCACATTGGGAAGGATTTCATGGTTTCGGAATGCAAAATGACACAAGGAAGCATAAGTTAGCATAATGAAAACACCCGGTCCATGAGGTGAAGAGGGAGACAGACAGTGTGTTTTATACAAGGTGCAAAATGACTCATTACAGAAAGTGAATCCTCTTTTCCTTTCGAAGCAGTCTTGCGTTCTTGAAACTAAAATTAATGTGTTTCATAACTTTAGCTCTTAAAATAATCAGCAGATTGATAATCAAAATAGCATGCCATTGTAGCTGTAGACTTAATAAATGTTGTGTGCTTTAATGAGGCTTCCAGGAGGTGTTTAAAAAAAAAACCTGATGGGAAAAATTAAAGGCAGCTAAAAGCAGCAGGGCCATCTTGGGTACAACTCTGACAAAATCTGACAACTCCCATCCAGTATGGCATCCTCTTCACCCTTTTCATCCAAAAAGTATTATAGGGAAGAAAACACACAAGACAGAGCAGGGACACAAGGAGGACCTACTGACAAATACTACTTCTAACACACAGAGAACCCGCTGAGGAAAAAAACCTAAGGTGACTCCTTCTCAAAGTAACGTGGACCTTCTGCTTAAACGTCTCTGATTTGTTTAAAATTTTATGTTAATAACCTGGATGGTATCCAAATAGCTTTTGAAAAATATTATAGATCCCTTTACTCCCCAAAAGCACAGGCCACCAAACACACAAGTGGTGACCTTTTAAACTCTTTAGACTTACCCTCACTCAGTAGGATATCTAATAAGTATAGGTAAGGCCATTTCTACATTGAACGCCAATAAGTCTCTTGACGTAGACGGACTGCCACCGGAATGGTACAAATCTAAGGGGAAACATTACTGCCTATTCTAGAAAATTGTTTTAACTATATTTTGTTAGGAGATAGTGTCCCCACCCACCCTCCCAGTCCTGGAAGGAAGCTTTTGTATCAGTTATACCAAAAGAAGAGAAGAATAGACTTGAATGTAAATCATATAGACCCATCAGTGTCCTGAACATAGATTATAAATTATACACCTCCATTGTGGCAAAAAGAATGGACAGTATAATAACTTCCTGGATCATGGCTTTATATAAAAATGGACAAGCCCAGTACGATAAAAAAGAACACTACATATTATTGAACAAAGTTCAGTTCCTTCACCTTATACCAGGGATGTGCTGTTGGCAAGGCTGTCCACTCAGCCCAAATCTTTTGAAGTTATTTATTAAACAACTAGCCCAACCAGTACGCCAGGATAGACTAAACTGTATTTATATCATAGGAAATGATTAAAAGGTCAGTTTATATGTAGATGATACATTGGTCACACTACCTGACCCAGACTCAAGTTTACCTGTTGTGATGGGAATTTTGGAAACCTATGGCACATATTCAGGATATGTGCTAAACAAATATAAAACAGGCTAAAACAAGAATGTAGTTCAAAATATAACTTCAACTCATATTCATCAAAAATTAAATATTTAGGAATACATAATCAAGCTGTCTGATGCTAATTATACTTGCATCAATAAGACAATTACAGAAGACTTTGCAAGGTGGAGCTTTCTCCCTCTGGACTTTGGCAGCTTAATCAGATCAATTTAAATGAACATTCTCCCCAAATTATTATATCTTTTCTCAACATCACCCACAGAAATACCCAAAGAACAATGTTGAGACTGGTTGCGTTGATAAAGAAATGAAGGCACCCGGTCAGTGGGTAGATCTCCCCCTGAAAATGTGGGGAGACTTAGTGAAAAATTACAGGATATGGTAAAACTGCTCAGGTGGCCAGCATATGATCCCGACTTTGCACCAGCAGTGCAAGATGGTAGGTTCCAGCAATGGATTTCTTTATGTATTACCTCGATATGTAAATGTGTGGTGTGGCAGATTTCTTTCATTTACTACACCAGCATTTTTTCTATCATGTAGAAAAACGACAAACTCTTATAATTGCACTTCTTTTTCTTATATTAAGATATTTGTAGGATTAAATGTGCAGTTAAACTTCTTTACAGTGACAGAAAGGGGAGTTTCACTTGAACCTGCCCACTTAAGATGTAAGTGGGCTATATTTGGCCCATGACGTAAGATAAGTTTGACATCCCCACACTAGAGATTCTCACATCCAAACATGAGAGACACATGGTGCACAGCTTTAAAAGAAAACAGGAAGTAATGAAGAAGAGGAATAATAAAGAATATGATCTTCCTCCTATATTTGAAATGTATTGCATGTAAGTGTGCTGCAGCTTCAATTTGCAGGCTTGAGTCTTATGTTAAAGATTTCTTGGGTTTATTTGAGATGGCCATTGATTCTCATTTTCTCCTCCACTGGTTCCAGTATATGTTTTTTTTTTCAGTTGGAGCTTAGCTCTCAGTTTGAGGAAATGGACAGAACCGAATCGATATCTCTCTCGGGACTGTTTCTGTATTTCATTTGGATGAGATGCTCTTTGAATCTTCTGTCTTATTTGTCTTTTTTTTTTCCTTTTAATTTCTGTTTCCATCCGTTTGCTCACCATCTGTTTTTCTCTGACACCTATTGGTCGCAAAGTAGAAAAGTGTATCATTTCTTTGTTTCACTCAGTATCGTCATGGCAGCGTGTGCGTGTGTGTGCGTGCGTGCGTGCGTGCGTGCGTGCGTGTGTGTGTGTGTGTGTGTGTGTGTGTGTACAGTATTTACACTGTATTTAAAATCCACCACCCCGTCCCTCTGCACTCACAAGCTGAGGTGATTCCCTTTGTAGCTGATATATAATTACCTTTCCATAAAACCCAGTTTTAAAGAAGTCACATAAAACATGCTTAATTAAAGCTGGGCTACTTGATTTTGTGCTCTTTTCTCACCCTCGTAAAGATTATGAACTAAACTTAAATCACCTCTTGAAACACTATAAACTTAGAGCTGCTTTTCTGTAAAGATACTGGTTTTGATCTTTGCCACTTTAAGTTCTGCACTGTTTCTTTTTATCTTTCCTTCCAATACTTTTATTTGTCTGCGAATGGTTATTTATGTTTTTATTATTGCTCATTTTCGGTTACTTGTACTGTTTTGAATTAGAAGAATTCGATTTAATCACCTGTCAGAAATAGTAGAAATGGTCCACTCTGACACTGTTAAATTACAGTAAAATCCTGTCACATGATCCGTTGCCAGTTAGATATATTGTATTATTCTCTGTTAGAGACTGTGCTCTGCTGCCTTTCCAGTAAGTGGTGCAGAGCGTGGTCAGGATTATCCATGATGGGTAACAGTTTGTTCTCCACCACAGCTTTGAAAGTGTCCAGCTTACAGCCATCACAGAGCCAGCCTTACTAATCAGTTTATTCAGTCTGTTGGTATCACCAGCACCGATGCTGCTTTCCCAGCAGACCACAGCAAAGTGCACTGCACTTGCCACAACTGAGTGATAGAAAACGTCCATCGATTTTCTTCACAGGTTACCTTAAAAGCAGAGCCCTGTGCTTTAACTTGAGCTCCAACTTCACTATTGAGCCATTGTTTCTGATTACGAAACACTTCTAATGTCTTTGTTGTAGTGACATTCACAGTACAAAGGTTTGTATAAAAGAGGTCTGCTGAAGTATGTTCCTCCAGATCTGCACCCTCAGCACATTTACTCTATTCTGCAACATTGAAGCAGTCCTGCAGTGCTGAGATGGTTCCCTTAGCGAGTACCTGAACTGTTTTCATAGATGGCTTGTGTCTGCAGATACTGGGGTAAGAGGAAAGAGACTTTCAGATTGATATGAAAGTTTGAAATGTGCATTGGGGCAGCTTTGTAGGCACCTGAAAAGTTTGTGTAGATCTGGTGTAGTATGTTCTTCTTGCCTGGTGGGGAAGTTACACGATGGAAGGTAAACTCCTTAAAGTTAAAAGGTCTGCAGTTCAACATCAGATACTTTACAGCAAACAGCGCGTGTCAATGACTCTTGTGTTGGTGTACCAGCTGGTATTGATATAAAAGACTTTCAAAAGACAATTTTTTTGAAATTGATAGCAAAGGAGTATTTACCAGGAGGCTGAGGGGTACCACTAACTGCTGCCAGTATTCTTATAGTCTACTACTGTCTGTTAAAGTTGCCTATACAATGTCTTTTTAACTCTCCCACTATAATATCCATAAAAAGTGTATTGCTGTAAAATGTCTTGCACTGAATTCTTTTTTTTAAACTGTAATGAGAAATTAGCTTCTGCTGTGAATGTTTTGCCCCTGGCACCACACAGCTACAGTAATACTGCACTGTTAAACATTTTAACAGTGACCGTGAAGATGAATGCAGGCCGAATACAATTAATCTCAGTCATAGTGGCCACACAAACACTGGCTATCATATCGACAACAATCAAGACAAAAACAAGCAACACAACATTAGTAGAGAAATTATGCAAACATTTACACAATTCTTTGCCTTTAACAGCATATGATTGGTCATAATAAGTAACTGCCTCCTCAACATGACTTTACCCAGTTGAGTTATGGGTGAACACACTGAAAAACACTGTAGTTTTGGAACATTGGATTGCTGCTATATTATGATACATCATATATTATGATAGTCATCAACATTTGCAGCTATATTCACATAGAATATAGCTGGATATTTTGTGTCCTTTCCTTTTTAAGCATTTCTACCCACTGGAGAGCGAGATGTCTGCCAACATGAAATTCTTGCACTCGTCAAACTCTGGTTTCTCAAACTGTGATGTTTGATAATTTGACAGAACTCAGAAAATGTAATTAGTCTCTTGGTATTTGTGTGTGTGTGTGTGTGTGTGTGTGTGTGTGGTGTAATGGAGCCCTGCTGAACCAGACCCTGTGAAAACTAAACAAGTCTTCCTACACTCCTCATGACCTTCAACCACAATCAGAGTAAATACAGAGACGGTCTTACCAAATCATCGCTACCTCCAGTTTATCCAAATTAAAGATGTCTTAAGTGTTATTGTTAGAAACTTCACTAACCACCATCTCGCCCTCTAATCAAAATAAAATTCCTTAGAGTTCTCAAAATGTCATCTTAAATATGCAGAAATGTAGATTTAAAGTCAATTTTTTTCTACATAAAGGCATATGGTGCATTCGGTGACATTCTGTAAATCAGAAATCCATCGTTGACATCCAGTAAACAACATATATTTTAACTTTGATTGGCTAGACATACATGAAGACATCTCTCTGACTTGTAATCAAAACAACCCAGTAATGACAGTATAAACTCCTCCAAAGAATCTGCATCACCACACTTAAACTTTACTGTGGTCTGAGGTGAGAGGAGCAGACGCCGACCTCTCTGGCTTAAAAGACACCTGTCAGTCAATTTGTCTTACTAATGAGGACAAATTTAAGATTCATTGTTGATGTTATTTCAGTCTACTTCAGTGTTCACTTATACCTGTACCTGCATGCCACTGTTTTCCATATACCTGTGCTTTTTCTGCACATGCTCACCAAATTGAAGTACAGTGGCTTGCAAAAGTATTCGGCCCCCTTGAACTTTTCCACATTTTGTCACATTACAGCCACAAACATGAATCAATTTTATTGGAATTCCACGTGAAAGACCAATACAAAGTGGTGTACACGTGAGAAGTGGAACGAAAATTCATACATGATTCCAAACATTTTTTACAAATAAATAACTGAAAAGTGGGGTGTGCGTAATTATTCAGCCCCCTGAGTCAATACTTTGTAGAACCACCTTTTGCTGCAATTACAGCTGCCAGTCTTTTAGGGTATGTCTCTACCAGCTTTGCACATCTAGTGACTGAAATCCTTGCCCATTCTTCTTTGCAAAACAGCTCCAGCTCAGTCAGATTAGATGGACAGCGTTTGTGAACAGCAGTTTTCAGATCTTGCCACAGATTCTCGATTGGATTTAGATCTGGACTTTGACTGGGCCATTCTAACACATGGATATGTTTTGTTTTAAACCATTCCATTGTTGCCCTGGCTTTATGTTTAGGGTCGTTGTCCTGCTGGAAGGTGAACCTCCGCCCCAGTCTCAAATCTTTTGCAGACTCCAAGAGGTTTTCTTCCAAGATTGCCCTGTATTTGGCTCCATCCATCTTCCCATCAACTCTGACGAGCTTCCCTGTCCCTGCTGAAGAGAAGCACCCCCAGAGCATGATGCTGCCACCACCATATTTGACAGTGGGGATGGTGTGTTCAGAGTGATGTGCAGTGTTAGTTTTCCGCCACACATAGCGTTTTGCATTTTGGCCAAAAAGTTCCATTTTGGTCTCATCTGACCAGAGCACCTTCTTCCACATGTTTGCTGTGTCCCCCACATGGCTTGTGGAAAACTGCAAACGGGACTTCTTATGGTTTTCTGTTAACAATGGCTTTCTTCTTGCCACTCTTCCATAAAGGCCAACTTTGTGCAGTGCACGACTAATAGTTGTCCTTTGGACAGATTCCCCCACCTGAGCTGTAGATCTCTGCAGCTCGTCCAGAGTCATCATGGGCCTCTTGGCTGCATTTCTGATCAGCGCTCTCCTTGTTCGGCCTGTGAGTTTAGGTGGACGGCCTTGTCTTGGTAGGTTTACAGTTGTGCCATACTCCTTCCATTTCTGAATGATCGCTTGAACAGTGCTCCGTGGGATGTTCAAGGCTTGGGGAATCTTTTTGTAGCCTAAGCCTGCTTTAAATTTCTCAATAACTTTATCCCTGACCTGTCTGGTGTGTTCTTTGGACTTCATGGTGTTGTTGCTCCCAATATTCTCTTAGACAACCTCTGAGGCCGTCACAGAGCAGCTGTATTTGTACTGACATTAGATTACACACAGGTGCACTCTATTTAGTCATTAGCACTCATCAGGCAATGTCTATGGGCAACTGACTGCACTCAGACCAAAGGGGGCTGAATAATTATGCACACCCCACTTTGCAGTTATTTATTTGTAAAAAATGTTTGGAATCATGTATGATTTTCGTTCCACTTCTCACGTGTACACCACTTTGTATTGGTCTTTCACGTGGAATTCCAATAAAATTGATTCATGTTTGTGGCTGTAATGTGACAAACTGTGGAAAAGTTCAAGGGGGCCGAATACTTTTGCAAGCCACTGTAAATCAAATAAGACTCCCTCACCCTCTTGTTTTCATTTGGGGGTGCCATTCCACCACCCGTGGCTGTTTCTTCAAGTGGCTTGTGTTTCTCTAGAAGCCGTCATTGGTTGAGTGACTGGTTTCGGGAGATTATGAGTCACAGCTGGCGCAGCAGTTGGCTCTCCCTTCTCTGTTTAATCACTGCAGGAGTTGCATGCTCTGATAAAGCTGCTGCTTTCATTATTAGCAAGTGAAACACTCAACGCAGGTCCTCATTTTTCGAATGTTTACCACTGGTGGATTGCTTGGATGCATTTAAGTGCTTATTGTACCACATTTCACCCTCACCCCATGTTACCTTCTGTGATGTATGTGCAGAATAATCTTAGCTGTTTCAGATTTTAACTTTCATAGTTAGAAAGTTGAATCAGTTTATGGGGAACATTGGAGGGTTTTACAGTATAACACAAACTGGTTCCAGGACAGGTTGCTTTAAACATAGACTGCATATCAAAGATGACTATAGTCCCAATGGCAACAAACACTGGTTTGTTGACTAGTGTTTTGAAGCCTCAACTGTGGGATTTCAGGGGTTCAGGGTGTCATTCTATTTGTTTTATAGGGAGAGCTGAAGTGTTATCATCTAACACTGGTGCTTGGCAGCTAGCTTGGTTAGTGAGGTGTATCTGTTATTCTATGTGAGTTTTGGCAAATTAAAAACATAATCCTCTTACCAAAGAAACTGAACAGCTGAGTTATTAGAGTCCTATTTTTTTTTAAATCACAATAAAGTGCAATTTGAAGCAGTTTTATTGTCATGAACAGAAGCTTTTGATACCAAAAATCTGAAAATGTGTTGGAACTTTTTTCAGTGCCGTAGGCAGCAAATGTGCATAGGCTGTAATTAATCAGGAGCTGACGGGGGCAACATATACCAACAAGTGTTCTGATCTATCCTTACATGGTTGAGAAGAAGAAGGGTGGTTGTGAGCACAGCAAAACTGCACATTGAAGGTAGCGACTAGTGCAGCAGCAGCTGCAATAGTGCTGCCCCGACTCTTTAATTTTAGTGGTATTGGTACTGACTACATTTCTTGTAGCAAGCCCTTTGTCTCACGAGTCCTTATCAAATTGTAATATCATACTATAGGCATAGGGCACAATGCATACTTGCCCTGACCCGAGCATAAGTATGCATTTTTTATTAGCTACTTGCACGCTATATTATACAGTGGATTGTGTACAGTTGGTCATCCATCCATGTTTTTTCTAATTTTCTTTAGTTTCGTGTAGAGATTAGAAGATATTTTTCTTTATAATTCATGATAACACTCAATTACAACTGACAGTGCTTCATCTAGCCAAAACTCCTCACACTTTCATACGGTTCCTTCCATTTCACTTTCAATGTCACCTTGAAGCCTACTGTCAATCAGCTGCCCACTGCTCTTTTTCAGTTCCTCATGTGTTTGAGTTGTTTGAGTCCCTGTTAGAAAGGACATATGCTGCAGTTGAAACGTGAGTCTCATATGTGGGTTTTTTTTTTTTTTTTTAGGTGAAGGTGGGCAGGAGGAGGAGCAGTTGGATAAGATTCAACTGTGTGAGAAATGGAGAGTAAGGGAGAAAGAGGAGGGAAGATAAACAGTTGGAGTTTTTTTTTTTTTTATGTGTCCTTGATGAAACACAGGAGATGCAGATGCGTCAAGCTCTGTCCTATTAGCTGAGGCTGCTGCTGGCTGTTATAGCAGCTGCCTTGCATTTATGTGTGTTGTGAGTTCTTGATCAAATTTGTGTGTGTGTGTGTTTGTTTGTGTGTGTATAAGCATGCGTGTATTTGCATGTACCGGGGCTCGGGAGGAGAGGCACGAATTTATGTTCACTTTAGTGTCAAAAGGAAGACTTAATCTATAGTTGGATGATTAAATGCACAGACTGAAGGCCTGCGCTTAAAGAGCACTGCATCAGATATGTCTTCTGATATTTTGTAAAACATATTTTGTGTCAGCATACTGCCTCTGATGGGCTTTGACTATACATCTGCTATGTCCTTCTGAGCAATGAGACGTATCCATGAGGTAAAAACCCACAATGAGAAGGCATGCAATGCAGAAACAAAGTCCCGTAATTTGAGCCACTTGTCCAGGTGGAAAGCTCCATGTTGCGTTGGAGCTCTCCTCCAGTCACTCGCTAAGTCAAAGAAAGCTGATTAGAAAACTGAAGCCTATTCAGTCTTCTTTACTAATGATTCCACACAAAGGAAATCTAAAGCGTGCTGCTTGCTTTTGGTTTCATCACCTGGTTCAACTTTTTCCCCACTCTTTCTCTGTGAGCATCTCTCTCTAAATATTTTTTTTTCTTCCACTTTCCTTTGCTCCCTTTGATGCTTGCGGTTTTGGCAGGACTGTTAATACCTTCCTCTTTCATATATTCTGTTTCCACGAGCTGAGCGCTCTCTGCTGAAGCCGGTCCAGTATTCCTGCGCTCACCTCTTTTAATGTTCGGCCATCGTAAACACTTAATTTTTTGGTCAGTACAGTACATCATGGTGTAGGTGGATTAAGCCTGGCGGAGGCGAAGGCGGGGGCACTGCTCCTCTGCCAGTACATATTAGTTCAGGCTCTGGATTTTGGCCAGCTGTACATCTGCAATTAGATTTGTGGTCAGGTGAAGGAAAGCAGCGGTAGACTCGAGGACATCTGGAGACATGCGGAACACATATCCAGACTTCTCTTTGTCATTTCGGGAAACCCAACATTCATCTTTAATTGCAATTAAGTATATAGTAAGCCTGGGTTACATCCTGCCCGCTATGTTTAGCAGCTAAACTGGGGAGGACAAATTTCTAATCCACTAAAATGTAAAAATATAATGGTTCGGCGATGTTGCAGCACCACCTGCTCTTCTCATTTTGAGATTTTTTTTCTCCCCCTGGTGCACAGGAGTCAGACTAATTCTGTCAATTCCCTGTGTTTTATAGGAGGCTGTGTTTTATGACTGTGTCGTCTGTATTGATGGTTTTGCACAGCTGCACTGCCTGGCTGCCAGGCTGTCAGATGTTAACCCAAATATGCTGATGGAGTAGTGCCACAGCTCGTTGAGTTGCCAGTCGCAACCACGAGCTGGATTGTGGAAATAAAATAAAACAGGTTTGTGATCTTCCAGAAGAAAAAAATCAACTTTAATAACACAGAGCACAGTATGCTGGTATTTGTTTTGTCAAGTAGGTGCGATTCCAACTTCCAACTTATTTTACATACCCTGACCAATTAACTGCAAAAAAAATGATAGCGCTTTTTGTATATGCTGTACAAACTGAAAGCGCCGTCTTATTTTGGCCTTGATATATAGATGTGAACACCACCAGACACCCTTAAAACATAATGTCAGCACTTTAAACCCATTGTTTTGAAATCCAGCATGCTGGAGTGCAGCCAAAACAATGAAAAACATTTCACACTGCTAATACTTTTAGACTGCAGATTGCACTGCTGGCAGTGTGCTTCTAAAGCAAAAAATAAAAACTTGGCCCTATTTCTCTCCACCACAACAACCTTTCCCCCTCATTTAAAAAAAAAGTTTCTATGGTTAAACTATGCTGACCAGGAAAGTAACATGCCTCTAAACCATTAAAATGCACTCCTGGTTTCCAAACCCTCCTGTCTGGGAGCAGCCTTGGAAAATGACCTTCTCCGTCGGGCCCATAGGGAGCACTGTTGTCCGTCTTGTCAGGACCAAGCTAGACTGTACACACATGGCTGCGCTTTCCTCATCCCGGTGGCTGACCACAGGCTCCAGACCAGACTGGGTGACCCACAGGGCTCCTGTCAAAATTATATTCAGGTCTAATTCAGTGTCAGTCTGTTGAGCTTTAGTGTGGGTCGGGGTGGGTGGGGGGAGAGAATACTACCTAGATTTTCTGCCAAAGCTTTATTTATGTTGGAAGGAAAAAAAAGCTGGTACGAGTTTTAAATCAAATCTTTTCATTCTGCATTTTTTCCTCTAGTTTTTGTTCCTTCTTTATACTGCAGTAAATCACATATACAGAGTATTTAACAGCTGTATTCATTGCTTTTAGTGCCCTCCTCTGGTTCCAGATTTAATTGCAGATTTTAATCCCAACAAGCGCTCTCTTGTATATCTGAGATGTCACTTTGAAATGTAAAATAAATCTCTCTGTAATGACTGTTTGGAGTGTGAAAACTGCACCTCTTGGTCAATATCGTCTCCCCTAACCATTCATCCCTGCTTTCATTTCCTGCGAACAAACAGATGTACAAACATAGATGCAAGACGTTTTCTGGGGTTAATTTCTAAAATCAAATAGACTCTGGGTTTTGCGTGGTTGCTTGTCTGCAGCGTCCTCATGCTTGTTGAAAGGAGGCATCAAAAAGATTTGTAAATCAGAGAAGAATCTCTGATTTTTTTTTTTGTTGAAAAGATGATCTTCCAAGGCGAACGTTTTAAAGCATTTCAGTCCATTTTCTGTGCAAAGACAAATTCCAGCAGGCATCCACTCAGACCTCACCACGTTTTCACTGGCAGCACGCACTCCCAGCAAAGACAGGCTGTTTGATTCGCACCAACGCAAATAGGCAGCGAATTGTGTCTTCGGGCTGTACGGAATGATCGTAATAATTAACAGGCCAAAAGAGGACACTCGTATAATGCCGCTCTAGCTGACAGTATATAGCTTTAAATAGCCGACCATTGCCTGAGTAGGCTACTTGAGCAGGCAGCACACCGTGGAAAGAGTTGACAGGGGAAGGGAGCGCAGAGGATGTGGGGTGAGGTGGAGTGGTTAAAGAGTTAGGGGGGAGGGCAATAATTAGCTGAGCTTGTCATTCTAGTGATTAAACACTGATTTAGAAGAGTGCTCAGTGGGTACATGGAGTTAAATTGGCTGTTCTGCTGTTAGTGTAGACGTGACACACGAGGACTGGGTCACTGCACTGCAATGCAGCAGCACAGAAGTGCAGTTCACCTCCCTGCTTGTAGGTCTGAACAGTGTTTGTTTATGGGCCAGAAGTAATGCGAACATACTGGCTGACTTTGCTCCTGAACAGTGATCCCTAATGGTACCTGTTACTTCCTGCATTGTTCTCACAAAGCACATACTTGATAAATAGGCGTCATTATTGCTGCTGAAAGAGCTTGCTGGTATCTTCAAAAATAAAGACGAATTTGCTGTACCCCTCTAATAAGTGCATGTTAGTTCGCAGGTTAAAAGCTCCAGTAAGTAATGTGTATTGGTGGTTATTAATATTAGCCTTCTCTGCCTTGTCTCATAATAAAAATGCTGGTACCCCTCACTCATAATGTTCGCATCAATAACTTCAGGCACTCCTCTTTTTCTTTTCTCTCTATACTCTGTTCTTGAATAAACAAGAACCTTTATTCTGCCAGGCACAGCTGCTTGATAAATATTACACGAGGCAATAAATCAACTTTTCTCCCCCGTTTTTCTCTTGCGGGGCTCTTTAATTCCCCGCTAATACTGACAATATTCTACCTTTATTTTCAACATTGTTCCTAGACATATTCTTCCTTGGGCAAAATGCAGCACTGGTTTCTAGTTTAGATTCACGTTCCAAGCACACATCGCCCTGTCACCCTGCTACATGCAGGAAACATAAACTGTTTGCTAAACAGAAGACTCAGGCTTATAGTGAGAGTGCAGATAAAATACTTATATGACTCTGCTTACACACAGATGCTTGTTCTTGCGCATGTTGGTATAATCAATGGGGTATTTAAATGTTGTATGAGAAATCGAGTGCGTTTGGTTGCCTCGTTAGTTGATTTACACATTCAAAAAAAAGAAGTATTCTTAGAAAGTCCAGAAGCATGGATTTTGGGTGATTGCTCTTGTTTTAAACCTCATGAGTCAGTAGTTCGTATTTAAAAGGACTGTAGGGGATTTAGTCGTGACAAACCAGTTCTACAGCTCACTGTTATTGCTCTAATCAGGTGTGTTTTGTTATCATAGACGCACAGTAAATGGACATAGCTTCCAGGTTGGAAAAATAAAGCAAATGCAGGAGTGCCTTAAACCTGCATTCTATCTGAAGGCCACCAGATGGCGATAGCTGTGGTTGCAAACCGACTACAGCTCCTATTGAAGTCTATGGGAAAAGAGATCGCTGATTCTCTGTAAACCTTTTCCATTATGGGCTTAGTTTGTCAGTTTGGGTCATATTGAATGAAAAAAATGATAGTGCAGGCTCATTGGCTAAGGACCTGTCAATCACAAGTCGGTAACTAATGAATGTTATTTCTTTGCAGCCAAGATGGCTATAGTAGCTCGTCGGTTGGATTGGACCGCACAGGCCATCCTTCGTGCATCAGCGAGCCTTGGCCACCCATAACCCTGTCGCTGGTTCACCAGCAACTGTTCCTTCCTTGGACCATTTTTGATAGGTACTGAACATTACAGACCAGGAACAAACTACAGGAGCTGCAGTTTTTTAGATGCTCTGATCCAGTCATCTAGCTTTTTGTCAAACTCGCTTAAATTCCCTACGCCTGCTCATTTTTCCTGCTTCCAACCTCCAACCTATCAGCTTTGAGGACAAAATGTTCACTTTCTCCCTAACATATCCCACCTACTAACAGGTGCCGTGATAAAGAGACAATAAGTGTTACTCATGTCACCTGTCAGTGGTCATAATGTGGTAATACCTGATGAGTGTATGTAAAAGATGGACGTAGCCACCAAGACATTGTCCACTACTGCAGGCCACTGTTTTGTAATCTCAAGTTTAGCATTTTGGCCATCATCACCTTGGATGTTTTTGAAACCAAAGAAGACCATATTTTGATGACAAGGCAGACCATGGAAGTTATATGGAAGTTGGGCTTTTTGACATGTAAGTATGTGGGGATTGACTGGATTTTGGTGCCAAGTAGCCATTCGAGGAATATTTGGCACAAGTGTTGGCCCTGGATTTTGCAGCTTGATGAAGATACATGTTTCATTACATTTAAACAAACCCCAAACACATTTCAAACCCAACCAAAGACAGCTTAGTAGTTTCAAACAGAGCTTTTTGTGTTGTATGCATCTACCCAGATCATCTCTACTTCAGATCAGATCATAAATGTGATTTTGCCTCTGAAGAGGTCAACAATTTGGTTGCATATAAAGGTAATTTCTGGAAGACCAGATTGCGTTCACCACAATAATTTCCTAATGTTGCAATATGTCATTACTGAGTTGTTCTCATTTCCACCGGAGCTGTAAAAACTGTTATTGCCTCTGCGAGGTAGAAATTGGCTTCCTTTTTAACACGACTGTCCTGAAGATGCCATAGAGATGGATGAAAGAAGTGTGTCTTCAAAGATTCAAATCAACAAGGCATAAGAGTTTCAGTGTGGGGACGCAGCAGCTTCATGGAAGAGTAATTGGTAATGTTTTGTACAAACAGCTTTCGATACACAGACAGTTTTCCCTTGAAATTCTGGTATGGAAAGGTTGTAAGGGAGTGCTTGAGAAAGCTCTCTTTTTTTGTAGCAACTCTGTGTTTCTCAGACATCGATTGTGTCTTGCAGACTGCTTTGTGCAGTAAGCCATCGGATTGTGGCTGCATTACTGACACTTATTCTCCGCTGCTTGCACAAGATCTTTCACCATTACTTTGCTTTTACGCCTCTAAAAAAACGGATGGAGAAATAATGATGCTTCACCTTATCCACAGAACTTCTTCTTTTGCCATTAAACTAAACAACATCATCTGACAATGCAGGTTTAAATACCAAATAGACTCAAATGTGTAAACATGAAATTATGCAAAATCTGTTAGAAGTAAGTGTTTTTTCACCGTAAGTCTGTACAGCAGATAACCAATGGCATTATTTATTAAATTGTGAATCATCATTGAATCAGGACTGAAGTTGAAATTTGATCAAGCCAGTTCCCAAGGCAACACTGAGCAAAGTGTCTCCACCTGAAGGAGATCTTGCTGTGAGGCTTGTTGGCCTGCACTGTAATTTATAGCCCCATTTTGTATTAGCCACACTTTATCATCCACTGCACACTCTGCATGGTGTTGTGTCAGCAATAATTATTCTCACTTCTCTCACAGTTCAACCTGGATAAATTTATGATGTGATTTTAATAAGGTAAGTGATTTTCAGAACGGCAAAGTTGTTTACAGCACAGTCAAGGGCACAACGGGTTATTTATGTAACTCTTTAGTCTTCAGATATTAAGTAAAGATTAAAAACTGTCTTATTTATATCACCCAAATTCTTCCTTTGTACGAACGCATGAGTCCCCTTTCTCTTCACCTCTCTCCTTCTCTTTCCTGGAACCTGTTGGTGTTTGTGCAGCCCTCCTAAACCACCTTCCTGTGTCACCGTCATATTTTATGAATGCAGTTTGGGCTATTTGCTGATACTTTA
This sequence comes from Oreochromis niloticus, assembly GCF_001858045.2. Taxonomy (NCBI): domain Eukaryota; kingdom Metazoa; phylum Chordata; class Actinopteri; order Cichliformes; family Cichlidae; genus Oreochromis; species Oreochromis niloticus. Next base: position 21,460,015 of record NC_031974.2, read on the forward strand.
TAGATTTGTGCTCGCTGGTAGCGGTACTGGCACAATTTATATTTACATCGTTATAGATGTTATAACATTTATTACAGACTGGGGATATAGAATGGAGCCAGTGCAGTGTAATGCTACAGCTATATTGATGAATAATAGGTGCAGGTGTGATGTGATCCATGAAATATGCATATATATACTTGATGTGTGTTTGTTTTGTTTTTCTTGTCAGTGTTAAAGTAACAGTTTGGATTTTTGGAAATGTGTTTATTCTGTCTTTTGCCAAAGGTTAGAGAAGAGAATTACTGCCACTCTTGTTTTTGCACATTAAAGAAGAAGCAACTGTTCAGCCAGCAGCTGACAGTCTCAGCTTAACAGAGAGACTGCAAATAAGGGGAACACACCTGGCTCTGTCCTAGGGCAACAACACCTCTTAACAGGACCTCTATAATTCACTAATTAACATGTGGTTTGTTTAGAGTGGCACTCACAATTTTACACTCCACAATAATTTGCTACTCACTAGAGGAATTGCAGACCATGGCCACATGCCTAATTCAACTTATGCCATACTTGTGCTGACAAAACACTTTAGATTTGTCAGGTATGGACACAGGGCCACACGTGACAATTCAGATGTGGGTTAACCGGTGGAACCTTAGTGATTGTGGATTGGGCTTGTTTCAGTACATCCCATGGATGCTTTGGGTGGTTTGGGAAGCTTCCTTTGCTTAAGAATGTCAGCCAGCCTTCCACTGAGACCGTGTTTGCTTTGGCTTTGGCAAACAGATAATTGATCAGTTGAAAGTACAGATGCAAAAGTCAGGTCCTGTGCCAGGTTTTTGTTGGACCCCACTATTTCTGAAGGATGTTACTTTAAGATACCGTTCATCTGTTGTAGGTAGTGTTTTTATGGGGGGACTGCAATGTCCTGCCACTTTCTTCAAATTTTCTTAAGAGCAAACTGTACACATTTTAAAAACTAGTTGAGTTGTGTTAGGTGCCCTTTTAATGAATCATAGGTCATTTTTAAGTGGCTTAACAAACAAGTAACAACAAACCAAAACATAAAAAACAGTTCAGAAAATGGTCAGGCACAAGGACTGGACTAATAATGAGTGAAAAAAAAACAGCCAATATCAATGTAAAAACTTCAGAAAGCCTGAAGAACTATAGATCAAAATCATTTTAAAACAATATAAAAAAGCCTGGCTCCTTGGAAGCAAAATATAAAGAAATGAGGGGTAGTTCAAGACTTTTGCACAGCACTGTACACAGATAAATGGGTTGATCCTATCTTCTCCATCTCAGCTAGAATGCATGTGTTTCCCAAAATGCCAACCTATCCATGTTAACCCACTATTTGCCCTTTAGCAGTGATACTTGTGGCTTATGTAAATTTGGATCTGACAGCTTGGTGTAGAGGTGTGAGGGCTGTTAGGGCTCAGAGGTGACAGCAGAGAGGGTTACGGGGGCTATTAGGCCTGTAGCTGTGTGTGAATCAAACTGTGTGGGACACAAGTGCAGCTACAGAAGCAGCAGGATGCAGCAGTGATTCACAGAGTAATACAGCCCACCACTGTGGAGTTTGAAGTGTACAGAACGCTTGTATGTAGGACTGTGTGTGTGGGGAAAAGACGTGAGACGGAATGAAAGTGATATTTCGGGAGGCAAATGGGAAACAGGCAATGTGGGAAAAACCCAAATACACTGGGTCAAGAAATGAGCTTGTATATGTAGGCTTTAAAGAGAGCAACCTTAATTACCCTCACTTCATCTCCAGCTCCTACTTATGCCAAGTTGTCAGTCATTTCCCGTTGCCATAGCGACAGTTGCACCTCCTAATGAGATTGGCTTCTTTTTCATTTGTCAGGAGATTAAGGATTAAGATCATCAGCATGTCTGACACGTATGAATGCATCACCATGCCGACATGATGAACTGCTTTCGCCCATTACTGCATTATCTGTCCAAATAAACATTCTCTGTAGTCTGTTCCATTCACCGGATTTACAGATTTGATTACCACGTACTACCCTCCAGTTATAGGATATAAATATTTTGCAGATGTCTCGTACAGCAATAAAATAAAAATAAAATTTTCTTGTCAGGCTAAAAAGTGTACCCGACATGCTCATACCCAGAAAGGTATCATTGCATATCAGCTAAGTCTGTCTTAACATAGGGATTAATGCCTAGATAGGGATTTGTCTGGTATTAAGCCATAGTGCATGAATGCTCTTCTCTGCCTGTTATACCAGCTAAACAGATGTACATAGATGAAAATCTGCACTTTGGTTCGTTTCAAATGCAGCCCACTGGAGTCAGGAGTTGTACATGTACAGTACATCAGTTATAACAAAAATATGACTTCCTGTTTAAAGATGCAGTTGAGAATCTGAAGAGCCAAAAATGCTGCACAAACCCAGTTTGTATGTCTGACTAGAAATCAGCGTGATTCCAGCTATGACTCATCCATGTGTGTGTTGTACACACACTGACACACAGTCTTTCCAAATGATAATCCGTTTTCCTTCACTGCTCTCTGAAAATCCCTGTTTGTTTGCTGCAATCCACTGTTCCTCCTCCTCTGTTTTCCCTTTCTATAATTCACTGTTTCTCCTCCTCTGTCTCTCTCTGTGTGCTGTCTTTCACTTTCCCTAACACGCATTGTCTCTCGTATATTGTCCCATGCCATCAGTGTCTGTCAGTGGGTCTCTGGCTTGGAGCAACAATGTTCTCCTCAAATCACCCGTCATCAAGCGGGTGCTCTAAGGACACAAGGCACCCTGTTTTACCTCATACAGTATGTTCACATCAGTGCAATGAAGTAGGCTATAGGTCATAAATAAAGGAGTAGTTTGACAGCAGGGGAAATAAATTTTTCGTTCAGACAGGAATGCTTTTAAAAACAAGGCTACAGCCAGGAAGTAATTAACTGAGAAAATATATAAGTATTTAAGTCTTATTTTTGCTTTGGACAGAACTTTCCTTACTCATTTCTCCTGCCTCCAATCTTAATGGTATGCTGGGCTAATTGCCTCTGGGTTCTAGCTTTATACCTGAGAGTAGTGTAAAAGTAACTAAAATAACCACTTTTTGCTGCAAAGATACAGAAGAGCATCTATGAGTGTACAGATTTGAACCTTGAAGCAGAAGACCACACTCCGTACCACTCCTATTTGATAAGAGTAGAAAACTGAAGCTACGGTTTTCATAAGCTCACCAAAACTGGACTAAAGAAGGTTGGAAAAAGGTTGTCTGGCCTGATGAGTCTTGATTTCTACTGTGATTTGCATTTGGTAGGGTCAGAATTTGGTGTAAACAGCATGATGTTTACAATTTGGATGCTTTGGGAACCTTAGTACCATCTAAGCATCATTTAAGCACCACAACCTATCTGACTACTGTTGCTGTTTGTCAATTCCATTATAATCACAGTATACCCGTTTTCTGATGCCATGTCACAAACCTCAAATTTGGGCACTGTACTCTTTTGGCCTCTACAGTCACCAGGTCTCCAATAGAGCAACTTTGTGATGTGGTGGAACAAGAGAGTTGTGTCATAAATGAGCATCCAACAAATCTGCAGTAACCATGTGAGGCTATCATGTCAATATGGACTAAAATCTCTGGGAAATGTTTCCATTACATTTTAGTTTAGTCTGTGCAACAAAGAATTAAAGCATTTCTGAAGTCGAAAGGGTATCCAATCCAGGACTAGCAAGGTTTACTTAATAAGGTGCCTTGTGTGTGTATTTTTGAAAATGTCAATATTCATTTCACATTTCTATTTCCTAAGCCAAGCAAATGTTAAGATTAGAAGGAAGTCCAAAGTTCAAAAATACATCCCTCAGCATAGCGCACGGATTAAAACATGTTCTAGTCATATCTATTGCTTTGAATTTGGACAGAGCTAGCTTAGCTGCTACTCTCTACCAGTATTTATGCTAAGCTAAGCACCTTCTACTCTGGTTTCTTATTTAGCAGCAGATATGCACTGATATTTCCATGCAAGTCTGGAGAATCCACAAATAATTGTATCTCCCAAAATGCCAAGCATTTCCTGTTAAAGTTAGTAGTTAGCAAAATTTCAGATTTTATGAAGAAGTGTGTTACAGCAAAAAATAACTCATTGATCGTCCTTGGTAAGTAGTTATCTATATTCTGAATGGCTGGTACGAGCTTGAATTATTTGTAGTTATGCTTCAAGAGGCAAGTCAATTTTTAAGGCCTTTTCAGGAGACATGCTAAATCAGGGTGTGATCTATAAACTGCATCTGAGCTCATTTTGGACTTGCCTGTGGTGAAGGCGCATAATTCTGTCAGCCTATGTATACAGCAGCCAGGTTACTACTCATATAAGACACTTAGGGGAACCATTTGTCATGTATGTGTGGTGACTGTCAGGGGGAAAATATACACACTTTTAGTCTACTGCAGTGCATTTAAGTATTTATCAGTGCAAATTGGGAGCTGCTTCACAGTGAGAAGCTCTGAGATAAAACAGCAGACAGATTTAGTCTTTGACTGTTTTGTGAAAAAGAACTGTAGGGAATGCAAAGCTGGTGAACATAAGCAGCCATTTGTTCCCACTTTCAGAAAAGACTCATTAGTTTATGGATAGTCCACCGCCCCACCATAAGAACTCTGAATGGGATGAATTTTTTATAATACCTCTTCGAAGTGTGGGCGTGGTCGCATTGGTGTCCTGACAGGCACCAGGAACTGAACAATGTCTACTAGTCATTAAAGTGGACCTCTTCTGTGTGTGTATGTCTGCTGTTGGAGCCTTGAGAAATGTTTTAGTGTACTATACTATGTACTGTATAGTGCAGACCATACATATTACATGTATGTAATAGGCTACATACAGGCTAACTTCTGGCTTTAAAAGAACAATAACATGGGAGTGGGCGATATGCTAATGTTTAAGCTTCAAAATTAAAAGTCTGATACAAATGGGTGATGTCACATTGGCCACGCCCATGTCTGTGGTGACAACACCACAGCATGCTCAATGCAATTATCCACCAATTTGATTATACTTGAAGTAATTTGGTTTTTAAATTGCTGTTTGAAAAAATATGTTCACTTCGCGCTCCTTCTAGCTCAGAAGTGCCCGAACTTTCTGTGAATGTGGAACTGTCTTATTGTTCCTCTGGAGAATAATTAAGCTGTAACACACAATAGTTTTTAATGAACTCATTGTTTTTAATGATGTCTGTAAATGCAGCTGGAAGATGAATAGACTGACTGTCTGTTTACAAGCTGTGTTGTCTTCTGCAGCTCGTCTCCTCTGGAGGCAGGATCTTAATGAATGGTGAAAGGCTCTGTTGGCACTTTGGAAGGTCATTTTCAGACACAGCTGAATTATTACAAGCTAGGATCAATACAGACTGTTTGAAGTCAACGACGGCTTTTCAAGTGTATATGGGCTTTTTTTTTCTCTCTAATAAAAGATGTTGTCTGATATTTAGCTTTGTTTGCTATCTTTTTGCACCAGCAGATTCTTGTCAAATCTAAGTCTCGGCTTGTTATGCGATTTATTATGTTTAAAGTGAGACCTTGTGATAATGACCATGCTGAAGGTGAAATGCTCATGTTAAACTCAGATAGAAAGCCAATTATAACTGGCATGTTTGAGCTTCTTTGTTGGAAAGCATTGATTGGGGAGAAAATGTAATATTTATATGTATTTTTAAAGTTTTTTTTTAGTTACATGGAGTAAACCATAGCATTGCATAAATCAGCTAGCTGATTAGCATTTGTAATATTATAAAATGCGTATTTCTGACCATGCATATCTTCAAGTAAGTGGATTTGTCCATGTGACTTACAGAGATTGATGGTTTAGAAAATTTGCCTTTTATAAACATGCTGCTGTTTTTTTTTATCACCTATAGAAGGATTTAAAAGCTGTTTATGATGCAGTTTGCAATCAGTCAGTGGTATTTTGCCCTTTTCGGAGGCCATCCCATTCCTTGGCAGTGGGAGAGAGCTGACTGCAATCAGATGGGGAGATAAATGGCTGCCATCAAGGCTGTCTGTTCAGTTGATAGTTGGGGTTGTGAAGGTTGACACTCGCTCATGGTGAAGTAAACACACAGTGTGCCCTTACATGCAGGCTAGAGTAGACTGCCTGCCAAGTCTCTGATCTGCCAATATTGGATCTCTTGAGTGTTTAAGGAATGCACCAAATGGCTGTAACTGGAGTTTGTGTGAGAGAGAAAAATTACATTAATTATTCTTAGAAGAGAGTGGTTTAAAAAATACAACCTAATAAAGCATTATTACATTCACATTATAGGTTTTTATTTATAAAATACACCCACTATGTATGGTGTCAGCTCCCTCAGTAATATGTTGCATTGGTATATGGCTTTTTCTTTCTTATGATGCAGGTACAAGCATCGCGTACCGCTAACTCTCTCATCTGCCATTCTGCACACTCACACACGGCCCACCTACCTGTGTACAAGGAGCTGTCTTTCTGCTCTGTGAGGCAATAAGCTACAGTGTGACCTGCATGTCAGAGTCAGGTTCCCAGTGAAGGGGAATGGATGGAGTGTCAGCTCTTGTCATTGCGGTCACTGGGGTCTGTTACTTCATTAAACGGAGTTATTGAAGAATAGCCGGGGAACCAGATGAATCTGAGAGCTCATGTTTCATTCGCTCTGGCAGAATGCGCCCGTTCAGACAGATTTTCAGCCTTGTCCATTAGAAACCAGTCATAACCAGTTATCTAATCTGGGACAGGTTTAATAAAGTGGCTACATGCTGTAGTCTGTTTGCATTTTTCCATCATTGTGATTAGTTGTAGATCCCTGCAGTTGCACCTGGAGGCATGTAGCTTTGTGCCGGGTTATAACTCCTTTCAGATATTTAAAGTGAAATATGAGGATTAATTTGTAAAAGTTTGTTTTTGTCCACTGAAACATTTCCCAGGCAAAAGCCGGTGTACTCCTTGTGCCATTCCTAACTTGGCATAGATGAGGAATAGTTGTGTCAGGAAGGGGAAACATCTTTTCCAAATCATCAAGAAAGAGATTTCCGTACTGGATCGGTCAGGGCCTGGGTTAACAATGACAGACTCCGGTGATTGTGGAAACTGTGCTAATGTTGGTTGAAGGTAGATGAGGAGGAGACGGGGAAGGTGCATTCAGAAGCAGCGAGAAAAAAGAAAGGTAGGAGTGTGGAGGTGAGAAGAGGGGCTTTAAATGCAGGGACTGGGCAAGAGAGAGAGAGCTGGCAGACATAATGGAGAGAAGGAAAGGTAGAAGCTGTCAGAGAACAGAAAAAAAGAGAAAGACCACAGAGAAGATTCGTAGCTGTAGTGAAGATGGACATGCAGAGGGTTGGTTTCACACACGAGGATGGAAGGGATAGGGTGAAATGGAGGCAGAGGGATGAGCTGAAAATTAATAATAATAATAATAAATAGACAAGCTTAGGGATAGCTATGGTCCAGGGCTTTAGTAAGGAAAATATAGTCAATTCCAAGAACAAACATGTGAAACCTAGCATTTTTGACACAGCTCATAGCACTAGCTATCTCACTTGTCCTGTCACTTGCAGAAGATGAATGACTACACTATTAGTGAATAAAGAAAGCTCATAATCTCATCTCATGTTTCTGCTGAACTTAAAGCAAGAAGGTGTGTGGGGTTTGTATATTCTCCATGTTCCTGTGTGGGTTTTCTGTTCTGGGATGGGTGAATGGATATTACCACTATTACAGATAAAAAGAAAAAAGATTAATATACATTTAAAATGGATAATAACATACCATAGTACAAATTCCATTTGTGTTGTATCATTAGTATTGCCTTTTCTTCCTGCACATCATTGATGACTTATGCTGTAAGCTGACATGCTTTTCAGTGGGGCAGTTTGCTTTAGGGTTGCTTTGAGAAACTGCTTCCTGCCTGGTTCTACCATCCCTTAATGGATAAGCCAGTTTAGCCTCAAGCTAAATCATTGTTATTCGATGTTGCCTGCACCTCCAGTGGGCAAACTATATAAAGTCCATGCTAAGATGCAAGAGTGCACCGAGGTGTGCCTCAGCATATTAATTTAAGTGCTGTATGTCCTTCTGATGTTGCTGACCTGTGTTGGCAAATTAGTGAGTGAAGTGTAGCAGACGTTGGAGCAAAACACATTCAGGTTTCCTTTAATGTAGTAGTAATCTCTTAGGCCCAGTCATTCAACCTCTGCCTCAGCTACACCTGTCCAGCTGTGATAAACCCTTTCCCCCTGTCTCTCTCTTTCCCCCTAAGTCAGCTGCTAAAAACAACCCCAAGGTGACCAATGCAAGGGCATCATCTGCCTGTAAAAATGTCCGTCCTTCACTTTCTCCCTCTCAATCTAAATCCCAGAAGGTGGAATTAGACATTATTATTGTCTGATTGTTTTCTTCGAGGTATTTTGCATGCGCACGAGGATATACTTTGGTTTATTTGAACACAAGTGCCTTCATGTACTCTTATGTGTAACTGCAAGATTACACAGTAGCTTCTGTCTGCATGCTTCCATCAAAGATGAAAAATTCCCTTTTATCGCCGATAGTGCCTCAGGAAATAATAACCACTCTGGAAATGAATGTGTGCGGCTTGAAAGCGCCACAGTATGGTCTGAGCTCCCTGTGGTGTAAGCTGTCCAGATATCATAAATACAGTATATGTGTGTGTGTATGTCTGTGTGTGCGTTTTTGTGTTGCGGCTGAGGTAAATGTATTTCTTTCGGGCTATCTGAGGACGCTTCAGAACTTTGGAGAGTTACCTGCAGCTCGGCTCACAGCAGCCTTTATAGGAAAACTTTACTACAAGGTTAAAGCCATCTCTGTAGAATGCAAACTGACTATATGATGAGAAAATGCAATAGTGTGCACAAGTTCAGACACCCATAACACTCAGTGTTGTTATAATCTGATTTAGTGGGATTCCAAATAAAATCTGCCCATCAACGAAGACCATCCCCTGTCAGCCTCCTTCATGTTATTGTGCTCTAGCGTTATAGCTGGCAATATGAGCGCGTTAAAAGATTTAACAGATTTAACAGACAGGAATAAGCGACTGCAGATTTTGTTTTCAGATTGATTTTTGCTTCTGTGCTTATTCCAGGTGTAAGTGGTCCGTTGCCTGACATATGTTGCACGAGGCACAGTACGTGTGGTTGGCTCTATTGATTTGCCGTGCTGCATTATCATAAATTCAGTATGCATGTCTGTTTGCCACGGGAAGTGCATTAAGACTGTTTGTTGTCAGTGCTAATCCGCTCGCAAGCAAGGCTGCACAAACAGTCATTAGCATTTTGTTTGCTCCTTTTTTCCCTTTTCTTTATTTTTCTCTTAAATCTGTCCGCTGCATCACTACGTCTCTTTCATTAGGTCGTCTTTATAAATCACTCAGTTGCGAGTATATTATTTTTGGATTTGGGGTTGAATTGAGGAACACGTGCAAAATGCACTCATCACTGATAAAATGCGCTGCTTCCCTGCACTTTGTCATTAGTCAAATCAAGTGCGCTGTGCTGCCACAAATGCCCTCCTTTCTCAGGCTGCAATCAATAGCTTGTCTTCTGCATTCAATACTGTATTCTGCCCTTTCTTTCCTCAAATTACCGCCGACAAAAGCTGCTCTCTCTGGACTTGGAAATGGTGGCGGGTGGTGCACAACCCTGTGTGTATGACTTTGTGTCTATACTGTATGTGTATGTGGAGCCATCATGAGTCCCCCTGCTGTTGCCAGATTGCTGAGGCCGTGCGTAACAGATTGATTTGATGTATGTGTGTGAGTCTGTGCGTGTGTGTGTGTGTCTGCATCATTGTATGTTGTGGTGTAATATGACAGGGTGTCAAATTTGTCACATAGACTACACATTGTCTTAACAACACAGACACAAGCTTGATTTGTTCCCCCTCAAGTATTGCAGATCCCCCACAATGTGATTGTGTATGTCCCCACAACATGAGCAATAAGAGTACATGCATGAATGCTAAGCCTCTAAGGTGCAGCAGGCTGGCTGCGGCTGCCAGTCAGCCTATTGCAGAAATAAATAGAGATCTGGAGTTCCTGGTCATTTCAAGAATTGGGGGGAGCGGTTGTTATGTCAGAGGCACAGCCAAATCCCTATTGCCTGTAATTGAACTGGCATCTCCCAAAAATAACTCCCTCCTGTCTTCTGCCTGGCTCAGCGCTAATTATTCCTCTCTGTCTGTCTTTTTCTTGTTCATTCCTCCTTTTTTTCAGTTCCTGCATGCGGCTCTTCTCTCATCACAGGGGAATTGAGTGAACGATGCTCCTCTGTAGCTCTGCATCTATGTTGCCACAGAAATAGCCACTCATTCCCTGGCGGTTAACCCAGACCTCCTCGTAATATACAGCAGAACATCCTCGCACACCCAGCATTTGTAGACCACGGCTAAAGCATCACCACACAGCATAAAGTGCGATTGTAGCTAAAGTGATCACCTGACTATGGCAGATTTTTAAAGCATCACAAACTGGTGATATAGAATGAAATTTTTTAGTATTTTAGGAGATAAAGTATCTCTTTTTTTTTAAGTTTTTTTTTTCTTGAAGAAGCAAAAAGGCAAAATAAAGTGGATAAACAGATAAACATGATTAAACATGATCTGATTTCCCTGTTCTGTTGTTGTTTAGGATCAACATGATATTGTTGGGCCAGGATCAGCAGTGCAGCTGACTACTGACAAGGCCGGGCAGTCAGTTAGCACTGGCCAAGAAGTTCGCTTACGTTTATACCATCAAACCGGCATGAGTAACCTAAACTTGCCTAACAGCAAACTTAACTTGATAATACTTTTATTTCTATTGTATGATTTAATAGAGAAAACACGTGAAATGCTGACTATTTTTTCCACAAGAGAACAAAGCCATTTTTTTTCTTCTTTCTACATTTCAAACATATGACATCACGCAGTGTGATAAGGGATGTCAGATACAAAATATATGAAACATCCAGTTTATATACACGATTCTGTGCTAGGACCAATTCTGTGCTTCCCTTAGGCAATATCATCAGAAGACGTAACATACACTTTCACTGCTATGCAGATGACACTAAACTTTATCTATCCATAAAGCCAGACACCAATTAGTTAAACTACAGGAATGTCTTAAAGACATAAAGACCTGGATGAGCTCAAGTTTTCTGTTTCTAAATTCAGATAAAATTGAGGTTATTGTACTAAAAATCTTAGAAATGCAGTGTATAGCCAGACTCTGGATGGCATTACCTTGGTCTACAATAACACTGTGAGGAATCATGGAGTCTTTTTTTATCAGCATATGTCCTTCAATGCACAAATTAAACAAATGTGTAGGACTGCTTTCTTCTATTTGCACAATATCTCCAAAATGTGAAACATGCTGTCGAGTTCATGCATTTATTACTTCTACGCTGGACTACTGTAATTCATTATCCTCAGGATGTCCTAAAAACTCCCTGGAAACCTTCAGTTGATCCAGAATGCTGCAGAAATGGTACTGACAGGGACTAGAAAGAAATAACATATTTTTCTTATGTTGGCTTCTCCCCTTCATTGGCTCTCTGTTAAATCCAGAACCAAATTTAAAATCCTGCTCCCCACATACAAGATTGTGAATAATCAGGCTCCATCTTATCTTGATGACCTCATAGTACCGAGGATTTCGCTCTCAGACTGCAGGCTTACTTGTTGTTTCCAGAGTATTTAAAAGTAGAATGGGAGGCAGAGCCTTCAGCTTTCAGGCCCCTCTTCTGTGGAACCAGTTTCCAGGTTGGTTTAGGGATATAGACACCATCTATACTTTTAAGATTAGGCTTAAAACTCTCCTTTTTGATAAAGAATATAGTTAGGGCTGGATCAGGCTGCTGGGGGATTCCCATGATGCATTGAGTGTTTCTTCTTTTTTTCACTCTTGATTTGTTTATACGCCTTTTTTTTCTTCAATTATTAGTTAATAGTAATAATAAACTAATAATTACCGGCTCTCTTCAACGTCATGTCTCTGTGCTGTCTTCTTACACTCACCCCCAACCGGTCGCGGCAGATGGCCGCCCCTCCCTGCTGAACGTCTTCCTGTTAAAAGGGAGTTTTTCCTTCAACTGATGTTGTGATTTTGACACTATATAAATAGAATAGAATTGAATTGAACTGAATATTAAAATAACACATAAGTAGGCTGCAGCATAATGCAGGTTATTGACTTTTCTTTGAACAACTGAATGATTCTCACATTTAATGCAAATAGTCTTTTCATGCTGATTGAGAACCTTATGTTGGATGTAAGGTGGATTTCTTACATTAAAAAATTGAAGGATTAATTAAAACTTGTAAATTAGCCTCTGAAACTTATTTAATATATCCAGCTCTTGGCATTTCTTTCCCTCGACAGACCAAATCTGCAATGGTCCAGCTTCAGTTCTTCAGTTCTTTCCGATAAAGGAGAAGAGACAGTCAAGTTAAACAGCTATAGCTTTCCTTCAGTTTAATCTCTCAGTATTGAGCTACTAAAGAGTCTAAATAATAATAACAGAAGGCAAAACTGAATTCCCCCGCTTCCAAATTATCTCTGCACCTCGCTGTGCCTGCGTCACCGTGGAAGTAGGAGTAGAAAACACTGCGCAGTCGCTTGCTCTTTATCTCGGTCTCATTTTCTCGCATAGCTCCCATGCAGGCAAACCCCTGATTGGAAACCTTATCATAGTAGCACACATTTGACTTGGATTGTTTCCCAAAGTGAGGGCTCATTATTGCCCTGTTGTATAATTGTCGGCAGCCAAAGTTGTTTCAGAGAGAAGTCTCCCCATAGCCCAGAGGCTTCATTTTAGCCATGGGTTCACAGAGAGGGAGAGAAAATGAGGGATACAGAGGCTGAAGACTGCTGATGTGTGGAAGTTTGTGGAAACTAAGCCACGGTTGGAGAGTGTAAAGCAGACACTTAAAGGCTTGGGATGATGGTGTCAAACTATATAAGGTACACTGCTGTAAGGTTCTCGGGGAAGGAAGACTAAAGAGAGATGCGGTAAGTTTAGTTGACACTGAACTGAAAGGAAAGAGTTAATTGTGAGTGTGACATTATCTTAAACCACTGGCAGCTTTATAATCTGCCTGGAAGCTGTGTGCAATTGATTCTCCCCCTGCATACAGTCTTTAATAATTGCTCTTACTTTGCAGTAATGGGTAAACTCCACATTAAAATGCATTTGTCATGTCAATACAAACCCTCTCAGCATATGTATATGCTTTAATAACCCTATTGTTGTATGTATGCATTAGCTCTGAGAGTCAAAAGTGAGAATGGGTGCCAACTTTTCAAATCAAAAATCAGATCATACTAATGCAGGTAATTAAGGCTGTAAGCTCTGCAATAATCTCCACAGATCACGAGTTTACCCTGTGTTAAGGAGTCTGCAAAGATAATGTTCCCTCACACAGGTAATTGGTTTAATAAAGGAATGAGAAAGACACAGATGATTGCAGCTATGGTATACCTGCTGAACAGATTTGATTGGCACATTAAACCATCTCATGAACGTTGTGTGCTTTACAGCCTTGGTTTCTCCTGGCATGCAGCACAGTGTTTAAATGAACTGTGTCTCAGTGTCTCTGTATGTTCCCATGTGTCTTTTATATGGATTCACACCCTGTTCCATCCATTTTGCCACATATATGTCTGTGTACATGTTTTTATTTTTTTCCTCATAGTGTTTTGTAACATGCCTCTTAGCTCAGTGAGCTGGAAAGAAAACATTTTGAAATGATGTATTTGAAGAAATGAAGCTTGTCTTTATGTGTGCTTGCTGATGCTTCAAGAATAAGTCCCTGTGGAAAACTAACCAAGAGCATAGTAAAGGAGGGGGAATGGGTTCTTCCATTCTGAGGTTTTAAATGAAAGAAATTAAAAGACAGAGACATGGCACTTGAAGATTCCTAAACTGAAGTCTGTGGAAAAATTCCATAACATCAAAGATTGTTGTGTAATGTGTGGGTGGCATGGTGATGTGTCAGTTTTCATTGGGTACTCCAGCTTCCTTCCACAGGTGAAAGACATGCGTGCTGCATTAATTTTGAATGGCTGTCTGTTATTCCTGTGATAGACTGGCCACCGAGACCTTGAATTGGAAAAGTGGTGAAGAAAATGGATGGATGGTGTAACATTTAGGAGGAAAAATGTTTTATGAAACATCAAGTTAATTAGTTTTTATGTATTTTTTTTTTTAATTAAATTTGATTGGCGACTCTATTTATGGTTTATTTTTCTTTTGCTTTTCTTTGAATTTGGTAATAATGCAGTGTATTTGTATAGGTACAAATACATTATACAGACATATGTAGACATTACCCCTACAGTAATGTGCTGATGTTGATGCCAGAGAAGGTTTGGAATCTTCAAAGTTGTTCGTAGTTCCCATGCACTTTCACTTTGCAACAATATCACTAACTGCTAACTGAAGAACAACCAAGAAGAAAGAAATTTCATGAACTTGTTGAAATGGTGGCATCCTATTACAGTAACAAGCTTGAATTCAGTGAGCTTTTCATCACGACCTGTTCTTTCTCAAAGGTTTTCTAAAAGCAGACTGCCTGGGTAGGTGCTTTATTTTATACACCTGTGGCAATGGGAGTGTATTTCCCATTTGATTATAAATCCCTCAAACCCACTGGCTCACTCTCAAAACTCCAAATTACTTTAACTGTGTACTGCTCACTTTGCTTAGGTCATTTTGCCTGTCATTGCAAACTTCAGAATTTCATGCACATTCCTTGTTATCTGCTCACCACATTGCTGCTAGTCACTGCTTAAAAGTCTATGTGTAGATGGTATAGAACAAATGAATGTCCCTACAAATTTTTAAGATACCAAAATACAGAGCAAAGTAATCATGTCTGTAATTATGTCACCCACACAATCTTGAATGAGACAGCTGTCTCTCCTGGTTTGATGTTTGGGATTATGGGATACTGGATTTTTATCAGTGGTGTGACAGTATGGAAGCTTTTTGTATGGGTTTGTGTGTTTTTGTGCATGCGTGCATTTGTGGGTGTCTTTCCAGACCATCACAGTTCATTTCAAGTGGAAAAAAAACCCCCACATGGGGAGAGCAACAGGCGCAGCTTCACTGCATCCCGGCTGTGGTCACCTTGAGCTTCTAATACGCTACCCTGCAGAGTGACAGGCAGGCATGAAAGGAAAAGGGGGCTTATTGTGCATTAAAAGCTACCAGTCTGCCACTTATTCAGCACAAAGTGAAGATGAGAGAGACGGAGAGAAAAGACAGCAAGTCTGTGGCTCTTCTTTATTTATGAAGTGGATGAGTAAACCACACCAAGGCAACCACAGAAAAATGAACATGATTACTAATGCATGTTGTGTGAATTATCCAAATTCAACCACAGAATACAAAGAAGTTTGAGAATGTGTGTTTAAAAGTTTCTGTTCCAGTGAAATATATGCATAATGTTTCAAGACTGCAAAGTAGAAAGTGGTAATAATCACTTTTAGTCATGTCTATCTACCACTCCTGAACTAATGCCACCCAAAAAATTGTGCAAAAAGGTTTTATTTGCAATTAAATTTGAAAAGTTTTCTTTCATGAACGTCTTTTTTTTTTTCTTTTTTTGTGAAATGTCCACTCCTGCAAAGTGTGGTTGTTTATGCACTCCTTGGTTGGGACTCCTTTATCAGAAATGACTACGTCACTGTTTCCAGTGGCTTGATCACCTTGAGGCACTGCTGAGATTGTATTGAAGCCCACGTTGCTTTGATCAGCTTTATAATCATCTCTGTACTTTTTGGGTCAAGTGTTTTTCATCTTCCTCTTGACAGTACTTCACAGACTCTTTGTGGGGCTGAGGTCAGATAAGTTGGATGGCCAATCAAGCACAGTAATAACATGGTCAGCAAACCATTTGGCAGTAGTTTTGGCTCTGTGGGCAGGTGCTAACTCCTGCTCCAAAAGGAATCAGCATCTCCATAAAGCTTGTCAGCAGATGAGAGCACGACATGCTCTAAAATCTCTCGTATAATGCTGCATTGACTTTGGACTTAGAGGGGAACAGCCACCGTCACAGACTTCACGCTGGACTTCAGAGAATTCCTCAGTTCTTCCTCCCAACTATAAGACATTTATTCTCTAAACAAAATGCAAAAATTACTTCCATTTTCCAACAGGACTTTGTACCACTGAGCAACAGGCCAGGTCTTTTTTCCTCTTTAACCCAGGTAAGACGCTTCTGATGTCATCTTCGTCTCCAAAATTTGAATTGATTTTTCTTCACAGTCCTCTTAAGGACTCTTTCATTAACATGCTGTACGGCACTGTGTGTACAACCAGCCTTTTAAGCAATGACCTTCTGTGGCTTACCCTCCTCATGCAGGGCGTTGATGATTGCCACCTGAACAGTTGTCTAGTCACCAGTCACTTTTGTAGTTGTGTTTACTGAACTAAACCAAGAAATAAACACTATTTATACGTTCTGAATAATAATTTAAAACTAGAAATTAAATATTACAAAACTTGATTTTCATGAGATATAAGCTATAGTCATCAAAATCAAGATGAAAAGTCCTAAAATATTTTACTTTTGATGTAATAAATGTAAAATACATGAAAGTTTACATTTTAAACAATGTTGAATACTTTCAGATGCCACAGTATGACTCTAGTTACCAGTGTTGGGGAGTTATGGAATACATGTACTGGCGTTACGTATTTAAAATACAAAATATGAGTTATATGAGTAGCCCGACACGGAACCCAACGTATTAGTCAGAGGTCCCTTTACTACGGTTCAGAGCCGTGGACCTGTTTTATATAGGCGCGGAATAGTTTTCTATATGAGATCGCTGCAAAAAGTGCAGCCTTACCTAATGTCCACCCTACTGTTACTCATTTTATATTAAGATTTAAAAATCTAGTTGGTATTGGTATGGCGAGTAGCCTTCAGTAATAGTGATAAATCACACAGCAATAGTACATTCATGTAGTTGTAAAAAAGTTTGATTCTTCCCAACACTGCTAGTTACTGGATGGTTCGTGTAGTGCCACTATGAGGTTAACATTTGTGCTCTGATATGGACTCATGTACTGAGTTTTGGTGCATTGTAAAAGGGTTTGTAACTCTGATTTTCATTCAATAAAAGTTAGACTTTGGAGCTTACTCTGTCTTCTGTAGCCTGAAGTTCTAGAGCTGCATGTTTTATTTTATTTTTTTCAGTGGATTATTCATTTGACACTTTAATATTTTAACTTGCACATGAGAGGGATCCCTGCCATCTGCCTGCAAGCTATATGATTTCATCTCAGCTCACCAGCCTCTTCACACCTGCACATCAATCAGCAGCTTGCCAGCAACCCAACAGCTGAATGTCACAACTCCTCTACCTTGATTTGTATTACCCATGTGCCAGTCTGCTACTGCATTGCAGAGGAGAATAAGAGTTGAGATTGTGGTACTCGCTGCTGTTTCTTGGAACCGGCATTGAAGTTGGATGAACTGTGTAAATCTGCTTTATCCTGCCGGGGTCCAAAGGAAAGTTTTTTTTCTCTTCATTCGAGCCAAAATTTGCTTCAGGTGTTCATGCTCAAAGTCAGAAATGTGTGTTCATGCGCAAGAATTTAGTGTGTAGATAAGTCGCTTCAGGCTGAATAACATCAGGAGGGCATGTCAAGCTGAGATCCTGACTCAAGCCTGAGTCCACACAGGCAGCCAGTCGCACTTCCATTAGTTGAAAGGACATCACATTGATTACATTCATTTCCTGAAGACTGACCTAAACCATTAATTCTTAAACCTTGCCCTCATTTTCACCTTCCGCTAAATTTAATCAATTGTTCAGTCTAACACTCAATGATTTGCAGTGAGAAGCGTTTCTTTTTGACCACAGAAGGGACACAGGTCCCCACTGTGCGAGCTCTGTAAACATCCAAACACAAGTCAAAGTACTTCTTCACATTTTGTATTTTCCACTTTGGACTGAAAGCAGCTTAAGTGCTCAGAAAGGTCTCGATCAGTTCACAGTTATCAAAGCGTTTAGCTGCTGTACAGTTGAAAATGCTCGGATCAATAAATACAGACACACACACACGCACACACACAGTTACGCTACACTAATACTATCCTGTCACCCCAGTATATGCGCACATCCCTCTGCTCCCAGGCTGTGTGAGTCACTGGGATTCTGGTGAAGTGCAGATGCTGGTTTGCAGGTTTCTGCTGCAGCAGGCAGATCAAACATTTGATCAAAATCTCTGTGGTATATTTTACGCTCATTTTCTCTGCAATGCTTTGCTCAGCAATACCAACATAAACTTAACAGTATTACATGTGACCCCCACCTTCCTGTGACATCCTACCGCCACATTTTTCCCTATTGTATTAAAGTGGTGCCATTTATCCAAAATGACACTGCGCATGCCAGTCTTTTTATTGTGTGGTATATCAACTATTTATGTACTCTTACATGCTTGTGTTTTGTTTTTAGCTGAGTGCGCATCTCTACCGTGATGAAAAATCTATGTGGCGTTTGAATTAACTTTAAAAACACCCTGCATGGTCTTTAAGCAGGCTTCGATTTATGCCATTTCAGATTTCACTAGTCCCTCCGTATTTGCTCAGAAATGAATCCCATTCCTTATTCATAGATGGCGAATCTCTCTGGCCCTCGTATAGAAATGCAGCAACCTGAAGTTTAGAATGAAGAGGGGTTTTTAAGTTCCTAGTAATATGTTTTACTGTCATGATAGTTATTCTGATGCTACTTACTCATTACCTTTGGATTTAGCTAATAATAATAATTCAATAATTCAATAACTTGAATTTATAGTTTTCTTATGACTTCATTAATCTCTCACATTGTTGGAGAGAAATTTTGTTGCATTTGTTTTGGAACAGCTCTCTTGAGGTCTTTCTACGGTGGTGAGGTCAGGAGTTTGACTGCGCCATTGCAATGCATTGATTCTTTTTTTTTTCAGACATTCTGTTGTAGATTTGCTGCTGTGCTTGAGATCCTTGTCTTGCTGCATGACCCAGTTTTGGCTAAGCTTTTAAAGAGGTGGTCACACTTGATCATAATCCAGGTCATTTGATTAGCAGCACCCGGCTGCTACTTACCCTCTTAATTCCTATAGAAGCAATAAAGGTGGGTAACCATGTACAGCAAATATTCTCATGAGAACACTTTTTCAGTGACACCGTAGAAATTTCGTGAAGGGACAATGCTAATGTACATATCCATGACATGATACACATGGATGGATGTATTAGTTTAGCTGGAGCAACCGGCCCTCAAAAACTATTTGCTATCAAACTGGCATTTGATTGGTTTAAATCAAATCTCAGAATAGCTGCCAGGATATTTAAGATAAGATAAGATAAGATAAGATAAGATAAGATAAGATAAGATAAGATAAGATAACTCTTTATTGTCATTGCACAGTCATACATAGTACAATAGTACAATGAAATTGGAAAACTATCCTACGTCGGCACTACATGTAACACAACACGACACGATACGACACAACGCAACACAAACAACACAACCAACACAACCAACACAACACAGTATAATAACTTAGTAATAAAAAAGAAGAAGTGTATTTGTATTGCACACTGTTATTATTGTACATTACTTATTATTGCACCTTGTTATAAATATAAATATTATTATTATTACTGTTTTTACCGTTGTTAACCCCCCCCCAAAAAAGTCCAGGTAGGTAGCCAGTCAGGTCAGCTATTTGCATTGATCAGGGCTATTGCCTGTTGTAAAAGCTGTCCTTGAGTCTATTTGTTCGGGACCTCAGCAGCCTGAACCTCCTGCCAGACGGCAGCAGCTTAAACACCCGATGTCCTGGGTGTGTGCAGTCCCGTAGGATGCTGCGTGCTCTCTTGAGACAGCGCGTGCTGTACAGGTCCTTCAGGGACGGAAGAGGATGTCCAATGATTTTTTAGGCCATATTGATGACCCTCTGAAGTGCCTTTCTGTGTGCTGTGGTGCAGCTGGAGAACCAAACACTGATGCAATATGTCAGCACACTTTCAATGGAGCAGCGGTAGAAGACTGTCAGCAGCTCCTTCTTCAGGTCCATTTTTCTGAGGATTCTCAGAAAGTGGAGACGCTGTTGGGCCTTCTTTAAAACCGCAGAGATGTTAGAGCTCCATTGGAGGTCTGTGTCTATGTGCACACCCAGAAACTTGAAACTGGAGACCCTTTCCACAGACTCCCCGTTGATGCTGACAGGCTGCAGCTCAGACTTTCTCCTTCTGAAATCAACTACCAGTTCTTTTGTCTTGGTGGTATTGAGGTCCAGGTTGTTATCTACACACCAATCTGACAGCCTCTGAACTTCAGCTCTGTACGCCATCTCATCTCCCCCAGAGATGAGCCCCACCACGGTGGTATCATCTGCAAACTTGATGACTGCGTTGTCTGGGTGGGTACTAACACAGTCATGTGTGTACAGAGTGTACAGTAGGGGACTCAGTACACAGCCTTGTGGAGAGCCGGTGTTAAGACTGAGGGCTGAGGAAAGATGAGGCCCCACTCTAACTCTCTGTACACGGTCTGAGAGGAAGTCTCTGACTTCAAATATATAGATATAACTTCAAATATAACTTCAAATATATAGATATAGATATATATTCAAGTTTCATTCCATATATTTAGACGGCATTCCACATTCCATAACATACATACATACATGCATGCATACATACATACATACATACATACATACATACATACATGGATAGATGGATACAAAAGTATAAAAATATAAAATCTGGCACGGTGGTACCGTGGTTAGGTCCTGAGTTCAGTGTGTGGAGTTTGCATGTTCTCCCCATGTTTGCGTGGGTTCTCTCCAGGTATTCCAGCTTCCTCCCACAGTCCATAGACATGCAGTTAGTGGGGACAGGTTAATTGGAAACGCTAAATTGCCCATAGATACCTATGTCTATTTGTTAGCCCTCCAACAGACATGCAGCCTGTTCAGGGTGTACCCTGTCTCTCATCCTAAGACAGTTAGGATAGGCTCCAGCCCCACCCCCACCCCCCACCTTCCGTGACCCTGAAAAAGGATAAGCGGAAGAGAATGGATGGAAAGTAGTGAGTCTTTACAGTGATTCTTCACAGCTAATCCACCTTATTAATCACAGTGACTTTCACTTGTGTGCTAGTCATTAGCCCTTGGATTCCTGGCCAGTTTGTGGACTGGTATTTTGTCTGCCCTGGAAAAAACCTTCCTGGATGTCCACTCAGCCTTGTGCTGGTTCTTTGGCTCTTTAATTGCATCCAGAGCTATTTTGGCTGCTACCTGCTGACGAAATCAAATCAAAAGTGGTTTCAGAGTAATTCACATTTGCGCATTTGTGATGCCAGGCTTAGGTCATCAGTGCAACTGTTTTGAGAGCTATAACTCTTGAGCTCTGCGCTGAGCAAGAGAACAGCTGCTGAGAGGGCGATACATCATTTAGAAAGAAACGGCAATTGTTTTTGTTTTCCAGCCAGACTGCAAAATGCCATTATCTAGATTACAAATCTGACCATAACATGATTCAACATCACCCAGAAACTTAAGCCTAAGCCAGCCTGTTTGTCATCTGGGAGACTGTGTCATCTGACAGAAAGAGAGAGAGAGGAATGGACATTAAGGAGAGGTGGAAACGGAGGGAAAATTACTATGTTAATGGATGGCTGGCAGACACTAGGAGTGTGAGTGAGAAGGGGATGCAGGGCAGACTTGATGGAAAAGGAGAAAGAGATGAAAAAGACTCGAGCTAATAGATCTTCAGCACAAACAATATTTGCCGGGAGTGACAGATTGTCAGAAATAGCCTGAACATCATTAGGTCCACATATCATCCCAACTCTTCTGTATTGGATTACCAAACAAATTAGTATTCAGCGGGTGTGCTCTCTCCCCCCTCTTAAACCCATGGCACCGTCAACATGTGCACTGCAGTGACTTATTTGCATAATCAATCGTTTTTAATTTAACAGTTTGGCATCCTTAAACTTTCAGCACCCGTAGAACTTTGCAGAGCTGCTGCAGTTAATCATGTTGACATTAAGGAAGGCTTCAGTAATTAATTATATTATACGCATTTCAAATGCAGCGAGGAAACCCAGAGATGGTGTGAACACAGTGCTAGTGGTTAACCTGCTCTACCTGGCAGACTTAAAATAAACTGAGCCAAGATGAAGTAAAATTGATAAATGTGATGGTTAATCAACAGTTTGGCTCTGTAACTATATAAATATTGTTTTTAAATTCATTTAATGGTTACTGTCATTTTCCAAACACTCTCAGCCCACAGCCTCTCCAATGTGACATTTTGCTGTCAGACATCAGGCTCCTCAGAGCTCTAAAAATACACTTTTGATATTTTCTGTCACATTAAAGAGAAAAACCATTAACATTGATTAATCTGAAAAATAACTTGAGCACTTTAATTCTGTGATAGTAGTGCAATACACATATTGATTGACAAAATAAGATTAATTTTAATGAGTTACTGACCTTATTTAATAAATAAAAATGTAGTATTTTACCCTCCTTTAAAGATGAAAGAGCTAATTTTAAACAGTTCACCCTCATTATTAAATTATTTATGGAGCTTTTTGTAAGCACAGCGATCTTATTAAACCCAAGATCTATGTGTGCATCAATTAACGATCAACAAGAATATCTGAGACTGTGATATAGGGCATAAATCTCTTTGCATAGCACAAGAGAAGATGTATAAAAGCAGTGTACTCTGAGTTGGGGTAAAAGAAAACGTCAGTGTTACCACAAAGTCCAGTTATTAACTATTTCGCACATTTGTGTGTTTCTTAAAGGGAGCAACTGAAAGAAGACAACGACATTGGACCAATAAGATGAAGCAGAAATTTAAACAAAAGATCTGTGTTGTAGCTTAGTAAACTTAGTACAGTAGGAAAAACAGTAATTCAAAACAAGCAAAATTGCTGTGCAGTGAACCTGCGACCTGGTTGCCTTCGAAATGGCTGCTTTGAAGACTGGGATCAGTTCTCCATTCAGTCGTAGTCAGTAGTCACCTTCCACGCGACGTTGGTGCATTGAAACACTGTTAAGATGAGGTCAGTTTGCTATGAGTTTGATTGAATGGTGTCCAGTTGACCATTATATGCAGTCTGTTTGTGATAATATGGCAATTAACTATGATAAACCTGTGACAACTGCAAATTGGTTATCATCATCATACACAGATATTCATGTTAACGCCATACATTCAGAGTTCAGTCAGAAACCCAAAGATCTGAAACAGAAATCCTTTATATAGGATAATCTTTTATATAGGCGCATATACCGAATAACAAATACTAATAAACCAGTCTGCAGCCAGCGTGTCCTATTTCAAAGAGACTCGTTTCAGACCAGTTGCTCTCAGTGCTGCAGACTGACTAAGATTGACTGCAACATCTTGGCAGTTTGTCTGTGTTTATATAGTAGATGGCGGTTATTTGCAAACTTTCGCCAGTCTGTCTGAGAGTGATCGTCTGAGGTGGACCATGACTGTTTGGAGACGGGTTGCCAACCACCCTGTGATCAAAACTGAGCTGGTAATTAAATGCAAGCACAAGGCAATGGCAGATGTTTCCCTTTTCTTTCACAAGGAGCTTGCAGTTCTATATTTTTTCTCTAGCATGCCTGAGCTGTCAGCCGTTAGCAGGAATTTTGGAGCATTCTTTAAAATGTAATGCTATAATATTTCCAGCACATTATTATTATATTATAAGCTGTATGCCAAACACCTGTTAAAAATCAGTAACTCAGAACACTGCTTTGTGAATAGGGAGCGCCTTGTGTTATTTCTCACTGAGGCCAATTGTGCCTCGCTGATACCTGGATGACCCGCATGTATCTACACCGATTACTCTGCACTGAGCACAGGTTTTCATGTCTCATTAACAGGGAAATGAGGTAATGTGAAGCGATAGCAGGCATGATGAGCCCTCTTTGTCTCTGGATATGTGTACATTTGCCTGATCATTTAATTAAATGGCTATAGCAAGCTGCAGTCTAACTGGGCTGCTCATTAAACCCATAACACGAAAGCAGAATGGCAAAATGGATCCTGATCATAATCAGGATTGAGGGAAATGATTTCCAGGCAATTGCCTCTTTAGCTTATTGAGATATTAATGTTCTCTGCATACATTTCCCTTGCTTTTATTTGCGCACATAAATGTGTTTTGAATATTTTGTTTTCATTTATCATTTAATTTGAGTGCAACCAATATTTGCCAGTTGCAAAACTATGAAAGCCTCCTTTTGAATGCATTTTTGGTATATAATTGTTTACGTCCGTGTCCATATGCAACGCCCACACTCGTCACCCCAAACCCACCTCTTTCTCACATGACGCTGTATATGAAGTGGTTGGTTCGTCTTGTTAATATGCTACGTCTAATGATGCATAGGAAAAGCAATCAGCGAGGCGGCAGAGGAGATCTGCTCGAGGAGCAGCGTTAATAACTTAGGGAAGCAGGAGAGTGCAGGGTCCCCGCTGGTTCGACACAACATGTATACAAAATACACACAGGAAATTTGCAATATGCTGCATTCAGCACACTTTTTGCTCTATACTTAATTTTTCATGTATGACTTAGTGGTTTGGTTAGGATTGACTCTGTGGTGTAAAGAATACTTCTAACGCCTGTGGTATGCACATATAAGCCCCATCTGCCATGCACATGTGTGCATCTGTGAGATCAGCGTAAGCTCAGTAGGCCGTGACCTGGCTGAGGGTAGGGTAGAGGCTTTAAATAATTTACCCGCTGCCCATTCAAGCTGAACTCACTTTCACACCTCGCCAGCAGCAACATCTCGATCTCTGCATCTCAGCTGCCGCTCGTGCCTAATGACAAGTGATGGCTGATGATGTAAACATGGGTAAATGTGTTCTTACTCGAGCTCTTCTTCTCACTGAGGGTCATTTTAAATATAGCTGACACAAGTGCAACATCGACTGATGATGATGATGACGATGTGTTTATGATACAAATGCGAACCATTACATAATTTATTGTAGCCTCTGCTGATTTTGCATTTTGACCAAGTAAGCACAAATGCTGCAGAGGGAAAACCCATGTGCATAGTTAATGTGAACACTTCAGGCTTCGGATAGGAAAGATGCTTTGCTGGTTAAAACACTGATTAACAGCCCGTATTATACTGTCTCGCTCATAAGCTTAATACCCAGCTACAGGTGAAGGATATAAATTTAGGCTCACTTAATTTTAGGAAGCTGTAGGATTGTCAGAGTCAGCTGAGACTGTGGATTATCGGTTGGTTTTTTAGTTGGTTTTCTTCAACTTTTTAGCCTATTTCCTAATTGCTGATCAGTGGAAACAGTTCTCTGATGTGATCAGCGAGTCTTTGTTCATCATTTATGTGATTTTAAACTTTAGTTTGATTAGCTCATCAGAGCCTTTCTATATATCCTCCTTTTTTTTCCCAGTCAGGCTCGTTTGTGTGTATTGACCTTCAACTTAACTGCGATTTAAGCCAATTTATTGTAATTATTCCCAACCTCATAATATCTTGATTAACAAACTACAATTCTGTTTCATCTGATGCTCTGGATGGGCACGACATGCTGTCCTCAGCCGAGTTCCGACTGAAGTGTGCAAACAAGGCATGACAGGTCCTCGCAAATTGAAATGTCAGCCATCACGTTAATTCCACAGAATCGGCGTAAGGGAAAGAGAGGCGTTTGAGGCAGAAACATGGAGCAGCTGAATGTTTTCACCAAACCCTTGACCCCTTCTGCCCTTCCCTTGTTCACCCCCCCACTGCCCAATTTTTCATTTGCCACAGTTTTTTCATTCACTCTGCATCGCGGCGTCCTCCGCCGTTTTCATGTCCTACCTCTCAACCAGGCGCTCACATCCCCTTTCTCTCTCTCTCCCCCTCCCCTCATCCTATCTCTCTCGCTCTCTCTCTCTCTCTTTCGCTTTCTCTCTCTCTCGCTCTCCCGGTTTCAGCGAGATGAAGCAGGAGCTGGCGGAGGAAGGCAGCAGATGCTCCATCCTCTCCAAGCAGCACCGTTTCAACGAGCACTGCTGCATCCGCTGCTGCGCGCCCTTCACCTTCCTGCTCAACCCCAAGCGCCAGTGCCTGGACTGCCAGTACAACGTCTGCAAGACCTGCTGCACCTACAGCAAGAGGGACAAAGCGTGGCTCTGCTCAGCGTGCCAGAAGGGCAGGTTAGTGTTTCCATGCAGACACGTTCACATACACACCCTGGGCAGAGGCAGAGGCAGGGGAGATTAGGTCAGTGGAATGAATGAGGGTGAGAGATATGAGAGAAGCTGTGAATTGGCTGAGTGGAGGAGACTGAAGGAAGAGGAAAATTGATGGGGGAGTAAACGGGAGGGAATTTGTGAAAGAAGAAAAGAAGATCGAGTGAGGAAGAGGGCTGAAGGAATACTGACTCTGAAGGAGACAGATGGGGAAAAGTGAATGAACGGGAGGGAAAGGCGGACTTTGATGGTGACAGTGCCTTAAGGATGGGTGTGTTTTGAGTCTTTTTTGATTTTTGTTTTGCTGCTTTTTTAAACATCATACTGTCCGATCCTTTCTTATTGAAAAATCCCTGTTTCCATTTGCATTTTTCTGCATGTTTAATATGGTGATGAAGGGGGAAAGTGCAGAGCAATTAATGAAAAGGTGTACTGAGGAGTGGAGAAAAGTTATAAAATAAATGTTACGATTGTTGATATGAACTGTTGGGAATATAGATACAACAAGGCAGTGGTGATGAAAACTGGCACGTGTCCATTTTTCTCCAGCAGATTTCACATTTACATAAAAAAGACCCAATTTCTACAGTAACATAAATGATTTCTTTCTGCTTTTCTCCCAAACAAAAAATCAGGGTTTTAAAGGAATCAATGCATGTTTGTGATTTGAAGGACAAACAAAAAAAACAATCAGGAACGTGTGAGGCAGGGGAACGTGCCGGAGCCAAGTGTGTTTGCAAATGACTGCTGTGTGTGCATATGTATGTGTCTGTTTTAGGCTGTTTATGCATGCAGTTTTGTCCAAAGCCTTGGGAGTTATTCGTGTGTCCCGACTTGCCATTAGATGAATATTAAACTCTCTGTGTCTGAGCAGGCTGTTGAAAATACAACGCCGAAGTGTGAGTGGTGGATTCAGTGGGGTTTGGGATATGATGTATATATGTTTATATATATATATATATATATGTTTAGGCTCTAAGTATCAGCTTGTAAAAGCTTCTTTTGTATGATGTGATGTCTTCAAAGGTGTAATTTTTAGCAACATTCCAGAAAAAATAGCACGCATGTGTATATGTGCTGCATTTCGCATTTTCTGACTGTTTGTGTGCGTGCATGTGTTTGTGTGTGTGTTTAGGGTTAGGGTAAGAGGAGTGGACAGGATTTCAGAGCGCAACAAAGCCGCCGAAAAAAAATTACGCCGCCCCTCGCCTTATTTCATCCCCTCAGTCGCCTAGCTCTGTCTCTTTCTGTCTTTCATTGATTTTTGCTGCATGGTGTATTGAGTTAGACCTGCTGCCCTCGGTCCTGGTGTGTGAGACAGGAGGGAGAAGGAGGAGTGGGAGCAGGAGAGGCAGCGAAGAAGAGGAGGAGAAGGAGGGGAAGAGATGATGGTAGTCAAAGGAGGTGACAAGATTTGCATCGATCATCTCTCCCCCTCATCTTCTTATTTCTGTCTGTCTTCCTCTTTGAGTGAGTGTGTGTGTGTGCGTGCGTGCGTGTGTGTGTGTGTGTGTGTGTGTCCGTATCTCTGCTGGGGGCTCTGTAATGTTCTCATTACAGCTTTAGACTGAGTCACAGATGGGCCTGATGTCACAACATTGCTGTCTACCAGCTACATATAAATACAGCACTTTTCATTAGCGCATTAAACAAGCTTAAATCTGGTTTTAGCATGAATTACTCTCTCTGGGTGGAGTCATGTCATTTGGAACAGCTTTAACTGGGAAGAGAAGGCCGGCACTTGATTTTCGGAAATGGCTATTAGTTACAATTGCAAGAAAATGCACCGATTCGATGCAAAGTACCTCCTCATCAGCAGTATTTTCATTAGAGAAAACATCGAATGAAATACAGTGTTAGTCAAACTGACGAGTTGAAAAAAGTTCATGGGTTTTGTCTCTTTTTGAACCATTTCTGCTGAATCTAAATGCAAAATCTGTTCGCAAAGGAAGCAAACCGCCAAATGCTCTCTCGCATTCACCGGCTGTCCATCAACATTCACAGTGGCGTGGCCACGCTGCCCACAAGTGTGATCCAACTACGGAAAGCAGATTTGTAATCATTGCACACATGGACGCACTCAGAGGCTAAAGTCACCCACTCACACATGGATGCATATTAGAATGTATGCATGTATATCCAGGCAGACTTATGCTCGCATGCAAGCAGACATGAGGACATGCATCGGTTATATGTTTGTTAATTAAGTGTGAGCAGGACTGGTTGACATAGATGTTGTAATGGATTGCATAAATGTTTCAGGGCAACCACAGAAATGGTTGCGTGTCGATGGCAGATGGTATCTGTAGAGAAGACTCAGTGATTCGGCAGCTTTGTAATAACACCTTTCTAGCCTTGTGAAACACGCATACACACACACACACACACACACACATAGATATATATATATATATATATATATATATATATATATATATATATAATATATATATATATATATATATATATAATATATATATATACACACACACACACACGCACCAAACGCATCTGTCCCCTCCTGAACGGATGGGACAGGCATGACCATTTTGCAGGCTGGTTGAATTAACGGCATCCTCGGCCCATGGTCTTCAAACAAACACAACCGCTCACACACAGTATAATCACACTTGCCACACACCAGTGGTTTTTATCGGAGAAGTCAAAACATTTTAGCGGGAACTGAAAAGTAATTTTTTTTCTCCTTTCGGCTCTTCACCCAAAGCACTGGTGAGAATGTTAAAGGGGCAGAGAAGGAGATGAAGAGAGGAAAAACAAAGTAAGGTCAAGAGAGAGGAAGAAGAAGGGAGGGCAGAAGGATGAAAAAGGAATGACAGAAGAGGAAATGACCTGTCCCAGTTATTCAAGAGTGGAAATGCAAGTAAATTCTCCTTTTGCTTTGTCTCACAAATCGCTTTGTTTCTTTCTCTTTGTCTCTGCCTTTGGAAAAAATACTTCTCTGCTACCCCCAGCCTTCTCTTGCTTTTAGTTTAGTATTCTCTTTTCATCCATCTTTTCCGCATTTACATTAGAGCTACTGCACCTCCCTGCATTTAAACTATAGGGGCTCCTCTGTGCATCTCTATATAGAGTTGTCAGGCAGTGTATGCACAGAGGGCTGGTCTGCACAGAAATTGCAAAAAAACAAAACAAAAAAACTGAACCGACAAAATGTACCATTTTCGTAATCTCATCCTAAAGCATGACTTTGAGGAGATTATGGCATCTGCTACGCTGTACAGTACATGTACGCAAACACTCGTGCGAACAGGCGAGGCTTGCACACAAGCACATGCATGTGGAATTCACAGAGAAGCAGAAAGCCATGCTGAAACTTACATTAATTGGGTTTTTTGCCATTAAATTTAATGTTTTAATCAGATCACGCATGGATGCACATCATTTTACTGTGCAGCGTATGGATTAGCAAGAATAAGCGCAAACAGATCCCTGCACATAGACCTCAGAGTCCTCTTAAACAGACATTTCCATGTGCGCTGCTGCAGATACAATGTGACGTTAGCTATGCATCGTACATCGTAAAGAGCATGTAGTCGCTACTGGTAACATGCAACCTCACACATCCACATATATGTTACATCCACTCACTGCTACAAATAGCACTCCCTGTTCAGTCCTAGAAGCTGTTTGTGAATCCGGGAGGTCCTTCTGTTTGTTTTCATCTCTAAGGAGAAGCATATTGATGGTTCACACCACATCTGAATGATTCAGATTTGTGATTGACAGAGGTTGTCAGTCTCATAGCAATAGGTTCATTTAAAAGGAGATGAAGGGGTGCTGATCAGATGATTCACCCAAACGAATGTGATGCTGCTGCCTCTGGTCTCATCTTGTGAATACTTTGTTCATGGCATAAAAATGCATTTGCATAGAAAGCTGTTTGCATCAGTAGCATGTTTAGATCCTTTAAAATCGTGACATTTGACATATTCTCTAGTCTGTTTCTGCCATTTGATTCCACTTGTCCATTCTTCCATTGTGTATTGTAGACTATTTATTGATTGTGTAAATCTCCTTGTGCTGACACGCTGCCGTGCTGTTCTCACCACAAAGCCCCATATTGAAATCATTTCAGCTTTTAAGGCAAATCAATCTTGTAACTGTTTAATTGATTTTCTTAAACAGCCCCTCTACACAGTAGCTTATTAATGCTACAGACACACTAGGGGAAGCAGTGGTTGGAGAGGCAGCATGACCAAAATTACAGAAGCTGTGTGTACCGTGAACTTGCAATCTTGTTGCCTTTGACATGGTTGCTCCAAAGACGGGGGTCTCCAACCACTTGCAGTCAGTCTTCAAAGAGACTTTTGGTCCATGAAGACTGCGATAAAACTGCAATAAGATGGAATGGTCTCCTTTTAATTTGTGTTTGAATCTGGTCAAGTTGGCAATGACATGCAATCGGTTTGTAATAATACTGTAATTAACTGTTCTAGACTGGTCGCAAATCTGTCGCCATCAGCACACACAGAAATTCACACAGATTAACTGATAACCTCATAGATTTGAAACTGAAATTCCTCCACAAATAGTGATACAGTTGCTGCAGGATGGCAATTTAATTGCAAACTGATGCTCAACCTTGCCTTTATATAGGAATGTAATCAGAAAACAACCAATTGGCAACCAGTTGTTTCAAGTCCCTTGCAGGAAAGAGAGACATCACAAAGAAGTTATTCTCACTCACGTAGACTGGTTCAGATTGATTGCAACGTGTTGGGGATCTGTTTGCGTTTATAAATTAGACAGCAATCATTTAGAAACCTTCGCCAATCTGAGAGTGACTGCAGTCGGTCTGAGCTGAAACATAGTTGTTTCAAGATAGGTTGCCTCCCACCAGGCAAGCTGTGCAAGCACTTTGTGATCAGAAGTGGTTGCTCAAAGGTAGCCTCTGGGCAACTAGTTGGCCACCACAACCTTTTGCAATGGAAAAATTCATTCCAGTTACCAGGTAGCCACTGTTTTTTCCTAGTTACAAGAAGATTGTTGTCTTGTTTTTACTCTAGTCTGATAGAGCCAGACAAACAGGTTGTTTTGTACAGCTGTATATATTTTTTTCTTTTACAGTTTTATTAGAGTGCATGAATTCAAATATGCAGCTTTTATTTTGACTGTGCAGTTTCTCTGACTTTTCACCTGCCTGTCTCCAAACCCATTAATCTTCCCCCTTATCAACACCTCCACACAAATACAAAATGTAAGCATGGGATTTAATTTTCTTTCTTTCTTTCTTTCTTTTTTTTTACTGCATTCACATTTTTTGCTCATGAATATTTATGTTAGCATCTCCAAATGATCCCAAACAATAGCGTGTGTGTTTACTAAGACACCGGTGCAAAAATTTAGTGAACTCTCACGCTGCTGCCAGACAAGCACCTGCGGCTAGCAGAGGAAGCAAGTCACAGTGTGATCTTTTTCTGTCCTCCTTGCGGGGGTATTTTTATCAGTGTGGGTGAGCAAGACTATAGTCTTAGACAGGGAGGGTGTGCCCTACAGCGCCAGGCTGCAGATGAAATGTGTGTCTCATTTTTAATAAGACATTTGCATGTCTGTGTTGCTTTGTTTCTTGCTGCTTGTTTACTCCATGATTCTGCCAGGTTTCTAGCAGCTGGGTGCACCGTGCATTGCAGGACAGGTTCCTTGCTGTTTTTCCAATAAAGAGCCTAAATAGAAAGTTGCAAGCCTCAGTGGGTGAACAATGAAAGTCCCGACCCCCTGTTTCATTCATCACAGTGCAGCACTATCAGTTTCTAGACTGGAATGTTTAAATCACACAACACAGTTAACCGTAATACAAATTAATGTGGGTGTAATCATATTTTGCACTGCTGGGAAATATACTTCCATGTAAACTTGCTCAGGTTTATTGAAATCAGCAGCCAGAATTTACACTAAACTGGGACTCTGAACATTCCCATACTTCCGGGAAGCTTTTTTTATCAGAAACAAGAGTGCAGCTGAACCAGCTCACAAACCCTGCATCTCTCTGAGCTGCAGGCACAGGAAAGAGAGCCACTAATCACCCTCTCTGCTTCCTTCTCCTCCTCCTCCTCTCTCCCTCCTTCGCGGCCTTGTCTCGTGTCCAACGCAGCTGACACAGTAGCCACCAGTCGATCATAACTGCTGCCTGTAATTTGCACTTCATAGAGTCACCCGGGACAGCAGACACGCGCACGACCTCTCACAAGATGCACACACAAACGCACTTACGGAAGCCAGTGCAGATTAAGTGTACATCCACATTAATATATTTTAGTTTTAGCATGCACACTAATCTAAAACTGGGACTTTTAAGAATCTCTGCTGACCCAGTTGTGGTTTGAAAACACCAGGATTGTGCTTGAGTCTGGATGTGCCGAAACTTTTAGATGGGTGATGTCAGTCGCACATATGAAACTGGAACAGTAGTAGTAGCAGACTCTCATGCCTTTTCCTATTTCTTCATCCTTTTGTGGATACTTGTTGTGTCTTTGTCTGCCAATGGGAAATGCTCCAATGTGAGCGTGTTTGCTTTGCAGCAACAATTCAGTAACTGTATACTTAATCCTTACCGATTAAGCTAAAACCTTTGGGTCTCGCTTCTCTAGGTATCGACTAATAAAGTTTAAACGTTTATTAAAACCGAATAATTTCTCCTACTCGTTGTCTGAGTTTTCTTTTTATCTTCCCTAACTTTCAGTCTAGCAGGTTTGATCGCCTCTCTTTTTCTTTCTTTCAAGCGATCCGAGTGTTCTCGCAGTAAAATTGAATGTCGAGTTTTATCACAGACTCTGAGAAGAACAACCATTCAGCAGGCCATCTTGCCCAAAAGTAGCCGAATTGCCCCAGTAAGTCAATTTTATGCTACAGGTCCATCTCCTGATTCCGAGCAGATCATACCCACTCTACCTAAATGATAATGACTGTATTTACAGTTAATATAGATGGGGATTATAAACTGTGCTGTAAACTGATATAGTTTTCATTAAAGCATAGTTTTACAAGGAAAATGGGTTAGCTTAGATGTAGCCTCAGGATCAAAGAAACTCCTTGCTTTTTCATTTCAGTTCCACTTAAGTTTTATTCAGGTATATTTCTCACGTTAATTGAAGTGTACTTACTTGAATTTTCCTAATGCAATTTGTGTGTGTTACTCTCAAATTAATTACTATAGAGTTTGGTCAGCCTTGAAGCAGTCTCTGTGTGTCTGTCCAGTAGGGATTTGTGTTTGTGTGTGTTTGTGTGTGTGTGTGTGTGTCCATGTGAGTGTGAATGCTTGTATTGCAGTGCTTCTCATTGTGTGGCTCCTTGTGTAGCATGAAAGCCTTTTCTCTGTAGGGGATGAGGTCTTGTTGAAAGCAATAAATCACTATTATTCAGGTAAACATGCGAGCGCACACATGCACAAAAAGAACCTTGGACGTTCCCTCTTGTGGGTGTGCTAATTCCTGTCAGTTGTGCTATTACCGGTGTGTTATTTTGCAGCTATGGCTCTGAGTTATTAATGTCTCTCTGATGTCACTAGTCAGGCTCCACATCCCAGGCCTCCTCCGTGTGTGTGTGTGTGTGTGTGTGTGTGTGTGTAGGTGGGTGAGACTGAATCAGTTACACCTCTGAACTGAGCACCTCTCCAGGTCCAGTTGTGGAGCGAGCTACACGGAAGCAGCACAATCCACAGTGCCTGTGATCTGATGTGTACCAGCAGGTAAAATCCTGTCATTTCTCGACCGGGGAAACTGGCTGCCATGTTGAAGCGCTCCATGTGAAGCCAGTGATTTATAGCTTTCAGTGCTCACACAGCAAGCCTGCAGCACCGAAGTGATTGGAAATAAATAAATAAAGTAGTTTATGCAGTAAGTTG
The DNA here is from genome assembly GCF_001858045.2 of Oreochromis niloticus. Taxonomy (NCBI): domain Eukaryota; kingdom Metazoa; phylum Chordata; class Actinopteri; order Cichliformes; family Cichlidae; genus Oreochromis; species Oreochromis niloticus. Next base: position 21,494,140 of record NC_031974.2, read on the forward strand.
GCTAGTGGTTTATAACACAAGCTATAAAACTCATGTTTTCATTGTGGGTTAGTGCAAATGGAGACAGAAAAGTACCTACTAATGCTGCTTTATAGTCTAGTCTATCTTTTGTGTGTTCGATTGGAAGCCTTTATTGGAAATTTTTTCCACTCAACCTCTACATTTGAGTAACTCTTTAGTCCCGACAGTGTCTGGTTGGTGTGTGGTACGATACTGCACAAAAGTCTTGATTTCTTTTCATTTTGTTAAGAAAATGGGAAAATGGTCTATTAATTAAAACGCGTCCAAAAATGCATGGAAATACTGTATATACGGCAGAGTTTCTACAATTCTAATGAAATAATTGCTATGATCACTTTTAGTCTTCAGTGTAACCATCATGGACCCCCAACTCCATAGCAGCTTAGCATCTAGACCCTCCTCTTACATTAGCTGCAAAATTATTATTATAGCTAATATTCCCTTCCACTAAAAAAAAATGAGTCAGTTTTAGTTTATTATTGATTTGGTAAATCAAGCAAACTGTATCCTCCAGTATGGTTTAAACAGACTTGAAATATTTGCTGCTATTAGTGCAGTGCTGCTGGAGAATCTGTGTGTTTTACTCGTGTCATTTGAGGTCAACACTTTTAATCCATCTACTAACATTTACAAAGTAAAGACCTTGTAGCTCAGTAACTACTGCACATTGTCTTACTCAAATAGAAATTTTAATGTGCACATTCTCCCTTTGAGTCCTCTCCTCCCTCACTGACTCACTCTGTTTCACAATGACTGCTTTTGCAGATGTGATCTATCAAAAACATCTTCAGCAGGGGAGATGCCCCACAGTACAGCCATTCATGTCTGATATCCTGATGGACTGGCAGGGGAAGATGTGAGCTCAGTGATTGGCAGATCAGTGGAATCAATCTCTAGTTCTTGGTTACGAATTAGGTTTAGTGGCTTTCACAACACATTGAGATCACAATTTATTCCTTTTCCTGTAAATCTTCAAGAATTTGGCATGAAATGAAAAATATTGCATGAATAGTAATAGTTTTTTTCTCATCCTAACTTCACCTCTCACTTTTTCTCTTCCTCTTCTGCACCCTCATCCTTCCCTCAGGCAGATCATCCTGTCTGATCTCCTGCCACAGTGAACCCTCTGCAGTGTAACAGAGGTTATTATTGCTGCGGGATTTTCATACTCATTGCACATTCCTTGGTTTGAACCCAAGAGTCCCTTTAATGAAAGTTAGTTTTTTTTTAACCCAATTTTCCAGTATTTTTATACATTCTGTCAATGTTGGGTTAGATTTCACAAGGATTTAAGAAGCATATATCCTGCAAAATGACTACCGAGAAGGATCTGCAAGGAGGATTAACAAGAATTGTAACATAAATCCTTTGATTGATTAAATAAATACACTGATCCATTCATCATGGCTTAATTGAACTAGCAATTACTTTGAAAGGATAGCTTCAGTTTCCCCTGCAAATGACTGAACAGCAAAATCTACTACCGCTGCATGGAAATGTGTGTGTGTATATATATATATATATATATATATATATATATATATATATATATATATATATATATATATATATATATATATATATATATGTGTGTATAATACAGTTTTGGTGCACCTGTTGACTAAAAGAGAGTTTAATTGAGTGTGAACATGGACTTTGAGCATGGTTATTGGTGTCAGATAGGTTGGTAATGGCTGATAATAATACTCTTTGGTGAAAGACCCTGAACAGGACTCTAGCTTCTGGAGGGTACGTCACTGATCAGTGAGCAGGGATGTCAAACTCAGAGTACATCATGCGCCATATACAGCCCACTTTAATATTAAGTGGGGCCTTGTTTGTTTTTTCAATAATATAACATTGAAAATTGGCAGAAAAGTGATCAAACTAATTTAATTATTCTGAAAATGAAAATGTGCTTGAATTGACACTAAGCTATAAAAAACAGGCTAATACTTTGAGTGTATGTAGGTCACTACTCCCCTGCACTACATGCTGCAGTTACATTTACTGTGACCTTTATTTTTTTTATGCAAATAAAGCCAAATATTTTTGGCTGATAATAAAAGACAAGCTGACTCCACTAAATGTCTATTTACAGTCTACCAGATCTGTGATTCAGATTATATTTGGCATGAGCTGACCTTGTTCCAAACACCCGAGTTTGCCAGATGTGGTTCAGCTGAGTGAGTCATGAGGTGTTTAATCAAAGTATAATATGTCATGTAAATTAGAAACAAGTCTTTGAATGACTTTAATAGACTGGCAACATGTCCAGGGTGTACCCTGCCTGTCTCACGGTGACTGCTGAGATAGGCTTCAGCTCCCAATTAGCCTGAATTAGTTAAGCACAAGAGGATGGATGGATGGATGAGTTTTGAAGTAAAAAGGAGTGTGTTCAAATAAAATTAGGAACATAAACTCTTAAAGGTTTTCATAGATATACACATAAATGCAGTAAATATTTTATGTATCAATATAAAGTATCAACAAAATAACTGATGGAGTAGCAGTTCACCAAAACACATATAAGTATCAGTTAAGTTTTTAATAGCTGAACAAAGCTATTGTTATATTTTCCACTTAAGGGAAAGCACAGGTGTAGTAATGATGGCTGCATTCCACTTTGATGATGTCACGCTTTTGTGTGTGTTGGCTCATTGTGATGGTGTACTGAAAAACTTGTGTGTAACTGAGTTATTATTAATTCACCCTGTGCTTTCTCCAAAGAGAGGGAAAGAGTCTGTGCAACGCAGCATAAATTACCATAAACATGTAGAAGGTTTTATTTAATTAACCAGGTTCATTTTAAAACAGTGTTTCTAATTATGTGACTTTATTGCTGCACGCGCTTTCTTTGACAAGACTTCAGAGGGCTGCCTGATATCCGTCAGTTGTCCTTGCAGCATATGCTCGGGCATGCTGAGAAATATAATGCACACATCTCACATGTGGACTTAATGCACTGGGAAATGGAGCCAGTGTAAATGAATAACAATTAGACAAATATGCTAATTTCAGTACCCCACTTTCCCTGTACTGTTGCCATTCCGAAGGACTTCAAGTGGTGTGTATGTACACATCCTTATTGCGCTCTCTGCTGCATATCAATAGCTGTACATTGCTCCAGGCCTCCTGTCTCATTGCACCTCCTCTTCCATTTTTCAGCGCTTTAAATGAGGCTTTGTCTGTGCATCGCTGCGGCGCTTAGAGCACTCCGTTCACCTTGTTTAGTCATGATTTCCCACCTGAGCGAGGAGTGCTGTTTGATCTCATTTGTTGAAAAATCACATGATGTTATTAAGTCTGTACCTCCTGCTGTTTCTGGGGCTGGTGCTGGATACCTCCCTGCCTGCATGGTCAGTTTTGAAACAGCCGTGTGAAGTTTTCCACCTTCTTTTTTGTTAATCATTTTATCTACTAATGTCACCAAGAAAATGGAGGGATAAGATTCCCGTTTAAGCATTTAACATAATTGGAAACTCTCTGCATTAAGAAGTGCGATTCTCATGTTTTGTACCAGAGGGCATGCGTTTCACCTCCTTGTTGTATTGTCACATATTAAAATCAAGAACAAGTTATATGTCATTTTTCTAAAAAACAGACTGGTTTCAGGGATTCTTTGCTCTGGATGTTCTACTGGAAGAGTTTGGGATTTATACTTTCACTTTCTTTTAGTATGTTCCCGAAACACAAGCAATGCCATATCAAATCTAAATATGGACAGATCTATTTTTTTTTATTAATCTGTTGGCAAAAAAGCCACAGAACATCTTTCAGGAGATAGCTCCTCTGAACATGGAATGACCGCTGATCCATAGCAACCAATGCAACTGGAAAACAATAGGAATCCCCCTCCTTTTCTGTCTCTGTGTGCCTTTCAGGCTGTGTGTTTAGAGCAGCAGCAAAGGAACCCGGGTGATGTTGTCTGATTCGAATGGGATCAAAGCAGCCGTTCATATCGGGGCTGCCAATGTGAAAGATATCAAAGCAGCAAGCAGACACACTTGTGCACAGATCTAGTTCACAAACACACACACACACACACACATGCACGTAAACGTAAAGTGAGGTACTCTGTGCACATTTCTTGGCATAAGAGCTCGCACATAAGAGCGCAATGCACAAATGTACTCTGCGCTGCTATTGAGACTTGTGGCAGCTTTTTATAACAAATAGGAGGCCATGTTGTAGAGATATGTAGCATATGTGTCTGTTTTTGTTGTCTTATTTGGAATATGTCTTTATTATGTGAGTCAACATGACAATTAATTTATGTGTTATATGCCTTAAGTGCCCTGAGTATCGAGTGCTTTCACCTGCAGAGGTTTCTCTGTGGAAGCCTTGCAGGTTCTCTCATGATTACCTGACTTGTGGATTCATGCATTTTGAATGAAGGCTTTCTCCACAGTTGTGGTCTCTCTCTCTCTCTCCCACTTTCTGCCTCACCACTCGCTTACTTTCTGTCACTCTCTCGTTCTGTATCCCATGCTCTCTCTCTATCTGAGGCATGAAACCATCCTCACTCGCCCTCAGCTAGGATCATTTTTCACCCCAGCAAACGGCTGCAGGATTCACATCTCCACGCTGTTTCTGTTTACTTCAGCATACACATCTTGAGGGGGGAGGGATGTGAAGAACACGTAAGTGAGTTTGAAATCCCCTAAACCTGGGCCCATCTCCTGTTGATGGTATGAAAAAAGATTGCCTCTCTACCTGGAGAGGACACACACAGACCTAACAGATAAACATGAATCTCTCATGTTTACAAGCAGACAGACTAATGCACACTTCAGGGATACAGGACAAAGTATCATCTGGAAAAAATATATATATTTTACCACAAACACACTCAGAAATCTTGGTACAAACATGGACTGCAAAAAAACTCAAAGATGGACAAAGATAAAAGGACAAGGAAGAAATATGGATAGAAGAAATGAGGTGAAGAAAAGGTTAAATACATCTTTGGGTTAGATCATGCTTGCTAATCCCTTTCCTTACCACCTCCACACACACACACACACACACACATACACCAAAACACTTCCCTACATTCTGACATTGCGTTGGAGAAGATTGTTTGGGTGCACAGGTCAAGTGTAATTCATTAGTTCATCTCACCACTTACCATGTTTGCAGCCTTTTAGTGGCTCTGGCTTATACAGAGAATGCTCACTCCTCCACTGTGTCTGTCACTTGAACACAGCATACCCTACAATCAGCTTTCCAGCATCAGATTTACATTCTACACGTCCAGTTGACGTTTTCATCTAGTCAGATATGTGGCTTTAAATAAAAATAGATAGAGTCTGTGAAGGTTCTCAGTTCTCAAAAATAGATAGAGCAGAACGCATTACTTTTTCAGCTTGTACTTTATTCTGTTTTGTGACTCATAGTTCCCCATATATAAAAAAATAAATAACCATTGGAATTTTTTTTACTACCCAGAGGCATCAGATTCAGATTGGGCCCAACTGCACACAGTAGACCAGAAGGGTGCTTGTAGTGTGTGTAATGGTAAACCCAAGCCATAGTTATTCCCTGCCCTAAACAAGGAATTTTACTGCTTAAACCAAACCAAACAAACTCAAAGTAAGAAGGCAAAAATCACTAAAACATATGGGCTACCTACCTCAATCTCTGGGGTTAAAGTTCAGCAAATGACTCACGCCATCACCTACTGTTTCAGCAAACACCCATATGTGTTATATATATACCACTACCTAATGTTGTAATAGCCTACTGAACCAGCTACAAGGTGGGGGAGAGCCCATACAAGCTAAATCTATGTGAGTGATAACAGTCATTTAGCCTAATATTCAGCCTAATGGGCTGATAACATTAAAAGCAGGTACATGAAAAAGAATGGCAAGAGGATCCTTTATCTTGTGAAGGCAATGTTATGAGTCACAGCTGAAGTCTGAGTGATCGGCCACATTAGCTCTCTACAATACTTCCAACACAGCAGCATGAAGCTGAATTAGATTCCATCAAATATTTCAACAACAAATGTTGAGTGCAACTGCAGGTATCTATTAAATAAGAACAAAGATAAAAATAGGATGTGCAACATATGCTTAAAAGGTTTAAATAGTTTTCTTAACAAAATGTGGAATTTTCTGTACCAAACTTTGCATGATGTGTATAGTACAACATGAATTAGACAGACTTAACTTTTACAATATTCATGAATTCAGAACTCAGATGTTTTGTTAGCATTTTAGAGAAAACATTTGATTATCTCTGTCATAGTGATAAATATTGTCTTCCTTCCCTCACCCCCAACTAGTAATTTGCAGATGGCTGCCCCTCTCTCAGCTTGATTCTGCTGGAGGTCTTTTCCCACCATCACCAAGTGCTTCCTCATACAGGTTTTTCCTATTGTAGGGATTTATATATATATATCTAACGTACTTTGGGGCAACTGTTGTTCTGACACTGTGTGTGTGGCGCTATATACATAAAATAGAATTGAACAGGACTTACATATATATAGAAATATGTGGTTTGGCATGTGATTTGTTATGTTATTTCTCTACTGTTCTATTCAATTTTCAAGGATATTTATTGGTATTTGGATAATATTTGATTAGAGGATTAAGATGGTATAGCAGGTATACCATGAAACATCACTGCAGCTATATGGCATGGTCACTTGCCCACCAGGCAGAGAATACGCACTTTTGGATTTGGATACTTTATTCCGAATGTCAAAAATTTTTATTTTAAAATAAATTTGGGAGAACTGAGTATCCCATATCTATGAAGGGTTTTTCCTGTATTTCCAGTACATCACTACCAGCAACATACAGTGCAGCTGTATGTCTGTCCATACACTGACCGCCATGACCCCTTTCAATATTGACTTTGCCTTCAGATGAAAAGTATCACCTTGATGTCTGCAGTGATCGCACCTAGAGGTCACTGATAATGATCAAAACAATTCCTACTTGGAGGCAGTGAGAGAAGGTGTCTATACACTCGCACTTTGCACCCTCCACCTCTTCCTGGCTTCAATTACTCAGTGTGACAGAATTAGTATGAATAATGCAGCGCTTCCCTGCCCTGGCCTGGAGTACGATGCACGTCTGCATGTGCACACTGACATGAAAGAGGAAGGGCAAAGGTTCTTCTGAATGATCAAAGCCAAAACCAGCAAAAAGATGCTTAAACAGCAGTGTGTTAATGCACCAGTCATCCAAATGAGCTTAATCTTTGAACTGGTACATTTCCCTTCATATGTAGCCATATATGATTTTGCTTTTCTGATGTAGTTTTGGAAGGTTTTATCCTCATGAAGCTTACATTGGTAATTAAAAGAGGAGAAAAAATATAGGCTGAAAAGATTATGATCTGACCTAATGGTGAAATAGTTTGAAGGTCAGGTTATATCCTCTCATGCTGCGGTAAAGCCCTCTTAGCTTAGTATGTGTTTGGTTAGTCATATAGGGTAGACTGTCACAGAGGCCACTGGTTGATGGATGGCACTCTGTTTCATCTACACTGCATCCATCTTTGCAGCCTGCTGTCCTCTCATTCACTTCACACCAACACCCTATCTCCAATATACAGTCCCTCACAAGCCTGATCACACTGAAGCTATTGGTGCATGATGACATGTTACAGTCTGAGATATACATTTTGAATATTGTTTCCACAATCATAAGACACTCCAAGTTGATCTATATATATCTGTTGAACTCTATTTTAACAAACTCTTTTAATAACGTTACCCTGTTTTTAATTTACCCAGATTTCTTTATGAAAAATATACAGAGAAATGAATGAAGAGACCAACTTGAAAACAATAATATGTTGACAAAAAAAAGCAAAAGGGGGAGTGAAGGGGGAATGGTGCAAAAGGCATAAAGAATATGATGATGATGATGATAACTCCTTTTCAGCTCATAGTAAAAGACAATGAGAGATTTCTCCTCTTCAGTTGGTGAGCCATTCCCCTCTCAACTCTCCCATCTGTCTCAGTCACCACAAAATCAGCGATGGCGCAGAGAAAACACCATGCTGTAAATGGGGAAGGATGGATGAGTAAGAGAGAAGAGATAAATTAGTGTGTGTGTGTGTGTGTGTGTGTGTGTGTGTGTGTGTGTGTGTGTGTGTGTGCGCATAGACTTGTTTTACTACATTTGTGGGGTCTGATAACCAGGAGCCCACTATACTTGTAGGATACAACAGCTTTTGGGGACCCCACATGTTTCAAATTGCAAGTAGACAGCCAAGGTTTGGTTTTAGAGTATTGGGCTAGGAAATGCATTGAAGGATCACCATAAAGAGAAGTGTACAAGGATGTGTATGTGTGTGTGAGCGAGTGTGTATGCACACTGCATGCATTTCTGTGCCTAACATTAATGATTCATTGTCATCCGTCTCCCACGCCCTGTCTACCAGACTGAGCCGGGTAGAGTCTTATTAGCTCTGTACCTGTTTATGTCTGTGTGAGTGCTCAAGATAATGTTATATTTATCTTTATATTTACCTGAAAGTGTTCCACTTAGCACAAACAGGTTAAACTGAGGTAATTAAGAAATATTAAGCACAACGATTATAAACTGTAAACAGTTCCTATTGTAGTGGGCTTGATATAGTAATTACTTTAATGTCGTTTTCGTCACAAGAATAATTAGCCTTCGTTTTTACGTCCTAAATTCCTTTTTTCGGTCATCATGCAAATGAGGAGCTTTGACCTTCTAACCGTAGCTCTGAAACATAAAACACATTTTTACATCTCTTATTCTCATGAGTGTTACTTTGACTTTCTGACTTTTTAGTTGCAAAAAAAATAGATTGCTACATAGCGGTTGTCTTTAACCTCTGTTTGTAGCCTTTGTCACTAGCATGTGTACACTACTTTCACGGTCTGGCTAAGCATGTCCAATATTCTTTAAAAAATGCTAATATTCAGATAAGTGTTGCTAGTTGACATCAATATATTGTTGGTGGATTAATTTATGTAAAAAAATGACATTTTTTGTTTGTTGCAAAGTGTTTTGGGGCCATAAACCACTAAACAATCCAGTGCTGTTCCTGTTCTGCTAACAACACGTCAGCAGTGGGACCATCCTTTGCCTCATTTCCTTTCTTTTCAGATTAAACATACATATGTTATTTTTAATGAATGAGGTCAAGTTAAGGGAAGCATTTCAAGAGAAACAAAGAGAGTCAGACATGCAGTGATACTGAAAACAAAACAGGCCGAACAAAAAAACCCAAAAAAACAGGAGGCTTCTGCTGTCCCAGTGATTTTTGTGTTTTGGGTGGTGGCGTGTGACTAACTTAATGGGAACTGTTTCCAGGATGAGGGCAGCCAGAGGCCTGTTTGGGAAGGAGGCCCTTTGTTGGTTTCCTAATTGGTGGGAATGCAGTGGAATGGCCAGCTTTATCGTCTGGTTGGCTGAATTTTTTGAAATACACTTAAAAAGTGAAGAATGTGGCCCTAAGGTCACAGCTACACAGGAATCATTTCAATAGAAAAATGCTTGTATATTCAGACCCACACACAGAGAGGGAAAAAAACTCACTTGAGTGTAATGGGAGCTGGTTTATAATGTCTTCACCGGAGAAAAGAAATGGTCTCCTCTGGCAGTGCAATTCATAATATTCAGAAATGCCCTTGTGAGATAGAGACAGGCATGCGGGTCTACTGACCAGATTTGTGGGTTTGGCTTTTAAAGCCATGTGCTGCCTTTAGTGTCCATTTGCATATAGATTTCAGACTGGAAGCACTGCAGGGTGTTTAGTCTTTAATGGGCATCAGTCTGCTCTAAAAACTTCTACAAATAATCACCGTTAATTTGATTTCTCTTTAGCTGCATGTGACCTCTGTGGTGTGTAGAACAATAAAGCTGTGCTTATGCTATAAATGACACTAGTGCATTAATGGGTTGTGTCTTTCAAGCCAAGGACAAGCACTTCATCCGCACCAGAAATGCAACCTGAAACCTTTTTCATCTTTCTTTCATGCAAGCGGAAAGCGAGGTGAACTTTTCCATACAGACCGTTGCTTTAGGCGACCTGATTCAAAATGTCAAACTTTAATGTCTGGAGCTGTTCTGTAACCTTCTCTGAAACACTTTCCATACAATATGTTCCTCTTATGTGGGGAAAAAACCTCTTTCATGGTTCCCTGGCTTATCAAGTGCACACACACACACACACACACACACACACACACACACACACACACACACACACACACACACACACATATGAATTCAAACTCATCTTAAAAGGCCAACTGCAACCAAAGACATCTTCGCTTCCCCCAATTTTCCACTGAAGATCGATTCACATGGATTATAGGATGGTGGTGTGCTTTCAAAAAGACTTCTAAAAATAGACCACGCAGAGCAAATGCCCCATGTGCCTGGCATCCATGACGCCCATCGACGCAATGACCTTTCTTCTTAACATGACCATCGTTTCCTATCCTGCTCTGCCCTCTCATTCCCCTCCGTTGCTCCTCTCTCCTGCCTCTGACTGGTGACAGTGTATCCTGATACCTGTCTGGTGTTGTCAGGCTCGGTCCTCCTGCTCTCTAACAGGCTGTTAAGAATGACACTTCGGTACATTGAGTTCTGGCAGCTTCAGCGTTCAGGATTACCACTTTTTTCCCTGTTTGTCCTTGTGTCAAAGTAACTCGCGGAGAATGTCTGAGGTTTGAATCAGGTTAATGACCTCTATTCAGCACACCCTTCTCTCATTTCCCACTGACTGATTTTTTTCCTTTCATACAGCGTACGTGCATAGCTGACATTATTATTCAGCTAAGTTTGCAATTACTGAGCATATACGGGGGTCAATAGGGAAAGGGCATTTCTGCAAGATAATTGTTGATGGAAACGTTTGCAATTAGGAGGACTGATCTTCTCATTACAGGATAATCTCAATAATAACTTTGCTGCATTAAAGTACTTCTTCCACCTTTGATGCTGTAATATTGGGGATATAAAAAAAACATATATTTCCTGCTTTTTTTTTACTCAGTTATTATGTAATCTCTAAAATCCTTTTTATTTGACTGCATTTTCATTTCCTTGCTGAGGTGTTTGATCACATTAAGAGGATAAAATCAGGGAACCCACAGTGACCTAGGGAAAAAAAATTCAAAACACCAGCGATGCCATCTTATTGAGGTTTAATTACAACCGCAAGCTTTGTAGTTCTCTCACACGACATTTAGCTAATTCATTTTGTTTACACGCTTTCGCCTCATTCAGCCTCTAATCATATTGACCGTCCATGATTTTTGGCTTCAGATAGCTGCTTAGATAAAGGCTGCAGGGAGCTGCAGTTTTCATTATCAACACAGAATAGCCAGATGGAGGAGGACTTGTGTGGTGGAAAGCGTAACTGCGGTCTATTCTGTGACAAAATTTCCCACATTGCTGGGCTGCTGCAGCGTTCTGCCTCTCCGCATGCTCCGCTTAAAATCCCATGTGGTGCTCTAGCTGTGCAGGAGGAGGATTCTGAGAGCAGATTATCTCCTTTTCCTATATGCTCTATACAGTCATGTCAAATAATATGTAAATGCGCCACAGCTGGTGTTAAAAAACCTTCTTTGTAGCTTTCTCATTTCGCCAGATGGCCATGTAGCTTGTGTATGGAGTGGTTTTAAGTAAATATGTCTGACATCACTTTTAACAGACCCACATGTGCAACTGAACAGCAACACATGACGACACATCTGGCCAGCTGTTACAGGAGCCAAATTGTGGTCAGTGTCCTTACTTAATTCTCAAATGCTCAATTACTCCACTGTGTACATGCCCTAATTTTTGTTCACTTTGCTAATTTCTCCAAATGTTAATCATGTTCTATTTCATACTGTATGACAAGCAGTAAAAGCATTACAGGCTGTTTTTTTCCCCCGTTAGTTCAAACTGTAAACACAGGAAGAGAGAGATTAATGAAGAGCTCAAATTGCTTGAGATTATAGCTCCAGGTAAGTTTACTGCAGGTCATGAAGCGTGGGTTAGTTTCTGGTTTTCCTAAATTTTATCCACATGCCATTTTTGTGTATTTGGATCAAGCTGCAACTTAGAAAAAAGAAATGTAACATGTAGACATGCCAAAACTGCAGTCCATCCAGTGGAAAATTGCACTGTAGAAAAAACCCCTCAATGGGCTCATTGGAAAAACAAATGCTTCTGGTCAAGACTTGTCACTTTAAACCAAAGGGTGACCCACAGGGTCAAACATGTAAAATATCTTACAGGTCAAGAAAACAACCACACATCTAAAATCAACTCAAACACTTTCTTAATTTATTCTTAAACCTTTGCAATTAAAAAACACAAATATCTACACTCTGTAGATATTTGTGGGCTCAACGTCACCTGAGTTTCATATGTTCTTGAGCAGCATATTTGAGCCTGTCTTTGTTCAAATAAAGTATCCTTCAAGACGCGCCTGTGCTGTGACGATGTGTGAATGACAAGGCAGGTAATCCATGCCAAAATTGCACCATGAGGGGTGAATTTCAAGCTCCAATTGAAACTCAGACCCTCATAACTGATAAACTTTCGGTCAGTCCAAAGACTTCAAATGCTGTTATTATATGTATCTGTACAGTAGAGCAAATGCTGTTTGCAATACCCTGTATTGTGCTAGTTATTAGATAATATATGGTTCTAAATAAGATATCTTACAGTTTTAACATTTCACAAACTAAACTTGTAAACTTTCTGCATCAACCTCAAGGAGAATATTAAATGTCTCTCATGAGTAAACATTGATTGATCTAGGCGTCACTTCTTTCAGAAAGAAATTAATTAAGCTCAGTGTCTAATCCTTCATCGATTAACTGATTTTTAAGAAAGCCATTTTGGCAGTGCACAAGTAGCATAGTAATTTCCATACTGTGCCCAGGTCTCTTTCAGCTGCCAGCACTGAAAGGTGAAGGTCTAAAGAGAGCGCTGAATGATAAAAAGTAGGATGGACACACATGAGGCAGAGAGATGGGGAGAGTAAGGATGATAGCTTTAGGCCATGAAAGAAAGCTAGCAGAAAGAAGCAATGGAAGAGTAAATTGTCTGCCCATTGCTTAAAGCTGTTCTGTGCCTAAATTTGTATACTTTTTAAAGACACAGATAAGTTAAATGAATGTGCCAAAGCACCTTACTTTGAACCTGAACCAACTGTCCAAGTTAAATCCTGTGTATTTTAAATACATGCAGCATGAAAATGCTCCGATCATAGCGCCCTGTTCATTAAATGACCTCCTGCTCTGCCTGTGATATATAGACTGTAACAGAAACAGATGCTCGGTGTTCTATACAGACCCTGATCATATGGTCAGCGCTCTCGGACTTCTAAATGAGTAGCATGCAATGTGTTGTTTGGGTTGTTATTCTACCCGTATTTGAACATCATATCTGGCATTTTATATAATATATTTCCAGCTGAGGTGTGCTTTTTAATGAGCACATTATTTATTCCAGCAGGAACAGAAAGCATGCAAGAGAAAGGATGCAGAAATAATAAAAAAAGCACACAAGCACACACACACTCACTAAATTGGAAAAGGAGAAATGGTGCGTGAAATACAAATACATCTCTTACCGCCTTATTAAATAATGTATTCTTTTTATTTTCCTTTTCCTGCCTATCGAAATGTCAATCACAGAGGAACAGGCAGTTGATCAATATTCATGCTGCTTCCTGGAAAGGTTATGTACAGGACTACTGCTGTGTGAGCGCTGTTTTCCTGCCTTCTGCAAGCCACACGCTGTTTTAAATCATACCGACAGGTTAGTACGGTTCTGCCCAGGTTTGCAGAAAATCTCATGGGCATTGCAGTTGACCCATGACCTTGTCTTTTTTCTTCAGTCTATTCTGCCAATGCCTATATTTTAGTAGAATGTCTTTAGTGCTGTGATATAGTGAAAGAGACAGCATTGCTATTAACACCAAGCTGAAAAAGGTGCCAATTATTTTACAATGCATTGCATATATACACAGTATAATGTAAAATAATCAGCATTTTTCTCAGCTTTGTGTCATAAAGCCTGTATGCATGACCGGCTATATTCCTTAAAACACAGATAAAAAATACAGGGACCTGAATACTAAAACAGATTTAGGTTTCAGTTTCTTCCTAATCTCAAATTATTATGATTCTTTCCAGTTCCATATATTTCCATATGTTATTAATGTTCTTAATCTTTCACTTTAGTGAGAGATAATAAATACTGGCACTACAGGCCCTCATTTCATTTACTTTAAAGCCACCCTCCCCCTAAGCCACCTTTCTTCTGATTGGCTGCCCCTAACAAAGAGAAGGTTTGAAAAGGATGTGGGCCTGAGTGTCTGAGATGATTTTCATGTCACTGACATTATGTAAAGAGCATGAAGTAAACTGCTAAATGAAGACTATTCTTCCCAGTATATTTTGAAACACCCTCACTTTATTTTCACCATAAAAATACATTTTTGTTACTGTGAATAAGTGCTTATGTAGTTTGTATTATTAATAAACACACAAAGAAATTAAATCATATATTAAATCATATGGTATATATTTCTCTCTTGTCCTGGTTTTATTTCCACAGTTTACAGTGTGCATGTAAAATCAATCTCTCATTCCCACTTCTCCCTCCTGGACAACTCTAATCTGTACAAACACACCACTGTAGAAGCAGCAAAAGATGCAGATGAAACACATTAATTCTTGTTGGGGCCGTTTTCTCCTGGTGCTCATATCATAAATTAAAATTAAATTCTCTCCCTAATCAAGCTTTGATTCTTCACCATAGCTTGCAATATCCAAAAATGTCACCGAGCTAAATGTTGTATCTTGACACCCTCGAGGGTCGCTGTCGCAAGTAATACATTGACAAATGTCAATAAAGGTCTGGGCTTCTCTGCTTAGGCTGCTACCCCTGCAACCCAGACCTGGATTAGTGGAAGAAACTGGATGGATGGATGGATGGATGGATGGATGGATGGATGGATGGAAGGATTTTTCTGTTCGCTAGAGTTTTTTTTTTCAATCAGACAGCATGACATCATCTGCATAAAGACACATTCTATTGAATATTGTGTTAACAGAGACTTTGGAGGTGCTGGTTGCTTAATGTTTTTTTATGGTTAGGTGAAAGAATGGAAAACTTTTATGAGGCAAAAAGAAATGAGTTATTGAGTTTGTGCAAAGAAAACAGGATTGCACTGTATAGAATAAGTCATTGAGCTTTTGGCTCAGTTAGACCTTACAACCTGGGAGCTTTAACCTCCCCTGCATCAGGCACTTTGATCTAAACCTGGAGCTGAATACAATCTCATTTTTCATCTTTTCGTCTTACATTAACAAGATCAATCACTCTGCATGTCTTCAGAGGAGAATGTGGTTTGTTTGATGTGCTGTAATAGTCAACCCCCACCTTCCTTTCTCCTTCTGTTGCCTCTACAGCGACTTCAACAGAAGCTGAACCAACTAATTAGAAGGCACAGAAAGTCAATTATGATAATAGTTTCCCTTTTCTGGGGGAGGTGGGAAGTCAGCAAATCCAGCTACTTTTATTGCACTTCTTTGACATACTGTTATATATATTTTATTTAGGATTCATTTAGATGTGCAAATTGGTTTCTGAAGTACAGAGGGCAAACGGGGTAGAGAAGAAGCCCTTTAAAGAAATGAAGCGCTGGTTCCAAAGCTTCGGCAGGGAGTTGAGCAAAGTGATGATGAAGGAAGAGTAAACCTAGCGTCAGGAGACCACAGGAATCCCTCTTATTCATGCAGCAGCTGAGCTTCAGGGAATCTCCCATCCTCATTATGAAAGTGTGTATGAGTATTTGCAGAAGCTCACACAACAGTGGAGCTCTTGCTTGAAAGCCTCTGCTTATCCACTCTACTCTCCTCCCTTCTTCATCTTCTTTTTAGATCAGATCACTCCAGGGAAGCAATGTCATGCTTCATTCATCAAGACGCCTCTCCCTCTGTCCTTAATCCATCTGTCTTTTTTTAAAGGGAGCGCTTGACTATAAAAAGTTTGTGTCACTGGTATGGAACGAAGCAGATGTCTAAGCTGGGGATTGCATTTACTGGTCAGCTGTTTTTTGTGCCAGTGAGACTAGCAGTCCAAGAAATGAAAACTCTGGGCCACTGTGAAGCTAAGCTATATATAACATACAGCCCCAATTCTAAATAAGTTAGGATGCTGTCTACAATCTAAACCAATAACTTATAAATCTCATAAAGCCACATTTAACCCGAACTCTCACAACAGACCATAGACAACATATAAAATGTTTAAATTGAGAACATTTGAAATTTAAAGAAAAATGTTATGTAATTTAGAATTTGATAGCAGCTACACATCAGACAGGGGCAAGTGTAGGATCCAGTATCCATGCACATTCAGTACTGATTTTCAGCCTCGTCTCTTGCACACAGAGATTTCTCACAGTTCTTTGGATGATATTGTGTGCTATAGATGATTAGATATTCTTTGCTATTTCACATTGTGAGACAAATACTGTTTTTTTCCAGATTAGTGAACATCTGCCCATTTTTATTTCAGACAAACTTTACCTCTCTAAGATGCACTTTTTTATATCCAATCATGTTGCTGACCTGTTGCCGAATTAATCGAATTAGTTGCAATATGTTTCTCCGGCTGTTTTCTTTTTAGTACCACTTACTTAACCTATATCCCAACATTTTTGAGATGCATTGCTAATGTAAAATTTTAAATTAGCACATTTTTTTAAATGAAATAGTAACATTTGTGAGTTTAAACATTTGATATGACATCAGCACTCATTTGGGTCTCAGTCCATGGATGGGGTTTTCATAGACTTATTGCTGCTTGGTTGGATTAAAGTCTGGGTCAAAGATTTGGACTCTTTGAATGGATCAACAGTACAACAAAGTGTTGTCAAGGAGTTCTATTGTTATTGTTGTTGGTCTGCAACAAAGTTATGTGGATTTTATGTGTCAAACTAATATCCACGATTGACAGCAACAACGCTCTCCCAGAGAAAATTTCACTCTGAGATGATCAGTGTTATTGTCACCTGTCGATGATATTATTGGTCTGGTGTCTATATCCTTAGTGCACATTCAGTATGCCTTTTTGAAGATGTTTTAAAAGGGGACAGATTTTTTTTAAGGAAAGCCAGAGGCAGCATACGCTAATTAAACACAAGTTTAACTGACTATGGTGGAAACTATTAGTATGTTAAACAGTCATAATTTCAGAAAAAAATCCACATTTCCAGGTAGTACTGTGGCTTTTAAGCCAATAGAAAGTAGGGCATAGCAGTAGTGACAAATTCCAAATGGCCATGGGGTTTAGCAGACAGTCAGTGATACTTATTTTCGTTGTGCTCTATACATAGATGCTACTCAGGCGTACAACTTCATTTCGCCATTGCTTTGCCGCACTTTCATTTCCTGCAGTATTTCCTTCACTTTAAAGATTGCCCCCGATGCACCAGCTCATTTCAGAAATGGACCCTATTTGTAGTTCTCCCTCATATGACGCCAGCTCATAACTGCGTTGCACTCTCAGATTCATGTCTGTGCCGCCTTCCTCGAGCCCATATGGAGATGAAAAAGAGCCAGGCCTTTTTACTTGAGCTCGGCAGCCACCATTAAATTGACTGGGTTGACCCCGTGGCATGAAATTAAGGAGCTGAGGCCCATTGAGCAGCCCAGCTGATAGAGGCAGAGGATAATAAATCCAGCGGAGGGAGGTTAAAAAGGAGGGAGGAGGGGATGGATGTGGCAGACCATGTAGCCTCAGGGACACACCACATCCCTTTATTAGAATAGCTATTTTCCCCCTTCCTTTCCACAACCAGTCCACTCATTGAGCAGAAGCACCAACATGTGCGCGCATTAAAAAACTCTGCCATGTCTGTTTGAGCTCTCCCACTTTGCTGTTTCATAATATGGGAAATAGAGCCAATGATATGTGCAGCATGGTGTCATATTTGCACAGAGAACTGTGTGGCCGCAGCCCCGGCTCTCAGACCTGAAGCCTGTTCATTCATATTGAAGACAAAAAAAGCAGATTATTGAACTTTTGTTGGGGGACAAATGAAATTGAGTTGAGACAAATTACAAATTACAAAGGAAATGTTCATCATTTATGGGGATTTGTTTTGTGAAGACTGTTCTAAAGGCAGAAACATACAAACCCTAACTGTGTACTATGATGTATACAGTGCGTTTAGGTGGCTTTCTTTGCTTGAACGGGGAATATGTCTTTGCTTGTCCTCCCATGTGAGTGACAGTGGCATGGAAAAGCACGAGGAGAGCAGGAGGGACTGCAAGATAAACCACAAAGTTGGCAGAGTTTCATGCAATCCAATGCAACGCTGGCGCAAAGGGAGCGCGTTTTCTGAGGGCTTTTCATAACCCTCGCCGTTATGAATTACTGCTTATGTAATCATCTGCTCTCTGCTAAGGTCTGCCTGGCTGCCCTTCAAGCATCCACACTGGCCCGTGCATCAAGAAATAAGAAAAGGGCCGGAAAATGATGTGACGACAGATCTGAAAACCGCAAGCATCCACTGCTGTCAAACACACAAGACGCTGCTAAGATGCTGCATAACAGTGCTGCTCAAACGGTTTTGTAGCTTCTATACAGCCTACACATAACGAGAGGAAGAAGCCCTTGAAAAGCCAATTTGCTTTAAATTAAAACACATATGAAAAGTCCACAAAAACAGAGATCCACAGTCCTGTGTGCCCCACTCTTTAGTGGGTAATACATCCATTCGTTTCTTAATTGATCTACAAGGTCTGGTTGTCTGCCTATCTCTGTAATTATTAGAAGATACTCAGCTTATGCAGATTTAATTGTTTTGGCTTAAGCTCAAAGTTATAATCCTGCTGTGATTATAGTGAAATTTAACCCTACCACTTTTATTGCCATCTGTTCATTTTGACTCAAAGTCGTGTTTCCTTTCGCTCCTACAGGATTTTGAAGACGCAGTCGCTCGAATGGTATTACAATAATGTGAAGAGTCGCTTCAAGAGGTTCGGCAGCGCCAAGGTTTTGAAGACTCTGTACAGAAAGCACATCATCGAGAGAGGAACGTTCTCTGATCTCCCAGGTAACTTAAATCCTGCCTATTGTGAGGCTTTTTTTATTGCCTTTTTTTTTTTTTTAACCCTGTGATTATTCCCTTCGGCATCATTTTGATTTCAGATACCGTCTTTCTTTGGCAGCGTCTGCATCTCGCTGTGATTTGTGGTTTTGCTGGAAAGATGATCAAAAAACTTGAGATTCTTGGTATTGGCCAGACATTAAGAGTAAATGCAGCCAAGCTCACTTGATTGCTCATTAGTCCGCGTTGTTAAATGGTCACTCGCTTTGTTTCACGCGTTTTTGCCGTCTCGGGTAATGGGTTGCCTAATTGTTTTGTCATCGGTAACAAAGGTTTTTGTCACACACGTGCACATCTTCAGCTCACGCGAAACTCATCGCTGCGCATCCTTTGACTCTTCTTTTGTTGTTTTAAGAACTCTAGTCTCTCAAATGACTCTCTTGGTTTTGTTGAACATAATTCTGCACCTATGAACTGGCCTTTCGTGCAAGTGGGTGAGTGACTGCTGCTGCTGCTGGTGCTCACAAGTGTTGGAGTTGGTAATGGTCACGGTTAAGCTACCCTCCGGAAAAGTCCTGCCACTTAATCTCAGGTTCAGGTCACTTTGCTTCTTGTATATACCAACAGATTTTTATTTTTTTTCTCCCAGCCTTCCTCTGCTTCACGTAACATTGTTTTGACCGGGCTGCACCATGATCGGGCTGCACCCTGTGGCTGACAACAAGGCATTATTTCATATCCTGGTACATGGGATTAAATGGAGGAAAAGAACACAGAGGGGATAAATCAGGTCAGAGTTGAGGCACGATTAGATGAGCTTGAGATGTTTAGGGAATACATCAAGTTTATTTTGTCTGGAATTTCTAAAGTGATTTGCGAGGCAGAATGAATATAACAGCCAGAAGGAATTATATCTGCAACTATGTAACACACACAGTAGAGGACTTTAGCTATAGTACAACAGCCTGCAATGCAACTTACATTAATTATTACTGTGGCGTTATTGTTGTTTCCTTTTAATGGGATTGTCCAAATTCTGCATGACAAAGATCTAAAAGTATGATGTCCAGAGCAACGATTACATTTCTAATGTCTATATGTCTAATAACATGGTGACAATTCAGTTTAGCAAATATATGGTGTTATTAAAAGTGATCAGAAGACACACAAAGCAATAAAATGCTGGTTTTTAAAGCTTGATCGCACAGCTTTGATGTGACTGTTTTGTTTTTACATCTGCACTCTGCGCATCAATCTTAATCTTAAAAAAACAAAACTAAGTATGCAGTTACTCAGTGGCTTCCAGGCATTTTTGACATTTTGCAGTTCATTTCTATCATTTTCACAGTAGGGTGTCCTTCTGGGAGAAGTACAAAGCTTTCACGGGACAATCATGGTTTTTATTTTTTTGGTTGTTGTGACTGTAGCTTTTATTTTGGTATGTGAGTGGACAAAATGATCATCCTTGTAAACCTCTAGTTGTTTGATTTCCTCTCCACTTCTCTCCCCTGTAATCATCGATCCTCCTCCCCATTCTGCTTGCACTGGGTCCTCTCCTCTCCTCCATCTGGGGAGGAGGAGGAGGGATTATGTGACTCTGCTCATGGTCTTCCAGCTTGCCTGAGCCCAGCAGATTACACCGCTTCCAATTCTCAAATACCCACTCACACCCACTCCCAGTAACTGGCTAACGGACTGCCCATATGATATGGATATGCTGTGACGTGTGCAGGCCGTTCAGGTTCCGTGTGTGTCTGGATATTAGTGGCTTGTACAGGAGAGCTGTCAGAGGTTATATTTCATTTTTGTGTTTGTATTAAATATATTATCATTCATCCTACATCCACCCCCTTTGTGTTCTGTCAAACTAACTCAAAAGATATTTAAAAAAAGATACAAATTCTGAGAAAAGCTGAGAAAAGTAAGGGCTTTGAGTTTAAGAAAATTGCTCCTAAAACCTCCTTTTTGGATGCTAATAATTAAATATGTCAAGTGTTTTGACAAGTTTATAAGGGAAACAGATTAACATGATTTACATCAGAACTGCTGAGCTTTAACTTCAACAGAATAATAAGATCAGCAAGTAAATCAGCAATAGATTGCGGTGGGTGGGGGTGGGGTGGGGATCAATTATAAAGATGTTGCTCATTAACAAGCCGATGTTGCACCATCTCATTTGGTCTGTTTTGCTTCGAGAAAAATAAGTTTTTGTTATGTGGCCCAGAAACGCTGCCAGAATGTTAATAATCTCTTTTCTTCGTGCATACAGAAAAGCAGCCTCATAAACCATCCCCGGCTATATGTGAAATATAGTCTGCTTTCATAGAAAAGAATGTTAAATATTTCATCACCGAGGGGCCACTGAAAGTGAAATCAGTTCCACACGAGTGTGAAATGTCAGCTGCCATGACGGCCGGTGGGAGTGATGTGACTGTTCTACATCTATCGTGTTTCCAAAGAGAGAGTGCGACCTTCTCTATGAGGACAAAGAGAAGGTCACGCAAGGAACAGAACATCCTCTTTGTGCTTTCACGTCCATGTTGTCCTGTTGAAGGCAGCGATGCTCCTTTGTGGCGATCGTCTGTGTGTGCACAGAAAGATACGAGTGCTGCTCTGCGTGATCAATGTGGCGCCTGGGGACTTTTTCGCATTAAAAATGGATGAAGTGTTGGTGACCACGTTCTCTGAAGACGAGCAAATCGCATATCAGTGACGACAGATAGAAAACTTAAAGGGAATCATCCATCCGTCTATTCTCTTTGCTTTTCTCAGAACTGATCCAAGTGTCTGATTAAGTGGATCGGCAGATGCAAAGCACTGATCCGGATGTGTGTTAAATTAGTAATTAATGCCTTTGATGGGAAATATAGCATCAAATTTAAAGAAATGTGTGCAGTGGTTGTTTTTAATTGTGCATTAGTCTCTCTTAAACATTTTAGTATTAAACTCTTAGCCTGCAGCGAATAAGAGCCTACATGTCAACAAACTGAGGCTATTAGATGTGACAGAAAACAGCAGAGATATGGTATAGTGTCATGACAAGAGGCTAGAGGGGAAAGCATTTCTTTCTCTTCTGCACACAGAGCACACGACAGAGTATGAATCCATTTAAATTTTAATACTGATATGAAATATCAAGAATCAGTTCCAAGCTGGCACCAACGCAGGAGTACAAAACGGCTGATGCCAAGGTTGGAAACACTAACAACAGTGTGGGAGGGGGCCCACAGATTCTGTCTTCGGTCATTTTCTTCCCACTGAAATTACCTGAACTGTGGTGCTACGTAATCATTGATTTTCAAACCTGTCGAAACAACACTGGCCACCTCCATGATGGGATAAGAGGATTCCGGTGTTCTGGATCTATCTGGCAGGGGCCTTTCTGTCTGCACAGGCACCTTCATCAATTCAATTAAGTTCAATTCAGTTTTATTTATATAGCACCAGCAGGAATAGTCACTTCAAGGTGCTTTATATTGTAAGGTAAATACCCTACATTAATACAGAGAAAACACCAACATTTAGACAACGCCCTTTGAGCAAACACATGGCGACAGTGGGAAGGAAAAGCTGAAGAAATCTCTGATAGGCTCAGGGAGGGGCCTATCAGAGGGTCTGCTGTAACTGGTTGGGGGTGATGTGAGGAAGTCAGGACAAAAGATACAGTGCAGAAGACAGCCAAAGATTAAATGGAGAGTAGTGTGTGAGCACATAGTGAGTGAAGAGCAAATGACCATCATCAGTCCCTGACATTGTCCAGTGGCACAACCCTAATGTGATGTTATTGAGCTTTATGTGCTGGTAATCAACTTTTTTGTAGCTAGAGCACGGCTAGGTGTTTGGTTATACATAATAAAGATGTCTGTCATCTAAACTGTGGCATCTTGCTAGTACCTTGTCAAACATAGTCATTCAAACTTCTAAATTAGTTTAATGTAAGCTGGTTTTACCACTTGTCTGCTTTGGAGCTTAGGAGATTAAAATGCTTGTATCTGATGGTGTCAGTAGGTTGTTCTTCCTGTTGAGTTGCTGTTGGTGTGCTTAAAAAAGTGGCTGCCTACTTTAAATAAATATTGTTCCATGTTCATGTCTTTTGCAAAAGCTGTGCTTCTTCCTAAAATCTATTTCTGTTCCACTGTGGTAAACTGGTGTAAGTGCAGTAGCCAATGTTGGATATTGGCTGTTGGCAATTTTTTTTATAACAGATTAGCTTTGGATTAAATATCTCCATCACAATGTAATGTTTATAGATATCTCCCTGCCTCTCCAGTCTCATTTTATGGTATAACATCATAAAATTCGCCATGAAACGCAGCGCGGTGAGTTGGTTATAAAAGATCAAGAGCAGGAATGGTGAAATTTTTTTTCTGACACTTAAATCTCATTCATTTCAAATGGAGGATTACTGATGTCCTACTTTTCTCCTGCCTTTTGTGTTTGCTGTCACATCCCTTCAATTGCCCGGGAGGCTTACCTATCCAGGAAGGTGACAGTGACTTGAGAAATCCTCCGGCATCGTATCACCTTCAGTTCTCAGTAGTGAGAAAGTTGAGGGAGAGAGGAGCAGGAGTGTGAGTAAACCTGATGTAACTCCAAATGTTTGATGTGTAGCTGCAAACATTTGTGCAAATCTTTCTCTTAGGAGTCTCCTTTTTTTTTCTTTCATTTTTCTCATTCTTTTGAATGTGATGCATATTGGAAAACTGGATTCACACAATTCACATGTGGTGATAAAAAGCTTCAGCGCAGCTACAATAATACAGAATGTGTTTCCATGCAAACGGCAGACTGCTTTCAAATACAATGCTTTACCTTGGATCAGGTTTTATTTTATGTGCTCATGAGGCAACTTCTTTTAAATGCTGCTGAACGAGGTCTGGTCTGATCCATTTCTGTCCATTGAGTGATTAGAGTCTCAACCTTCAGCACTGAACTGCTATGCAGTAGGTTACATGTAGCTTATCTAGTGAGTCACTGACAGGACAATGTGAACAGTGACCTTGAGTCTGTCTTTGTGCTGTTCTGCTAAAATAGTGCAGAAGAAGAAGAGTGTAGTAACAAATCCCAAGGACCTCCTGGATCATTTTATATATATGTATATGTATATATATATATATATATATATATATATATATATATATTTATTTATTTTTAAGAGATTTGTCCTCATTTGAGACCTTCTTTTGCACCTTTTATGATAAAGCTGTTGCACCAGACAATCATTTATTGGCATTTGGGATCCTTTTCTTTTGATTGGCTGGGCTCTTTGAGCTGAAAGCTTGGTGACTCTTAGTACAGTGCTCTGTATGTGTGCAAAGATTAGAGGGCAAAATGTTAACCGGGAGCCTAGAGCTACTGACGTTTAAAGCAAACAACTACAAGGCTTGGACTTTTAGTGGTGTCAACAAGTCAACTACATCTGCTGGCATTCATTTAGATACAGTATGTGTGTGTGTTGATGCACTGAAAGGTCTGATCTTTAGCCCCTGGATTTAATACCACCTTGTATTATTTCTAGTAGTTTTTCTACATCCCACTCCTCTTTTCAACTACTCCTACACTAATGTCTAAGCTCTTAAGATTTTCTGCCATAATGTTTGTTTTTATCTTTTTGTTTCATGCAGTGCTTTGTGTGGGATTAACGTCTTCTTCTTCTCCCAAATGAGCATTTTCGCTGACTCGGGGCTGCATTCTTGGGTCATTAAACAGCATTGTTCGTGACCTGCTTTCTGCATTAGAAAGATTAGTCCAATCGGCTGCTTGCTTCAAGTCATCAAGTCAGTCCTTTTAAGTAATTACGGTCTGCAGGTGGCTTTGGTTGCTTTTCAGAAGTGAAAAAAAATGTGAAAGCTGCAGTTAATTAGTGGAAACAATTTTCTCCTTCATTTTACTGCTCGCCGCCATGATTTGAACTTTAAAGGCCGTTTTTGCCCTGATACTAATTCATTTATCATCACGCATTAACGCACACACTTCCCAGTGCTAGAAACCCCACCTGGATGAAGTTATTTCATCCGACACCCTACATCGTGTGTCTTACATTTCATGATAGATTTAAATGACTTTGACATAATATCAAATAAGGATGAGTAAAACACCAAATTCTCACAAGAATTAAAGAGATACATTAACGTTACTTTTCTTCACTACCTAGCCTTTCATGATGTGAACAGACACACCATTGCCATTGTTCTGAGGACTTTGTTTATGAGACTGTACGTGCTGCCAGATGCTGCATAGTAATTGAAAGGAAACGGCCTAGACTCTCCTCCTCCTCCTCCTCCTGCTGCCGCTGCTGCTGGCACTTCAGGAATGCTCTAAGTGGAGCTTTATTGGCTCATTTATTCATGCACCCTCACTCTCTTTTGTTTCCTCTGTCTTTCCACATAGTCTGTTTTATGACACTCTATTTATTTCAATCAACATAACCCAAATTGTTTATGAGAGCATGCAGTTCCGCTTGCTTTTGTAATCAATATTTTTATACCAACACAGCAGAGAATTTGGATTTCTGCTGCACGCAGTGGCCTATTAAACCATATTATTCGATATCCGTACACGGTTTTATTCTTGTAAGACAACGCATAAACTAGATTAAGTTCTTCATCTAATTGTAATGCCTTAAAATTTAATAAAATCTGACTCTACACTGCTTCTGTCTTATATATGGAGCATTAAAGAGGTTGGAGATTGAAGCACTCTAGAAGGACAAGGAGGTTCTAGAGCAATATGCTAGCTACATCCATCAGCTTGTTAAGGTTGTAGGCATAGACGTCCTGTGGGCAAAATCCAGAAATCAGTGTGCTCACAGTGGCATATGCCTTAGCAAATATATTATTTACTATTTTTGCAATCTTACTTTAGTGCGTTTGCTCATAAATCAGTCATAAATCGCTATCAGCGTTGTAGCATGGTAACATTTTCAGTCAGCAGTCTCCGGGGGCAATATACTTTGCATATTTAAACGTCATCAGCAGGGTCGCCAACTCACGCTGTTCACATGGGACACTTGCTCTGAGCCTCTGGCTTATTCTCACACTGCCATTGACAACACTCAGCAAATGTTGCCTCATTTGGTTGTATTAATTCAGCCTTTGGAGCTGAAGATGTATGATGCACACTGCAGCCTCTCAGACAGGCAGTGTTTCTGTGTGGACTCTGTATCCTCCTTCATGTGTCAACATGTGTTTCCACAAACACGCCAAAGCTATAAATTATACAGTAATCTGCTCTCAACTGGTCAGTTAGAAAAGTCAATAAAAACATTTCACGGTGCTAGTTCTGTCTGTGCAGCTGTAATTTGAAGCGCCTGTGTGGTTAACTGGTTACACATACTTGTGCGGTAGCCTATGTAGTGTATTGTATTTCTCCATTACACACTATATGGACAAAAGCATTGGAACACACCTCTTAATCTTTGCATTTCAGTCCCTAGCCGTTTAGTGTACCTTCACAAACATGTATAAAAGAATTGGTCTCTCATATGAGACGGTGCTTGTAGCAAGCCTGGATGCAGGACTCGGCAGAAAGAGGTGAACTTAACTTTGTTGCTGGCAAAGGACCATGAAAACAAGAAACTATCATTTTAATTTATAACTATAATAGGGCGGTGTGGGAACTGATTGACAGACTGGCAACAAGCCGAACTGACTGACAGACTGAACATCACAAACACAAGACAAGGAACTATCAAAATAAAACAGGAAGTAAGAAATGCATACTGAGACTCAGACTATGACACGCGCACTTGGCAAAACAGGGATATTGACAGCCAGAGAGGCATGGGAACACGAATAGGGAGATAGGAAAGGATCACAAAAGGAAATGAACTAGAATATAGACAGACTACAAACAGAGGATATAATACATGACCAAGGAATTCTACTACAAGACAATAAGGAACCACATTCAAAGAAAAAAACCTTCCAGTCTAAAAGTCAGATAACATAATAACCAATACAGAAGCATAAAGACAGATATTAGATGCAAAACAAATATACAGGCATACTGTATGATCATTATAGTATGATGATGGTAATAGTGCATCTGACTCCTGAACTGCATCACTTTTTTTTTTTTTCCTTTGGTATTGTGCTCTCCAGTTCACCTAAATTGGGCGAAAAATTTTGCACTTCTTCCCTATGTAAAGGTTACTTGGGGAAATACCTTACACCACATGACTCATTTTTTAGCAGTGCCCACACCTGCTTATTCATACTTATTATGCAGGTATGTAGAGATTTGTGAATGAGTGAACAAGAGCAGCGATTTCAGACGTAGCCTATATTTTAGTGTCTCATAGCACAAAATGAGAATAAAACACCTCCAATGATTTAAAAAGGATTTTAAGTGACAAATGTATATAGTAGTTTTTCATTATGTCAGAGGTCATTACATTGACTTGCATCCATTTCCTGGAGGTTTACTCCAACCCTAAAAATAACTACTAGTAAAGCTAACCTTAACCTAAACCTCAGCTTTCCCTAACCGTTTAAACAACCTTCAAATATAACGATTTTCAGTATGGGGTGGATTTGTCCCCTTAAGGAAACGTAATGATGGATATCAGTGTCATTCTGAGCAAACTAATGGCTCTGTTGTGTCCTATTACCCAGTAGCCACAAAGCTGCTTTGGACATGT
The DNA here is from genome assembly GCF_001858045.2 of Oreochromis niloticus. Lineage (NCBI taxonomy): Eukaryota > Metazoa > Chordata > Actinopteri > Cichliformes > Cichlidae > Oreochromis > Oreochromis niloticus. The sequence goes on from NC_031974.2 coordinate 21,521,879, forward strand.
GACTCATTGATGACCAGAAGAACGGAAATAAAACAATGGTTTGGTAAACCCTCTTTGGCAGTCACTGTCATTATACAAATGGTATGTTTGGCATCAAAAATATCAGAAGCAATGATGTTCTTTATATAAAACGGACATACTGGTATATATTTTATTTAAAAATTGTCCAGCTTATTGTGCCGTTCATTTAAACTCTTTGTTTTGTTTTCACAGCTCTTCCCGACCTAATTCCAAGCCGCAGCAGGCGACTCTATCCGTGAAACGAGCTTTGAAATATTAATGTAGGTTAAAAATCAAGCATACACTACCCAGCCAATCACCATTTGCTGAAAACATTACCAACTTTGCTGGTGAGCAGAGTAGAGCATTACAAATGGAGTAAGACAGATATATTGTTCAACGCTCGGTGAGGGGAATGTTAAATAAGCAACTGTTTGCCAACACATTTGCTGTATTCACTTTATTATGCGATAAGTCAATTTTGTGTTTGCAGCTCGTCGCGAGTGGAGGCGCATTTTGTTAAATTTGTAAAGTGCTCGTCCGTGATGAATATACGCTGAATAAACGACAGCGTGCTCCAGGCTGCTTCCATTAAGGTTAAGAAGAATTTCCATCCTCTGTGTCGACGTGCAGTTCCACCCACTTTCCTACCAGTCAGTGTGTGTCTGTGTGTGTGTGTGATTCTTGTGAGGCGTGTCACTTTCTGTGACAGCGGTCTTTTCTGTGTCTACATTGTCCTGAGCAGCTGCAGGTAATTTCCCCCACCTATTGTCCCCTTCCACACTGTCAGAAACTATCATTCAGCTCTAACCAAGCGAGAACAGTACGGCTCTGTTGGACTCCGTGTGAGTCAAGGTGAGACAACTTTGGAGGAGGAAAGGAGGTGTGGAGCGTGTAATAGTTTGGGGACTTGTTATACCTTACTGCAACTGGGAGAACTGGGCTTACAGGTGGACATGCACGAGGCAGCGCAAAATCTATTGCAACTCCTCAAAGTAGAGTGAGGCAAACGCGACTTTAAAGCAGTGCGTAGAGGCACGTTCAACATTGTTTTTTCTGGGGGTCAGAAAGAAGTAATATAGCAGTTTAGAGTTCCTGGCTTACGGGTTCTGCACTATAATGTTGCAGAGCTTTGACAAACAGTAGTTCATCTTGCAGTAGAGCTGGACTAGTACAGCACGGCTGACAGCTGGCTCTGTTACTGCTGCTCTCATGGGGGAATGGAGAAAATGCTGTTTCTGTAATTTTGATGGATTTGTTTTTTTGTTTACTTGGCTTCCTTTTTTCATCCGCAGGACCCATTAAACCCGCACTGAAAGCCTTTTATATGACGTATTGCTGCTCCTTGCAAAATGTACATATTCAGGGGAGAAATCAACCTTTCATCCAGTAGAAACACTGGAGTGTGAAAGAGTGATGGCTCTGTAACGGTTTGCCTGTTTTCTTGGCAGTGTTGCAGTTAGCTGTGGCAGAGATCAGTGGCAGACTCGCACCAAACCATCGGGCACATTCTGCTGCCTCTGTGTATTTAGTCAGTGACAGCAGCCCGTCCAACAGGAGCAGCATCGGGGCTAGATTAACGGCAGAAGCTATAGGAGACGGGCCAAGAGTGGGAATCATGGAATTTAGTTTTGCTTGTGGGTTTTGTTAGCAGCAGGGGCTGAAATGTTGGGACAAAGCCTAGGCTTTGAGTAGAAGTTTGGTTTTTGTTTTGGCTCCGGGTGCTAAGTGGAAACAAGCTGAAGTGAAAACCAAAGACGGAAAAAGAGCCAGGATTCATGTTTGAGAAGGACTTATATCAGAGGCTAAGTTGGAAATTCACCCGGAGAGCTCTCTGGTGTCATCTGACAGTTTGTCTTCTTAATAAGCTGCATGTCCGCGTGCTCCCTTTTCATTTTTTTAACAGCTAGATTGATGTGAAAGGCCACAATAAATGGGAACCGCAGGGGAGATATCTAACAGGAGTTAATGGGCCACTAAGGGAATATGTGGTTTTGAAGGCGGGCACATAGTAACTACTACTCTTTCTCTGGGGTTTCACAGCTCTTTAAGTAGACCTGTCAAAATTTCCATCTTGAGATACAGGAACATCTCTTTTGCTGTAACTCTAGATTTTAGGAATTTGCTCAAAAAAGATAACTGCACAAATATAGCACAGACTCACAAGAGATTTGGCCTGAATTAGACACAAAACACACAGGAAAAACAACACACCACACCACTGTGATGCTTAAGAGAAAGTGTCCTTGGTGAGCAAAAACATGTCATTTGTTTGAAAGGCAAAGGGAATTATCAGATGAATTGTCATTTTCTTTCAACTGTCATCTTATTTTTGTTTATTTCTTTTTCTTTTTTTAAAAACATCACAATTGGGAAATGGCACCGAGTCGAAGAAGCGAAACAATACAAATTGACAAGATGACAAAAGTGCAGTTGGGAATCCAGTTGACGAGAGTAGAAAAAGAGGTCTTGGTGACATTTTGTGCAGTGTAACCTACTTTTAACGTGGCGACAGAACAAAAAAAAAAGCATGCGGCGATTCTATCATCTGGAATGATACGCGCAGGATATTTGAAGTTCTGTGACAGGCTGTGTTTGAAAGCTTTTATCTGAAGGCTTCGTTTCACGGCCTCTGTGTTTCAGAAAGCAGCGTTCACGAGGGAAGCAACGACAACGATGGCAGCGTCTGCGGCAGTGACTCCGCCTTCTACAAGCAGAGCGAAGGTGAGGGATGCGGTGATGGGAGGGCAGCGTTTTGTGGCACTGCAGATGGGTAATTCCAGCCACAGGTAGAATCGGCATGCTTGTGCTTTTCTACATCCCCTGGAATAAAATGCAAATAAACCTCCTGACATGCAAAAGTGCACATAAATAAAATTCTCGCCCTGTGCTCACCACAGACAGCAGATTTTCTTGTGGATGCTTATTATATTTACACGTACGCTTTCATAAATGGATAAATATGCTAACAAGATTTGTGGCTGACAATAAACAAACCCAATTTTGTTTGTTTACTGGTAATTATCTGCTGTTTGTGCAGTGATCAAGATCTGCCATTTAGATAATGTCAGCTTCTAAAAGGCCCACACAGAAAAAAATACCATATGCTTAATGTGTGTGTGTGTGTGTGTGTGTGTGTGTGTGTGTGTATTTGTGTTTATAGGTGTGTCAGAAATGCCAACAAAACTGCGCTCTTTTATGATGATTTAAAGCAAGGGTAAAATAATCATAGTACAAGTCAAATTGAGGGTCGTTGTACACATTAAATAAAATTGTTTGAAAGGATGTTTGTATTTCAGCATCCTAGCAACATCAGCACTAAGCTGGCACTAAATAGGAACTAGAAGGAGAAAGAGCATATTTCTCCCATATTACCTTGCCTTCAATGGATCTCTGTTAAATCTAGCATTTTGAATAATATCTTGAATTATCAGTCCCCATCTTATCTTTTAGACCTCATAGTATCATATCACCACAATAGAGCATTTCACTCTCAGACTGGTAGTTTACTTGTGGCTCCTAGGGTATTTAAATGTAGAATGGGTGGCAGAGTCGTCAGCTTTCAGGACTCTCTTCTGTGGAACCAGCTCCCAGTTACCTTAATTATGCACCAATGGTCTCAGGCTGCTCCCATTAAACACTTCGCATTTCTTCTTCACTCACTCTTTTTCACTCTTTTTTGTGTTTCTACACCACTCTGTGTTTAACCATTAGCTATTATAATTACATTCGGGACAGAAGGCACCCTTCCACAGTCCCTTCCCTCATGCCCAACTGGTCACCGCAGATGGCACCAGTTTCTTCTTGTTAGAAGGGGTTTTTCCTTCCCACTGTTGCCAACCAATTGGTCGTAGAGGCTTGTTCGATTGCTGGGGTTTTCTTTGTATTATTGCAGGGTCTTTAAGTTACAATAGAAAGCACCTGTCTAATTTCAATGGCATGACTGCTGCAATAGTTGGACACTAAAATTTGTGCAAACAGGTCAAATAAGGTAATTTAGGACTCTAGGAAACTATGAATGTCTATTCATATTCATTTAAATGCACTATATGGACCAAAGTATTAGACCACACCTCTAAATCTTTGGATTCAGGTCTTTTCAGTCCCATTGCCGCTGATTTATAAAATCAAGCACCTAGCCATGCAGTGCGCCTTTACAAACATTTGAAAAATTTGGTCGTTTAAAGACTGAATTTGAGCGTGGTTTGTGTAAAGTTAATTAAGCGGTGCCTATGTCTCTCTGTGCAGAGTGCTGATGGACTTAATAAAAGTCTCTGACGCTTTGCTTACTCAATAACAGCATAGAACCAAATCTCCATTGGCATTAACATTAGCACAAAAGCTGTGCACCGGGAGCTTTGTGACACGGGTTTCAAGTCGATACTGTAGATATAATGTGTATGTGGCCCAGTACTTTTCTCTATGTAGTGTAGTTCATTCTGGAGCGAAGCAGTGGATCACTATCACCATCCACAGGTGAGGGAAGGTTAAGGGAACTCTGTATACATGTATGCATGCATTTATTCTTCGCTGTGTTGTGTTATCAGGGCACAGTATGGCAGAGACACTCACAGTCGCCCTGCGTGTTGCTGAGGAGGCTATAGAGGAGGCCATTGCTAAGGCAGAGGAGTTCAGTGACAGCTTGGTAAGACATCCCTCTCTTCCCCTTCTTCCTCTCACTCTCTTCGCCTCTGCCTCCTCTTTTCTTCCCCCCACTTTTCAGAGCTTTCGTATTGCCTTCCTGCTCTCCATCCCCATATTTTCAATCCCCTATATCACTGTCATGGCTTCTTACTTCTCCTCTCCTCTTGCCTCCCTCTTGGTCTCAGTATCAGCGGGATACAGTCATGGTTTTTGGCAAAGACCTTTGCACAGACTCTCTCCTGGTAATTCACATTCACTTTGAACTGAATATGCTGTGTGGTTGTCTGTGTGTGTGTGTGTATAGGAGAAACAGAATGAGGCTCGATATCTGCGGGACCACAAAGAGGAGCTCATAGAAGAACTCGCCACAACCATTGTACAAAAAGTAGGTATTACTTTACTGCAGGTTTATTCGTCTCTTTTATGTGGAAGCATTCATTGCAGCTAAAATCTTTCAAAATAAAAAAATGTAACACTTCAGGCTATGCCGTTCCTCTCCACCCTTTACAAATGGATTGACGAATAATTACGCTTTTACTCTATAATTTCAAACAAAAGTCATTAATTACACTTATATAACGTTTTAGTGAAATATGGCACAGGAAATAATTTTCAAGCAAGAAAAGAGCAGAAGGTCTTTGAAAATGATAATTTAGAGTGTCAAAATCTGCATAAATTACTTTAAAACTCAAGTGACAACTGCTTTAATTTTACACATGGCATCTAATTTGCATGCACATAGTGAGTGGAGCCAGGATCTGCAGTTGTTTGATTGCCTTTGAGTTTAAAGTCAAACGTGTTGGAAATCAGTTCACTGGAAATGAAATACTTTCAAGATTTCAGCACATAATGTTACAATAAAATTTAAATGAAAATTAAATCATCGCTTTAAAAATTATTAATGGCTAAATATAAAATTCTGTTGTACGAGCGCATTTCTGTTTTCCATTGTGCATTTATTATTCTAGTTCATCCTTTTAAAAAGCTGGCTGTGTACGCCTTATAGCTTGTATGCACAGTCTCTGTCATGTTCTCTCTCCTCATCGTCTTCTTCACTTCCTTCTTTTTCTTTTTTTTTTTCCCTCAGATCATCCAGAGAAGGAAGCGTTCAGAGATGCAGACAGAGTATGACTTTGTCTGGCCTCAGTCTCAGTCTCTGATCCAGCCCAGTGAACTGCCCTCTCCTTCTCAGCCTCACACTTCATCACAAGGACCACAAGACCCGCTCAAAACCTCCTACTCTCTCTATGTGAGTCCCTGTGTCAGTCTAAACTGTTGGGACATATGGAGCATGTCATGCTGCCGTATTCAGCCATCTCTATTTAAGTCAAAAACAAACATGCAGAATAAATACAGATAAAGCATAACCTGTATATTAAAGAAGGACATAGCCAATGAGACACTTCTAAGAGGCACTGCAGTGTGTGATTTCTTTTTTTCCAGCAAACATGCTGCACATTTTTATCATGTTTCATTTCATAGCACAAAGAATACATTTTTTACTTGCTGTTTTTGTGGGCGTGTGTTTGTGCTGTGTCAGTAGTTTTGTTTGCTTTAAACACAGGAATGTTGTTTGCCAGAAAATCTGTGACTTTTCAGTAGCATGGATCACATACTGCTCTGTACGTGACCCACCGATGACAGGTTCTCTGTTTTTGACTAATTGTGAATGCAGTCACTTGAAATTAGGTAGTACGATTAGATTTCTTAATATAAGCTGTATTCTTTTTTCCTCAGACTCTTTTTTTAATACTGATTTTTCTTAATGATGTGTTGGAGCATTCTGGAAGAGTTTACTTACTGTTGTGGGTTTGAGGGAAAGGTCCTTTTTTGAAAAAAGATAATACAATATGCCAACTACAGCAAGTCCTCACACAGGAACACAGGCAAATCAATAGTACACACACCTGGCACGGGTTCATACTACGAGTCAACAAGGACTCCTGGAGATTTGTCATCGTCCTGTGTGTGTGCAGAGCATCATGGCTGCTCTCCCCGGGGCTCTGCCTTCAGTTTCCTGCTGTTTCACTCAGTGAAGATCAAAGTCTTGTGAAATACGCAGGGATCCTCCTCGACTGCTCTGCCTGCCATGGGATAAGCTGTGTTTATCAGCTCTCTACAAAAACACTCAATGACACACAAAGCATACAGATTTACACTCACATGCGTACTTACGTGCTGTAACACTAAAGCTTAATGTTGTACGCCACCCTTTTTAAAGAGGAATGATTTTTTTTGTTTGTTTAATTCTGCAATTAATTTCTCAAATTTGGGGAAGAATAAAGTATAGCTTAGCTTAGCTTATTTTTCGAGTTGACGCCAGAGTACAGATCAGACACTATTCTTAAAAGCTGCCAAATATAAAATGCACCGCAAAGCTCTCATGAATGTAAATTATGTTGTTCCACAGATACACGAATATTACACAAAAATACACAATACACAAAAATTAAGTAATAAAGGTCTAGTGATTTCGTATATTAAAATCTTGATCTAATGTAAATGTATGACTTTTTTGTTTCACACAGAAACAATCACAGGAACTCTTTAGTAGATATTTGCTCAGTGTTATAGCTCCACCTGCTGGTGAGAATGGTAAATTACAGCCGGCATAGTAGTGACGTTTCTGTTTTTTAATTGCTGTACAGGAAGTGAATTGTCCAGATCGACCAAATGCTCTCATGTGTATTAGTTAATTACTATATATGGATATTATATTTTTTGGCCAAGTGCCAGTTATCTCTGTAGATGTTTCTCAGCTAAAAATTTGTCTGAACTTCCTGTCAACAAAAAACAAAAAAAAGAAAGAACTTGTCAACAGAGTTGTGTGCCATTCTTCGGATCTGTGTCATATTTCTGTGTATTTGCCTGTGTGTGTGTGTGTCAATGTTTGTTCTTGCAGCGGTTGCGGTCAGCGTTCTCTCTCACCAGTGACGACTCCCCAGAGAAGGGTCCAGAGGAGGAGGTGGCTGAGGCCGGTGGCGGCAACGACGGCTTGCAGGAATACACTTCTCTGAAGAGGGAGCCTAAGGCGGCCACATCTTTACCCACCTGGAAAAGCATGGATCGCCTGGATAACTCGAGTAAAAGTCCCACTCACAGACTCTTTTTGGTTGAGCAGCTTTCCATTTCGCTTTTATCAGTTTGAATATAACTTTGTGTAGATGGATAACTGAATAGATTTAAAGATTTTTAGACAAAGGCCATAGATTTTCCTTTACATGTCATAAAGATGCACATACATACAAAGACATACAAATTATTTGTAGAATTTTACCCCATGTATTGCTCTATATTAGGCTCATATAATTTTATTGAGAGTATGGATATTGAATTTATTTAGTACTCTCTGAATCCCTGTAGTTGACTCCGTTCTTCTATACTTCCTGCTGCTGCTTGTGATTTTCATCCAGGTGCCTCTTCAGTGCTCCAGAGTCCAGACGGCAACTGGATTGCTTTGCACAGTTCCCAGCTGTCTCGGCCCAGCCTGCTCACCAAGAGGAAGAGCCTGTTGTTCAGCGTGCTGGAAAAGGAGTCCGGCGTTGTCTCCGCTTACGACGAGATGGGATCTGACTCAGAGGAGGACGATGAAGGTGGCTGGGGTGCAGCACTGAGACAGTTTCGCCGCAAACTGTCAGATGAGACTTACTACACAGACTCGCAGCATGACCCCGAGTGGATTTACACTCAGCATCTCCCCGTCACCTCACCATCCTCGGGGCAGTACACCAACACAGAGACTCTCAACTCGGACTCCGAGGCCTCGTCAGTGCTCTCTGCATGTCCCCGTAAACCACCCCACAATCTAATGAGGAAGAAAGGACCACCGGATACGCACCTTCACCCTCATCACCAGCCGCTGCATCACCAACACCTTCAGCAGAACTTTTCTCCATACCCAGTCCAATCAGAGTCATTGGATGTGAACTTTAACCCTAAGGTGATGTCTTTGAATTATCCTGTTCTACAATGTCAGATGTAAATATTGTCCTTTGTAATGAGAATTTTAGAGCCCTACCAAGTAGTTGGTGGGCTAATATCTGCAAATATTATAATTATAATATCTGCAAACACCTTTCAACCATATTATCAGTGTTGATGTTGTCCACCAGAGGGCACTCTGCAACTTCCCTGTTGGAAATGCGTGTTTAGATCGTCACAAGCACAACAACCCGCTGATCCCAGCAGAGCAGGAGAGAGCATAACTGAAGAAATAAAGAACCACACATGAGAAATGTTAGGGAGATTCTAAAAGGAAGAAAGAATATTGACTGATATATCAGAGTATCGGTATTCACCAAGTATCGGTATTGCTATCAGTCTTAAAATCCTATATCAGTTAGGCTCTAGTGAACTTACACGTGAAGTGTATAGTGTGTCTACATTAAATCGACATAAAAATTAGAAGGGAGAATGTTACTTAGCATCAAAAGGAGGAGTGATGAAGGGATAAGAATATTTATTCTCATACTTTCACCTATTTTTTCCCCCTTTTCTCTTACTCTTTTTAATGTCAACTTATTGCATATTACGCATGCACTCTCAATAATAACAGACATGTACAAATAAAGAAATAACAAAAAGAAAAATGCAAATAAGAGGAACCAATAGAGAGCCTATAGAGCTCCATCCATCCATCCATTCGCTTCCGCTTATCCTTTTTCAGGGTCACAGGGGGACTGGAGCCTATCCCAGCTGTCTTAGGGCGAGAGGCGGGGTACACCCTGGACAGGTCGCCAGTCTGTCGCAGGGCTAACACATAGACAGGCAATCATTGAGTGCACATGAATGTCCGTACCAAGGGTTTAGTTTAATTTTCACAAGACGATCATTGTTATTCACTTCACCTAGTACTGGTTTTATTGTTATGGCTGACCGTTGTATGATACCAAAGGAACAAATAACCTTCAAATGCAACTACTGTATTCTAAACAATTAAAAGCTCTTTTTCATTAAATCTCATTACTTAACAGCTCTTTATTTGCTGATTAAAAGGTCATGACTGCTGTTGTAGAACTGGGGATGCTCACTGTTACACTTTTTTTTGTACTCTGAAAAGAGACTCCATGTTCCTTAAGTGAAAAGTACCCACCCCCCCAGTTAGCTCTTTTTTTTAGGAGAGACAACAATAGAGAACAAAAGATACATGAGTTTTTACTTGCAGTCCTTGGTGCAGAGGCCTCAAATGAGCCGACAAAGATACAGAAATAATAGTTGCGTTCAATTAAAACCTGATCACAAAAGACAGTCCTAGAAAGAAAAGCATGTTATCATGTGAAAGCTTTAATCAGATATGTAACAGTGGCACATGTACCTGTTTACTTCCTGTCACTGTTCCCAGGTGATGGGAGACAGCAGCGAGGCAGAGGAGAGGCAAAGCGATCCTGTCAGAAGATCACGGCGACGCAGGAAGAGTAAGAGGGAGTCATCATCCGAGCAAAACAGGACTGGAGGCCAGAGCCATCCACAGTCAGTCTACCCCTTAGTGCAGGTAAAATGTAGTGATTCCTTATTGGTTGTTAACAGGAACTCACTTTAAAATCCATCTATGCATTTATTTATTGCGGCTGATCGGCATTGGTTGTAAAGCATTGTTTCACCATTGGGAGGCAACAAATTAAGATATCTAGTTTAGGCTATTTTGCTCTTTAGCAGTGCTTTAGTCTTTAAAATCTGCAAATATAGGTTACCTGCTAGATTTTTACAATTGTCTTTTGATTTTACATGTCGACATTTAAGGAAAACAGTGGTATTCTACTCCACGCCCTGCTGAAGAGGGGATTAAGTGAAGAACAGCCAAAATCTGACACTATACCAGTGGCCACAGCTGCACCAGACGCCTTCAAATTAGATGCTATGACAACCGAGCCAGAGGACCTGGACACAGTGGCGCCAAATTCACCGGTCCCCAGCCCTTCTCAGCCCCCCTCCTTGACCCTGGGGCAAGAGCTCTCATCCAGCAGCTCAGGGCCTGGATCCACAACCAGAGATCCTCTAGAAGGGGAGCTGCAGTCTAGACTTGGTCAGCTGGTCATCAGTGCAAACAGCAAAGACAGCAGCTCATCTGAGGAGGAGTGCACAAACTGGCCTGCAGACAGGCAGACGGATAAAGAAAGTGACAGACAGAGAGAGAAACTGAAGCCAAAGGAAAGAGAGCGAGAGAGGCAGCGAGTGAGTGACAAATCAAGAGAGAGAGCAAGCGAAGCAGTGGAACAAGTGAATGGACAAGAGATTAAAAGAAGTGAGAGGCTAATAAAGAGTCCCTCGGTGAGAGAAGACGGCAGAAGTCGGGAGAGGAGGTTTGAGAAGGCATGCGAGAGTTTAGATATGAAAGTGGAAGACCAGGAACAAAAGAGAGGAGACAAAAGAGAGCCCAACAGGCAGAGTAAGAGACAACATAAACGAGATGCGGAGAAGGAAGCGGAACAGAAAGGGGGAGCGAGGAGGAGCGGATCCAGTGCAAGTTCACCTGCTGTTACCCCTTCTTCCCACGAGGGGGCGCTGTCAAACAACCAGGTGAGGAGATGGTACACAAGATTTGATTTTCATCCGCAGATCGTCTTCTGCTTGTGCTTGCATTGCAGTCTGTTTGTTGCCTGTTTGTAAGCTTTTTAATTATTTTTTTGTGCCTTCAAAAACTATTTACTATCACAACCTCCTCTGTTATTTACCTGACAATCAGTGCTGTCATTATCTGTCCCTCATCCCATGTTTTCTCTGTTTTGCTGTGTTGTTTTTGAGTTTTTTGTCTGGTCTGTGTGTTGCTGGTAAACGTGTGTATGCTTTCTGTATGTGCGTATGTGTCAGGTGGGACAGAATGACTTGGAGCAACATCAGAGGCTTCAGTTGCTCTCCTCTGTCTTACAGCAGGTGAGATATAAGGGCTAGAAAGAGGATGTAGTTGGAAGTCTTGCACAAGGATACAAAAACCTGCAGCCATCCCAATATCTTATTTACATGCACTGTAGTAAACTGCATTATAATTGCATACATATGATTAAAATGCTCTATTTTTTGGACTCTTTATCAGTCCATACAGTGCTGTGCACTGTCATTTTGCTTCCAAGGGGCCAGACTGTCTTGTAATTTTTTTAAAAAGTGTGTCTTGAGCAGTAGATTTCCAGGCTTTCTGAAGCTTATTCGTTTGCTCCCTTTTCACTAATTTTCAATCCTTGTACATGACCATTTTCAGAGGGATGTTTGGTTTTTTTTGCTAAGCCACTTAATGAATTATTCAAGCAGGAAAAAGGGTACCTAACTCAAGGGATGAACCAGTGTTGTGTCTACACATAACAGCTAATGTAGCTAAAAACCAACTTTAAATGATATCTGTACCTGTACCTGTTGGAAAAACAAACCATTTCTTCACATTTCTGTATAAGACGGTAAATTACTTTGATTTCTTGTGCACTACAAAAGTATGCGTATTATCAAAAATCTTTATTGTTTAATGAATGAATTTATTGGGCAGGTAAAATAAACTTTAAATAACTAGATGTCAAAACTACAATCCATTATGTCAAAAGTAATGTTCCAGCTGATATTTAAAGTTGCTTTTTTTGCATTTATAATCAACTCAGCACTGAGAAGTCAATAATACACAAAGTCAGATAGATGGGACACGCACACACTTGGACAATACATCTGAGGCATGAGGGTCGATGCTGATCATTAAGCAGACTCATTCTAAGGGCTTCTATGAGTAATGCTTGCCTCTTACAGCTTGTATGACACATGTACTGGTGTGATCTATTTCTGATGGCTTTCACAGCTCCCTTTACAAACCCGCCAGGACGCCTGAGTGCGATGTGAATAGGGGAAAACGTGCGACCATAGCCGTGATATTTGCGCCTTTTTGAAGCGATATCTAGTGTTTTGCCTTTATTAAATGAATCCGAATGAAAACTGACTAGCTCACTGCCGTCGTACTAATTCACAGCTTTTCAGCGTACGTGATCTTCAGCAGGTAAGGGTCTGGATGGTGTACAGAAATAGACATAAAGCAAAGAATATTGAATAAATAATCCCAGATTCACAAAATATCAACCACCTTCTGGTTCCGTCCATGTGTTCATTACGTTTCATGCCCTTATGAGCTCATCCCCACTAGAACCACTACTGTGGACGCAGGTGGCGTCATGTGAGGCTTTGAGGCTTTAGAGATTAGCCCTCAGGGTGGAGACGGTAATTGGACCCAGTGTATGCACAGAGGGAACGATACAGGAAAAAAAAAGTTGATCATCAAACTAGTTTCTTTGTTTTTTATGTCCTTGGATCAACTTTCCTCATTGATAGAAGTGAGATATCAGTGTCTGTGATGAGTGTTTGATCAGACGGGTGATGGCCTACTTCTTTGAAGTGGATCAGCACATCTCCACTCCTCCTTTGACCAACCCAAATCGATACCTCACTGTGTCCATCTCTGCATCTCATTCTTTTTAAGATCGATCAATAGTGATTTAAAAAGGAAAAAAAGATAACCAGCATCTTGTCTCTTTTTCATCACTACCTGCTTCTGCCTTCTCCGGCTAAAATCCGGCTTTTCAGACTGTCACACTGTGCCCGAGAGGGATCGATGTACTTCTGATCCCACTGATCAAAGCTTCAGCAAATGATTCATTCATTATGGAATAACGTCTTTCTCTCTTTACTGCTATTTCTTATTCTTTCTCAGTGTTTACATGAGCTCAAGAGGATGAAACGGCAACTTTCTTCACTCACCGTCTTTACTTTTGAATCATTATTTGTCACAGATGGCATGAATTTGGAGGCAGGCTGCTTGGGTTTGGCTGAAATGAGAGATCTCCACAGCTGACTTAAGTCATTCCCATTTCCTGATTAGCTGAGGCATCAATTGACAATCTTATCTCCTCTATTGGCAGATGTTAGATTATTTTGAATTATGATTGAATCCTCAGCTTCACGTCCAAATTGCAACTGCTCTCCTGAAGCTCAGTGACCAGAGATGGTGTGTCCACAGTGCCATCGTTTACCAATTCAAAGCCTAAGAAAAAAAAACAACTGAAGATGACTCACTTCTCTAGCTTTGTCTTGAGACCTTATTACCCCATTTCTCACATCCCTGTTCTGCACCCTCTGACTGCTTATCCAGGTCAAGCATGTGTAGATGTGGGTCCTCACAAAACATTAATTAGGCGTCCAGAGTGACAAATATATGTGCACTTGTCACCTGCAAAATGTTCTTTTTTATTCATTTATTATTATTTTTAAGCTTTACAGTGTGAAAACCAAAGGGGGCTAATGCAGCTGATTAAAACATGATGCCGCATTATCTTTATTGACTCATATTCATTTTTGAAATGGGGATGTTTTTACAACGCTAATGATTGCATAATGTTCCAAAATTGAATAGTTACATAATTGCCTTTTGTCACATCCCCTTGCTCTCGAAATGAAAGATATTTTTCATTATCATTTCATGTATATTACACTACATTAAGCTCTTGCCCTTAAGGTGATGTTTACAGATTTGATGTACTTGCTTGACATTTTCTGCTTTTCTCACACATTAAGTCTCTTTAACAGTGTGAGTAATAAGGTTTTCCCAGTTTCTCTCTGACTCCAGTGTTTCTGGACATTTCACTTGAATTCATTTTAATCTCACTTTAATTCAGACGGTCTGTTAATTCTATTTGTTCTTTGACTGGAGCAGAAGTGCTCGGCGGCTTCGCTCTGCAGCATCACCACGGAGGTGCTAAAGGTTTTGAATGCTACTGAGGACCTGATTGGTGAGGCAGGAGGTGAGAGCTACACCCCTTCTGAGTCTATGAGTGCTTCTCCCATATCCAGCAGCTCTGAGACCCGCAGGTTGGACCAGAGGCTTACCAAAATGGAGGAGAATGTAAGCTAGAGAGCACCTCCACCCAGTAGTTTTGCCTCCTGAGCTTTTGGTGCTAATGGGAACTAAAAGTTTCGCTCTTTTCTCTGCAGGTTTATCTTGCTGCTGGTGCGGTGTATGGCCTTGAGGGAGCACTGGGAGACCTAGAGCACTGCGCCCGCAGTATTAGCAGTGGGACGACAGACCAAGAGCTGGCCTTCCTGGAAGATCAAGTGGCTACTGCGGCTGCTCAAGTCCAGCAGTCTGAACTGCAGGTACTTCAGAGGATCGATGACTGATTGCACACATCTTTATATTGCTATTCTTAATAAAAACTGACCAAAGCTGTTGCCTGAAACATCCTCCTTAAATTCTCTTGAAAAAAATCCTCTTTTTGCTTTAAGATATCAAACATTGAGGCAAGAATATCAGCTCTGAAAACAGCTGGGTTGAACGTGACTGTCTGCAATCGCTTCTCCAAGCTCAAGCCAAAGTCTAAGGTACTCACTGGCCTTCCTGCACGCTTAATCTTTTGCACTTTTTTTGTACTTTCAGGCCATATGTAATGTCTTTAAAGAGTATTGGTGTTACTGATGAACGTGTTCGTGCTTATATAGTAATGAATGGTTATTGAAATAAAGAAATGGTCAGATATGGTTGGTTTGTTAATTTTAATGAACTATAATAGATGAGCGATGGTAATATTCTCATTACAGCCTCAAACCCTGGACTCATCACGCCATCAGAGGAGGAAGCTTCCAGCGCCTCCACTAAAAGGTACCAAACGTGCTTATTTTGCTCACTTTGGAGAAATCTATTATGTTCAGACAAAGAAAAAATATGTTTATGCATGATTTTTTTTTTAAACTGAACTAAACTGCTGACATATGCAGGGTACAGCCTTGTATACACAAAGTGTGAATGTGTATGCTTACGTGTGTGAAACCGAGACACCTAGAGATGGGAACTGAGACAGAGGGGAGGGACATTTTTATTCGGCCTTAGTTAACATCACACATTTTATGCTTTGTCCTAAAAGAAGAGAGAGGCCATTGAATGGATGTAAAAGTGAATACATTTGCTAAAAAGAGACTAAGTAACTGAAAAGCCCCATTAGATGTAAAGCAGCCAAATGGAAACACACACACACAGTCCAGGGGGATAAGGCTGTTTTATCAACCAACTGGAAGTCGGTTCCTTTTCATATTCGTGAAAGGCCTCTTTCTGCTGCAGCTTTCTTTATTTCTTTTTTGTCTCTCTTTTTTTCTTCACCGTCATCTACACAATGACTTTGATTCAGGGTGGCTTTTTAGCAAAGCTCCAAAGAGAGACAGCAGAAAGGACAATGGGTCAAACTCAGTGACCAAGATATTGATTCAGTAATTCCACCTTAGTGTGTTCCTTCTATCAGTCCATACAACATCCTCCACATTTGTAGTGAAAATATACTGACATTTAGCTATACACTACCAAACCTTCTTGTTGCTTTGAAATGATCATGAGGAAAAGCACTTTTTGACCCAATACAACATTATAGAATAAATATAAATGACTTGTTTAAACCAAGGTTGCGATGAAGCCTTTGCAACTGTGTGTACTACCCCATCACAAACTATCAAAATCTGTCTTTTACCACTACCATGTCATAAATCTGCCAGTTTAGGACACTGAAGTGTCTAATTACTCTAATGTGTACTGGAGACCCCACTCCTATTCAGGTTAGAACCAGTTTGCAGAGCTCTGTGAAAGGAGTAATACACGTTGTTGTTTGAAACCTTCATTTTATCTGGCAGTTTCCAGAAACATGATTTATTGCTTAAAACAACAGTAGTTGAGAGTTTCATGGGAAAACACTGTGACATTCCCAAACCAGATGCTAGATGTAATTTCTCCAGCATGTCCTGCCTGGGGCCTCCGAGACATGTCCAAAAGACCTCATGCAGGAAGTGCCGAGGAGACATTCTAGTCAGATTCCTGAACCACCTCAGTTGGTTCCTTTTGATGTGGAGGTGTAGCAGCTCTACAGTGAGTACCTCCTGAATGACTGAGCTCTGCACCTAATCTTTAAAGGAGAACCCAGACACCCTAAGGAGGATGCTCATTTCCTCTGCTTGTACTCACGATCTCACTTTTTCAGATCTAGGCTCAGGCTACCTCAACCTGTCATGGCTGTCTGTCATGATAGGTTGGAGGTGAAGGATGGAGACAGGACAAAGGACATAATTACACATATATGTGATTTTTCCCAAATAGTTGATTCTGTTCATCTGGATGTAGCGTCATCTGGAAAACGAAACATCCAGATGAACAGAATCAACTTTTTTGGGGATTTCCTTACCTGGATGATTGAGCATGAATCAAGACACGTGTGCTTTTCTTAAAATAAAAATGTGGCATTTTTTCTAATTTCAGAGAAGTTGGAGCCAGAGCAGCAGGTTAAAGTATTTCGGCCATAGTGACAGTCAACAGCACAATGAGTCCCTCAGGGCTATTTTCAAGCCCCGGGGACAGGGGCCCTTCACATCCAGTGCCTTGACCCAGCATCTGCCTCTAGCTCCAGGCCAAGCAGGGGCCACCACCTGCCCTGTGTAACCCAACTCAGCACTCACTCCTCACACAAGCTCAGTACCCATCAATTAAAGAGATCAAAGAAGACATCGCTGGATCTTTCTCTTTTACCAAGATCTATTTCATGCTGTTTTTCCTCCTTACTGCACACACATAGACTCACACACACACACAGAAATATGTGTGCAGTCAGCAGTCGGTTTCTCTGCCTTAAGATCTGCAAACACTCCTCATAAACCGACTTAAAAGAATATATATGTACAGACAAAGTAAAACTCAGTTTTCTATCTGTTTGCAAGAGTGTTGTGAATTAATGTGCAATGAAGCTGTGGAAAAATCATAAGAAAATTTGTGTGATTCAGTGTCCCGAAAAGAGGCTGAGCCATGTTTTATACTGCATCGTCTTTGTCACCATGAACCAAGAAATGTTACGGGGGATTTATTCAAACTGTTTTGTTTTTTGATGATTGTCAATATCCACCCGCATATAGCTATCAGATGGTAATCACCAAATGGGGATGATTGTAACCTTCAATATTTTAATGATTTATACAAATCACAAGCAAACCAGAAAAGAGTTAGAAAAAAGAGCTGTTTAGATGTTCAAAGTAACACGTCACAAGTGTTTTTGTTTTATTTGGGGGGGTTTGTCCGTTGCACCATGTGCTCGATGACCATAAAGGAATAGTAAGCACATTGAGAAACTGTAGCTGAGAAGAAACTAAGCTAGTTAAAAGACCAGGTCAACATGTTGGAAATATAATCATTTAATTTCTTGCTGTGACCTAAGTAATTTAGTCCAGCCACTGTCAAGACAAACTGTCAAACTTGTATGAAGAAAAAAGGAGAGGTAAAATTAAGAAATGGGCAGCTAATGATAATCCGAAACCGAAGGGAGCTGGACAGAACCAAGCTCGCTGCTTCCTGCTTTTTCAGTCTCTTAGCTAAGCTAAGCTAAGCATCCATTTGCCACGCTGACATTTCACTGGTGAGGAGTGCGTAAATGTATTTAGGAAAGAAAAAGCTGATTTGTAGATACATTCACATATATTTGAGTAATTGGAAGTTGTGGGTTACAACATTTAAATAGATCAAAATTAAAAAATAGATCTGCATGGAGCATCCATCTGATATTCAAGTTGGGTCTGAAAATCCTCCTCCGTGACGTATGTAGTTTCTCCAACGCAAAGCCATTCTTCCTCCTCCCTGTCATTTTCTCTTGTTTACTTTAAAACTTTGTGGCCTTTTATTTAAGGAGAAAAAAAAGAGTATTTTCATGTTTTCCCTTTGCCGGGGTCATGTCTGATCTTTTGTGTTGCATTCAAAAATTCTTGTAAAGATTTTTACATAACGAAGTCTGACGGGCTATATAACAAATGCCATGAAACCATGATTTTGTTACGAGCAATTTATTTTTGTACTGAACGTTTTTATGCAATACCACTGAAATAAGTACTATTGCAAATTAAAGGCTTTATTCTCTCCTCAAAGGAACCCACCTCAGTCAGTTCTACCAGACTCTCTTATGTGTGATGACTCAAATTGCTTTCAGTGTAAGCTTGCATTTACCATTCGATGTTCTGCCAGTAATGACGATGGTAAATGCTTCGAAAACACAGGTGATGAGAGGCACACTTGTAGTCCTTAAACACGAGAATACTGCCTTTCAGTTTTGGGACATTTTATGTTAGCCATGCATACGGTTATCAGAGTTCTTGCTTTGGCTCCAGCTTAATAAGAGCAGGTTTGGATTCTCTGATAGTGTTTGAAAGGTGTGATGATCTTCTGTATGAATGCTCTGCCCCTTCTATTAGTGACCTTTTCATCCCCAGCCTTTCGCATCTTGGGTTTGCACATTGATCTTGTATTTTTGTCAATCTTGTTCTCCAGAGGTGTTGATGTAAAAAAGAGCATGTTTCTGGCTTTATCAAACTGATGAAAAATGTCTCTCTAAGAAGCACAGCCACAAGGGTCCAATCATCAGTGTCCTGTATTTTTCTAATGTAAAAAAAGAATAAAAAAATAACAATATCTCATTGCAGAATTTGTTAATATATGTATATGTGAAAAACATGGATATGATATGATAATGTGTTTATTGCCCAATCATAGTTGACAAATCGTTCAGTGTTGTGCAAGAGACTGTGTATAATTGTCATGACTTGTGAGGCTGGATTTGCACAGGACGTCTCGTTGGCTGTTGGAACAGTGTCGCGGATACTGAGAAGTGATGAGATTCTCCCAGAGCTAAAAACAAATGTTGCTCTTGTTCCTGTTTAAATCCAGTGTGAACGACTATGAAGAGGTTCACTGTGCACAGCTCCACAGGCGGGCCATTCACTTTTATGTGCAATTGTTTGTTGCAATCCATACGATATGTTGGGGAAATTATTAACAAGCAAAAAAAAGAAAAAAATGCAGATTCTCTATGTGCCACAGTACTCTGAGAGAAAAAAATGTATTATGAAATAAATAAAATTTGCAAACTTAAAATTGTTTTTTTTGTTTGCTTGTTTTTTCAAAGAAAATGTTTGCCTTCACACTCACGAAAGTTACAAGCAAGGTTGTCAACAGATATAATCATGACATCCTGATTTATTAATCAATATAGAGTGCATTTTTATGTACAGACATGGGTGAGGCTCATAACAGACACAAGAGAAATATAATTATGAAGACGTGTATATAATCTCGATTTTTAAAAAATAACAAACAAAAAATAAAACTGAGTTTTTGGATGTGGGGAGGAGAGCACATCACGGTAACCAATCACCGTCCTCCCCGTCGAGCACTTTTCCAAGGTTCTCCTTGTTTCTCAGGCTGCTGAGCAGCAGCTCCAACGTCCTGACGACGGGCATCCCATCGCTGCCCAGAGCCTCCAGACTGCTGTGCCTCTTCCCAAAGCGCCCAATGGGTCTCACCCCGCGCCCCACATACCAGAATGGGTCTATCTCTGGACCTGGAAACCAAGCAGAGACAAGTTTATCAGTGGTACATAAAGCAAGGGATCCATACAAGATGTTAACAGCCATGTCTGAAAACAGAATTAATATTTAGGAAAGTGGTGGTTAAATATTCTGTTAGTGGAGGGACTGTGAGGACAAAGAGTACTATTACAGCCACAAAACGGCATGATTTTGCCTTTCCCCCCCTTTAAAAAAAAAAAAAAATGTGTGTTTTGGTGGCTATGATTCAGACCTAAAACAATGGCATTCTGATATATTACCATGTAAAGTCTGAAAGCCTTTCAAATTAACTGCCAAATGTGTTTTCAGTCTTTAAAGAACTCCTGAAACGTATAACAGCTCACATCTGTTCAGAACGTTTAATATGCAACAACACAGAAGGCTGATCAACAGTATTAATAAATTAACAAATGCGTTCAACACATTTAATTAAATAACAAAATATCCAGCGTGGGGAGCCAGTATTAGTACTCCAAAAATGATACAACCACATACTGAATTTACATTTGATGGCTGATGGAAGGTGAAAACCCGGTTAGCAATTCCTCACTCTGAATTAAACAGTGTGTAATTAACCAAATCAGTTTAAAGTCTAATAACAGAAAGTCTCCTGGTTACACTGACAGACAGCATATCTTCAAACTTAATAACTGGAAATAATGTTTAAAGATTTCAATGGATATAATAGGATTATTAAGAAATAATTACATTAGATCTATTGAATTCCATACACTCAGACACACACTTTATTAAATTGTGGTTGATTTAATAAAGTGTAATAGCCTATTTAGCTTCTTTTTTTTTTTTTTGAGCGCGTAAATCCCATCTGATCCTCATCGGGAAAGTCAAATCGGAATGATTTAAAGAAAACGGGTCTTACTTCTGTTGTCTACATTATGAACAATGTGGAAGTCGTGCTCCACTGTGGTGCTGTGAGCGCGGCTGAAGCTGGAGGAGAGGAGGAGGAGCAGCGCCAGAGCTGCGGGCAGCCAGCGGCTCGTCAGGACGCAGTGCCGGACATCAGCCGCTCTCACGGGCAGCATGCTGCGGTGTCGCTCAAGGCACTAAAGACAGGACGGAGGGACGCAGTTATAAGTAACTTATCACTTTTGAGAAGACACTGAAAACAGGAGCTATTCGCAAAACCAAGAAAAGACAGAGCTTGATAAAATTGGAGATTTGTTTTTAATGTGCGTTTGTTGCGCGCAATAGTAAAACTTCACGAAACACCGTTTCAAGTAGGATTAAATCTTTTAAACCTCGGGACTAATCACTGAAACTCTAATCCGAAAACTTGAATTTCATAATTCTGGATGATGATAGAAACTTTATGATGGTTATAAATCAGAGATCCTTTGGGATTATGTGCAGGTTGAAATTTTATAATTAGCCGCAATTGGCACAATTGTAGTTATTAAAAGCAAAGTAAAAATAATCGCAGAATTTGCATGCGTTAGACATGCAAAATGTAAACCCCAAATGGTAAATACTTACCCTGAACTTTGGTAACAGGCTGAGGTCAGTTGGTGGACGTCTCGAGTCTTTATTGTTGGCAGGTGTGCCCCAGCTTATATATATATCCATGCTGCCCATGAGGCTGTTGGATGATGAATCAAGAACGTCAGTCAGCCACAGTGATCCCAGACTACTGGATGCATCACCCTTCCTCTGCTCCTCCCACTCTTTAAACCCCCACTCATCCTTCTGAGAATGGAGGTTTGCTTTCAGAGTTTTCCTGACGTCTGTCACGCAGCAGAGCAGTCCATCAGCAAGTCAATGACATGCAGACACCTTTAAATTCATGAACATGGGGAGACCCACCGGCCCAAGTAGGTCTGTGAGACAATGACCCGGAGCTTTGGTGGGCGTTTTATGATTAGCCTTTCATCAATCAGCTTGATAGGGACTGGGTAGCACACAATCAGCTGCTGCAAAATGCTTCTTGGGTAAGATGTCTTCTCATAAGCTTTTGGAACTTCATTGATTCATGACAGGCTCTGAAAAGTCACATACACTCACAGTGCTACACACGAGGAAGAAGTAAGTGTAAATATGCTGTATTTGCCACTGGTGGGTACTGAAATGTGACAGTGAATCACAAGTGAGATGCTATGCATGGAGAGGAGAGATTTTCAAATGTATTGAGGTGTAAAGCTGCCTTGGGGCCCAAACCAGCATCTGTAAAGGTCAAGAAACTGTAACACAAACTGATTTGAATTTAACTGTGCAGCTTATCCATAATATAGGTAGGTTTTTGGGGGCGTTAATCCATTCGGTTCAATATATTGACAATTTGTGTCTTTATCTATATGTTGAGACTCTCAGAGCTGACAGTAAATAAATTGTAGCTCTGTCTCTGACTCGCATTTGATGGATGAATCTATAATTAAAGTCAAATGTTGCACTTCAACAGGTGTGTGTGAGCTTTTTACGAAAAAGGAGCAAATATACAGTGTATAAATATATAAATGTCTATTTTCCATTGTATATGTTGAAAACCATAAACCTTAAAATACACCATCAGACACTATACTAGGTAAACCTTGTCAGTTTTCAGTACTTAAGTTTCAGATATGAAGTAATTCTTTGTGGCACAGATTCAACAAGGTGTTGGAAATATTACTCTGGGATTTTGGTCAAAGTTGGCATGATAGCAGCTCACACAGTTGTTGCAAATATGTTGGCTGCATGTCTATGATCTCCTGTTCCACCACATCCCAAATGGATTGAGATCTGATGATTGTGGATTGTGGAGACCATCTGAGTATAGCCAACTCATTGTCATGTTTAAGATAACAGTTTGAAATGATCTGTGCTTTGTGACATGATGCATTATCCTGCTGGAAGCAGCCATAAGAATATGGGTACACTGTGGTCATAAAAGGATGAAGATACTAACCAACATCACTGAGATGCTGTTGAATTTAAACAATGCTCAGTTGGTTATAAGGGTCCCCACACCATTATACCACTAAAAGCAGCCTGAAGTGCTGATACAAGGCAGGAAGGATCCATGCTTTCATGTTGTTTATGCAGCAGAAATCGAAACTCATCAGACTAGGAAACGTGGGTCATTTTGACCATGTCTACATGCTTAAATGTACTGAGTTGCTGACATATGCCTGGCTGATTAGATATTAGCATTAACAAGAAGCTGAACAGGTGTGCCTAACAAACAGTTGTACTTTATTTAAACCAAAAAAAATATATCTGTAATTTTTGTCAGTTATGTTACAGTATGCATCTGTTCAAATGCACATCAAATAATTATTAAACTCCATCTAAAACTACACAGAATATCACTGATAGCACATGTTTATGTTCATGTACACAACTCCACCCTGCGGCAGCACTTTTGTGCCCCTCCTACCGATTAGAGCAGCCATAATTGCGTCATGGCTGAGATCAGATTGTATGTTGCAGAGTGCGGCTGCAGTAATGAGAAGATAACAACCTGAGGATGTGCAATTGCAACACAACGTGGAAAAATCCATAAATAATGAAGCAAATTAGATTTATGACAGGGAACCCTTATTTGCTGGTGTCACCCTTGGATGCATTTTGCAGACAAATACATTTAAAAAGGGCACAGAACAATGTTTTCAGTTCCTGATGTGCGATGTTTTTCTCTCACTGCTGTGATGGGTGTTAGCATTGTTTTCTCCTGCCCAGATAATTCCAGCAGCACATTTTCCTGTCTGAAAGCAAAAACACACGACATTGCAGTATCTTTCATTTTAAACTTTTCTCTCGTGACTGTGGGGCCATAGGCCCTCGAATAATCGCTGATTAGCTTTCTTTGTGTTACAGTGAATAGAAGTATTGATCAAGTCACAGCACCAGGTAACCAGCAAGGCTTCCTGCTCCATGACAAGTGGAGACAGCGGCCCAGTGGCCTAAAGGACAAGGCACCAGCCTCCGGAGCTGGGGATTGTGGGTTCAAGTCCCACCTGGGTCGAGAATGCATGCAGAATGTGGGGAACTATAGGGTTGCTAATTTAAAGCAGGCTGGCAAAGGCTCCTAACCCAACTGATAAAGTCCTCCCTGTTGTGATTCATGCTACACTTAAGTAATAGATCAAGAAGTGTAGTTTTTTTAAATGTAGTTAAACATCTTTACACTGGCAAAAACGGGAGTTTATCCCACTGGAGATCAAAGATGTGGCATGTGGCATACCATGTTTGGGTTTGATGTCCCTGATCTAAAGCATTTCTCTTCTTTCCTACATTGCTGACACACTATCCATGATCTAAAGTGTGTGGGGATGGGACAACAGGAAGTATTTCCCTTGCACCTTGAATTCAGAACAAAGGCCATTTATATAGAGAAACATTCTACATCCACAAGTCTTACCCATAGACACCTCAGGGGCGACAAGGACATTAAAAAAAGGACACAAAATTTTTATTTTTGTGAGGACGTGAATATTTTAAAAGTAAACCTTTTACGAAAGGTCACTGTTGAATAGATGGCTGGTAAATGTTTTCTGTTGAATGTCACAAAAGCCATTTTCAGGCCATCAGATGAGAGCAAAGGACCAGAGAGGCCCAGAGGCCTAATGGACTAGGCACCAGCCTCTGGAGCTAGTGGTTGTGGGTTTAAGTCTCACCTGGGACTACTAAAAAGGAAACTTAATGACTCAAACGAATGCAGACTGTAAAACCTCCTTTGCTGGGGTTACACGGAGTCACTGCTGACCTTGAAAATCTTATATAAATACTATATATATTTCCACAGACATGAATTATTTAGAAGATAACGGGAACATGCATCCATCGTTTTTGTAAACTGAATGCTTTGCTGCCTCTCTGTGGTCAAATGCGCACATAGACTTTTTTACTGGACTACATCGCAAACAAATATATGTGTGCAATATATAAATATATAGTGTGTTAAGAGAGAAGAAAGGAGAATTGAATCTTCGGTGCAGCTATAAAAAGAAACAGCGTTCACATGATTCATAAATATTACAGCGGCATACGTCACCCCACGAGGAACGCATGCGCAATGTGAAATGAAAGCAAACAGCAACATATCGATACCAGTCTCAAACTACTACCATAACCTTGGAGTCAGGACGGTATTAATGGGACTACAGGCAAGGGAACTTTACTTAGAAGCCAAACTAAGACACACCGAATCTGCCTGAAACGGAGCTTTCTCGAAAAACGAAGAGAGAAGTGAAACATCGCTCGCGTTTGACTTTTTGGAAGTGGCTCTAAAATAGTTCTCCGACTCTGCGCACTTGCTTCCTGTTGACACTGACTCCGTCAAATAACCAATCAAACGACTCACTGACAGAAATGTAAAAGAAAGGAAAGCCGAGGCCAGGTAAGAACGCGGGACAGGAGGTAAACAGACAGGACTCCGCTGGAACTATTTTCTACATGAGTCTTCGGGCAGGATGTCGCTGAGTTCAGGCGGTTGGGCTCACTCCTCCCCAGACCACACACCAGACCACTCCGCCGCGCTCCCCAGCCACTATGGGGCCTCGCCGTCTCAACTTGGCTGCCACACCGTCCTCATGTCGGTTCGGGTGTCAGTGTGCCATTCTGGGATTCGGCCCCTGTGTCTTCCGGGAGCAGGTGATGAGTCACTCCGCCTGCAGATAAGCATGGACCCGGGGAAATCCGGGGAATTCCGGCTAGCGCTCCTGGAGAACGGCGGGACTGGCCGGAGTGCGGTGAGTTCACAGCAGTGCGGGGGTTGGCTTGTTGTGATGTGTGTTTAAATGTGTTGTTAACATGCTGTAAAAAGATAATAGGAAAGAGATGTATTCTAGATGTACCTCCACATCAATGCAAGGCTCTATGTTGTCCATGTTTATTTTTAATGAACACTACCTCAAGCAGTGCAGTGATTTACAGTTTTCTGGCTTTACACCAAAGCCATTCTGGTCTAGGAAATCCCCGCAGACCCTTCAGGGTCTTAAGTTTCTTATGTAAATTGCCTTATGCAAAGGCCATACCCTTGACAACTTGAGGTAGTGATTCTAAATAATTAAATATTAGAATGTTTTTTGAAAAGACATGTTTTTTTTTTTTTTGATAGATATTACCATTTTTACCACTCTTTTGTGAAGGAAATTAATGTCTGTCCATATCCTCTTTGCACAGGTTGTTTGGGTGTTTTTAAAGGGCTCCCATGACCATGGGGGACAGATTCAGGCCACTTTGCTTGGAAGCAAATGCTATGTTTTATACATATGTTTATTTTATCTAACTACATTTTTTTACAGTATAGTGGGAAATTAAAGTTTAAACAAACCCATCACACAGTGACAAGCACGACTGCCTTTGATTTCATCTGATTCTCGCTCGCTCTTCTTTATTATTTCAGACCATCGCCGAGTTTGATTTGAGGAGCGTGAACTACGAAGTGAAGTCGCCAAAGTGCCACGAGCTGAGTTTGGCCGTTCCTCCCCACGATCGCATCAGCTTCAACTTTCGCTGCGAGCAGGAAGCCCAGGAGTGGGCTACTGTGGTGATGTCGTCACTAAGAGAAGCACACAGAGGTCAGTCACCCAGGAGAGCAAACACTTGTAGATGACAAACAGATATTTGGCCTTGGAGCAAAGTCCATCTAGCCTTTTTATTCTGCGTATCCAGTCAACACAGAGAAACAACCATTAACACATGACAAATTTCAAATAACCAAATAACTTAACCCCGCTAACTGCATGTCTTTGCACTGTGGGAGAAGCCAGAGCAGCCGGAGAGAGCCCACTCAGACACCTTGAGAACATTAAAAACTCCACACATAAAGGCTAGTGCCGGATGGTAGAGTCAAACCCAGGACCTTCTTGCTGTGAGGCAATAGCGTTAACCACCATGGTGCAAATGCATTCAAATTTGCAAAATATTGTAGGATGCTTTTGTTATGCTGATCCACCCTGTAGCGAATTTGTGTTTGTGCAAATTGAGGTATAAAATGGACCGTGTTCAGTGGTTGGTAGCATCACCACCATGAACCTCACCATTCCAAGCTTCATCAGAGTATAAACCCTAACCAGACTACGAACAATAAACCTCAGATTGTCTCAGTAGGCTAATAATGACATCATTGTGATGTTCGTAAAGCTATAAAGTGTAGTTTTAAGTAAAGTGAGCATCGTTTAAATCATGCCCTGAGCTTTTTTCCTTATCCTTTAACATACAACACAGAGAACAAACCTGCGTCACTTCAGTGTTTGTTGTGACCTACTCTTCCCTTAACTTCTCCCGTATATGTATAACTGCCCATGCTGACTCAAGGATGCTGAGGCCTGTGTGAGCTGAGAGCTCTTTGTTCTCCTCATGGCTAAAAATAGTTGTTCGTGCCGCTGGCTGTATGTTTGAAGTTGCACAAAATCCAATCAAATAAAATTTATTTAAGCATGTTTTTAACTAAGCAAACGCAACCACAGTGCTGTACAAATTATCGGACAGGCAACATGAGTAATATATGCAAAACGTAAGTTAGTACATGTTAAACCGTATAAGATAAACGCGACATACACATTGATTTATTAAAATAAAAACGAGAGTGATTACTTGGACCTGCGTGAAACACTGCGTGTCCTTCCTGGTCTGCACGGCTGCTCTACAGAGTTGCGCTCAAACAATGGGGACCTCTCTTTTTTGAAAAAGTGCAGCGTTGTGTGCGTGACTGGGATACAAACTGTGGAAGTGATGGTCTGATATACAAATTAGGCTTGTGGAACCAAGCACAGCACTGTCAACTGATTCCACTTTCATAGTGGAAACAGTGGCAGACGCTAGCTGTTACTCTTCATATCTCCATACGTTGCATTGCTTCCGCCTGAGGGCTCAATTCACACAAACATGCGAAATGATAAAATCACAGGATGATTGAGTTTCTTCTGGAGCTTAATGTGTTTTCTTTATCTCTTTCTTGTCTTTGATATCTGTTTAGTTAAAATCCTTTTTTTTCCCCCTCTGGGTTTCAAATTTCTATATTGGCAGCCTCCCCTCACCATAATGAGCCACAGCAGCCCCCTGACGGTCTCCATCATCAGAACACCTTGGCTTTGCAGCAAACAGGTGGGTGTGACACCTCTGTTTCTGTTTTCATTCATTTATTTGTTGTTAGCGCCCTTCTGATCTCTGTATGTCTCTCTTTGTTTCATCATGCGTGCATTTGTTTCATCTGTAGAGGACACTTGTATAGAGCTGACCAAGGCGATAGAGGCAGGTGACATGCAGTCTGCTTCTGCCTTTGCTGCTACGCTCGCCCATCAACGTGCGGCACTTAGGATCCAGCCCTCCACCAGAGACCACGAATACAATGAAGTCAAGTAGGAACACGATTACTCGTTATGATTTCGATACTTCACGGCACGATCTATAATCAGTAGTTTTATGTTTCGATAATTTGATGTAATCTTAGTTGTTTGCACGGGTTTCATCTTGTCTCGCAGTTTGGCTGTCGTAGTGGAGGATTCGTCCTCATCCTGTTGTGTCACTGTGAAAGTTTTCCCACACATGACTACTGCGTCGCTGAAACAGCAGGTTAATTTAAGCTACATATATATATGTATATCATATTCCTTTCACAGCATGGTTTCGATTCTGCCCCACTGTTAATGTTTCTCTCTCATTCATCATCATTCTCTCCGTGTTTGCTCCCGTTCCTTTCCAGATGTTTCTCGAATACGGCTTCCACCCACGAGTGCAGCGCTGGGTGATCGGCCAGTGCTTGTGCGTCGACCACCGATCCCTCGCGTCGTACGGTGTTCGTCAGCACGGTGACACGGCCTTCTTGTACCTCTTGTCAGCCCGCCACGCTCGCTTGACCCCGCAGGCCCTCCAGCAGGATCAGGAGAGCATCCTCCTCTTCAGCCCTTCATCTCAGTCTTCTCCAAACCCGCCACTCCCTGCTACCTCTGCAAATGGCCCCTCATCTCAGGACTGGAGGCCTTACACCACACTTCCTTCTAGACTCCGTACCACTACCAACACTGGTAAGATGTGGTCTCTTCACAGTGGTTTATGTGAAATCTGAGCTATTTAAATCAGAATTACACATGTGTATTTGTTGCTTTACTAACAAAGGGCCTTTGAACACCTTATCACTTGTGATCATTGCTTTGAAAAATACACCATTGTATGTTACCAAGGCTCTCAAAATTTCAAAATCTCTGGTAGCCCTTCGGGCAGGCCCTCTTCAGTTTTTGGTAGCCCAAAATAAATGTAAGTAGCCCGAATAAAAAAGAGAGCAATTTTTTAATGTTTTGTTTCCTTTACAATATTTTACATTAAAGTATAATATTGTAACGGAAACAAAAATTAATCAGAAAGTTGTTAAAATACAAATCACAACAACTGTATAAAAATCACAGTCATCAACTCAAATACTTGGTTGTAATTGAACAGAAATTTCTATGAACTTGTAAGAACTGTGTAGAACATGAATCAGTCTGTGTCAGATCCTGAATCTGAAATTTCCACTGAAGTCAAGGGTAAGGGGTGAGTGGAACCAAGATCGAGGCCATTTGCTTTTTGAAGTTTGCAAAGACTGCTAAATTTGGCCAATGGTGGTTCACTCTTTGCAACATAGTACGCTTTTGAAAGATTTTTCAGGACTTCTGCTTGTGCTTGGTTTATTTTTAGTATGTTTTTTGCAATTGCTGTTTGTTCTGGGAAAGATATTGCAGACTGAGCAATAATGCATTTCTTGCATTTCTCATGGGTTCTGATGGGGTCTTTCTTAAAATTACTGGTCCCAGTTACAAAGGCGCTTGTCGACTCAAATGAAATGAAACTCACAACACACCTGGCAGAACACCATGTTATTTAGCTTGTCATATTCCAGCCACAGAAATTCTTTTGTCCATGAAACCAAAAAAGCTGAGCTTTCTTTTTGCCTCATAGTCTGATTTGTCATAACTTTTCCGTTTTGTGGTAGGCTTTTATTTGGCTGCCCCTTCTTCACCCTGACCTGTCTTATTTGGCTCAGCAGAACTAAAATACTGGCGTAAATCCTGCTGCTTTTACACACGTACTTACATAACGGTCAGCGATTCTCTGCGCAATCAACCTCTCACATGTTTAAGCTTGCTGTGGGAGATTTCACTTGTCACGTTTGAATAGTAAGCTAATGAGTGATAAGACGATGTCAGAGGAATTGGTGCGCAATTAATCGTCACTCACCAATCAGTGCTGCCGCTCTTTGCGCGATCGCAAAGTGAAAGTGAAAGCAAAAAACAAGCGCAAATTCAAACGCGATTTCAGTATGTCGTATATTGACAGTGGCTCATCGATGCCAATAACATACTTACTCAGCTACATTTGCGAAAGAATGCAAAAGCATTGACATATATTTTCCCTTCCTATGATAGCCCGACGGGCAGGGCTGAGATAGATTTTGGTAGCCCGACTGGAAAAATCGCTAGCCCCGGGACGTCGGGCTAGCGATTTTGCGAGCCCTGGTTACATTCTTATCTTTTATATGTTATTCTAATAAGAGATGAGTCTTCCCACAAAAAAGCGAAAACCTGGCGTGATATAAAATTGAAAGGTCTCCTCTTTAAGGTTGTGTTATTGTGCACCTCTACATTGCTTCCAGGGCTCCTGCTATTATTTTAGATCAGTTCAGTCCTGTTCTGACAGTGTGCAAGTGTGCATCTGTGGGAGGTGGGAATCATAAGACCCCCACGATACAGTATCATTGCAATTTTTAGCATTTTGCAATAAGCTGAGTATCACAATAACATATACTACAATTTATCAAATTATTACAAATTATCTTTATTTATTTCATAAAATGTTGATATTGGTACCGATACAAAATAGCCACGCAAAATATTGTAATACCGTGCCTTATTGATGTTTTTCCACCCACCTCTATCATCTGTGCTGTGTTCCGAATCAATAAACCAATACGTTACAATTTTTTTTTTGAGTGTGAAGACAGAGAGTAGGGCTCATGATTGTGTTGGTGTGATGAAAAAGCGTCTCCCTGCTCAGTTCAGCGTGTGTTGAACTCTCAGGCACCTTGAGACGTTACAGTAGTGGCCTGCATTGACAGCTTAATGCTGGGGGAATTTGCATTTCGCACGGTGGGGTGAATGTCGAAGGGAAAAAAGTGACAAGCATGCTCCTGACCTGTTTGACAAAGAACTTAATATTTTGTCACATAAAGTAGGTCACAGCACAGATACTGAGACATGATTTAGAAGCAGAAGTGTTTGAAGTTGTTGTGCACTGGCCAAGAAGACCAACAATAGTGACTACATTTAAATTAAGTATGGCTTTTGTTTTTCAGTGACAGATTCAAAGACTTTATTGATCTTACCTTGTATGACTCTTTAACACCTCATTTCCATTGTTAGATAAAAATAAATAATGTAAAGTGAGCAATCCCCTACTAAACACTGTGCCATAGTTTGTCTGTGACTTTGTATGGTCTGTGCCCACATAGTGAAAATGTAACTCAGCAGAATACCAAGGAAAATAAATAATGACTCAATTTAAATCTATATGCATACACTTCATATTTGTGTGTCCAGCTTAATGATTAACATTAGACAGTGCAGTCAAATTTATATCCTACTTAAAAAAACAAAAACAAACAAACATTAGAATCTTGCAGCTGTTTGTGCTACTTTAATAGGACAAACAGCTGCAGGACAAAATGCAGCTGCTTGTCCTATTAAAGTAGCACATTCACCTGTAGTCTGTAGCAAAGAACAGTTTTTTTGCAGTTGCAAGTTAACATCTGTATATGCACCTGCTACATGTATCAACCAAAGCCATAAAGCCTTTCACACACTGGCATATTGAGCAAACATGTTTGCACGCAGATTTGATGTTGTCTGCTTAGTCTCTTTGTTTCTCCTTAAATGCCTCAGGCGGTTTAGAGAGGCAAAACATCAGAGATCTCATCAACCTAGAGATGCCTCAGCTTGATAAAGCCCTGAGCCCGAAAACATCGCCTACCCAGGTAATGTAATTTTTGTCAACCTATCGAAAACATATACTCAAAAGACACACGGTTAAGTTCGGAAAGGTAAAAAGAATGTAGAGAATAACGGCACTAAACAAATTTTTTAGGGTTGGTCATGTCCCTCGTGCACCTACATTAACAAACCAACGCGGCCGGGCTGTGAGATCTGCAGTACGGACCGACCTGAGAACTACGTTGTCCCGGGGGGATATCAACCTGATACACTGGAGCTCAGAAGAATTCAGAAGGAGAAAGAAGCTATCCGACAATACCAGCAGGTATTTAAAAAAGAATACATCCCTGGTAGTATGAACGTGCTTTCACATGCACATACTTAATATGATTTCTGGAATATAACATGATAATGGGCACACACAGCTCGGTTAAAAATTCAGGGACGGGAGCACCACTTAGTGACACACAGTTTGGCCAAATTTGACAAAATGCTCAAAGTGAAACCGGTGAAAGGGAGAGGGTGATATGTATTTATTTTAAAAAAATTAATAACCGTGGTATTTGAATTGAAACTTTCAGGCTCTCTCAGGTTGACTCTCTTCTCTTCTGTCTCTGTTTTTTGAAGGAGAAAGGGAGAAGAGAGGTGCTGAGGA